>NC_135351.1:3497502-4114638 GCF_023851605.1 Tamandua tetradactyla | reverse complement strand
CATCTTGCCAGCGGGATTTAAGACCTAGCATTCATCATTTTACTTTTTATTGAAACATAATATGCATGCAGCAAAGTACACATAAAGGTACAGCTCAATGACTTTTTCACAAACTGAACACCTCTGTGTTACTAGTACCCACATCAAGAAAGAAAAATGCAATTTATTTTATTTCTGGAGCACCCCCCTAAAGTCGCTTCACAAACCTTCCCTCACAAGAATAATCAAGATCCTAACTTCTAACACAATAGTTTCACTCTATTAATGCTTTGTATAAATGGATTTATGCAATGTGTTCTTTTGCACAATATCAGATTTATGGAATTCAACCACATTGTTGAATTTTCATTTTCACTGTGTGTGGTATTCCATTATGTGAATATACCAAAAGTTATTTGTCTATTCTTATCAAAGATGTTTGAGACTGTTGTGAATACTGTTTCTATGAACATTCTACTAGTGTCTTTCAATGAACATACATAGGCATTTCTTTAAGTTATATATATATATATATATATATATGAGTGGAATTGCTGAATCACAGGCACACATATCCCTGGCTTTAGTAGGTAATGTCAGACAGCTTTTAAAGTGAATGCGCCCATTAACACTCTTGCCAGCAGTCCGTGAGGGTTCTGTCATGTCACAACCTTGTTAATAGTTGGTATTTCCCATCTGTATTTTTAGCCATTGTGAATGTGTAGTGTGTTTAAAGCTGCATTTTGTCAATTATAATAAATGTCCCACACCATTGCAAGTTGTTAATAATGAGAAGGCATATGAGAATTCTGTATTTTATGCCTGATTTCTCTGTAAATCCATACCTTCTCTAATTGAAAAAAAAATTAAATAAATAAATATTATAAAATAACCTGCATTTCCCTGGGGAGTAAAGAAGTTGAGCATCTTTTTTGTATGTTTATTAGCCATTTGGATACCTTCTTTTGTAAAGATTTTTGTCCAGTTTTCTATTGTGATATCTGTCTTTGTCTTACTGATTTGTCAGAACTCATTATATGTTGTGCGTAAAAGTCTTTTGTCAGGTAGGCCAAAGGCAAATATTTCTTCTATGCCATGAAATTTATTTTCACTCTCTTACTGGTGTCTTTTAATGAAAAATACTCTTAATTTCAATATGATTCAATTTATCCACTTTTTTCTTTTATATTTAGTTCTTTCCTGTTCTGTGTAAGGAAACTTTGTCAAGGTTATGAAGACTTTCTATGTATTACTCTAAAAGCTTTTCTACTTTACCTTTCATATTTAGATCTGAAAATGATTTTACTACAATGGCGTGAGGTAGGGATCACAATTCATTTATTTCCATTGACTATCAATTTACCACATTGTTTATTAAATTGATTATCCATTTTTTCACTTCATTGAAATTTCTCTTGTCAAAAATCAAGTAACAAAATATCTGTGGGTATTTTTCTCAGTTCCCTATTTTATTAATTTGGTCAATTTATATCTCCTTCCATCAATACCACACTGTTTATTAATATAGCTTTAAAATAAGTTTAATATCAGATAATGTAAATCCTTCCAGGTTTGTTCTTCTTCAACACAGCCATGGCTGTTTTTGTCCCTTTGTATTTCCAGAGGAAAATCCACATCAGTCGCCAATTTCCAGAAATAAAAATCTGTTAAAATTCTGATTGATTATTAGTAATAAACTACAGACTAATATTTAGAGAACCTACACCTTTACAAAACTGAGCTTTCCAATTAATGAATTTATGAATATGGTGTAAATCCTGATTTATTTAGGTCTTTTAAAATTTCTCTCAAAAATTTTAGAGAGATCTTCCCATATTTTAAATGTATTCCTAGATATATCTGACATTTATACTATTATAATACACATTTAATTTTGTTTTCATTTTATCTGTTGGTGGTATATATAAACACAGTTGCTTTCAGCATACTGATCTGTATCCAGTGGTCTTGCTTAATTAACTTAATAATCTTAATAGTTGTCTATAAATTTTTGGTGACATTCCTACATATACAATAATAGTGCCACCCATGAATCATGATAGTTTTATTTCTTCCTTTCAAATCCTTCTGCCTTTTCTTAATTTTCTTGCCTTATTGCATTGTCCAGACCTCTAGTACAATGGCAAACAGAGGTGGTAATAGTGGGTGTCATGGTCAGGTTCATATGTCAACTTGGCCAAGGTGTGGTACCTGTTTGTCTGATTGGGCAAGTGCTGGTCTGTCTGTTGCAATGAGGACATTTCACAGAATTAGATCATGATCATGTAAGCTGCATCCACAGCTGATTCCATTTGTAATCAGCCAAGGGGAGTGTCTCCTGCAATGAGTGATGCTTAATCTAATCACGGGAAGCCTTTTAAGGAGGGTTCAGAAGAGACAGGCTCTTCCTGTTTCGGCTGGTGAGCCTCTCCTGTGGAGTTCATCCAGGCCCTCCATCAGAATCGTCAGCTTCACAGACTGCCCTGCGGATTTTGGACTCTGCATTCCTGCGGCCGCATGAGACACTTTTATAAATTCTATATTTGTGAGTGTTCCCTGTTGATTCTGTTTCTCCAGAGAACCCTAACTAATACAGTGGGTATCCTTATTTATTCCTGATCCTATAGGAAAGTTTTCAATATTTCTCTATGAGATTTGCAACTGTGGATTTATTGTAAATAAATAAGATTAAGGAAAGTACTTTTTATGGAGGAGGAGGGTGCAAAGGTAGTTCAGTGGTAGAATTCTCATCTATCATGCAGGTGACCTGGGTTCAATTCCCATACAGCATACAAAAAAAAAAAAAATTAAGGAAGTGCTTTCTATTCCTGGCTTACTAGAAGTTTGCTTTTTGTTTGTGTTTTTGTTTTACATGGACTGGCACCAGAAAGTGAACCTGGGTCTCCATCATGGCAGGCAAGAACTCTGCCCCTTTGCCTCCATTGCCCACCCAACTAAGAGTTTTTAACATGAATAAAATTCTGCCCATTTTTTTTCTTCATCTATCAGAATGACCATATATTTCCCCCATTTTCTGATAGAATTACATAGTGAATTACATTGAGTGATTCTCAAACCACTCAGAATACCTGGAATCAACCACACTTGGATATGATATGTTATCCTTTTTTGTGCATCACTGAATTTAATTTGTTAATATTTTGTTAGCTATCTCATAGCTTTCCTTTCTTATAATGTCCTTATTACGTTTTGATATCCAGGATAGACTGGTCTCATAAAAGGAAAAATATTCCTTTTTTTCTATATTCTGGAAGAGTTTGTGTTATCATTTCTTCCTTAAGTGTTTGGAGAATTCACTAGTGAAGCCATTAATTTTATCTCATAAAGAATCATAGAAACCCTTACTTCATTTATTTCATAATAGGACAAAAATCTACATAGATATCAGATTATGGACTGGTAAAGCCATAATCTGAACCCTTACCAATACCCTCCTACTTTTTGCCTCCAAACACCAGCTACTCACCCCACCTTTGTCACCCTAGCACTCCAGATGTGCAGGAATGAGGACTCCATCTGTGCCTGTTTGAAATCGTCTTGTACCCTTGTTCCTTAATCCTCATTCAATATTGGTGAGTTCCATGGAGATGTGACCCACCTAATTGTGGGTGTTAACTTTTGATTCGATGATTTCCATGGAGGTGTGCCTCCACTTATTCAAGGTGGGGTTGCTTGCTGGAGCCCTTTAAAAGAAAACCATTTTGGAGAAAGTTCAGAATCAATAGAGCTCACACAGTCAGAGACATTTGGAGATGTGGAAAGAAGGTGCTCTCAGGGAAGCCTTATGAAATGAGGAGAGAAAGCTAATAGATGTTGCCATGTGCCTTCTCAATTGAGAGGGTGTCCAGAACTAAAAGATCCCAGCAGATGCCAGCCACTTGCCTTCCCAGCTGATAGAGCTGTTCCAGATGGTATCAGCCTTTCTTGAGTGAAGGCAACATCATGTTAGTGCCTTAATTTGGACATTTTCATGAATTTAGAGCTGTTAATTTGCAACTTAATAAATTCCTTTTTTAAAAGCCATTCCATTTCTGGTGCACTGCATTCTTTAAAACCTAAAAACTAAAACAACATCTTACCTACAGAGCTTAATCACAGTAAAGACTCCAGCACATATTAGCTGCACAATGAGCAACTATAGGCCAAAGAAGTCATTTGCCAAAATAGACTATTTTATGTATTTGCCTCTCAGCCTCGCACTCTAGAAACCTGAATCTTGTGAAGCTAAAAGTTTGGAGGGCCCCTGTATTAGTCAGAAAAACTACATTTTGGCTAGGGCAACAAACAACCCCTAATCTCAGTGACTTCCTCCATCAAAGACTTTGCACTCACTATAGCACATATCCAGTGCAGGGCCACTCCAGTTTTGCTCTTTTTGGTTTTTGTATGGGCAGGCACTGGGAATCAAACCCAGGTCTCTGGCATGGCAGGCAAGAACTCTGCCTGCTGAGTCACTCTTTTTTTTTTTTTTAAGTACATTTTAAAACAATATATTTTTATTGAGAAATCTTCACACACATACAGGCACGTACATGATATACAATAAATGGCTCACAATATCATCCACATAACCATGTATTCATCGTCATGATCATTTTTAGAACATTTGTATCACTCCAGAAAAAGAAATAAAAAGGAAAAAGAAAAAAGTCATACATCCCATACCCCTAATCCCTTCTTCTCATGGACCACTGTTATTTCAATCTACCCAATTTTTTACTCTTTATCCACCCCTTCTTTCTTTCTTTCTTTCTTTCTTTCTTTCTTTCTTTCTTTCTTTCTTTCTTTCTTTCTTTCTTTCTTTCTTTCTTTCTTTCTTTCTTTCTTTCTTTCTTTCTTTCTTTCTTTCTTTCTTTCTTTCTTTCTCTTTCTTTCTTTCTTTCTTTCTTTCTTTCTTTCTTTCTTTCTTTCTTTCTTTCTTCCTTCCTTCCTTCCTTCCTTCCTGTCTTTCTTCCTTCCTTCCTTCCTTCCTTCCTTCCTTCCTTCCTTCCTTCCTTCCTTCCTTTCTTTCTTTCTGTCTTTCTTTCTTTCTTCCTTTCTTGTCTTTATTTTTTTTACTCATCTGTCCATACCCTGGTTAAAAGGGATATCAGACACAAGGTTTTTACAATCACATGGTCACATTGTAAAACTGTTTATTCATACAATCATCTTCAAGAATCAAGGTTACTGGAACACAGCTCAACAACTTCAGGTACTTCCCTCCAGCCACTCCAATATACCATAAACTAAAAAGGGATATCTATATAATGCATGAGAATAACCTCCAGGATAAACTCTTGACTATGTTTGAATTCTCTCAGTCACTGAAACTTTCTGTCTCATTTCTCTTTTCCCCCTTTTGGTCAAGAAGACTTTCTGAATCCTGTGATGCCAGGTCCTGGCTCATTCCAGGAGTCCTGTCCCTCACTGCTATGAGATCTACACCCCTGGGGGTCATGCCGACGGGAAAAAGCAATGAGTACACCTGCCGAGTTGGCTTAGAGAGGCCACATCTGAGCAACAAAAGAGGTTCTCTGGGGGTGACTATTAGGCATAATTATAAGTAGGTTTAGCTTCTCCTTTGCAGGAATAATTTTCTTAGGGGCAATTCCCAAAATTGAGGGGTCAGCCTATTGAATCGGTTGTCCCTACTGCTTCCAAGAATACCTGGAATTCACCAAATGGAGATGTTGAATACTCTTCCTTTCTCCCTAGTCCCCCAAGGGGGCTTTGCAAATACTTTTTTATTCTCAGCCCAAATTACTCTGGAATATATCATGGTATCACATTAACCTACTCAAACCAACAGGATCTCAAGCCCTGTTCAATATTCCACATAATTATGGTGTTCAAATAAACTGACCATACAAGTTAACTTAGATAACGCACTACCCAAGATGTAAATTTTGTACCAAATGCACATCCCTTCCTGTGGTCTTACAGACAATTTAAAGTTTTAAAATATGTACCATATTATCCTTTATTCTGTATTCTGATTTACCTTAGTCTTATCCAAATCAGCCTCATTCATATCTCTGGTTGAAGTCTGATCACTTCTTCAACTTTGTAAACATTCAATCAACTTCACTCTTGAATCACTCTGAGACCCAGGCTGATGGAGCAGCTCCTACCTGGAGCATTGCTAACACTGTGGCCAAGGGAAAAGAGAGCATAGAACCACGTGCTGGATCTTAAAGCTTCTGCCCTCAAATGACAGATATCACATCCACTTATATTTCACTGGCTGAAGCAAGCCACATATCCAAGCAGGACTTCAAGAGGTCAGGGATATGTTTGTGAACCATAACACAATCTAGCACCACCAGCACTGGGAGCTCTAATAGATTTAGAACTTTGATTTTTAGTTCTTCTGCCTATGCACCATTTCCTTGAGCCACTTACTAGCAACTTACTACCAGTCTTGGACAAGTTGCCTAACCTCACTAGGCCTCTTCTTGAAAGGGGATAAAATAATGTATTGCCTACAGGGCTCTTGTGACAATTCGTATTTAAGATGTACCATACCTGCACTGAGGAAACACTCAGCAAAGTTAATCATTATTGTTTCCCATTCTATGCAATGGTTCTGAATGGGGATGGGCGGAGGGAAAGGAAGGAGACAAAGAGCAGTTGTGAATCACTATTCCAGAGGTTTGGAGATTTTAAGTGAAGCAGCCCCTCTCACCATCACTACCTTAACAGGGACACACACAAATACAGAACTCCAGGATTCTATGGAAGGATTCTCCAGGAAGAGCTGTGCTTCTCAACCCATCCTCGTCCTGATCTGAATAACTGCATGGCCCACGCTTACCTAAGGTCCAGGTCTCTCTGTGTCTCAGGCTGCCCCTCGGGAAAGAGTCTGGTGGTGACTGCAGTGTGGAATGTGGCTTTCTCTTCCTTTGGCTGTATTTCCCTGATTAAGCAGAACAACACCCAAGATATCCTTTAAGGAACACTCTATCCAAGCTCTGCTCTTTGGTCAGTAGAGTGGACACCTCTCTCCTCTCCCTTCTTGCTGGGATCCACACATTCACTTTTCTTTTGGTGAAACAGAACCTCGGTTTTCATCTAGAGACACCCCCCCCCTCCCACCCACTCTCAAGCTCAAGGGGTAGACCATGACTGAGTTAAATCAATCAAAATGCCCCCATGCGACCCTTCTCGAGGCAATGCGGTGGAAGAGCTGTTTGTGGGGACATTTGGCAGATGCAGATCTTCTGCTTCACAGGAGTCTACCAGAAGAGACTCTCTTTCTTCCTCTGAGGGAGTCATTGTAAGCATGTGAGGCCAGCAGCTGTCACTGTCATTCACGTTGAGATTTCTCAATTTAAGCACCGTTGACATTTGGGACTGAGTAATTATTTGCAGTGAGCACTGGCCTGTGCATTGTTGGATGTTGAGCAGTGCCCCTGGCCTCCACTCACTAAATGCTGGTAGTACCCCTCAGTTATGACAATGAAAAATTGTCAGATATCTCCTGCAGATCTAAACAAGATTGGCCCCTCCTGAGAACGACTGCTTTCTCCTAAAGCCAGTTCCAGTACAGTTTTTCTGCTGTTTGCAACATCTAGAAACCTATTTCAGACACAAAACTATAGAAGTGAAGAATAGCCTTTAATCGTCTCTCAGAAGCATTTTAAAGTGGGATAATATAAATTCAAATGCCACTACTGAGCCCCATTTGAGCCTCACGTATGCTTGTTTTTCAAACATTATTTGAAATAAATTTAAAGCGTACTATCATTTATATGGTTCTAAAGACAAGAAAATGTTCTCATTTGTAAGCCCACTATTAAAATTCTGACCTGGTTTAAGTATCAATTATAGTTGGAAAAAGAGACATAGTTTTGAATGATTTGTCTAAAGAGCAGCAGGTTTCAAGGAAGGAGTTGATCCATACAGAAAAAAGAGAGCAAGATTAAGAAATTACCAAGATTACTACATTCTCTACTTTCTTCGGAAAGAAATTAGGTCCTTTGCAGAGCAAGGCCAAGAAAAGAAATGCTCTGTCCCAGCTATCAGTTGGGGAACCATGTCTTTGCATTCTACGAGCCACTGGCCATCCCTCATCATCCCCAAATGCAAAATGGGTGATGCAATGGGTACAATCCCAGCTGAAATGCTAAGGTGTGGACTTTACAGGTCAGGTTGCCAGGGAAGCTGATTGGGGGTGCCCTCAGCATGCACACCTGTGGGGGCACGGCTGCTGGAGGGGTTGAACTGCAGCATGGGCACAGCAGAGGCTCTCAGCTGAACAGGCCTTCAGAGGGCACTGGGCCTTCATTCCCAGCACTGACCATTCCCGGGATGTGGCCCCTCCCTGGGAAGCTGAGACCTGGGACCTAAGCGGTTCTTTTCTGCCGAGAGTAATACTGTAGAGCATCATCCACCAACTGCCATAACTGGAGGATAAGTGCCTTGATCATGAAGAGGAATCAGAGGACCAGCATCCGCCTAAAGCTCAAGTGCACATTTAACTCCAATTACAAACATCCCCTAGATCATCAGCTTCAAGAGGGCATGGAAACCCCAGAGCCCGTGGGGCCACCCACCTGCCTTCACACTCCCCCAGTTTTCACCAGAGAGGCCTCTTCAGTAGGCATCTTGCTTGTGAGACAGACCTGGGCTTGTATGCCAGAGAATGTTCAACAAAACCAACCCAGGATTTGGCCTCGGTGTAGCGTGAAGCCTGTCAGTCAGACGTCCCAGGAAAATGCACCATCTGAGGGTTTCATGGTTCTGAAACTAAAAATGATGAATGGTTGTACTGTGTTGCTGTTAACTCAGTTTCATTCAGTACCTTACAGATCTTAATTACCTCATTACTATTTAGGTTATACAAAACAGTTGATTTTCACCAAATGAATTTCCAGTTCTATTTCTTATTATATGCAATAAAATGGGAAGTAATGGAGAACTTTATTTGTAGCATGACAATAAAAAGCTGGTGGCTACACTCAAAACAAACAAAAAAAGAGGGCATGGGCCTTACCTTCCTAATTTATCATTGCATCCTTAGCACTAGCATCCAGAACAGAGCCTGGTACATGGTAAGGGCTTATTAAAAACATGTTGATCAATTAATACCTAGACAAGCAGGTATAAAACTTCTCAGGTCCTAATGCGGTCATTACGGTAAGTCAGTTTTGGCACCATTCTAGGGCTCTCAATTAGGTTTCCCATGTAAGATTTTCCTTTACCAAATTGTGTAGATTTCCTGCAAGCATTATGAAGTTTTACAGATGTATGTTAAAGTCCATTTTAAATCGCACGAAGTCGACAATGCCCGAGGGGCTGTCTGCCTCCCTCACAGAGGCATTTGGACACTGGCCACTTTTAAGAGAGAATGGGGCAGGGGGAAAGGACTGGCTGTCGATGGTCCTCGGGAATGGAACAAGACAGAAAACTCGGACTCAGGACTGTCCTCCCAAGTCCTGCATCTTGGCACCTACACGTGCCCCCAAGCTGGGTCAGCTGGTGAACAAGCACACACCAGGGTGGCCGGGCTCCCCAGGGAGCGGGGTGGGGGGGGGGAGTGCGGGGGCATTTGGACAGCTGTTTGGAAAGCTGTAAAATAAAACGCAGCTCATAACACATGGTGTTTGATCAAACAGTGCCTCCTTACGAGTGCCAAGACTAAGATTCGTTTAAAAATGGCACATTCTAACACTGTTTGCTTTCATATATACTAATATACATTGTTGTGTTATTTCTTTCTACTAGGGAACAGAACCGAGTGGGCGTGTTCATGTGTGTGTTTGTGTGCAGCACACGTGCGCATGCAAGTAAACATGAGTGCTGATACATAGTGGATTTCATAGGACATTTATTTCTCAGTTAGTGCATGAATCAATCCTTGCTCTCATTTTTGATGTTTTCCTTAGTTCAAATATTTTTTTTCTCTGTATAATAAGCACCTCTTACAATTATATAAACCAAGATCGGGGGTCACTAACTAATTTCTTTTTAATTTGAAACATAATTATTTTTTAAAACAAGTTGCTTTCTTTAATTTCCAAAGAGGAAACCTCATCATCAGTATATTCATTGGCTGACATGAGGCAAGCATTGTGCTTTGCTTAAACATATACCATAGTATAATGTGGTGATTGCCAGAGACCTTGTTTTTTATTTTAACTTAAATTTGTGCTTGAATAGATAGTGCTTGCAAATGATATATAATGCAAAGGAGTATGTAGGAGAAAATCAAATTTCTGTCCTTCTCTTCTTATCCCCTTATAGATACATTGCCTTGCACAAATGCAAACGCGTCTGCATAAAAAACACTTGAAGTGGAATTTTTGGGTCACAGTGTTTAAGCTTTGATAGATGAAAATGGTATCACTGGGGGAAGAAGGCAAGGAATATCAATAAAATAAGATTGTTCATGAGTTAATAAATGTTAATCTGGGTGATGGTTACATTATAAGGAGTTCATTATACTAGTCTGTCTACTTTAGTATAGTTTTGAAGTTTTCCATAGTAAAAAGTTTTGTAAAAAGGTCTTAATTTGTATTTGTTTTTCAGAGGCCATCCTATTCCATTTCCTTCTCCCATTTTTCCAGTGGATTGTTGAAACTTTTTCTATTGATTAATCAGTAGGGATTTGAACCTTAGGGAAATTAGCCCTTTGCTTGTAAAACAATTTCTAAATGTTCTCCTACTTTGCACTTTAAATTTTCAATTTTCAGAATTATTTTTTTGTGCTTGAATTTTAATGCAATTTTATTGAGATGTATCCACATGCCATATAATGATCCAAAGTATACAATCCATGGTTCAAAGGAATATCATATACTTGTACATTCATCAACACAATCAATTTTTGGACATTTTCATTACCACAAAAAAGCAAAAATAAGAATTAAAATTAAAAAGAACACTCAAATCATCCCATACCCTTTATCTTCTCTATTATTTATTTATCGTCTTTATTTTCCTACTCCTCTGTCCATACACTGGATAAAGGGAGTGTCAGTCATAAGGTTTTCATAATCACACAGTCATACCATGAAAGTTATGCAGTTATGCAATCATCAAGAATCTAGGCTACTGGATTGAAGAGCAAGTTTCAGATATTTTCTTCTAGCTATTCTACTACACTAAAAACTAAAAAAAATGGATATTTACATAATGCATATGAATAGCCTCCAGAATGGCCCCTTACTTCTATTTTAAATCTCTCAGCCATGGAAACTTTATTTCATTTCATATCTCTTACACCTTTTGGTCAAGAAGGTTTTCTCCACCCTGCAATGCCAGGGCCAGGTTCATCTCCGGTAATCATGACTCACATTGCCGGGGAGATTTACAGCCTTGACAGTCATGTCCCCTGTAGTGTGGGGAGTAGTGAGTTCACCTGCCATGTTGGCTGGGAGAAAGGCTGCATCTGAGCAACAAGAGGTTCTCTGGGGGTG
Source organism: Tamandua tetradactyla (assembly GCF_023851605.1). Lineage (NCBI taxonomy): Eukaryota > Metazoa > Chordata > Mammalia > Pilosa > Myrmecophagidae > Tamandua > Tamandua tetradactyla. The sequence continues at coordinate 4,103,236 of NC_135351.1, read as the reverse complement.
ACGCTTAGGCATAAGCCTATCCTTTGAAGGAATAAGTTTCATAAGGGCTAGCCCCAAGATAAGCTTGACCTATTGAATTGAGAGTCCCTAATGCTTGCGAGAATATCAGGAATTCCCCAGGTGGAGAAGTTTAATATTTCCAGTCCCTCAAGGGGACTTTGCAAAATACTTTTTATTTTCTGTCAAGATGTATCAGGGCATCACACTAACCTGTACGAATGAGATCTTGCTCCCTTTTCAAGGTTCCATGTGATTATGGTGTTTGAAAACACTGACCACGCAAGTTAAATTAGATAGTGTGCTACAGAAAATGTAAATTTTGCACCAAATAAACATCTCTTCCTTTGGCCTCACACAGAAATTGACGTTTTAAAATATAGTTAATATCATCCCTTACTGTTTAGTCTGATTTGCCTTAGTCCTAACTTGATTGGCTTCATTCATATGAGTCTGATCACTGTTCTTAGTTTTTTAAACAGTTGCTATATGAAGTAATGCTGACTTTCACAGCTGTAGAACTCTAGCTCTGAGTCTCAGGTGTCACATAGACGTTCAAGGGGACAACCAGGTTATACATAAAGAACTCAACATCTCAGTATTTAGAAATACCTGTTATAACTCAGGAATAGATGTGACTGCTGTAGAAGCTTACTATCTAGGAAACTTTACAATAAGCCTTGCCCTGATCACCTATACGCTCTCGAATTCAATTCTCAGTTTGTACATTATAATTAGTCCATATTAGTGAGGCATTATAATATTTGTCTTTTTGTTTCTGGCTTATTTCATTCAATATATTGTCCTCAAGTTTTATTCACCACATTGCATGCCTCAACTTCATTTCTTCCTGCAGCTGCTCAATATTCTGTTGTGTCTATACACCACAGTTCACTCTTCCGTTCATCGGTCAGTGTACCCTTAGGCCACCTCTATCCATTGCAAATCATGAATACTACCACCATAAACACCGGTGTGAAAATGTCCATTAGTGTCCATGTTTTCAGTTCTTTCAAGTATATGTCTAATAAATAGCCAGGTAGCAGGATCATATGGCAACCCTACACATAGCCTCCTAAGGGGCCACCACACTGTCTTCCAGAGGGATTGCAGTATTCTACTTCTCTACAAACGGTAAATAGGTACAACACTCTCTCAACATTTTCTCCAGCACTTGCATCTTTCTGCTTATTTTTTAAACAGTTTTATTCACACACCATACAATCCATCCTAAGTAATAATCAATGGTTCCTGCCATAATCAGATAGCCATGCATTTATCACCACAATCTATATGAGGACATTTCCATTTCTTCCCCAAATAAAGAAAAGGAGGAACAAAAAATGAAGAATATATGTGATAATTTTGGGTTCAGGTGTCAACTTGGCCAGGCGATGATACCCAGTAGTTCTGTTGCTGTGGACTTAAATCATCAACAGGTATATTAGTTAGGGTTCTCTAGGGAAACAGAATCAACATGGAACACTCGCAAATATAGAATTTATAAAAGTGTTTCATGTGACCGCGGGAACACAGAGTCCAAAATCCGCAAGGCAGGCTGTGAAGCCGACGATTCCGATGGAGGGTCTAGATTAACTCCACAGGAGAGGCTCATGAGCTGAAGCAGGGAGAGAGCCTGTCTCTTCTGACTCCTCCTTAAAAGGCTTCCAGTGATTAGATTAAGCATCACTTATTGCAGAAGACACTCCCCTTGGCTAATTACAAATGCAATCATCCATGGATGCTGCTGACATAATTATGATTTAATCCTATGAAATGTCCTCATTGCAACAGACAGGCCAGCACTTGCCCAACCAGACAGACAGGTACCACCGCTTGGCCAAGTTGACACAAGAACCTGACCATGACAACATGCAAATTTCATCTGTGACTGATTACATCTGTGGTTGGCTAAGGGGAGTGCCTTCCACAATGAGTGGCATTTAAATTTAATAAAGCTGGATGCTTAAAAGGAGAAGTCAGAAGAGAGAGAAGCAGCTCAGCAAGGCACAGCTCAGCACTCAGAGCCAACATAGAACAAGATGTTTGGAAATACAGAAGGGAAATGCCCCTGGGAGAGCCATTTGAAACCAGAGCTGGGAGAGAAGTCCAGCTGATGTTGTATGTGCCCTCCCAAATGACAGAGGAACCCAAATGAATAACAGCTAAGAACTGTAAACTTGTAATTAAATAAATCTTCTTTACAAAAGACAATTCATTTCTGGTGTGTTGCATTCCAGCAATTTTAGCAAACTAAACAGATTTTGGTACCAGAAGAGTGGGGTGCTGTTGCATTTGCAAGTACCAAACATGTTGGGGACCCAGATGGAGATGATAAATGTATCATTACAGATTTGTGGGAAGGTGAGCCTTGTTTAAAGGTAGTGGTGAATTTGGCAAAATTCAGCCCTCGTGCTGGATGGAAGCGAGAATTTGAATGCAATGATCTTGGATACTTGTCTGAGGAGATTTCCAGGCAGAATGTGGAGGATGCAAACTGGTTTCTCCTTGCACCTTACAATACAATGAGACAAGAAAGGGATAAGCTCAAAGCTGAAATTTGGGTACAAAGAAACCAGAAATTGAGAGTCTGGAAAATTCTGAACTTCCAGAAAGTGAGACCCCAGAGAATAGTGCTCCACATGAAGATTTAACTAAGCATGGAACCATTCAATTACTACAGGACAAGCCAGGATTGGAGATGGAGTTATCCAGAAAGGATTTGTGGAAAGTCTTATTGTCTGATGGCTTTGATCCCTGTATGCTGCATGTCAAGTCAACAATATTTTATATGAGACCTGTATAAATGGAACCACTGCCAGTCTAGACTAAAAGAGACAGATTGAAAGAAAAATAGCCTCAGAGGCAGAACATGGAAACTAAGGTCTGAAGCAAAGAAACCTCAGGCTAGGAGAGTGGATCCACCTTTGCCTAACGAGGGGCTGAGTTTGCTCAGAGTCAGAGGGCAAGCCTCCCCCTCAATGTTCAGGAAAAATTTTGATGCCCCAGGCCTTGGAGATGGTGGGGCCAATTTCCTGGGGTTTAGGGATGCCTGGATGCCACCCCACTGTTCTGAAGGGGTTGAGCATGTACCCTAAAGACGGCAGAGAATCTGGGTGCAACCAGATGCTTGGGGAGGGTGGGGCTGATAAAGTGGTGGTCACCCTGATGTTTCCCAATATTGTAACCCTCATCCCCATGTTTGGAGAGAACCGAACCAATGTGTAGGTCCTCAGAAAGGGTGGGACTGCCTCTTTTAAAGTCCTGAGTGTGAATGACTCTCAGACTTTGAAATCTAATGGAATTTGCCTTCAGGTTTTCATAATCGCTTAGGAACAGTGACCCCTGTTTTCCTTCCAATTTCTCCCTCTGGCAATGGGATCATTTATCCCATGACTGTTCCTTCTTTGTACATTGGAAGCAGATAGCTTGCTCTAAGCTCACAGGTCCACAGCCAGAGAATTTTGCCTTGCCTGTAACTGACTTTGGTGAGAATTGAACTATTTCTGAGTTGTTATTGTATTTTTATTGTTACTGAAATGATTTAAGGCTTTCATGATATTGTGATGGAATGAATGTATTTTGTATATGGAAATATTTAGTGTATTTTACACAGGACAGATGAGCATTATCAGTGAAAAAATATGTCTCTTATTCTTCTCTATTTAAAGATTAAATATGGCTTAAGGTGATGTGTATAGTTATCAAGCTGACAAGGGGTGGATTCTGTGATAATTGGGTTTAGTTGTCAACTTGGCCAGGTGATGATGCCCAGTAGTTCTGTTGCTTTGGACTTAAATAATCAGCACATGAATTTCATCTACGGCTGATTACATCTGTAGTTCACTAAGGTCAGCTTTCCACAATGAATGACATTTAATTTAATTAGCTGGAGTCTTAAATGGAGAATTCAGAAGAGAGAGAAGCAGCTCAGCACCACTCAGCTCACTGCTCAGAGCCAACATAGAACCAGATATTTAGAATACAGAAGGGAAATACCTGTGGAAAGCTGTTTGAACCCAGAAGCCAGAAGAGAAGGTCAGCAAACATCGCTACATGCCTTCCCATGTAACAGAGGAAACTATATGAAAGACAAATAGGAACTGCAAGTTTGTAACTAAATAAATGCCCTTAAAAAGACAATTTGTTTCCAGTGTCTTGCATTCTGGTAGTTTTAGCAAACTAATGCAATAAAAAATAAAAATAAGTGCAATAAAATAAAAAGGAGAAATAACAACAACAAGAATCCAATACCCCTTCTTTATATCCCTCTCTTAATGATATTTAGCTTTGGTATATTATCTTTGTTTCATTTAATGGAAGCATATTGCAATGGTACTGTTCACTCAGACCCCATAGTTTGTTTGGTTTGGTTTTGTTCCATATGTCATCCCATTTTCAACACTTTGCAATATTCACATTCACTTGTTCTCCCTCATGTAAAAACATTCTTATGTTTGTACATTTAATCATCATCATTATCCAGTCTAGGTTTTGCCAAGTTTTACAATCCCAGTCTTTATCTTCTGTCTTTCCTTCTGGTGTCATACATGCCCCTAGCCATCCTCTTTCAACCACACTCACACTCAGCTTTGTTCAGAACACTTACAACATTGTACTACCATCATTTAGCATCGCGCTATCCATTTCTGGATCTTTACAATCAATCCTGTTGAATAATCTGTACTCCTTCAGCATCAAATTTTCCATCTACCCTCTTTCCATCTCCTGAAAATCTGTGTTCTCAACCTTAACTTTCAAAGTTTGCTCATTAATATTAGTTCATATTAGTGAGATCATACAGTATTTATCCTTTTGTTTCTGGCTAATTTCCCTCAACATAATGTCCCCAAGATTCATCCATGTTATTGCATGCATGACAACTTTATTCTGTACCCTTGAATGTCTTCATTTCTACAATCTTTTCCAAACCTCTCTCTCCCATCCTTTCCTATCTGTCTTTGATATTTCTTGTAGAGCAAGTCTCTTGTTCACAAACTCTCTCAATGTCTTTTCTCTTAAAATATTTTAAACTCCTCCCTCAATTTTGAAGGGCAGTTTTGCTGGGTATACAATCCTTGGTTGGCAGTTTTTCTCTTCTTAAATATATCCTACCACTGCCTTCTTGCCTCCATGGTTTCTGCTGGGAAATTCACATGTAGTCTTATCAAACTTCCCCTTGATATGATGGATTGCTTTTCTCTTGCTGCTTTCAGAATTCTCTCTTTGTCTTTGATATTTGACAATCTGATTAGAAAGTGTCTTGGTGTAGGTATATTCAGATATATTATGTTTGGGGCATGCTGTGCTTCCTGGATCTGTAGTTTTATGTCTCTCATAAAAGTTGGGAAATTTTCAGTAATTTTATTTCCTCCATTATTCTTACTGCCCTATTTCTTTTCTCTTCTCCTTCTGGGACACCTATAACATATATATATTCATGTGCTTCATGTTGTCATTCAATTACATGAGATCATGCTTACATTTTTCCATTCTTTTCTCTGCTTGTTCTTTTTTGTGTAGGATTTCAAATGTCCATCCTCTAGTTCACTAGTACTTTCTTCTACCTCTTCAAATCAGCAGTTCTAAGTCTCCATTGTGTTTTTCTTCTCTTCTTTCAGATGAATTTCATTCTCATAAATTCTGCCATTTATTTTTTCATACTTTTAAGTTCTTCTTTGTGGCCACCAAATGTCTTAAGTCTGTGATCTGTTTTGTCATATCTTCCCTGAACTCATTGATTTGATTTTTTATTTCATTTATCATGTTTGTTTGAACATAATTAATTAGTTGTTTCAACTCCTGTATCTCATTTGAAGTCTTAGTTTGTTCCTTTGACGCCATATCTTTGTTTTCCTTAGTATGTCTCCTAATATTTTGCTAGTGGCCAGGCATCTGATTTCCTTGATTAGTTTATTCTGAGGTCATTTTCACTCTTTTACCTAGGGTTTTCTTGTTGGCTGGCTTTGTTCTCTATCTGTTCTCTGACATTCAGTTTAGCTCGTCCTAGACCTCTAGCACAGCTTCTGTTTGATCAGAATTTTTCAAATCTTGTTTTTTTGGTTCTTGCCTTGCCTATATGGAACTTTTTTTTTTTGAGGAGGGTCTCCCAAGATATGATAGATTCCTGTGGTAGTTAGGTTCAGTTGTCAACTTGGCCAAGTGAAGGTACCTAGTTCTGTTGCTGTGGACATGGGCCAATGGTATGTGAACCTCATCTGTTGCTCATTACATCTGCAGTCGGCTAGGAGGTATGCCTGCTGCAATGAATGATGTTTGACTTAATTGGCTGGTGCTTAAAGGAGAGAGCTCAATGTAGCACAGCCCAAGAAGCTTAGCATACCTCATCTCAGCACTCACAGCTCAGCCCAGGCCTTTGGAGATGCAGAACGGAATCACCCCAGGGAAAGTTGTTGGAACCCAGAGGCCTGGAGAGAAGGCCAGCAGAGATCACCCTGTGTCTTCCCATGTAAGAAAGAACCTCAGTGGAAAGTTAGCTGCCTTTCTGCTGAGGAACTAATGAAATAAATCCCCTTTTATTAAAAACCAATCCATCTCTGGTGTGTTGCATTCTGGCAGCTAGCAAACTAGAACAATCCCAATCAGATTTGTCTAAGTCATACAAACCCAGGTCTCAGGAGGAAGGTCTACTCAGTATCAAGTTTCTCTGAGAATGAGACCCAGAAGGTAGACAGAGTTTTCTGTGATGCCTCTAGATTCTGTGCTTTACCTATCCTTCCCAGCAGGTGGCACTTGTCAGCCCACAGCTCCCCATTGGCATAAAGTCATGTGGTGCCTTTAATTCTCAGCAGAACCTGTATGGTTGAGACAGAAGTTGAGGCAGAAGGCAAGCTTAAGTGGTTTATGTTTCCATTCCCTGGGGTCTGAAATCTCAGAATGAGGGGCACCAATTGAGCTGAGCCTACCTCCATCCCCTTTTCTTAGGGAAAACACACCCTTTACGGAACTACCTCCTTCACTTGACTAGTTACTTTGCCTCTCAGACTCCACCCTTGCCTGGGTCAGTGCTTACAAGTGAAAATGTCTGAGGCTTTCTCTAATGAGTTACTTAGAGTAGTTTAAAAAAATTAAGAAATTCCTTTTCAGAGCCAGTCCCCATCCCCAAAGTACTCCAGCCAAGAGCCAGAATTAGTACCCTTTTCTTGGAACACAGCCTTTCCCCAGTATTCTAAGCTTAGCTGAATACAAAAACCTCCATTTTTTTCCCATCAGTCCATCTCCTGTCTGTCAAAAGAGACCTTAGGGTTCCTTTCCTACTTGCTCTGGGCTTATCTACACACAGAGCTTATATTCAGCAGTCTAAATCTGTTGATTAAAACTGCAACTGGAACTTGGTTGAGCTACCTTCCATTGCTCCTTAGTAGAGAATGCTTCTTTTTCCCAGAGGGAAGTGTCTCTAACACAGCCTGCCTTGCCAGTGGGGGAGGGGTGCTAGCCTCTGGGTTTGGGGGCTTCACTTACAGTTCTCTGGTATAATCTTGGCCCTTCCACCAGTTCCAGAGTAGCATATGATATGTGTCCAGTCACAGATGTCCCCCAAACAGTTGTTCCAGACAGTTCCTGGCTATTTACTAGCTGCTCTAGAGGACTAACTAAATTATGCACATACCTATACTACCATCTTGCCCCACCTAAGCTGTGTGTTTGAATTCAACACTCATTGTTTTATGATCATTGAATTTTTTATCATGACTAGAAAGACTTCCCACTCCAAGATGATTTTTAAATTTATTCTACGTTGTCTGATAATATTTTCATGGCTTCATTTTTTCACATTTAAAGCTATGGTGGATCCAGAATTTATATGGAGCTAGTATTTGAGAGAGGGATCCAGGTTTTTTCAGATGTTCATTCAGTTGTCCCAATATAATTTATTATATGATTCATCATTTTTCTTCATAGACATCATGTTGTCTGCATTATAAACTAAATTGCTGGAGCCATCAGTGTCTATTCCTATGTCAGTTCTTCCAACGGTACTTAATAATGTTACTTTATATTATGTTCTTTAAAAATCTTGTACCAAATAAACAATTTTTTGCTTTAGTCTTACACATAAGTTAAGGTTTTAAAATATGAATTGCCATCTATTTTCAACACCCTTCAATATTGACATTCCTTTGTTCTTCCTCATGCAAAAACATTTTTTAATTTGTACATTTAGTCACTATCATTGTACACTCTAGGCATTCCTAGATTATACCATCTCAGTCTTTATCATCTATCTTTCCTTCTGATTTCATTTGTGCCCCCAGCCCTCCTCCCTCTATCATTCTCACATTCAGCTTCATTCAGTGAATTAACATTATTGTATTACAGTTAGGCAGTATTGTGCTATCCATTTCTGAATTTTTACAATCAGTCCTGTTGCACAATCTGTATCCCTTCAGCTCCAATTACCCAATATCTACCCTATTTCTATCTCTTGATGGTCTCTATTCTTAGTTGAAATTCTCCAAGTTCATTCACTAATGTCAGTTCATATCAGTGAGAACATACAGTATTTGTCCTTTTGCTTCTGGCTGATCTCATTCAGCATAATGTCTTCAAGGTCAATCCATGTTGTTACATGCTTCATGACTTTACTCTGTCTTACAGCTGCGTAATATTCCATCGTATGTATATACCACAGCTTGTTGAGCCACTCTTCTGTTGATGGACATCTGGGCTGTTTCCATCTCTTTGCAATTGTAAATAATGCTGCTATAAACATTGGTGTGCAAAGGTCCATTTATTTCCTTGCCCTCATGTCCTCTGAGTAGGTACCTATCAGTGGTATTGCCAGATCATATGGTAATTCTCTACTTAGCTTTCTGAGGAACGTCAAACTTCCTTCCATATTGGTTGTACCATTTTACATTCCCACCAACAGTGGATGAGTGTGCCTCTTTCTTCCCATCCTCTCCTGCACTTGTTGTTTTCTGTTTTATTGATAATGGCCATTCTGCTGGGTGTGAGATGATGTCTCACTGTGGTTTTAATTTGCATTTCCCTAATAGCCAGGAAAGTTGAACATCTTCTCATGTGCTTTTTGGCCATTTCTATTTCCTCTTCTGAGAAGTGTCTGTTCATGTCTTTTGCCCATTTTGTAATTGGATTGTGTGTCTTTTTGCTATTGAGTTGAACAATCTCTTTATATATTCTGGATACTAGACCTTTATCTGATGTATCATTTTCAAATATTGTCTCCTATTGTGTAGACTGTCTTTTTACTTTCTTGACAAAGTTCTTTGATGCACAAAAGTGTTTACTTTTGAGGAGTTACCATTTCTTTCTTTCTTCAATGCTTGTGCTTTGGGTGTAAGATCTAGGAAACCACCTCCCATTATAAGATTTATAAGATATTTCCCTAATTTCCTTCTAAGAGTTTTATAATCTTAGATCTAATGTTTAGGTCTTTAACCCATTTTGTTTTGTTGTGTTTTGCTTTGCACAGGCAGGCACTGGGAATCAAACTCAGGTCTCCAGCATGGCAGGTGAGAACTCTGCCTGCTGAGCCACCATGGTTTGCCCCTTTGATCCATTTTGAGTTCATTTTTGTATAGGGTGTGAGATATGGATCCTCTTTCATTCTTTTGCATGTGGATAGTCAGTTCTCTAGGCACCATTTATTGACGAGACTATTCTGTCCCAGGTGACTTGGCTTAACTGCCTTATCAAAGATCAATTGTCAGTAGATGAAAGGGTCTACATCTGAACAATCTTTCCGATTCTATTGATCAGTATATCTATCTTTATGCCAGTACCATGCTGTTTTACCACTGTAACTTCGTAATACACCTTAAAGTCAAGTAGTGTGAGACCTCTAACTTCATTTTTCTTTCACAGGATATTTTTAGCAATTTGGGACATCTTTAGCATTTAGTGTTATTACTGTATGGGCAGTACTTTCTTCTACCATTTTACCTTTGGATTTTGGATTTTATATGTCATTTATAGTTTTCCTTCTTTTTACCTTTACTGATAGTCTTCATTTCTACACTTCTCCACACCTTTCTCTCCTGTCTTTTCATATGTGTCTCTAGTGCTCCCTTTAGTATTTCTTGCAGAGCCAGTCTCTTTGTCACAAATTCTCTCAGTGATTTTTTGTTCGAAAATGTTTTAATTTCCCCTCATTTTTGAAGGACAATTTTGCTGGATATAGAATTCTTGGTTGGCAGTTTTTCTCATTTAGTATCTTAAATATATCATCTCACTGTCTTCTTCCCTCCATGATTTCTGCTGAGAAATCTATGCATAGCTTTATTGGGCTTCCCTTGTATGTGATGGATTATTTTTCTCTTGCTGCTTTCAAGATTCTCTCTTTCTCTTTGACCTCTGACATTCTCATTAGTAAGTGTCCTGGAGTATATCTATTTGGATCTATTCTGTTTGGGGTATGCTGCATGTCCTGGATCTGCAATTTTAAGTCCTTCATAAGAGTTGGGAAATATTCAATGATAATTTCCTCCATTAGTTTTTCTCCTCCTTTTCCCTTCTCTTCTCCTTCTGGAACACCCACAGCATGTATATTCATGTGCTTCATTTCTACACTTCTCAACACCTTTCTTTCCTGTCTTTTCATATCTGTCTCTAGTGCTCCCTTTAGTTGGACTAGAGATATAAGATATTTATATCTTTTTTATATATATATTTAGATCTTTATATTATATGAGATTATTAATTATTATATTTTATATATGTTATATAAATATATTTGTAATATATAAGAGATTATTTCTCTAGAGATATTATCTGCTCATATTTTTCCATTCTTTTCCCTATATTTTCTTTTGCTTGTCAAGTTTCAGATGTTCTGTCCTCCACTTCACTAATCCTACCTCCTGCCTCTTGAAATCTAACATTGTAGGTTTCCATTGATTTTTTCATCTCTTCTCTTGCACCTTTCATTCCCATAAATTTGTATTTTGTTTTCTCAGACTTTTGATTTCTTCTTTTTAGTTTGTTCCTTGCCTTCTTTATATCTTCCCTCAATTCATTGATTTGATTTTCGATGAGGTTTTCCATGTCTGTTTGAACATTCTGAATTAATTGTTTCAACTCCTGTATCTCATTTGAATTCTTGGTTTCTTCCTTTGACTGGGCCATATCTTCAATTTTCCTAGTATGATTCATTATTTTTTGCTGGTGTCTAGGCATTTAATTTCCTTAATTAGTTTATTCTGGAGATTGCTTTCACTTTTTTTTTACCTAGGATTTTCTTGCTGGATGACTTAGTTGTCTATCTGTTTTTTGACACTCAGTTCAGCTCATTCTAGCCTTCTAGCCTAGGTTTTGTTTAACAGATTGAAGTTTTTCAGTTCTTATTTTCTTGTTTCTTGCCCTGCCTGTATGGTGCCTTTTTTCCCCCCTTAGGAGGGTCTACTTAGGTATTATAGACCCCAGTCAGATTTTCCCAGACCAAACTTGGCCTCCTTTCGGGAGGAAAGAGTCACCTGCATCAGTTTTTCCTGAGGGTGAGACCCAGCAGGTTGAAAGACTTTCCTATGAAGCCTCTGGACTTTGTGTTTTTCCTATCCTGCCTGGTATGTGGTGCTTGTCTGCCTGTAGGTCCCACCAGCATAAGGTGAAGTGGTACCTTTAATTTCAGCAGACTCTCCCTGCTAGGGCATGATTGAGACAGAGAGAGTTTTTGGCTGGCTTTAATCCCTTCAGTTTTCCTGACCCTGGGGTGTGAATTCCTTGAGGGAGAGAGTCCACCTGAGCTGGGCCCCACCCTTCTCCTGGGGAAGGCACAGCTTCCAGACAAACTCTCAAACAAGCTTAATTCTGCCCATGCCTGGGGCAGTTGGAGCCTGAGAAGCTCTGCAGCTGTATCCAAACAGCAGTCAAGCCAGAGAAACACAGCCACAAATAAGAAAAAAAATTCCTTTTCAGATCAGGACCCCCATTCTTCGGGCTTGCCAATCAAGAGCTTAAGTTGGTACATTGCTCTGTGTATCTCTAGGCCCTATGTGCCCCATCCTTTCCTTCAGGGCCCAGACCCTTTCAAGTATTTTGTGCTATATGATCAAAAAAAAACCTATGTTTTTTCTTTTTCCTTTTTCTCTTTCTGCCAGCCCTGCCCCCTCTGCACTGGGCAAAAGCCAGCAACCTCAACTTTTACTCGAAGTTCAGCTGAGCTGGGGGCCTGTTTTTAGCAGTTAGAATTTGTTAATTAATTCCACAGTTGGAGCCTGGTTGCACTCAGCCCCTGTTACACTAAAGTCTCTTTTCTTTCTCCTCCAGGAAGCAGCCTGTTGGGGAGGGATGCCAGCTACCATGGCTTGGGGACTCACTGTTCTGGGTGGGATTGCAGCTGGTCCAGCTGGTGCAGACTGGGGTATGCTGTGTGTCTGGTCACTGATGTGGCCCCAGTAGTTGTTCTGTACTGTTCCTGGCTATTTGCTAGCTGCTCTGGGGGATGAACTAAATCCCACAACTTGCTAAACCACCATCTTGGCTCCTCCCCCATGTATGACGTTTTAATATCTGGTATAGTTAAAATTCATGATTTCTTTCTCTTATCCATGTGAATTTATTAGTATCATCTAAATGATGCTAAATCATTATAGTAATAGTAGACACTTGTCTTCTTCCTTATTTTAATGAGAACATTTTGCATTTCCCCTTTATGCATCATGGTGGCTTCAGGCTGAAAGAGGTATCTATTTTAGGAAAGTATTTCTGAAACAATCCCAAAATCTCAAGGGCTTAAATAAATAAAGGTGGTTTGTTTTTTCACCATTCAAATCACTATCCAAACATGCCCTGCTCTATGTAGTCATTTGGGGACCCCTGCCCCTTCTGTGTATCGGCTCTACCATTTAAGAGGGCCTTCAATGGCTCCTTTGCATCTTCGCATCTGGCTGGCAGAAAGGAGAATAGAATATGCAGGGAATTGTATGGCAGATATTTCATGGACCAGGCCTAGAAATTACTAACATTACTTCTTTCCACTTTTCATTGAAAAGAACTCCTAAGTGCAAGGGAAAATGAACAATGTGGTCTATCTTTGCACCCAAGAAGAAACAGTTTGTAAGGACATTGATTATATATTATCTCTTTTATTTATTGTCTACTTTTATGCATATTCACCTATGTGTGTCCCATTTATGTGAATCAATATTAGTTTACTGTATCAGTCAGGATTGGTTAGGTTATGTTGCAGTAACAGGTAACCTAACTATCTTGGTTATTTCTTACTGATGATCCACATATTCATTGCAGATTAAGGGAGGAGCTCTGCTCTTCCTAGTCATTCAGGGACACAGACTGATGGGAGTCCATCTGATACATGTTTTCATGATAGCCATGGCAGTGTGTACAACAGATTTGGAAAATCAGATGCCAATCAGACACGAATCAGACCAATCAGACTTGGCCAAACCAAGTCACGTGATCATGACTAACTACAGGGGAGCAAGGAAATGCAATTCTTCCATGTGCTTGGTGGTAGAGGTGAACTAGGCATAAGTGAACTGAAAAGAAATATCCCACACTCATGGTAAATAAACTATAAACCAGTGAATTTACCCATCATCTAATTGATGATTGTTTTCATGCCCCTGGACATGCGTAAATATAGTTGAAAAACACCCAAAATGCACCTCATTCCAAGGACAGCAAACACTATTAAAGAGATTGTTAAAAACCTTTTATGTCTTGGTCTACTTGTGCTTATAGCAATTCCATTAAGCACTAAACTCAACAGAGCCTCTAGAAAATTAAGAAAGAAATTACCCATTTATTCTATATAGTCTATCAAGTACAAACTCATACAAGAATATCTATATATAGGAATTGAGTTCCAACTATAAGCTATAGATCTTGGAATGTGTGTGATTTGATTTTCCATTTCTAGTCACCATTTTGGTTTTAACTAAAAGTTCATTGGTTGTTGGATGGATCACAGTAGGTCAACATGACATATGAGTTAAAAGTTTAATTTGGTATGGATTATCCTCCCATGTTTGTCAGAAAGTAAGCAGAGTAGATATATTCTCAAATAATTACCACATACCAACAACTATCCCTCTCTCATGTTTTCCTTCTTCAGGAGGGATATTTGGAAACAGTAACTCTACCCTCACCAGGTGTTTGAGCAAATGATTTGGGATGAACTGCTTTTTGTAACCCATCTGTTAAAGAGAAAAGGGGGGAGGGCTTTGGGGAATTTCCCTTAATGTCTATGACTCCATTTGCTCACCTCTGCCTTTCTCTTATGTCCACCTGTGTCTGGAGTCTGTTTCTCATTCCTTTATTTACTCCCGTAGCTATTATGTACTAATACCTGTATCAAGTAATGGAGATATAAAGCAGAAAAAAACTTGGACCTTGCATTGAGAAAAAGTCATGATACTGTACAGAAAATGGACATTTAAATAAATTCAGCATGCACACACTATTCCACAATACTTGGAGTATGAGGACCACCTCATTTAAGTCACTTTTTGAGGTTAAGTCACAACTAGCTCAAATCTTGACTTGCAGATAGGAAGGAAGTACAGGACTACAAAATTTCATTGCCTGTTTTCTCTCCTGGATCATCTAAGAATTAAGGAAGTTTCTACCACAGTTTCACTTCCAAGTAAGGGAACGTTCCATCATCTCCCAGCCTGCAGCTTCCATTGCCAATGCTTCTTCTCACTGCCATATGGCACAGTTACAGAGTGCTAGACTCCTTTACTTTGTCACTATTGTGAATCCATGCTGCAGCAAGTGGGGTTCTTCCAAACAGACATACTCCACACTTTCTTTGTGCTAAATACATACACAGGTATCCACTACCCATCCCCAAGCCTCCCAGGAGGCTGTAGCTATAAATATGTTTGTTTTTTTTTCAGATACTCTTCCTACATTCTTCTTCAAGAGTACACTTCCTAGGGACCCACTGCTGCTGACTTCTCTGGGAATTCATAATGACCAACCATCTAGACCCAATTGTATGACCCTGCTTTCCTTTTCAATCCTGGAGATACAAAGGCTCTATTGCTTCTCATTTTAAGTCACTGCTACCTTGATGAACCAAGGTCTTTGAAATATCTGGTGATCAGGAGGTCCTCTTCCCAGCTACTCCAGCAGCTCATCTTGTGATCTTGAATCAGGGTCATATCCTAAAGTTGAAAAGGCTGTGCATAGCAGACCTTCAAGAATGGGATTTCTGGGTCATAGGACAGATTCATATTAACTTCACAAAGAAGCTGACAGTTTTCCAGAAGGACAACACCAGGTTGCATTCCCACGAGCAATGCCCTATCATCTTGCATCCTTCTCAACACTCCAGTCATCCATCTTTCTACTGGTTGCCATTCTGATTGATATGAACTGATTTCCATTGTTATTATTTCTAGAGCTAGATTCGTGGTGACACTCGATACTTGTAATATATATTTGCTCTTGATCATGAACCTCTGCCCTAGGAGTAATTTGGAAGAATGTTTCATATGATATATTTTAATAACAAATAATAGATAATCAGTCTCTTGAATATTATTTCTCCAAAACAATTTAAATGCATAACTTCCCTTGGTCCTCACAACCATTCTATGTTCCCTGCTTTACCATGATCCAACCAGGTGCAGTGCAGTCAAAGGCTGCTGTGAAAAGACAGAACACTGGATGATAGACTCACAAACTTTGCACTTAATTTAACAAGAATCTCATTTTGACCAGATGTTTAAATTATTCATACTATAACCTGTTCTCTACCTGTACTTATTCATTCACCAAACACTTACTGAATGTCAGGCATTGTTCTAAGTTCCAGGGATGGAGCAGTGCAGAGGGCAGAGAAGGCCTCATGGAACTGGCTTTCTCTTGGAGAAGAAAACAAAGAATCCTAGATTGCGGTATGTGCTTTTAGAAGTGCCCTGGGTGCAAAATCTCAGAGCACCCTCATTTGTTTCCCTGGCATCCAAGGGCAGGGCTCTTCATCTGGATATACAACCCTCTCACCTTCTTCAGGCACAGCAAGATTCATGTCCTAGTGGGCTGGAAGAAGCTGTGAAAGGCTACAGAAGAAGTTTTGGACCCAAGAGCACCTGAAAGAGGGATGAAGGACTGAAGTTCCCAGCTAAGTCTGGAGAGAGTTTGGTCGCTGAGAGCATGGTGATAACCACTCCTCATTGTCCTCGGTCTTCCTGCCCCTACCCACATTCCAGCCACGGAGCTCATCAGTGCAGAGCACAGCAGGGCCCTCATGTTCTCCCATGTGAAAAGATGCCTGCTTCTGCATGTCTGCACCAGTCTCTGACCAGGTTCTCCCCGGCCAGCATTCTCTCACGGGGCAAAGTTCTCCCGGGTGAGTCTGCTGGGCCCCACACCAGTCAGACGGAAGCCCAGAGTGCTACAGCACTCATTGCTATGCTCTATCATAGCAGAGGTTGGGGCTCCGTGGAAGAGCGATGGTAGCAGTAATCACAGAGCAGGACTGCCAAAGTCAACACGCCATTCTCCAGCCAAGCAGGGTTTAGCAACAGCAGTAGCAGTCAAAGCAGGTTCCTGAAATGGGGAGAAGGATAGGGGCCCTAGATTCTACTGTGACCTAGTAAGAGACAACTAACATCCTTCCACATTACTTAAAGCAAATCAATGTAAGTATTGATTAAAATTAATTTTTCCTCACTTCAGATAATCAGACTGTACAAAAAAAAAAACAGACAAGAGAGCGAAGGCAGCAAGATGACAGGGTAGGAAGTTCAAACTCCCACCCCACCACAGAAACAATGAAAAACAAGAGGAAACTGACAAAACAATTCTCAGAGCTCTGGAAACAGTCAAAAGTTTACAGCAATGAACAAAAACTCTGAATCAAGGAAAAGACCACATTAACATGGTAGGAAGGGGTGATGTCATCATCATGGCAATGTAAGACAATCCTGGAAAAGTCTCCCCTTAGAATCAACTAATAAAAGGAAAACTCCCACTTGCTTGGGTCTCTGGGGTATGATAGAGACTGGAGAAGAATTCCATAAATGCTGAACTGAAGAAAAAGAAAACATCAAGACTAGATAGGAGATTGGCACCCCAAACCCACCAGTCTGGACCCGTCCCCCTCACTCAGTTCCACAAAGCTTAGGAGTTGCGCAGAAGCAAAACAGCCCGGGTTTCCTGCTGTCACAGACTATAGAACCACTCACAGCAGTGAGTTAGAACCCCATGCATATGCAGGCACAGGAATCCAAGTCCACAGAGAACCAGGGTGGAACAGAAGACATGAGGAGTGTCGCATACAAAAGTGCCCCCAGAAAAAAAAGAGATCACAGCAGAACTGTTGGCGAGAAGTGAACATACTCAATCCAGTCTCTGTTTGCTGGACCATCTAAGTGCAAAATGAGCCTTTATACATTCACTTCATCTAGGTCCCTGGGGAGGGATACCCTAAAAGGGAAGGAACCAGGGGCAGAAAAGGCTTCCAGAAAAATAAAATGGGGATGGGGGTGCAGGTATGAACTGTTATAGACAGGAAGGGTCCCAGAACAGAATAGTGTAATGAAAAGGGGACTCTAAGCGAGGGAGAGAATTTAAACAAATCATGAAGCTGGGGAGAAAATTCTGCACAAAAATGAAGAACAAATCAAGGTTCCCAGAGAAGGAACAGAGAAAAGGAAGCTTCCTCTTCGAGGTGAAATGATTACACGCAAAAAGTGAAATGTTAAAAACTGTACTGCATATTCAGCCCAAGAATCATGTTCAGAAGAGCTGAAAAAATCTGACTGGTTAAACATGGGCTACTCTAAAGGTCCAGAATAAATCGGTCCATATATCAAAGAAGAGGCTTAACACATAGCCAAACTGCATTAAAGCATGTCTCCCTTAGGCAAGAGGGAGAGACTTACCTTCACAGATAGCACATTAAAATAATCAAATTCCAAGACATCAGCAAAAAAAAATAAGACATGCTAAGAAACAGTAAGATATGGCTTGGTAGAAGAACAAATTAAAACTTAAGAGGACACACAAAAATTTGAAGCAACTAATCAAGTATGTTCAAACAAATCTCCTAAATTAATTCAAAGAGGTGAAGGAAAGTGTGGATAGAAAAAACCAATGGTGGCTATAAAGCAAAAAGATATTAAGATGAAATATGTGAGCCTAGAGAAGAATTCAAAAGTTTCAAAAGAAGCATAGCAGAAATTATGGGGATGAAAGACATAAATAATGGAGATTAAAAATACACTAGATTTGAAGAGGCAGAAGAAAGAATCAATGAACTAGATAGATGACAGGAAAACCAAAATCATACAGTCAGAAGAACAGGGGAAAAAAATACAGAAAAATAGTTGTGCAGCGTCTCAAGTAACAGCATGAAGTATACAAACATACACATGGTGAGAGTCCCAGAAGGAGAAGAGAAGGGAAAGGGGGCAGAAAGAATATTTGAGGACAATATGGCTGAAAATTTCCCAGCTCTAATGAAAACTATAAAAGTACATGTCCAAAAAGCACAATGTACTCCAAACAGGATAAACCCTAATACACCCACTCTGATATACATAATTAATCAGAATGTTAAATGACAAAGATAAGGAGAGAATTTGGAAAGCAGCAAAAGAAAAATGATATGTCATATACAAGAGATCCTCAATAAGACTAAGTGCCAATTTCTCATTAGAAAACATGAAAGGGAGAAGTCAGTCATATGGTACATTTAAGGTGCTAATAAGGAAAAACTTCCAGATGAAAAATCATTACCCAGAAAAACTGTCTTTTAAAAATGAGGGAGAGTTTAAAGTATTCACAGATAAACAGAAACTGAAAGAGTTCATTAATAAAAGCCCTGCCCTACAGAATTACTAATGGGAGTTTTTCATGTTAAAAGGAAAAAACAGGAGAGAATGGCTTGGAGTAGTGTGTAAAAAACTGAAGCTCTTCAGTCAGGGCAACTAAAAGGATAAATGCAAACCTCAATAGTACTGTATACTCAATATATAACTCTATTCTTTAATTCTTTAAGAGTCAGGATACAATTGAACAGGAAAAAGTTGTATTTCCTGATAATGGTCATACAAAATATAAAGAGGTAATGTGGGGGGAAAACAATATAAAGAGGGAGAAATGAAGGATCTAGAAACATAGAATGTACGTACTATTGAAGTAAGTTGGTGTCTTTTCAAGTTAGTAGGTGTGGTAGTTAGATTCAGTTGTCAATTTGGCCAGGTGAATGTTCCTAGTTCTATTGCTGTGGACATGACCCAATGGTACGTGAACCTCATCTGTTGCTGATTACATCTGAGTTGGCTAGGAGGCGTGCCTACTGCAATGAATGATGTTTGACTTAATTGGCTGGTGCTTAAATGAGAGAGCTCAATGTAGCACAGCCTAAGCAGCTCAGCGTACCTTATCTCAGCACTAGCTCAGCCCAGGCCTTTGGAGATGCAGAAAGGAATCACCCCAGGGAAAGTTGATTGGAACCCAAAAGCCTGGAGAAAAGACCAGCAGAGACCATCCTGTGCCTTCCCACATAAGAAAGAACCTCAGTGGAAAGAAGAACTAACAAAATAAATCCCCTTTTATTAAAAGCCAATCCGTTTCTGATGTGTTGCATTCCAGCAGCTAGCGAACTAGAACAGTAGGTTCTAGACTTAGGTTGTGTAATAAAAACTCCAAGGTAGCTACAAAGAAAGTATTTTAAAAATTGACATAAACAAATGAGGAAGGGATCACACAGATATATCAGAAAATATCAACTATATAGAGAAGGAGGCTGAAACAAAGAAAAAGAGAGAGAAAAAAATATGTCATATAAAAAGAAGAAAGGATAAAATGGCTGAAGTAATTACTGCTTTTACAGTAATAACACTGATTGTTAATGAAATAAACACCCCAATCAAAAGGCACAGATTGTCAGAATGCATTTTTTAAAAAGCACACTCAAACTATACACTGTTTACAAGAGACCTGCCTTAGACCCAAAGAAGCACACATTTTGAAAATTAAAGAATGGAAAAAGATAATCCATGCAAATAGAGGTGAAAAAAAATAAATAACTGAGATAGCTGTATTAATACGGAACAAAACAGACTTTAAGCCAAAAGCTGTTACAAGAGACAAAGAAGGATGCTAAATATTAATAAAAGAATCAGTCCCCCAAGAAGAAATAACAATCATAAATATTTATGCACCTAACTGCAGTGCCCCAAAATACATGAGGCAAAAACTGGCAAAACTTAAGGGAAACAGAGACCCCTTTACAATAATAGATAGCACCTTCAATATATCACTCTCATCCATAAATAGAACATCTAGACAGAAGATCAATAAAGAAACAGAAAACTTGAATAATATAATAGGTAAGTTAGGTCTAACAGACATATACAGAACATTACATTCCCAAAACAGCAGGCTATACAGTCTTCTCAAGTGCACATATGTCATTCTCCAGGACAGACCACATGTTGTGTCACAAAAAAAGTCTCAATACATTTCAAAAGATTGAAACTATATAAAACATCTTCACTGACCACAATGGAAAAGAGCTTGAAACCAGTAACAGGCAGAGAAATGGAAAATTCACAAATAGATGGAAGCTAAATAACACACTCAGACAATAATGGGTCAAAGAAGAAATTACAAGGGAGATCAGTAAATATATTCAGATGAATGAAGACAAGAACACAATATATCAAAACTTATAGATGAAGCAAAGGCAGTGCTAAGAGGGAAATCTATAGTACTAAATGCTTACAGTAAAGAAGAAGAAAGAACTAAACTCAAAGATCTAACTGCACACCTAGAGGAGCTAGAAAAAGAACAGCAAACTAAACCAAAAGCAAGCACAAAGAAACAACAAAGATTAGAGAAGAAATAAATAAAATAGAGTATAAACAACAATAGATACCATTTAAAAAACCTAAAGTTGGTTCTTTGAAAAGACCAACAAAATTGAGAAAACTTTCACTAGACTGACAAAAGAAAAAGGAGAGAAAATGCAAATAAAATCAGAAATGAGGTGAGAGGGGAGACATTACTACTGACCCCACAGAAATAAAAATGATCATAAGAGGATACTATGAACAAATGTATGCCAATATATTGGGCAAACTAGATGAAATGGACAAATACTTATAAATAAACAACCCACACTGACTCTACAAGAAAAAAGATCTCAACAGACCAGTTACTAGTAAAGAGATTGAATCAATCATCAAAAACCTCCCCAAAAAGTAAGGCCCAGAATGAGATGTCTTCACAAGTGAATTCTACCAAACATTTCAAGAATTAATCCTGCTCAAACTATTCCAAATATTGAAAAGAAGGGAACACTACTGTGCCAATTTGAAAGGATTATGTGCCCTAGAAAAGTCATGTTTTAATCCTGATCCATCTTGTGGAGGCAGCTGTTTCTTTTAATCCCTATTTAGCATTGTAGGTTGGAGACTTGATTAGATTATCTCCACAGAGATGTGACATGCCCAATTGTGGGTATTAAACTTTGGATTTAATAGATTATAGGGAGATGTGACTCCACCCATTCCAGGTGTGTTTTGATTCGTTTACTGGAATCCTTTAAAAGAGGAAACATTTGGAAAAAAGCTTGAGAGCTAAGAAGAGCCACAGAGCCCATGCAGCCAGAGACCTCTAGAGGTGAAGAAGGAATATGCCCCTGGGGGAGCTTGATGAAACAAGAAGCTGGGAGAGAAAGCTAGCAGACTATATCATGTGCCCTTTCAGCTGAGAGAAACCTCAAACTTCTTTGGCCTTTCTTGAGTGAAGGTAACCTCTTGTTGGTGCCCTAATTTGGACATTTTTATAGACTTGCTTTAATTTAGACATTTTCATGGCTTTAGAACTGTAAACTTGCAACTTAATAAATTCTCCCTTATAAAGGCAGTTCTATTTTTGGTATATTGCATTCTAGCAGCTTGCAAACTAAAACAATTGCTAACTCAATCTATGAGGGCAACATCACCCTAATAATAATAATACCAGATAAAGATACTCCAAGAAATGAAAATCATAGACTAATTTCTCTAATGAATAGAGATGGATTTTTACAGACTAATTTCTGTAATGAATATAGATGCAAAAATCCTCAACAAAATACTTTAAAATCAAACATACCAGCACATTACAAGAATTATAGACCACGCTCAAGTTGGATTTATACCAACCATGCAAGGGCGGTTCAAAATAAGAAAATTATCTAATTGTTTTGTTAATTCTTTTTTAATTAATAAAAAAACTATAAAAAAATAAGAAAATTAATTACTATAATACACCACATAAACAAAATGAAGGGAAAAAAACACATGATCATCTCAATCGATGCAGTAAAGGCATTTGACAAAATCTAGCATCCTTTCTTGACAAAAACACTTAGGATAGTAAGAAAAGAAGGAAACTTCCTCAACATGATTAAGCATATATATATATAATATTAATATTTTTATAATATATATATATAAACTTCTAATATCATACTCAATGGTGAAAGACTGAAAGCTTTCTTTCAAAGATTTGGAAAAAGAAAAGGATGTCCACTGTCACCACTCTCGTTCAACACTGTACTGGAAGTCCTAGCCAGAGTAATTAGGCAAGAAAAAGAAATAAAAAGCATCCAAATTAGAAAGGAAGAAGTAAAACTTTCACTATTTACAGCTGATGTGATCCTATAGACAGAATATCTTGAACAATCTACAAGAAACAAAGCTACTAGAGCTATTAAATAAGTTCAGCAAAATGGCAGGGCACAAGATCAACACCCCCAAATCAGTAGTGTTTCTATACATTAGTAATGAGCAATTTGAGGAGGAAATCAAGAAAAAAATCCATTTACAATAATAACCAGAAGAATCAAATATCTGTGTTTACATTTACCCAAGGATGTAAAAAAACATACACAGAAAACTATAAAACTTTGCTGAAAGAAATCAAAGATCTAAATAAATAGAAGGGCATTCCATGCTTATGGATAGGAAAACAAAATATTGTCAAGATGTCAGTTCTACCCAAAATGATTCACAGATTAATGCAATCCTAATAAAAATTCCAACACCCTACTTTGTAGAAATGAAAAATCTAATCATCAGATTTATTTGGAAGGGTTAGGGGACCCAAATAGCCAATACCATCTTGAAAAAGAAGAAGAAAGTTGGAGGACATACACACCCTGACTTTAAAACTTATTGCAAAGCTACAGTGATCAAAACATCATGATACTGGCACAAGATAGAAATATAGAACCAGTGGAATTGAACTCAGAGTTCAGAAATAGACTCTCCCATCTATGGCCAATTGATTTTTGACAAGGTTGTCAAATCCATTCAATTGGGGAAAAAATAGTAACTTCAACAAATGGTGCTTTCTGGGAGAATTGCCTATCTATACGTGAAAGATGAGCATGAAGTACTCTCTCACACCATATACAAAAATTAACCCAAAATACATCAAAGGTCTAAATGTAAGAACCCAGACAAGAGAACTCCTAGAAGAAAATTTAGGGAAGCATCTTCAAGATCTTGTGGTAGTCAATGGTTTCTTAGACTTTACACCCAAAGCACAAGCCACAGAAAAATAGATAAAAGAAACCTCATCAAAATTAAAAACTTTTGTTCATCAAAGAACTTTATTACAAAAGTGAAAAAATAGCCTATTTAACAAGGGTCAAATCACAGCTACTTTGGGTGAAAGGCTACAGTTGAGACGTGCAATAGAGCAACTGGAGATGAGGGGAAATGCTGCAGAGTTTCCTTGGGAAATGAGGGTGTTAAGGATCTCCTATGTGTACAGGGAATTTAGACAGCTATCTGTAAGCCCAGGGCAAGACACCTGCTCAGAAAAGACCAAAAACCATCAACGTCCATGTTGAATTGATGTCTAGATTCAGAACAAGACTCAGTGCTGCAGGAAAGTCCGACACAGAGCCAATGTGCAAAGACTAGGAGAGGTGAGTGAGTGTTTTAGAACAATCAGACGGACAGAAAATAGAGAAGTAAAAATAAATAGAGGGTGGTGCAATGGTGGCTCAGTGGCAGGATTCTCGCCTGCCATGCCAGAGACCTGAGTTCGATTTCCAATGCCTGCCCATGTAAAAATAAAGAAAAAAAGAAAGAAAGGGTGCACAGGTGATTCAGTGGTAGAACACTCACCTGCCATGCAGGAAACCTGGGTTCACTTCATGGCCCACGTATCCACCAAAAAAAACTAAATAAAAACAGAGAAATCAATGAAAACAAAATGTGGTTCTTTGAAAAGATTAATAAAATAAACCAAACTTGAGCTAGACTGACAAAAAAAGAGAAGACGTAAATAACTAATATCAGAAATGAGAGGGGGGAACATACTGCTGACCCCAGAGAAATACAAAGGTTTATAAGAGGATATTATGAATAACTGTATGGTAACAAACTAGATAGCTTCATTGAAAAGGACAAATTCCTAAATATCGATTAACTACTTACACTGAATCAAGAAAAAATAGAAGCTCTCAACAGGCCAATAGCAAGGAAATAGATTGAATCAGTCATAGGAAAAATAAACAACTTCCAGTTATCAAAAGGACCAGACGGCTTCACTGGTGAATGCTAGTACACATTCAAAAAGAATTAACACTAGTACTGCTCATATTGCACCAACAATTTGAAGAAGAAATACTTCCTTACTCATTCTCTGAGGCCAGCATTATTCGGAAACCAAAGTCAATAAGGAAAGCACAGGAAAGAAAACTACAAACCAATATCCCTGTTTTAGCTTGCTAAGGCTGCCAGAATGCAATACAACAGAAACAGATAAACTTTTGTAACGGGGATTTATTTAGTTCCTCAGAGAAAAGGTGGCTTGCTTTCATCTGGGTTTCTCTGTCACATGGAAGGCACACGGTGATGTCTGCTGGCCCTCTCTCCCAGCTCCTAGGTTCAAATTGCTTTCCCCAGGGTGTTTCCTTTCTGTATCTCCAAACATCTGGATCTTTATCAGCTCTGAGCACTGAGCTGTGGTATGCTGGGCTGTACCAAGCTCTCTTCTGGCCTCTCTCTTTTACTCTTCCAGCTAATTAAATTAAACATCACTCACTGTGGAAGGCACTCCCCTTAGCCAGCCACAGATATAATCCACCGTGATGAATTTCACATGCTGATGATTTAAGTCCACAGCAACAGAACAGCTGGGCACCATCACCTGGCCAAGTTGACACATGAACCTGACTACTACAATGCTTTATGAATCTAGATGAAAAAAATCCTCAATGAAATACTAGTTAGTCAAATCCAACAACGTATTAAAGGGATTATACACCATTGTTGTGTGGAATTTATCCCACAGATGCAAGGTGGTCCAACATAAGAAAATCAATCAATGTAATACAGCACATTGACAGAATGAAGGAAAAAAAAACCACAAGATCATGTCAATTAATGCACAGAGGCATTTCATAAAATCCAACACCATTTCATGATTAAAAACTCTGAAAACTCAGAATAGAAGGGAACATCTTCAACATGATGTAAGGCATATATGGAAAATCTATAGCTAACATTAAACTCAACAGTGAAAGACTGAAATCCCTTCCCCTGAGGTCAGGAGCGAGAAAAGGATATCTTCTTTCACCACTACTGTTCAACATTCTGATTCTCCACCCAGAACAATTAGGCAAGAAAAAGAAAGAAAAGTTATCCGAATTGGAAAGAAAGAAGTAAAGCTATCTCTATTCACAGATGACATGATCCTATAAATAGAAAAATACAAAGAATCCACTAGAAAGATACTAGAGCTAATGAACAAATTCTGCAAAGTGGCAAGGTGCAAGATCAACGCAACAAAAAACAGGTGGATTTCTATACACCAGCAATGAACAATCTGAAAAGGAAACCAAGAAAAAACATCTGTTTACAATAGTATCTAAAAGAATAAAATATCTAGGAATAAATTTAACCAAAAAAGTGAAAGACTATTACACTTAAAAATATTGATAAAAGAAATTGTAAAAGACCTAAATAAATGGAAAGACATCCAATTCATGAATTAGAAGACTTAACATTGTTAAGAGGTCAATATTTCTCAAAGCAACCTACAGATTCAACACAATCCCCCCCAAAATACCAGCAGCCTTTTTTTGCAGAAATGGAAAAGCCAATCTTCAAAATCACATAGAATGAAAAGGGGCCCTGAACAGCCAAAACAAACCTGAAGAAGTAGAACCAATTTGGAGGATTTGTACTGCCCAACTTCAAAACTTACTACAAAGCTACAGTAATCAAAATATGGTTGTACAGCTCTAAGGATAGATACATAGACCAATGGAATAGGATTGAGAGTCCAGCGATTAACCCACACATCTATAGCTAAGTGTACCAAGTCCTCTCAATGGAGAAGATTAGTCTTTTTTAACAAAGGGTGCTGGTAAAACTGGATATCCACATGCAAATGAATGAAAGTGGACTCCTCTCACATCACCTACAAAAAACTCAAAATGGACCAACTGCCTAAATATAAGAGTTAAAATTAAAACCCTTAGAAGAAAACATAGGAAAATATCTATCTGCAGGACCTTATATTAAGCAGCAGATTCTTAGACTTTACACCAAAAGCACTAGCCACAAAAAATAAACTGGACTTTCTCAAAATTAAAAATTTTTTGCATCAAAGGATATTATCAAAAAAGTAAAAACGTAGCCTACCAAATGGGAGAAAATATTTGGAAATAATATACCTGATAAGGGCTTAATATCCAGAATATTTAACAAATCTTACAACTCAACACCAAAAAGACTAACAACCTAATTTTAAAATGAGCCCAGTTTTAAAAAGGACTTGAGAGACATTTCTCCAAACAAGATACTGTATATAAATGACCAATAATCACATTAAGTGATGCTCAACATCATTAGCCATTAGGGAAATGTAAATTAAAACCACAAAATACCACTATATACCCACTAGGATGACCATTATTAAAAACAACGAAAGAAAGAAAACAAAATAACAAGTGTTGGTGTGGATGTGGAGATATTAGAACTCTCATGCATTGCTACTGGGAATGTAAAATAGTACAGGCACTGTAGAAGACAGTTTGGCAGTTCCTCAAAGAACTTACCATACGATTACCAAATGACCTAATAATCACAACTAATGCATATACTCATAAGAATTGAAACCAGGGACCTAAACAGAAGGTACCAATGTTCATAGCAGCATTAGTTACAATTGCAAAAAGGTGGAAACAACCCAAAAGTCTAATAACAAATGAATGGATAAACAAAATCTGGTCTATCCATACAATGGAATAGTACACAAGAGCAAAAAAGGGATGAAGTTCTGATTCATGCTACAACATGGATGAAACTTGAAAGCCTCACACTGGGTGAAATAAGCCAGACGCAAAAGGACAAATATTGTATGATTCCACTTTCATGAAATATTTAGAATTAGCAAATTAATGGAGACAGAAAAAACTTTAGAAGTTATCAAGAGCTGGTAGGAGGGGGAACAGAAGTTATTGCTTAGTGGGTATAGAGTTTCTGTTTGCAGTATTGAAAAAGGTTTGGTAATGGATAGTGACGATGATAGTACAGCACTGTGAATGAAACTAATTCCAATGACTTTTATACATAGAAATGGTTAAAATGGAAAATTTTGTGATATATATATGCAGGAACAATTTTTTTCAGAAAATTTAGTAAACCTAATGTGTAGAGTTGTGTGAGGAAGAAAAAAGTGCTAGGAAATTAGAGTTATTAAAAGCAGGAGCTAGTGCACAAACTTACAAAGTGTCATAGGCCTCTTTGGAGATGTCCTGAGGTCCTGCTTTGCATGGTTGCAGAACAGAGAGGATGGGATTTGAGCACAGACACAGTAGCTTAAATCTTAGGTAGTTTACTATTGCAGGTGAAGAGGCAAGTCCAGTTGAAATAGTGGGTTCACATGAAGGGCGAAAAGACAGAATATGGCAACCACGTAAAATTAAACAGTCTTACAAATCCCCCTCAATATTTTCCCTCAGCTAGAATTTCTTAAGCAAATATTAACTGTATTAATATTCTATTCAGTACTATCAAGAAAACAATGATGGGCATGAACTAAATCTTGACATTTCCTCTTCAACTTCATAGTACAATTTGGCAATATAACTTGGGAATCAAAGAAAAACAAGCCAAGAAAAATGCATGTATTTTAGTTTACTTTGTGGTTTGCCAACTGATATTAGCAATATCTTCATGCTATGAGATTTTATTCCCTTGGTACTTTTCATACTAAATTTATATTATGGACACTTAAGTACCAGACTGAAAATTCAGGTGACTCACAGCAAAGATCCCAGATAAACAAGGGAAGCCATTTGTCTTTAGACAACCTACCAAATTATGATCACTATTTTGAAGCATTCCAAAGTAAAACTTCATTAAGTAAAGCCAATCTATAAAAGCAAGTGGCCCCTCATTGCCTATTGCCTCTCACCTCCCTCACCTCTGTCTTTGCATGAGTGCCTGTATGTCCTCTTACATGTGTATCTAATAAATTTTCTGCCTGCTTAAAAAAGAACGTAATCTTCATTATTAATGCACATTTTTGAGAAGGAAAAAAACAAAGACTTGCTTTTTACCTAAAGCTTGAGGTAAAAAGGAAGCCAGTCATACATCTACTAATCCACACGAATTTAATCTGCAATTTAGTATACCAGCTTTTTCCATATTTGTTCTAGAGGCAACTAAGGGTCTCAGGAGTCCTTATTAAGAAAACACTATATTACTTCTGAACAGAAAGGAGCCCTGGGAAATAGAACCGAATAGAAGAAAAAGGCAAGGAAACATTAGAGTCTGATCTACTCAAAATGAGGGTTAAAAATACCCACAAGAAGGTGATGGTAGTACAATATTGTGAGTGTAATTAACATCCCTGAATTGTATAATTAAAAGTAGTTAAAGTTGGAAGTTTTAGATTGTGAATCTGCTACCAAATAAAAAACTTTAAAAACCATAGAGCTGTATGATGCAAAGAGTGAACTCCAATGCAAACTGTAGACTGCAATCTGTTATACAGATAACAGTATAATTATAATAATGTTGTTTCATCAATTGTAACAAAAGTACCAGAACAAGTGTTAATAATAGGGAAAACTACATGCTTGGGGGGTATATGGGAACTGCGCTTTTTCCATGCTTTTTCCGTAATCTTTCAATTTCTCTAACTAAAAAAAACACAAGAAGCAAAAGAAGAATTAGTAAAAATACAACAGCATCTTTTTAAAAGATCTATCCCCTTCTCTCTTTCTATGTATTATTTAGCCAACATTTTGCCGTAATAGGCACTCAACGAATGCGGCCTATGCAGAATGGATAGATGAAAGAATGATTGAAGAGTAGGGTTCATCATTTTGGGGTAATATCTATGAGAGGTAGAAACAACACAACCAGTGTTATTTAGGTGCACAATAGTTTATAATAACTTACCTTTCTCACTCAGCAGCAGCCATACACTGACCCTGTTCATAAGCAAATCCAATAGTTACATGGAGTAATGAGTTCACAATTAGACCCTAATTTTGAAATCACATGGCCTCTCGATGCTTTTATGTTATGTACTTCATCTATCAACCCATAAAAACACTGAAAATATTTATAGACCCAAAAGACTGTTTTAAAATATGGTGGAAACAAAGACTACTAGTTCATCTGAGCAACTGTTAAAAAAAAGAAAAAAAAAAAAAAAGCTCATAGTTGGTGCTGTGTAAATTCACTCCCTCAATTAGGAAGTAGAGTTCAAGATACCTCCATCTTCCTAGTCCTGACTCAGGAACACCTTTTGATGCTTCAGACAACCTACATAGCCATTCAGAACCTTTGGTTCCCCAACCGAAGAGGGTTGGATCAGGAGATTATCATCTCTCTTAATTCCAAAATGATGCTACCTTAATTTTATTGAGTAATAGTTGACCTAATGGATGAAAAGTTACAGATTCCAGGTACCCCAACCAGACTTTGTCCACTAAGTAAGAAACCTTGCACTCAACTCCAAGAAATTTAAAACTTAGAGGCCAAGGTGACAGAATCACTAAAAAATCAGTTGTGTTGCCTTATGCAGAGGAACCAAAATATGTTTTCAGCCAAAATATTTTATTTGTGCGCTTACACAGACCTACTTTGCGATAGCTATCCCCAACTTTCAGTATCACAAAAGTTATTTTAATGTCTAAATCTATAGTTAATGAATTTTAAATGTTATGTTGGCCCTCGTTTCTTTTTTATTTAGCTTGCAGTTCTAAAATCCTGTCTAGGAGAAAGACTATTCTATCTTTAGGCGCATATGCTACACCTCAAGATACATAGGCTGGTAAGTTTAAGTGTATTCTTATAATTTTGTACAGATGCAGATGGTTTAGCTGATATATACTTTGGTGGATATTTCCCTTAATCAGTTCCCTCCCTCCCTTCTAAAAAGCATTTGACTCATTACAACTGCACAAATCTTGTATATATGTATTTCTTCCAGGCAGCTCCTATTGTTCTCAAGCATTCTATTCAAAAATTAATGCAAAAGGCATGTTAAATGCAGCCATATTCCAGAGATCGTAGCAAAACATTTGGTTAAACTAACTGCCCAAATTCAAATGTGTGGTTCAAGCATATTTATTGTAAAATAAATATCTGATATAAAAGAGTATATGTAGATATAAACATCAGGTTCTTTATTGTTAAATCAGTATAGCTTGATTAAATGTTCTATAGCAGTGAAAAACTAATTTAAAGTACATTGAATCATTTTACCCAATACTTTCAAAGTTCTCCTCCACTAAACAGTTAATGAATGCTGCCAAGGTGACACATATTTGACTAATTTGCTTCACTTTCTTTTCCTTAATTGTCTCCACTACGGATGCATTTCAAAACTGAAAAGACAAAACATTGGGAACCATGAATATTTACAAAAGGGATGATTAGCATTACAAAGATTCATTACTTCCAAAACTTTCACAACTTTATTGGAAATGGTTTGTAATTGTAGGAGCCGCTCATACATATCCATTCATATAAAAAAAAAAATACCAGTCACACATAAAAGCACTTTCTGTGAAAGCCGTTGGCAAAGAGAAGGGGAAAAACTAAATTTTGACATGACAGAACGTTGCACCATCCTACCAAGCGATTTGTTTTTATTGCATAACTTCTGTAAAAGAAATGTAGTCACAAATGGCCTTCCTCAATCTGGCCAGTAGGTGGTGACATTGACTCTATACCAGAACAGCATCAACCCTGGCAGGAACTTTTCATTGTTTCAAAAGAGTAATTCCCAAGAAATACAAATGAATTAATCTTATCTGTGTTTTGAAACTTTCAAAGTTATTATTCCAGCCTATCAAAGACTACTGTGAACTCCCTTTGTAAAGCCTGATGATCCATTTATTTCTCTTGGCTCCATGTACAGCATTCAAGGGATGGGGGCAGCTTTCATTTCCAAGTTTTGGTTAACCAGAGGAGATACACTTTATCTGTTCCATAGTTAGAAAAGCAGCACTGTTACCTTGCCCAGAACAGAGCTTTGGAACTACATAGGAATTTTCCTATAAACAAAATAACAGGGCAACATACCCATGAGAGAAAAACAAGTTTACATTTGGACTCAGAACCATCAAAACAGTCAAGGCTGCTCTAGGACTAATTTTTATGCCCAATACAATCATTCACACCGGGAGATTCTAACAAGCTTCCCGTGTGTTTTTATTGTATTTTTATTTGAGGTGTCTCTATCTGTAGTTTTTGTATTTGCTCAGTAAATAAAATAATTTCTGACATTAGGACTTTGAATCACACCAAGACAAAGGAAAGCTGTTATGTAGTCAAAGACATGTTTGTGTGCATAAGTACTTGTATATCATCTGGATAAAATGTTCTCACTCTTTTTCATTACCAATCAGTTCATTTTCAGGCTTGTTCTGCACACTCTTTCCAATCCACTCCACCGAGACTCTAGAAGAATTGGCTATCCATCCCTTCTATCCAGAACAGGGACCCAGAAACCTTTTCTTCAAGGGATAGATAGTAAATATTTTAAGTTTTGGGGACCAAGAGACAAAATTGAGGATATTAAAGTCTACTCATAAAATCATTTAAAAATGCAAATACTATCTTAGCTCAAGAAGAGTAAAACAACAAGCCCTGCAGGTCATAGATTGCAGGCTAGATTCTACAGAACAAACTCTATGAAGTATATATATTTTTCCAGTAAAGTCCATAAAGACAGTCAAAAAGATAGACAGTGGCCCTGTATATTATATTAATTTTTTCTTTTTAAAAATGTTTCCTGAATAAAGTTATAGAGCATAATTTGATACTAATCTTTTATACTTTCTAAAAACCAACTATTATCATTAAGAACTCAAAATCCTGAATCCAATATCAGAAAATTTTATCCAAACCAAAGACACTCATGATGCTGTGAATCTGGCTGGGTTTCTTGAAGGGAGCAAGAACACGGAGAGGAAACAGCCAGAAACACCCACTGATAAGTAACTATAATGCTGTACAGTTGGCCCAAATTACAGCACGTATTTTTTTAGTAAATGCTTTACTTTAAAACCATAGTGCAATTGACCAAAAGCTTTCATTTAAATCTAAAATGTAGAGTTTTTAAAACATCATTAATACTGTAGGTTTTTATAGACATTCTAACCAAAGGAAAGATTCCTGGTCTCGCAGATTTCGTACAGTTTCTTCTCTGTAGGCCAGGACAAAGTAGCAGGAGAAGCTGGTATGGCTGTCCATCGTTGGTGGAGAGAGGAGGGAACTGTGAACCAATCTGTAGAACTAACTTAGAATGAAATGCAATTTTCAGGTTCACAATTTCTTTTTCTTCCCTTTTGCCAGTATTACAGCTATTTCATGAGGTAGATTAGCCAGGAGAAAAGGAATGCTATAAAGGAGCAGATTATTCAATAATGATTTGTCTTTGAATTTGCAATATAGTAAAAAATGTTCTCTGATGCTTGCTTTTTTAAAATGAAGGAAAGAAAAGAAACTTGAATACATATGCCTACATGCCAGGGCCTGATTTAGAGCTAGAAGTGAACTTTGGTATTATTCAGTCCAACCATGGCATTTTACAAATGAGTAAACTATGGCTCAGAGGACTACTGTGGCTTACCCAAGGTCACACAGCAAGGAAGCAGCGGTTCTGGGCTTAGTAGCATCTGCTTGAGAACAAACTTCCAAGTATAATGGTAAAGTCAAACACAAGCTATTTTTCTTTAAATCTTTATCCAGGTCACAAGTTAAGGGTGAAACACAAGCTAGTTTGAATGCTTTCTAGCACTGTCAAGAGACCAGAAAAAAAGGGGGGAACTAACTGCTTACTTAGTTAGCAGTAAGCAGTAACTGCTTACTTCCCCTGATAGTCTCTGGTGCATACTGCTAAGAGCTTCACAGGGAGTGTTGCAGTTGTTTAGCCTGCCTGAAGAGATCCAGGAAACTGTTTTCTTCCTCCTCAAGTCAGGGACTATTAGCACACGGTTGGGGTAAGTCTCAGACCACTGCAGAGACCAGCAGCATGTCTCACTCCCGCGGACTGTTCCACAGATACAAAGAGCCAGTGGGCTCTTCCTTCTATGGAATCAAAGGGATAGAGGAGAGACCAGGCAACCCCACTGAATGGTATGCTTAGGCGGGTTGAAAAGGGAAAGTCTATATATCTATATTTTTCCTCAAATTTTTAAAAATTTTTTTGTTATATAGTATAACATATAAACAAAGCAAACAAAGAAAAAAGCAATATTTTCAAAGCACTCTTCAATAAGTAGTTACAGGACAGTTCCCAAAGTTTGTCATGAGCTACCATACCATCCTCTCAGATTTTTCCTTCTAGCTGCTCTAGAGCACAGGAGGCTAGAAGGGATTTTTTTAAATGTTTTTTGTAAAAAATAACATATATACAAAAAGGCAATAAATTTCAAAGCACATCAGAACATTAGTTGTAGAGCAGACTTCAGAGTTTGATATAGGTTACAATTCTACAATTTTAGGTTTTTACTTCTAGCTGCTGTCAGGTACTGGAGATTAAAAGAAATTTGTCTTTTAGGAGGGTTAATTCATTTGTTAAACCCTCCCTTCTCTGTACACATCATCACTTTTGATCTTTCTCCCATTCTTTAGGGATATTTGGGCTACGCCCATTCTTTTTCATTATGAAAGGGGTGTTGCCTCAAAATTTAGAAGAGAGACTAAAGTGACAATGACAATGACAATTAATGGATGAGAAAATTGGAACAAATGGAAAAATGTAATATAGACTGTATGCATCAATATTAGATTTCTCAAACTTTGT
Source organism: Tamandua tetradactyla (assembly GCF_023851605.1). NCBI lineage: Eukaryota > Metazoa > Chordata > Mammalia > Pilosa > Myrmecophagidae > Tamandua > Tamandua tetradactyla. Next base: position 4,068,988 of record NC_135351.1, on the reverse strand, counting down.
AACTGTACTTTAGATGATTACAGACACAAATATCTCTGTTCTTAGGAAATATACATGGCAGTATTAAGTGTTCAAGGAGGACGATGTATGCAATCTACTCTCAAATGTTTAGAAGATGATCAATAGATAGATAGTTGATAAATAAATTAATGCATAGAAGGATACAGGAAATGTGGCAAAATGCTGAAAGCTGGTGGATCTAGGTATCAGGGTAGAAGGTATTTTGGAGCTCTCTATATTATTTTTGTAACTGTCTGTAAGTTTGAAATTATTACAAAATAAAAAGTTGAGAGAGAGAAACCAGGCATCTTAAGTCTGGGCTGTGTAAATACAAATAACAGAGCAACCCCTTAAACATATGAAGCCCAGAGCTGATCACACCCTTACATATAAACACATTGACCCGCTTCATTAAAATCAAGTCACGTCAGCTAGTGTTGTTTTTAAGACCTAGGGCTTCTACTTTATGGGACACACTGTGACCCATAAAATACATTTTTATCACAAAGTGGTATTCGCTCTGGGAGTTTTAGGCTGCTAAAAGTGGATTATCCCCGGGTTCCCTATCAAGATGGTCTAAACGGCTGGATTCCAGGTGCCTCTGGCAGGTTTCATTCTACTAAGTCATGGCACCCCGTAACCCTTAGTTCCAGCACCATTCAGCCTCTCCACTCATCCACCCATTTATTTCAGAGAGAAACAGGATGATGCATTTTTAAATTTTATATTACTTAAAAATATCTATCTATATGAAAGCAGACAAATGTCAAACTTATGCCAAATGTCATCTGCACACTGGCTTCTAGAAGGCAAATATGGAAACAGCATCTGGCAGCAGGTGGTTCTCTCCTGTAAGGCAGTGTACGTGATTCCCCTGCACATCACTGTGAGCAACCCCTAAAACATGTAAAGCCCAGAGCCTTCTCTTCTGAACTCAGACGCTGCTCATAGGGATGCAGGCGCTGATGTGGGAAATAAGGTAGGAGAGATCATCTACTACCATCAGAAGGTAGTTGTATAAGTTGTCACTGGTTGCCCCTTTAAGCTGACTTTCATTATATTGTATCTAAAGAATATCACTTCCCTTTTCTGGAAAATGCTCATTCAGAGCATGTGGCTGAAGCAGGAGCTCTCCTACTCCCCAGCTATTGACTGAGCCCATCAGAGCTCATTCCCTGAACCTTATTTCTTTCTGGAGTTAAAAAGAGAAGTGGAGAGAGTCGGAGATGACAGATCCAAAGAAGAGGTCAAGATAAGAGGCAGCTCACTAGAAAGAGAATGAGAGAGAAAGTGAAAGAGCAAGAGGGAAGAAAAGAACTTACCACTCAACATCCTTGATTCTGATCAGATCTGGCTGACCCAGTTAAGTAATCCAGGGAACCTCTTATTTTCCTGAACTTAGTTTGAGTTAGAGTTCTGTCAGTTGTAACCAAAGAATCCTGAGTAAACAGAAAGCAGTGCAGGGGCCAGAAATCCTACCTCAGTGATGTGGGCAGGAGGGAACATGTAATTTAAAAGGACAGTAGTATACTCCATAGTCAAATAAAAGAAGACAGCATAACTTCTCTCTTTGCACTTCCTTCCCAAGAAACCGTCTTCTTAGTTTTTGGCACGTGGAGGTGGAGGCAAGTAAGGTTACAAGCTGGTCCTCTTGGCGGATCAGAGAGATGGATGGACCTGCTCGGAAACACAAAGGCCAAGCTGGTGGCAGTTGTTGCATGAACAAAGGGGAGTAAACACAGACCAGAGCAGGGATAAGAGCTCAACCACCCTCAAGAGTAAGAACTGAAGCGTACAGTTCAACCAACATCCGTTGACTCCTTACTATGTACCAGGACCTGGGCTAGCATGAGAAATACAGAAATGAATAAGACACATTCCCTGCCCCTGCAGAGCTTTCAGACAAAGGAGAAGTCAGCCACACGAACGGATACATTCAATGGCATACAGCGAATAGTAGGACAGGAAGACTGATGAGTGCTCAGGTGCAGTGGAAGTCCAGAGGAGGGGCACTTTATACTTCCCAAAGCTGAGATGCAGTTAATGGGACAAAACCTGGGAAACGGCATCTCCAGTACAGGGAACAAGAGGGGAGCTACAAATGGAGCTTGCAATCACTAAAATGTAAATTAAGGAAAGATGGCTGCTGGAAGGTGAGGCTGGATGAAAAAACCTATCTAGGACTCAATTCTATTAGCATTTCAGAGTTTTAAATGTGGGCGATATTTGGTCAGGATTATGTTGCAGTTACACCATTATTGGCAAAACTGAAGGATGGACTTTGTAACAAAGACAAAATTCAACATGGGAATGCCATTTTGGAGACTGTTTGCAATTGTTCAGGCAAATGGGAAGGGTCTCTTCTGAACTCAAACACTGCTCATAGGGATGCAGGGGCTGATGTGGGAAACACCCAGGCTATAAAATGGGAAAGGCTCAGTGATTGGGACTATATGAGGAGGAACATGAAGAATCTAAGAAGATTCCAAAGTTTCCCACTTGGGTGGTTGGGTGGAGGGGTTGCTGTGAACTGGGAGCTGATATATAAGGAAAGAGCAGAAAATATGTGCATACTGCATTTGAAGCACCTGCTTGACACCCACAGAAAACATCTCTCTTCTGTGTATCTTCCTACAGCATAATACCTGGCCTCTAACAGGGGTCAATTGAGTAAATAAATTATGAATGAGTAAATAGTGAGCACTATTTTGGGTGCAGAATGTCAGAAAGTTAGACAAATACATATAGAATATGGTTCATCTATGAAATGCTGAGTTACATAACATGAATGAAAAGAGCAGTAGGCACCTGTGCTGGTTTGAAAGGATGTATGTCCCCTAGAAAAGTCATGTTTTAATCAAAATCCCATTTCATAAAGGTAGAATAATCCCTATTCAATACTGTATGTTTGAAACTGTAATCAGATCATCTCCCTGGATGATGTGATTTAGTCAAGAGTGGTTGTTAAACTGGATTAGGTGACGACATGTCTCCACCCATTTGGGTGGGTCCTGATTGGTTTATTGGAGTCCTTACAAAAGAGGAAACATTTTAGAGAATGAAGGAGATTCAGAGAGAGCAGAGAAGAATGACATAGCCACGAGAAGCAGAGTCTACCAGCCAGCAACCATTGGAGATGAAGAAGGAACATGCCTCTCAGGGAGCTTCATGAAACAGGAAGCCAGGAGAAGATGCTAGTAGATGATGCCATGCTTGCCATATGCCCTTCCAGATGAGAGAGGAACCCTGACTGTGTTCGCCATGTGCCTTCTCACTTGAGAGAGAAACCCTGAACTTCATCAGCCTTCTTGGACCAAGGTATCTTTCCCTGGATGCCTTAGATTGGACATTTCTATAGACTCGTTTTAATTGGAACATTTTCTCGGCCTTAGAACTGTAAACTAGCAACCTATTAAATTCCCCCTTTTAAAAGCCATTCTGTTTCTTGTATATTGCATTCTGGCAGCTAGCAAACTAAAATAGTACCCTAACAGCCCCAATGTGGGGGAGATGGGAGTGTACTTGGTGAAATAACCCTGGACTCCAAAAGCTTTACCTTAAACCTAGAACATTCCATAGCCCTGCACACATACCATAAGCCTGTGACCTGGATGCTGTCTGCCCACATGTTGTTTTGCCTGCACAGTGTTGGATGGCTGTTTTAAACGCATCAGTTGGCATCATTTAAATACTGGCTTTCGAACGTGAATTGGAGGGTCTCTCTGAAAACATGCAATGATTGTAGCATTTGTCCTGCCTTCTTCGCTACCATCAGTCAAAAAGGTCAGAGGCCAGCCCTGCACAGAGGGCAGGTTCACATCCTCATCGGATCTCTCACGAGCATTTGTGTTGGCTGCCTCTGCCCTACAGAGCCAAAAATTCAAAAGAACATGCACCTTGTAAAATGAGTATGATGGTCTTGGGGCACAAGAAATGTACCACCCCTCCCCCATACAGGAGCTAGAATGTATTCATCAACCTGAGCCCACAATTACCACTTACTGAAGTTTAAATCTCTCTAAAAAACACAAGGTTTATTACAACTACTGGGTTCCCAAGTTTTTTAAAACCATATTCATTGTTGCCAAATATTTAGAAATATTTTTATTGAGATATTGAATATATCCTACACTGTTATTGCGAATGATATTTATCACTTCTATCCACAAAGTTTGAAGTGTTCTATGAAAACCTGAAGCCTACACTGCTCTGTGATTAGAAAAAGAATGAGAAAAGAAAATTTTAAAACTGAGCATTTGGCCATCTCTGAATGAACTAGTACTTTATTATTCTCTATTTACTCTAAATATATTTCAAAATGTTTCTCTAGCACCGACTCTATGGCAGTAAGTGTCCCTGGTACTAAGGACACAGCACTAAATATGATACATAAGGTACTCGTCCCACAGAACTTAACATTCAGGAGGAGGTAGAAAGACAATAAACAGTAATAAATGCATGAGATCGTTAACTATAGATTGTGATAAGAACATTGAAGGGAAACAAGTTGATCCCGTAGGGAATTCCGAGCAGTGGCTATTTTTGAGAATATGGTCAGTTTAGGCACCTTTGGGGCAAACTTCTAGCTGAGACATACAGGACTGAGAATGAACTATAAGAGGAAGAGCAGAAGGAATACTGTCCCAAAGAGAAGGAATGAGGAGTTCAAACGCCCTGGGTTGGGAAAGAGCTTGGTTTATTTGAGCAACAGAAAGGAAGCCAACAGAATTGACCACAGATTTGTGGGGTCCAGTACAAAATGAAATGTGAGCCCTTGTTCTAAAATTAAGAATTTCAAGGGGGTGACAGCAGAGCATTAACCCAAGCATGGAAGCCATTCTGAGAATGGGTGCTGTGCCAGAGAAGCTGGCCTTGGAGGACTGTGTGATCTGCATTTACTGAACAAGGCAGAGAGAGGCACAAGATGTGGCTGGAGAGAGATGTAATGGCTGATCGGGACACAGGCCCTTGGAAATACTCTGCTTTCCACTACCTGACCCTTGTTTCATCACAGGCCAAGAAGTGAGAGAAAAACAATAAAGGGTGAGGGAGAAAACAACGATGTCAGTCAGGGAATGAGCCAGAGAAACCAATCACATATAATTGCTGATAACTGAGTTATTTTTATATGCCCTCACTTTGTGTCCTCTCTTATAAGCTCTGCTCAAAAGAAGGCAAGAAGTAGAGGAATCCACTCCCTCTTTCTTAGCCAGGTTGGCAGTAACAGAGTGGCACGGTAGCCACCCATTTCTTCAAGGGCTGAGGTCCTCCCAGCAGTAAAGGCATTTGGGAAAATGCCCCTGCCTTCTTCCCTGTCTTCTGAGTTAAATGAAACCTCACTGTGAGACAATAGCACACCCACTTTTGCAGCTTAGACCAACTCATGGACTCCCCATTTTTCAGAGACCAGTCTGAGAGCCACTGTCCTAGAGGCGTATTAATGTAGCTAGTTGGTACAAAGAAAGTATAGTGCTAAGAAACTAATAATATGTTGAATACATATTTTTGGAGGCAAATAATTAAGCCTTGTGGAAAGGTTCACTTTGGAAAAAAGAGTCACAATTTGTTAGTCACATCATTTTTAGCATATTCACTTACATTCGCTTACATTGTTTGTGTTATTCTCAAGAATAAAGATAATACAGAGAAAATGTACTGTCTTTATTTTTTGCCTAAACTATTCTTTCCTTCACAAGGGGTAAGAAAGAAATAACTTTCAATCTTATCTGGCTTTGTCCAATCAATCATTTGTATTGTTTCTCTAGACCAGTGGCTTTCCAAACTGACTACAGCCACATTAAGACATATATCTGACATCATGACAAAATACAGTCATGTGTATAACAACTGTTATAGACACCAATAAGTACACGGAACCTTGAATAGGACATGAGATTTTATTGGTTTGTCCTGGTTAGTGTGATGCCCCAATAAATCCCAGAGTGATCTGAACAGTGAATAAAGAGGTATTTGCAGGGCCTCCTTGGGGAGATTGGGGAAAAGGGGGAAATTGACCTTCCCCATTTGGAGAATTCCTGATATTCTCACAAGCAGTGGGGACAACCAAATCAATAGGCCCAGCCATCAATCTTGGGGTTTGCCCCTATGAAACTTACTCCCACAAAGGATAGGCTAAGCCTACTTAAAATTAAGCCTAAGAGTTACCCCCAGAGAATCTCTTTTGTTGCTCAGATGTGGCTTTTTTCTCTCTCTCTCAGTGGCCATGACACGAGAACTCACTGCCCTTCCCCCCTCTATGTGGGACCTGACTCCCAGGGGTGTAAACCTCCCTGGCAAGGTGAGACCGAATCCTAGAATGACTCAGCATTAAGGGATTTAGAAAACCTTCTCAACCAAAAGGGGGAAGAGAGAAAGGAAACAAAATAAAGTATCAGTGGCTGAGAGATTTCAAACAGAATTGAGAAGTTATCTTGGAGGTTATTCTTATGCATTATTTAGATATCCCTTTTTGAGGAGGGGGGGTTGCACGGTCCAGGAATCGAACCTGGGTCTCCCACATAGAAGGTGAGCATTCTACCACTGAACGACCGGTGCACCCCAGATATCTTCCTTTTTAGTCTATGGTTTATTTGAGTGGCTAGAAAGAAGTACCTAAAACTGTAGAGCTGTGTTCCAGTAGCCATGTTTCTTGAAGATGATTGCATAATGATATAGCTTTTGCAATGTGACTGTGTGATTGTGAAAACCTTGTGTCTGATGTGATGACATTGCGAGCCATTGATTGTAACCATGTCAAGAATCTTTGTATGACGCTCACCAGTGAGGCACGGAGATGGACGATTGATCTGTTCCCTGCCTGTAGGCGCGTACTCCGCCGCAGAAGCCCATCTCCCTAAACTTCAAGGTGCAACTCACGAAAAGAGGTCCCAGAGAGATGATGCCTTCACAGGCACTTGCTGTGATTTCTTCATTACAACCAGTGGAAACTCCTAGTGCTGCCAGCCACTGGAAAAGGAGCTGCAGCTTTGAGGGAAATACATTTTTTCTGGAATCCGAAAATACAACCCATCTTTCCTGAACTGTGGCTCCATCTCCAGAGACAAGTCCAAATAAGCAGTTTTCCCTGTGGCTGAGCTCCATTACTCGAAGGAAATAGCTATTCATTAATGTGAAAGAGACACAGAGGAAGATAGTGGAAGCTCAGAGACAGATCTCCCATTCAGAGTGTGCATTCAGGACCCATCAAGCACAGGGATCCAGAGGCAGGAGAAAGTGCGGACAGCAATATAAATGTTTCCTTGCAAGGTTTTGGATTTCCATTCAGGAAATCCACTATCTCCCATCAGACCTTTCCATTCATTTATATAATAATCTTATATATCAACCCAGTGTCTCTTCCAGAATATCCCAATCACAGGGGTTGTACACATTTTAACCAATATATACTAATACATTAATGTAAAATACTTCTAAGTATCTACATATTTTACCCAATGTCTCATCTCAGGCTGAACCCGAGTCCTGCACCAGCAGGAAGTGAAAGCTTTGGCAGACAGTGTGAACTGCTCATGCAATGAAGACATGCTCCGATATGCACAAGATGCCTCTCAGCAAATATTAGGAGCCTTATTACTTAATGGCATTTAATCTTAGTCATATCATTAGGTGGTCACTAAGTTAACTGAAAACAAAATCTAGAGTGCCCACACAAATCGACCATAGATGTTACAGTATTACTTCAGAAAAGTTACTAAACAATCTGCAAACACAAATGTAACAACAACAAAAAGCATTGAAAAGAAATCCTGGTTTGGGAAAGGGTTGATTTTCCAGATCTGCATTGCATCACAACTTCATTTCTTCTTGCAGTCACAGGATATCCCATTGTATGTATATACCACAGTTTGCCCCCCCCACTCATCAGTCAATGGACACTTGGGCTGTCTCCATCAATTGACAATCATAAATAATGTTGCCATAAACATCACTGTGCAAATGTCTATTCATTTCCCTGATTTCACTTTTTCTGGGTATATACAGCTCTTCACTGTGATCCAGTGTTACAGCTTTTATAATTCAAAAATAAAAATAATATATTTTCCTTCTTAAAGTAGCAAATAATATTTTGATATGTGTATACCTTAAATATACATTATTCTGTACACGTATAATTAAAAAATTTTTTTAAAAAAAAGAATCTTTGTATGTTTCTTTGTTGTTCGTAATAAAAATATTTAAAAAAAAAAAAAAGAACCGTTATGGGGGGAGAAAGGATCATGCCACTTTAATGGTATCAAGAGGGCAAAAATAAAATACTTCCCCCTGTTGTGTGCACTGCATGCTCATATTTGCTCTTTAATTCTAGTTCACTTTTTTCACTCTAGCCACAACCACTAAGTAAATTTCAGGGCCTTCTAAAGAGCCACAACTTACAGTAAGAAGACAGTCCTTGAAGTAATGATGTCCTTTGGAAACACTGATTTTTCTCTCCTATTTCTGCCCCACCTCCACCCTGAAACATTGGGGTGTCTGAGGTGAGGGGCATTCGCTTGATCATGTACCCACAGAGTATATATAGTGTCCTTGTGATTTCTCAAGCCCTCTGTCCAAAGTCACCTGCTGTCCTCTGGTGTTGAAGTTGGCTGTTTCTAACTCATCTCTGGTTGCTCAAGACTGTGCAGCTGCCTGGACAACCATGTCGTGGATGCGGAAAACCCTGACAGTCCACCTGCAGTCCTCTGCTCCTCGGTCCACTCCCAGCCTCCACTGAGGGGTCCCGATACCCTAACTTCATGACCCCAGAACAAACCCACCAAATTTCAACTTGGCAACCTTCTGAGCTCCTTCAGGGGTCTGCAAGGACTTTGGAGTTTCATCCATGGCCCCCAGGAATTAAAACACACAAAAGAGAGCTCATCTTTAAGTTCTCCTGGGGTAACCCTGCAAGTTTGCACTGACCTGACCATTTTTCAGGTCTGTGTATGGCAGGGCTAGAGGAAAGATGCTAATTCTCACTGAATTTACAGTAAGGACTGTATTTTACCAGCTTTTGGACCCACCACTTAGCCTTGTACTAACAATTGCTCTATAAACACCTTAAATTGAATTGAAATTTTGAATATGCATCTTTTTTCCCCCTGCTGGATTTTAAGTTTTTTTCATTTCTCTGCATCTCCAACATTTTCTAGATTGCTGCCAGATAGAAAATAATAGTATATAACATTTAGTGCTGTTTCTGGCTTGATCTCTAAATATCTGCATTGACTCTGCTCTGAACTCTCTCCAAAATGCATCCTTTTAAAAGACTCCAGTAAACTAATCAAGACCCATGTGGAATGGGTGGAGTCACATCTCCATCTAATCAAAAGTCACACCCACAATCAGGCGTGTCACATCTCTGTGGAGATAATCTATTCAAAATTTCCACTCTATGATACTGAATCAGTTTTACAAGAAAAGGGATAAGTATGTGATCCAATCCCACAAGATTGGATCAGGATTAAAATATGGTTTTTCTGGTGTATGTAATAAATTCAAATCGGCACAGTAAAATTCCCCATTTTACTCAGATGGAGAAACTGAGACCTAGTAACTTGCTCAGGTTGTACAGCTAGTAAGCAAGGAAACCAGGATTTAAATCTCAGTCTACGGATTCTAGGCTCATTATACCATATGGCATGTTTCATTTATTCATGAATGAATGGAACTCAAAATTGTTGGTTTATTTAAATTAAGTATTTGGGGTGCCCATTGTAAAAGTGTTTATATATCCAGCTTGTATACACTAGAACTTAAAGCAAAGAGTGAAAGTATTTTATGTACATACTTGGTACTAATTAAATACCAATTACTCATACTTCCATCTTTATAAAGATATATTGCATGTATGACACTTACTGAAGGAGATTTTTTAAATTCCAAGTATTAAGCACAAGCTAACACAAAAATGTGGCTCACGGATACAAAGGACAAATACTGTATGGTCTCACTAATATAAACCAGCTATAATGAACAAATTCTGAGAGTTAAAGTTGTCAACACAGGTCATCTGGAGGTAGAAAGAGTGTAAAGTTTGGCCACTTGATGCTGAAGAAGTACAGAATGTTCAACAGGGTTCATTGTAAAGATCTAGAAATGGATAGCACAATACTATGTGATGGTTGCACAATATTGTAAGTATATTGAGCAAAACTGAAAGGGACTATGATTGAAAGAGGAAAGCCAGTGGCATGTATGACAGCAGAAAGAAAGATAGAGCATAAAAGCTGAGACTGTACAACATAGCAAAACCTAGAGTGGACAATGATGGTGATTAAATGTACAAATATAGAAAGATGTTACTTGAGGGAGAACAATTGAAGCTCGCCATTATGAGATGTTAAAAATGGGATGGTATATGGAAAAAATACAATCGATGCAAACTAGAGTCAGTTTTTAACAGTAACATTGTAGTATTCTCTCATTAATTGTAACAAAGGCAATATGTCAATAAGGAGGGGGATATAAGGAAGAGATATGGAGTTTTGTTGTTGCTTCTCTTTCTTCATTTTCTTTTCACCTCTCCTTTCATCTTTGTGGAAGAAGTGGAAATGTTCTCATATAGGTTGTGATGGTGAATGCATAACTATGTGATTGTACGAAAGGGATAAGCATGTGATTATACCATACAGAATTAGAATGGTGCAGCCCCACTGGAGGGTAGTGTGGTTGTTCCACAGGAGGCTAAATATGGTGTTGGCATATGATCCTGCAACTCTATTATTAGACAAAGATTTGGAAGAACTGAAAACAGGGGCATGAATGAGCATTTGCACACTGGTATTTATGGCAGCATTTTTCTTGATGGGGAGTGGATGGAGGTGCCTAAGGATACAATGACTGATGAATGGAAGGGTGAAATATGATATATGCATACAACAGAATAATGAGCAGCTGCAGGAGGAATGAAGTCATGTGACATGCAACTAGGAAAATGAACTTTGAAGATATAACTTGGCATGAAATAAGCCAGAAAAAAATGGACAAATAATGTATGGTCTCACTAATATAAACTAACTATGATGAGCAATCTCTGAGAATTGAATTCAAGTGCATAAGTTATCAGGGGATAAAAGGTGGGCAGAGGTTTCACAATCAATGATTAAGGAGAATAGAATTTTCAAATAAGGCACATTGTAAAGGTTCCCAGATTGTAAGCTCTTTTAGCAGTCACATCTATTCCTAATAATTTTAACTGTTATTTCTAAATTCTGAGATGCTGGGCTCTTTCTGTACACCCTGGTAGTTCCCTGGAACATTGGATATCTGTGGGACACGTCTGTGAGACTCAGAATTAGAGTTCTGCATCTCTGAAAGTCAGCATTACTCCATAAAGCAACTGTTAAAAAAGCTGAAAAAGAGATCAGACTCCAATTAGAGAAACATATACCATGGACCTGGTTTAAAGTAATGTAATTCAGAATACAGGGTAAAGGGTGATATTGCCTGTATTTTCACATTTGTGGGAAACCAAAGGAAAAGATGTTTATTTGGTGCAAAATTTAAATTTTCTGTAGCAGACTATCTGATATAATCTGCCTGGTCTGTTTACTAAAATAACTGAATTACATGGAACCTAGAATAGGGAATGAGATCTTATTATTCTATGCAGATTAATGTAATACCCAGATATATCTCAGAGTATTTGGGGAAGAAAATAAAAAAGTATTTGCAAGGTCACCTTGAGGAATAGGGGGGAATGTGGAATTAGTAAACTCCCCCAGCTGAGGAAATCCTGATATTCTCTCAGGCATTAGGGACTTCCAGTTGAATAACTCAAGCCCTTGATCTTGAGGCTTGCTCTTACGAAACTTATTTCTGCAATGACAAAGATAGGCCTGCATGTAATTATGCCTAAAAGTCACCCCAGAGAGCCTCTTTTGTTGCTCAGATGTGGACTCTTTCTCTAAGCCAACTTTGCAAATAAACTCATTACTGTCTCCCTGTGTGGGACATGACTCCAAGGGGTATAAATCTCACTGGCAACATGGTACATGACTTCTAGAGATCAACCTGGCCCTGGCATCATGGGATTGAGAGTGACCAAAATGGGGGAAAGAAATGGAATAAAATAAAGTTTCAGTAGCTAAGAGATTTCAAATAGAGTTGAGAGGTCATTCTAGAGGTTACTCTTAGGCAAGCTTTAGCCAGCTACTTCAAGCTATCACAGTATGCCATGTCTCAACCAACAGTGTTGCTGAAAACCCTAGGGAGTGTCCTATGCTCTATCTAAGCTTCTGTATGCTTTTCTCAGTAAGTTTTATCTCAGAAACTTAAGGTCTCCAGACTGCATCTAGGCCAGATAAATCCTGAAACACAGATATGCCAGTCATTCCTAGAACATCAACTGGTTTCATTCCTCTATCTCAGTCGGTCAACACCCCTTTCCAGCATGAAGAAGATAAACTGGTTATTGCCCAGACATACCTGAGGATTGAGAGAAAGATCAAATGAGAGGAAGGAGATGTAACTGAGAAATTAGAATTTGACAAATGACTATTACTACTGACTCGTTATATAGTTATTTCTTATTAGAGTCTAGTGTTTAAGAATTGCCAGAAGGAAATACCTGAAGTTGTTGAACTGTAATCCAGTAGCCCTGATTTATTATAATGATTGTATAAATATATGGCAAATAAAATGTTAGTTGCTCATATTTGTACAGATCTACTTCTGGATGTTTTGTTTTGTTCCATTGATCTGTGTGTGTGTGTGTGTGTGTGTGTATGTAAATTACTGTCTTAGCTAAATTACCTCTATTGTAAGTCTTAAAGCTGAGCACACGGCGCATGGGTGGTTCAGTGGTAGGATGTTCCCCTTTCATGTGGGAGACCCAGGTTCAATTCCCAGATCATGCACCCAAAAAAAAGAAAAAAACTGGGTAGATTGCAATACTAGTGCTCAATAAGAAGGATAGGTAAGGGATATGAGATGTTTGGAGTTTTTCTTTTTTTTTCTGGAATTATGCAAAAGTTCTAAAAATTATCATGGTGATGAATACCACGTAGGGGGGAGGACAGTGAGTTCATCTGCCGAGTTGGCTTAGAGAGAGAGAGAGGCCACATCTGGGCAACAAAGGAAGTCCTCTGGGGGTGACTCTTAGGCATAATAAGCAGGCTTAGCTTCTCCTTTGCAGGAATAAGTTTCATAAGGGCAAGCCCCAAAACTGAAGGCTTGGTCCACCAAATTGGCAGTCCCCCAAAATTGTAAGAAAATCAGGTCTTCCCTAGTTAGGGAAATTTAATATTTCCACCTTTTCCCCTTGAGGGTCTTTGCAAATACTTTTTATTTTCTGTCCAAATTACTCTGGGATATATCAGGACATCACACCAACCTTTACAAACCAACAGGATCTCACTCCCTACTCAATGTTCCATGTAGTTATAGTGTTTGAATAAGCTGACCATACAAGTTAAATTAGACAGTGTGCTACAGAAAATATAAATTTTGCACCAAATAAGCATCTCTTCCTTTGGTCTCACATAGAAGTTGAAGTTTTATACAGTCAATATCATCCTTTATTCTTTAGTCTTATTTACCTTAGTCCTACCCAGATAAGTTTCATTCATATCTCTAATTGAAGTCTGATCACATTTTCACTGTTTTTAACATGGGGTAATGCTGACTTTCATAGCTCTGAGTCTCAGATGTTACACAAATGCCCACTGTTCCAGGGAACAACCAGGCTATACACAAAGAGCTCAGCATCTCAGAATTTAGAAACAACAGTTACAACTCTGGAATAGGTGTGATTGCTGTAAGAGCTTACAATCTATAAACCTTTACAATACACCTTCACCTGATAATCTATGCTCTCTAATTCAATTCTCAGAGTTTGTACATTATAGCTAGTTCGTATTAGTGAGGCATTACAATATTTGTCTTTTTGTGTCTGACATTTCATTCAACATACTATCCTCAAGTTTCATTCACCTAGTGGCATCCTTCACAACTTTATTCCTTCTTGCAGCTGCTCAACAATCCATCGTATATATATATATATATATATATATATATATACCACAGTTCAGCTCTTCATTCATCAGTCAATGTAACCTTAGGCCACCTCCACCAGTTGCAAAATGCAAACACTGCTGCCATAAAGACGGGTGTGTAAATGTCCATTCATGTCCCTGCTCTCAGTTCCTCCATGTATACATCTAAGTATATGGTTGTGGGATCATATGACCCACCTTGAATAGGCAGAGTCACATCTCTGTGGGCCACACCCACAATTGGGCATGCCACATCTTTGTGGAAATAATCTGATAAAAGGGTTTCCACCCTACCATATTGAATTAGGTTATAGGACATGGCTTTTCTGAGGTACACAACACTTTCAAACCAGCACAGATTCCATCCCAGTTTTAATCCTTTAACATTCGTTCTGGTGTAATATGTGCTGCAGCCCTCCTCCCTCAACTGTATTCATTCACCATACTTACAATACTGTGCTACAATCTGACAGTATTGTGCTATCTATTTCTGGGTCATTGCAATGAATCCTTTTCAACATTCTGCACTTCTTCAGCCTCAAATGCCCAATGTCTATGCTCTTTCTATCTCTTGACAACCTATGTTCTTTATTTTAACTCTCAAAGTTTCCTCATTAATGTTAGTTCATATCAGTGAAACCATACAGTATTTGTCCTTTTGTTTCTGGCTAATTTCACTCAGCATAATGTTCTCAAGTTCATCCATGTTGTTACATGCTTCATAACTTCATTCTGTCTCACAGCTGTGTAATATTCCATTGTGTGCATATACCACAGCTTGTTTAGTCACTCATCCATTGATGGTATTTGGGCTGATTCCATCTCTTGGCAGTCATGAATAATGCTGCTATAAACATTGGTGAGCAAATATCCATTTGTGTCATAGCCTTGGGTTCCTCCAAATACATACCTAGTAATGGAATTTTGCTGGATCATACAGAAATTCTATACTTAGCTTCCTGAGGAACCATTAAACTGCTTTCCAGAGCAGTTACACCATTCTATATTCCCATTCGCAGTGAATAAGTTTGCCTCTTTCTCCACATCCTCTCCAGCATTTGTAGTTTTCTGTTTGCTTGTTTGTTTGTTTGTTTGTTTTGATAATGGCCATTCTAGTAGGTGTGAAATGATATCTCATTGTGGTTTTGATTTACATTTCTCTAATAGACAGTAACGTTAAGCATCTTTCATATGTTTTTGAGCCATTTGTATTTTCTTTTCTGAAAAATATCTGTCCATGTGTTTGCTCATTTTTAAATTGTGTTGTTTGCCTTTTTGCTGCTGAGTTGTAGAATCTCTTCATATATTCTTGATGTTAAACCCTTATTTGATATGTGGTTTCCAAATATTGTCTCCTATTTTGTAGGCTGCCTTTTTACTTTCCTGAAGTTCTTCAATGCCCAAAAGTGTTCAATTTTGAGGAGATCCCATTATCAATTTCTTTTTCATTGCTTATGCTTTGGGTATAAAGTCTAAGAAAACACCTCCTATCACAAGATCTCTATTTCCCCACATTTTTTTCTAAAATTTTAATGATCTTAGCCCTAATGTTTAGGTCTTTGATCCATATTGAGTTAAAGTACAAGAGTATAAGGTGTGAGATATAGGTCCTCTTTCATTCTTTTGAATATGGATATCCAGTTCTCCAAATGTCATTTATGGAAGAGGGTGCTCTGACCCAGTTGAGTTGGCTTGACTGCCTTATCAAGGTTTAATTGTCCATAGATGGGAGGGTCTATTTCTGAACACTCAATTTGATTCCATTGATCAATATATCTATTTTTATGCCAGCACCATGCTGTTTTGATCACTGTAGCTGTGTAGTATGCTTTGAAGTCAGGTAGTGTGAGACCTCCTACTTCACTCCTCTTTCTCAAGATATTTTTGGCTCTTTGGGGCACTTTGCCCTTCCAAATAAATTTAGTTATTGGTTTTTCTATATCTGCAAAGTAAGATGTTGGGATTTTAATTGGTATTGCATTGAATCTATAAATCCATTTGGGTAGAATTGACATTTTAGCTATATCTAGTCTTCCAATCTGTCAACATGGCATATCTTTCCATTTATTGAGGTCTTCTTTGATTTCTTTTAGCAATTACTTGTAGTTTTCTGTGTATAGGTCTTTTGTGGCCTTGGTTAAATTTATTCCTAATTTTTTTATTCTTTTGGTTGCTATAGTAAATGAAATTTTCTTCTTGATTTCCTCTTCAGATTGCTCATTACTAGTGTATAGAAATACTACTGATTGTTGGGTGTTGATCTTATACTGTGCCATTTAGCTGTACCCATTTCTTAACTCAGTAGCTTTGCTATAGATTTTTCAGGATTTTCTGTGGTTCATACTGTCGTTTAATTCCCTGAAACCATGCTCATCCTTTTCCATTCTTTTCCCTATCTGTTCTTTTTATGTAAGTTTTCAGATGTCTTGTCCACTGTCTGCTTTTCCAACCTTTCAAGTTCTTCTTTATGGTCACCCAATGTCTTCTTTATATCCTTCATCCGTTTTGCCATATGTTCCCTCAACTCATTGATTTGACTTTTATTTGATTTAGCATATTTGATAGAACACTAATTACTTGTCTCAAATCTTGTATCTTATTTTAAGTGTTAGTTTGTTCCTTTAACTGGACCATATCTTCATTTTTCCTAGTATGACTCATAAATTTTTGTTGGGGTCTCAGCATCTGATTTCCTTGATTAGTTCATTCTGCAGGTCATTTTCACTCTTTTACCAAGGTTTTCTTGTTGGTTGACTTTGTTCTCTGTTTTTTGGCATTCAATTCAACTTGTTTTGGTCCTCTAGCACAGCTTCTATTTAACTGTTCAGAATTTTTCAGCTTCTGTTTTTCTGGTTCTTGCCCTGCCGAAATAGAACTTTTTTGTTTTCAGGATGGTCTCCCCAGATATCATTGACCCCAGTCAGATTTTCCTAGACAAGACAGGCCCAGGTCTCAGGAGAAGAGTGTAATCAATATCAAGATTCCCTGAGGATGAGAATTTCTGCCACGCCTCTAGACTCTGCTTTTCCTGTCCTTCCCAGCAGATCACACATGCCGCAGCTCCCCACCAGTGTAAAGTGAGACAGAGCCTTTAATTCTAAGCATGCCCTGTGGCTGCCGGAGGCATGGTGGAGACAGAGGCTGAGGTAGAAGGTGGGTTTAAGGTTTAACCCCTCAGGTCTGAATTCTCTGGTTGAGAGCCACCACCTAAGCTGGGCCCTGCCCCCTTTTCCTGAGGAAATCTTCTCTTTCACTTGACTTGCTACTTTGTCCCTCAGGCCAATCTTAACTCAGCCCTTACCTAGATCAGAGCTGACAATTAAAAATGCCTAAGGCTTTCTCTAATGAGCTACTTAGAATAGTTCTGTTTTTTGTTTTTGTTTTTTTAACACATTTTTTATTTAAGAAAACAGACAATATACTTAGAACCACCAACAAAGGATATCTTAGTTAGCTTAACTGTGGGCATATTTAAATAAAGTATCCATATCATCATTGTCAAGTTTGTGTTTGCACAGTAAGTTTCTTAAACCAATTTAAAATTAAGGCAACAAGGAAAAAATCTATATATTGGAATAGCAAAGTTCTTAAATTCTAAGTATTAAAAACTAACAGATACCATTTGTTTGGGTGTCAAAACTGAATGTTCTCAAAATATCAAGTGGAAAGTTCTTACAAATATGTGCATTCTATAGTAATGACCTATGTTACTAAATATTTTCCTTATTTCAGGAAAATATGAAAATACAAATATTTTTTATAAATAACATATGGAAATCTTAACCACCTAAAATGGATATCTTAGTTAGCGATACATAGGCATATTAAAAATATCTGTCTAAGTAATCATCGTAAAGCCTGTTTGTATATGTTTCATAACCAATTTAAAACTGAAGCAAGGAAGGAAAAAAATCTATAAATACAGATATCAGGGTTACTTGAATTCTAAATATTAAACAATATCTTAAATACCATATGATTAACTATCAAAACTGTGCATTCTCAAAATATCAAAGAAAAAGTTATTACAAATATTAACTTTGCTATAGTAGTGCGCTATGTTACTAAATATTTTCAAATTTTTTATTTCAGGAATTTTTTTGTCTAATATTACTATAACTGACTATAGTTTTTTAACCTTTTTTTTTTGGTTGTAAAATATAACGGTGGCTCAGTGGCAGAGTTCTTGCCTGCCATTTTGGAGACCCGGGTTCGTTTTCCGGTGCCTGCCCATGTAAAAAAAAAAAAAATATATATATATATATATATATATATATATATATATATATATATCATACATATACAAAAAGAAAGAAAAAAAGCAATAATTTTCAAAGCACACTTCAACAAGCAGCTACAGAACAGTTCCCAGAGTTTGTCATAGGCTACATATGCCCTCAAATCAGATTTTTCCTTCAGCCCTTGCCTGGATTAGGGCTGACAATTGAAAATGCCTAAGCCTTTTTCTAATGAGCTACTTAAAATAGTTTTGTTTTTGTTGTTTTTTCAAGAAATCCAAATTCAGAGCCAGTCCCCAGTCCCCAAGGCTCGCCTGTCAAGAGCTGGAGCTGGTACCTGGCTCTATGTGTCTTATGGCACAGCCCTTTTCCACTATTCTGAGCTGGGCTGACTCCAAAAGTCTTCAGGTTTGGTTTTGTTTTTGTCAGTGCTGCCTCCTGTCTGCCTGAGAGAAACCTCAGGATTCCTTTCTTTCTTGCTCTCATTTACCAGGGTTTGGAACTTGTACTTAGTAGTCCAAATTTGTTACTGTGATGTTTTAGGTGTCCTTTTGCTTTTATTCTCATGTTTTTCCTTTTTTGGAGTAATGATGTTAGGAAAAGTGGTGCACACTGGGTCACAGGCGGGAAGTTTATTGAGAAGCTCTCTCAGCAGAGGGAGTCTGAAGAATAGATTTCAGCCCACCTCTGAGAGGGTCATACAGCAATATAAACACTGTGTCACATGGGGTGAAGAGGGGTTAGTACAGCTGAGGAGTTATTTTATGATTGGTGGGGATTTAGGGTAAGGAGAAGTGGCATTTTTGGATAAGTAGTGGGGCTTGGTTACAGGGGAGGGGTTTAAAGGCCAGTGAGGAACCATTAGGTTTCTTCCTTGGGAGGCACTGGTGGGTTGTATTCCAGCATGTAGGCTATGGTTTGCTTTGCTCGAGCATAGACCATGGATGGGGGTTGTTGTTATGGGTAGATAAGCCACAGGTGGTTAGTCATTGCAAGCCTTGTGGGGGGGAATCTCTAACATTCCTAACTCTTTGATATACACACATATGATGAGGGACCTGAGTATTGGAAATGTAAGGTGTTATACTTCCACCTTATATTTTATGGGAGGGTAAAGGGATTTGGGTGTGACACATGGTTTTGGTAGATTCAGGAGGTTGGGGAGTTAGCAACTCTTCATTGGTGGGGTTTAAAATATAAACACTGCTGTAGTTTTGGCAGGCACTGAGCAAGGGAATTATCACAGGAATGCAGTTGCCAGAAGGTAGATGTCAGATCAAAGAGTTATCTCAGGAATGTGGTCTGCAACTGCTGTGTGGAGACTAAAGGCTAACTATATCATGAGAGTGGGAGAGGTGAGGGTTGAGGGTCCCAGGGAATCCTAATACATGAAAGTGTTCAAAAATTAATTATGATGACAAACGCACAGTTATATGATGAATCTGTGAATCACTGATTGTACAATTTGGATGATTATAAGGTATGTGAATATATAGTATATCTCAATAAAATTGCATTAAAAAATGCAAGTGGAGCTTGGCTGGACTGCCGTCCCTTACTCCTAGAAGAGACCTCTTCTTTTTCCCACAGGAAAATGTTTCCAACTGAATGTGACAGGCCAGTGGGTGAGGGGCACCAGGCTCCAGATTTGGGTGC
Organism: Tamandua tetradactyla; assembly: GCF_023851605.1. Lineage (NCBI taxonomy): Eukaryota > Metazoa > Chordata > Mammalia > Pilosa > Myrmecophagidae > Tamandua > Tamandua tetradactyla. Next base: position 4,049,100 of record NC_135351.1, on the reverse strand, counting down.
TTTGCTTACAGTTCTCTGGTATGATCTCAGCCCTTCCACCACTTCCAGACTGGTCTACGATGTGTGCAGTCACAGATGTCCCCCAAACAGTTGTTCCACACAGTTTCTGGCTAGTTACTAGCTGCTCTAGAGGAATAACTAGATTCCATACCTCCCTATGCCATGGTCTTGCCTCCCACACATTTTGTTTTAAGCATTTGTAACTTTTGTAGCAATGAGAGGTCCATCCAAATAGCTGAAATCTTAAAGATTTTCTAAAGCAACAAAATGATTGCATTCATAAAACTATAGCACCTAAAAATAATCAATATCTTCAGTTGATTTATTATATGTATGAATTGTTTCCAAGTCTACTATGCTTTTAAAAGGAAAGTTACAAAATTTTCAATTCAAATCCTTATCAATTTTCATGCTCTTGCTCAGAGCCCATTTATTATAACTTACTGAGTTTGAAATCATTCACTGAATGATACGTGAATGATATTAGCAGTTTGTAATATCAGGATTTGAGTTCAATAGACCTTTAAATGCAGTTTTAACATAAATAAAAAGAAAAATTAAAGTCCATGAAGATTCCAAGAGAAATTATTGGTCTAAGAAAAGGAGCAATGCTTGGTGGTTTTATAATACTCAGACTTTCAAAAGAAATACTTCATTATCTTTTATCCTTTTAACCTAAACCACTAAAGATTTTTAAATTTACCATACTTGGTTCACGTCTAGCTAAAGGAAGTATAAAATGGCACCACCTTTACAAATAGCCTCTGGGTACTATCTATCAAAACTACAAATGCACATAGCCTGGACCCAGCAATTGCACTCCTGGAAATTTGCCCTGTAGGTATTCTTGTACATATACAAAGCACACCATGTATAAATTTATGTGAGGCAGCATTGTTTCAAGAGATGAAAGAACAGATTGAAGACAATAAAAATGTCCATCTAAACCCCTCCCCCAAAAGGGTACAGAATAAAAACAATGATGGTACATTCCTAAAATGGAGTGCTTACTAAGTATCCCTTGACTTGTGTGCCTAAAACACATTCTCTGTTCCTAGCACTTATCACATGATATCCATTGGTATGTCAGGCTCTTCTAGGACACTGTAAAGAACTGGAAAGCAAAATTTAATCAAATTCATCTTTGCACCCTCTCAAGAAATATTTGTGAATTGAGTGTGAAATGCAGAGTAATTGATCCCTTCCAATCAGAGATGGACAGTCATAACATGTACTGCTGAGTTTAAATTTCATTATCAGAAAAATACAATCCAGTGAATTAAAGCATTATCTTAAGGAAACATTTGTTCTACCATGAATTTCGATGTTATAAAATATTTACAGAGGCAATGTGGCTGTTTAATTCAAATTAAATAAGGTACTTTTAGGTACATTACCTAAAAAAAGGCATCAGTAGGGCAGGCCATGGTGGCTCAGCAGGCAGAGTTCTCGCCTGCTATGCGGGAGACCCAGGTTAGATTTCTGGTGCCTGCCCATGCAAAAAAAAAGCATTGGTAGACTTTATCTGTAATGGACCACATAACAGATGTTTTAAGCTTTGCAGACCAACTGTATCTCTTGCCTATTCTTCTTTGTTTTTTTTAACAACCCTTTAAAAAAGTAAAAACCATCCTTAGTTCAAGGGGTATCCTAAAACAGACCACAAGTTGGATTTGTGCCCTAGTTTGCAGGCCTCTGTCTAAAAGCCAAAGCTCACTTCTATCCCTTCTTCTTGAGAGAGTAATTTAGAGAAATACTTAAGTATGAATATCCAAATATTATTGGGAGGTTAGAAAATGTACTTTTTCAGGTAAAGAAACAATATAAGAAAAGATATGGAAATGAAGATTGAAACTTTAGAATCAAAATCACCTGGAGGGCTTGTCAAAGCCCAGAATTCTTTGACCAACAATTTGCATTTCTAACAAGTTCCCCAGTCATGCTAAAGCTTCTTGTCCAGACCCCCATTTTGAGAACCATGCTGTAGAGAAGGTCCTCATTTGAGTTATTAAGACTCTGTCTCTTCTCATTCACATGCAGGGTTCCCAGGCATTGAATCCTTCCCTCCTAGCTGCCAGGCTCTTCATAACTTGAATGTCATACTGAAACTCCCACTCCCACTCATCTCAGAGACAAAAGGAAGAGAATGTTGTCCAACCTGTGTCGCCTTCTGAGCAGCAGCCCTGGAGCAAGAGTGCTGGGAGAATCTAGGAAGTGTGATTCCTTTTGAGCTGAGAACTTTCTGTACCATGCCCTGAAGTAACTCCCGTACCCCAGCTGACCCTACTGACACCTGAAGGGAATACATGGATGGGCTGCGTAATCCACATAACAAGTTCAGTCAATCTCCAAGTACTCTGTTTGGTGGTTTTAAGTTCTGTTGACTTTATTAGACTTCCTTAAACCTGTTAGACTGTGCCAATTTTTATCATCATCCTTTACACACTAGATGTATGTATTTTATATATATATATATATATATATACTGTATAGCTGGGGTCACATTTCATTCTTTTTCCACATGAGTATCCCATTATTATAGTAGCATTTGTTGAATTTTTGTTTGTTTGCTTTTTCTTTCTTTCTTTGCTTGTTTGTTTGTTTGTTTGGGAAGTGCATGGGCTGGGAATTGAACCCAGATCTGCCACATGGCAGGCCTGAATTCTACCACTGAACTACCCTTGCACTCCCTACATGTATGTATTTTTATGTTTGTCTTCTTGGGGACAAAGTCCAGCTCATTTATCTTTGCTGAGTTATTCTATGCTAAACACATAGAACAGGACCTGGCATGTCACTTGTGCTATCTAAATTTTAGTTATTGCCACTCTTATTTGTAGCACCTAGCACAGGTGGAACTCAATAAATATTTTTTAAATGAATGGGTAAACAAGCAGCATGGCTCATGGTTATAAAATCTGTTCTAGTCTCCTAGCTGCTGGAATGCAATATACCAGAAATGGAATGGCTTTTAAAAAAAAAAAAGGGGAATTTAATTTAATTGCTAGTTTATAATTCTAAGGCCGAGATAATGTCCCAATTAAAGCAAGTCTATAGAAATGTCCAATCTAAGGCATCCAGGGAAAGATACCTTGGTTCAAGAAGGCCGATGAAGTTCAGAGTCTCTCTCTCTCTCTCTCTCTCAAGTGAGAAGGCACATGGCGAACACAGTCAGGGTTTCTCTCTGGGTTGGAAAGGCACATGGCAAACACGGTGTCATCTGTTTGCTTTCTCTCCTGGCTTCCTGTTTCATGAAGCTCCTCAGGAGGCATTTTCTTTCTTCATCTCCAAAGGTCACTGGCTAGGGGACTCTCTGCTTCATGGTCCTGCAGCATTCTTTGCTCTCTTCGAATCTCTCACTTTCTCCAAAATGTTTCCTTTTTTATAGGATTCCAATAAACTAATAAAGACCCACCTGAATGGTGGAGACACAGCTCTACCAACTCCACCTTAACAACCACTCTTGATTGAGTCACATCTCTAGGTGACTCAATGATCTAATGATCTAATTACAGATTCAAACATACACTGCTGAATAGCTCCCATCCCCCAAAGGTTATTGTAGTTTACCTAGATTTTTCCCTAGAAATTTCTAATAACTTGGGACAACCCAGACCCTTAGTAGCTGCATTTGGAAGATGACCTCTGTGCTGGTTGGAAATGAGGTATGTACCCTAGAAAAGCCATGTTTTAATCCTAATCCCATTTTGTAAAGCCAGCCATTTCTTCTAATCCCTATTCAGTATTGTGTTTGAATCTGTAATTAGATCATCTCCCTGGAAATGTGATTTAATCAAGAGTGGTTGTTAAACTGGATTAGGTAGAGGCATGTCTCCACCCATTTGGGTGGGTCTTGATTAGTTTCTGGAGTCCTATAAAAGGGAAGCATTTTGGAGAATGAGAGATTCAGAGAAAGCAGAGCAGAACGACATAGCCATGAGAAGCAGAGTCCACCAGCCAGAGACCTTTGGAGATGAAGAAGGAAAATGCCTCCCAGGAAGCTTCATGAAACAGGAAGCCAGGAGAAGAAGTTAGCAGATGACGCCGTGTTCACCATGTGCCGTTCCAGATGAGAGAGGAACCCTGACCGTGCTCACCATATGCCTTTTCGGATGAGAGAGAAACTCTGACTGTGTTTGCTATGTGCCCTGCCACTTGAGAGAGAAACCCTAAACTTCATCGGCCTTCTTGAACCAAGGTCTCTTTCCCTGGATGCCTTAGATTGGACCTTTCTATAGACTTGTTTTAATTGGGACATTTTCTCAGCCTTAGAACTGTAAACTAGCAACTCATTAAATTCCCCTTTTTAAAAGCCATTCCGTTTCTGGTCTATTGCATTCCAGCAGCTAGCCAACTAGAACAGCCCCCCCTCAGGAAGCCAGTCCTAACACTCACCCAAGGTGTTTACTCTATCAGAGCTAGTGTTCTTGGGAATAAAGATGGGTACACGGCTCTTTATTACAGGAAGGGGTCTCCTTTAGGGTTTACCTGAAGGCACAGGCGCAGGAAGCTTTTGAAGCTCTGCATTGGATTCTTACTTCCCTGCAAGTAGTACTTTCAGTTTAAACTGCCTGCAGGCGGGAGGGTGGGTGAATGGGAGAAAGAACCAAGCATATTGAGCAGCAAATACACAGTGACAATTTCAGTTATTTTCAGAAAGGGGAAATGCAGTGAGAACTGGCAGCAGGGCTGCGTATCTGCCCTGTGAGAAAAGAGACACCACTGATGGATAGGGAGGAAAAAATATGCCTAGAAAATGGATGACGATTGGAACCACCGATGCTGGTCAACAGCCATATGTAAGTTCTGGGATTTGAAAGCATGAAAGTCTCCTTGGCTTCCCAATGCCTCCACCAATTTACTGAGAGGAATGGGGCTTACCAAGAGGAAGAAAAAAATTCAAGGCTATGGAAGCCAAGTTTAGATGAGCAAAAGTTCATTTGAAGATTTCTAACTCTTTTAAAGTATATATTCTTCTTAATTAAAAAACAAAGTAAATCTTGGGTGGTGGGACGGTGGCTCAATGGCAGAATTCTCGCCTGCTGCGCCGGAGACCTGGGTTTGATTCCCAGTGCCTGCCCATGCAAAAAGAAACATAGAAATTAAAAATAATTCATTGGCATAACTACTATAAGTTCTCAATAAAGAATATAAATTTTCCCTTATGTAATATTGTTAAAACTGACAAGAATAACCAGGAAAATATGGGTCTTTTAGTAGATTATTTTCTTTTTCTTTCTGATTCCATAGTGGTGCTGTAACAATCATTCATTCACTCATTCATTCACCAAATTCAAAGAAATTTCAGCAGTTGCTGCTGCTGCTTCTGCTGCTGTTGCTGCTTTTTCTTTTTCTTTCTTCCTCTTCTTCTCCCTCCTTCTCTTCCTCCTCCTCCTCCTCATTCTCCTTTTCGAAGGAGAATGGCACTCCAATTATATGACTTTCTAGTATTATCCCAGAAGTCCATGAGATTGCTCAGTTTTTCAGTCTTTTTTCTCTGTGTTATTCAGATGGGAAATTTTCTTTTCATATTTGTTCAACTGTACTGACTCCTTCTATTATCTCCATTCTGCTGTTAAATTAATCCAATAAATTTTTATTTCAGATATTTCAATTCTAGAATTTGTTTGGTTCTTACTTGTAGTTTCTATGTCTCTTCTAAAATTTACTATGTTTTCATTCATCATAATGAATGCACAATTGTATTGGTTATAATATCTGCTTTAAAATCTTTGCTAATTTCAAACAATTTTGTCATCTTTGGGTTTGGTCTCCAGCAATTGTCTTTTCTCTTGAAAATGGATCACATTTTACCATTTCTTCATCTGTCTAGTAATTTTGGATTGTATTTAAACATTATTTCATGCTTTGGGAGACTCTGGATTCTATTATATTCCTCCTGTTTTTACTTGTTTGTTTGATTGGTTTGTTGGTTTACAAGGCCATGAACTTGACTACACTGAATTGCAAACTCTGTCTCTTGGGAAGAAGCTAGGGTAACCATGAATGCCAGTTTACATGGAAATGGCAGGGGTTCCTGGGATATGGGATTTTCAGTCCTAAAACCAGGAAAGTCCTGGGAACACTGGGACAAGTTGGTCATCCTAACAGCAGCTCAAGTCTCAGTTCAGTTCTCTCAGTATTACCTGCACTGTTTGGAATCTACCCCACACATACATCATTCAGAGCCAGCCAGCGACTTGGGTAGAGTTTAAACATAGACTCTTTTCAGCAAGATCCTAACACCATCCACTTTTCTGTCAGCATACAGGTCAGGTATGACATTACGGTGCTGACAACCTCCTTTGAGGAGATCTATGTGATACACCCATTCAAGACATATAAATATTCCCAAAGAAACTCACAAGAAGAGGATGGGTCATCACCCCACAGAGACTAAGGACCTTGTCACATTTGTTAAATTCCTGAAAATTATTTTGTAATTTGAGTGCTACTCAATTCATGACACTGTCAAAAAACAACTTCTGACTCTCTCTCAGGACCCATGTTAAAACAAACTCAACATCTTTTAGGTCTTTTTAAATTCTGGAAGCAACATATTCCTCATTTAAAATTTTTACATAAGCCCTTTTATGTTGTTACTCTTACAGTTACCAATCATTAATGGAGGTCCTTACAACAAAAGATTCTTGAGACTATCCAAATTGCCATACAATAGGCCTTCCCACCAGTGTCCCCCAGAGACTCCTTCACTGTCGAGAATTTAACAACCTCCTCTCCTGCCTCATGGGGTCTCTTGACCACCCATGCTGGTCATAAGTTTCCCATGGGCTTCCAGTGCAAGAAGTTGACCTCCTCATTAGTCCCATACAATATGCCATTAGAGCAGCAATTCCTGGCCAAATAGTGAGGTTTCTTAGAAAGAGAGGCTGTCACAGACTCTGAGCCCAGGACCTTGAGTCATGGAAAAAGCAATACCTTCTCCCCCCAAGCATTGGCCACTGCACCCTCTCTTACTAAAATTGAAATTGTACAGGAGAGATTCAAACCTAAGCCCTCTGGCATATCCCCGTTGTAGGAGGGGGAATCATTCCTGTACTTGGGGGTTTCTCAAATGCCATGGTGTTTGGCTACTTAGGAAATCCCTTGGGGTCAACTGAAAGAGAGCAAAGGGAGTCTATACACTTTACGAACAGAATTGACACCATCACACATGGTAAGTTTGCTGAAGAGCTGCTTATTTTTAACCTTTAACTGGGATATTCTTGATAGAACACAGGAACAAGTTCACAACTGGCTGAACTTCAGTTAGTCATCTTAGCACTAGCCAACAGTTGACCCCATCTGTACATTTTTGCAGACTCTTGGGTCATTGCCAGTGGTCTGGCTATCTGGTCTGGTCAATGGCACAGCATTAATTCCTTATCCAAGTTGCCCTTTATGGGGTAAAGAACTCTGGGATTGCACAGATTCCCCAAAATATAAGCCAATGTCATGCATGCCTCTGCACACACTAAAGCCACACTGCAAGGCCTCATCAAGACACTCCTTATACCCTTCAGTGTTCTAAGCATCAGTAAGAGTGAAGAAGGTACTCATTTCACTTCTCAAAATACACAATGCTGAGCTCTTGAACAAGGCATTCAGCAGAAATTTCACCTCTATTTCTGGTCTCAGGTAAATGCCTCATAGAGCAGCATAAAGACTTACAAATTCAGATTAAAGTAAGTGAAACATGGCACATTCGAGTCAGCAAACATCAGATGTGAATTGTAATAAAAAATCTGACTTCGTTTTTGATGTTTGACTACTGGCAGTTTTCAAGCACCACACCTCCCCTTTCCTTCCTGCCCCATATTTGGGCAAGTTGATAGGAAAAGCCCAGGTGCTCTTGTGGGAAGTTCAAATGCTGCAAAGCCTGCCATCACATGGGAGCCCTCACCTCCCTATTGTAACCAAGAAAATCAGGATTTAAGGGATGATTTTGATTACTGAATCATGATATAGATATTCCATTTTACTTTCTGGTATATTGGAGTAGACAGAGGGAAATACCTGAAATCTCTATATTGTAATCCAGCTCCCTTGATCTCTGATAATGATTGTATAGCCTTTATCTTCTGCCCCTGTGTTTGTAAAAACCTTGTGACTAACTGTTCTGGTTTGAAAGCTGCCAGAATGCAACATACCAGAAATGGAATGGCTTGTAAACAGGGAATTTATTAAGCTGCAAGCTTACAGTTCTAAGGCCATGAAAATGTCCAAATTAAGGCATCGAGGGAAAGATACCTTAACTCCAAAGAAAGGACCAATGAAGATCAGGATTTCACCATCAGCAGGGAAGGCACAAGGCAACATCTGCTAGCTTTCTCTCCTCATTTCATAAGGCTTCCCTGGGGGCATTTTCTTTCTGCTTCAAAGGTCTCTGGCTCTGTTGGTTCTGGTGGCCCTGTGGCCTTTTCCAAAATGTCTCCCTCTTAAAGGACTCCAGTAAACATCCCCACCTTGAATGGGTGGAGACACATCTCTATGGAAACCATCTAATCAAAGGTTACCACCCACAATTGGTTGGATCACATCTCCATAGAAACAATCAAAAAGGTCCCTCTCAGCAATTTTGAATGAGGATTAAAGGGCATGGCTCTTCTGGGGTTCCATAATAGCTTCAAACCCACACACTAACCTTCGTTGCACCCAGTTATCCAGTTTTGCAACTTAAGAGTCTTGTAATCACTAAAGATAGCCCCTAATGTCTACAGTGAAGGGTCTTGGGTCAGCTTAGAACTGAATAGCAAAATGAATAGCAAATGAATAGCAAAAAAGCAATATGTGCTGCAAGTTGAGTCTGTCCCTTTTGTTCTATTAGAAAAGCAACTACTTTCTCTGAAGCCCTATCCCAAAGACTAAGTCAGGTCAGAACTAACCCACCCCAAATCCAAAGTTATCTTGATAACTGAGACTGGATCTAACCAAAGTGGGCCTGTCTGACATACACAGTAGCTTAGATTTTAACCTACAAGTCACCTATACCTCTCTGCCATTTTCTTACATATGTTTTCTAGGCATGTAATCAATCTGTGCATGCTCAATAATTAGACCACCTCTAATTACATTTTCTGGGGCCACTGTACTCATTATCCTAAACCCTTTCCATCTTTTTCTCTAATAAAACCATCAGAATTACTGCAGTTTGGAGAGACAGATTTTGGGCTGCTAGACCATATGCTTTCCTACTCTGTGCTTAGTAATAAATAAACTCTTTCTCTCTTTGAAACCCCAGTGTCTCAGGAATTGGTTATTGAGTACAGAAGAATCCATGTCCTTTGTCTCTGGTGGGAAGTTCAAATCATGCAAACCCTGCTAGCACATGGGAGCCCTCACCCCCCTAATCATGATAAACACCCAAGCCAGTCTTTTTTCCCCGATTCCCTTAAGACGTTTTCACACTTGCTTGGGTGTCTCTCTTGCTCTCCCCAGAAAGCCTCACTATCATTGTATGACTAGTAAATCTTTTCATACCCTCTTGGTATGTGTGTGTGGTATCATCAACCTCAATGTCCAAACCAATTTTGGGTGGGGGATACATTTGCCTCTGTGGTGTTATTATAACAGGGTGGCAACTTGTCCAAGTTTGCAAATAGCCATCTCCCCATTCTGCCTTACAACTCTGTAACAGTGAGATATAAGTAGAAATCTTTGGGATAGGACTTCAAGGAAAGCTGTTGCTTCTCTGATAGAGAAAAAGGGACAGACCCAACTAGCATAACATATTGCTTTGTTGCTATTCATTTTCCTCTACTCTTCCTGCCTGGAACATTGGTAGAATGCCCGAAGGATGAGCAACCATCATACGTTCCTGAAGAAAAACAGCCACGTGCTAGGGAGGTGGAGTAGTGACATAGTGGTCTGCATCATTGGTCATGAACTTGGGCAGCCACCTACCTCCAACACTGCTTGGACTGCCCATCTACAGACTTCCTGTTCATCGAGACCTGTGAATCCCTTTCTAGCTGAGCCTCCATAGCTGAGTTTCTGCAATATGCAGCTGAACATACTCCTCAAGGACACAGTACCTATTCTAGTTTTCTACTTGAGTACATTTTGTTTAATGTTGTCTTAGAAAAGCATCATTTCCTTCACATTTTCAAACTAATTTGCATTACAGTTCTCTTTTGAAAGCTTAAAAAATACCTGTATCTTATATAAAAATACCCGTCTATGCTTTCACTTTATGAAAAGATTATTTTAGATCCTGGATAATCTGTTCTTTGGATCATTGCAGGGAACCAACTCCTAGATTTGTTTATCAATCCAATTATTTTTCTGCTTTCTAATTTAACATCTGCTTTTATTTTTAGTAATCTCATTCTCCTATTTTTCTACAAGTTTATCTTTTTCATACTGTGCTGGGTTGAAATGATGTATGTACCCTAGAAAAGCCATGTTTTAATCCTAATTCCATTTTGTAAAGTCAGCCGTTTCTTCGAATCCCTATTCAGTACTGTATGTTTGAATCTGTACTTAGATCATCTCCCTGGAGATGTGACTCAATCAAGAGTGGTTGTTAAGCTGGACTAGATAGAGACATGTCTCCATCCATTTGGGTGGGGTTTGGTTAGTTTATTGGAATCCTATAAAAGAGAAAATATTTTGGAGAAAGTGAGAGATTCGAAGAGAGCAGAGAATGCTGCAGCACCACGAAGCAGAGTCTACTAGCCAGTGGCCTTTGGAGATGAAGAAGGAAAACGCCTCTCGGGGAGCTTCATGAAACAGGAAGCCAGGACAGAAAGCTAGCAGATGATGCCGTGTTCACCATGTGCCCTTCCAGATGAGAGAGGAACCCTGACTGTATTCACCATGTGCCTTTTCACTTGAAAGCGAAATCCTGAACTTCATTGGCCTTCTTGAACCAAGGTATCTTTCCCTGGATGCCTTAGATTGGACATTTCTATTGACTTGATTTAATTGGGACATTTTCTCGGCCTTATAACTGTAAACTAACAATTTATTAAATTCCCCTTTTAAAAAGCCATTCCATTCCTAGTATATTGCATTCTGGCAGCTAGCAGACTAGAACACATATATTCATGCATCGTTTGCTTTGTTTTTATTTTCAATTTTCTTGTTTAATAATAAAATAATTTAAGGTTATACCACTTTCTCTTAGCACATCTTTAACAACACCATCTCATAATTTTTTATATCAAGCTTAATATTTTAAAAATAAATAATTTATAATTCTAATTTTAAATTTTCTTCCTAAATCTAAAAGTTATTTGAGAGAGCTTTATTAATTTCTAGCATTATTTCACTGAGGTCAGAGAATGTGGCATGGGAATTTCTAATTTAAAATTTTTATTGAGTTTTCTTCATGGCCTATTACATAATCAGTTTTTACAAATGTCACATGAATATTTTGAAATAATAACTGCATTCATTGAGGAAGAGAAAGTTCTCCTCTACCAGTAATAAGGTAAAGTGAGATTCACAGGGTTAGTGCAGGAAATAGAGGTTTGGGTGAAGGGGTCTTTGTCATGATGGTGTGTAGGAAGAGAAGGCAAGTTCTCCCAGCTAAATAAGGCCAGGTGACTATTTCACACACACACACACACACACACACACACACACACACAGACACACACACAAAGCATATTCCTTTTCACAATGGAAGCAATATAAATTTCTCATATAGAACCAAACTAGATTAGAAAGGAAATTAATCCTTTAACGGTAAGGTTTGTTTCATTTTAAGTACATTTGGGGAAAAAAGGTCATAGCAGCCTGGAGTGAAAGACTCCTGTAGTTCTTCTCCTTCCTCATTCCCAGCCACAGGACTGTAGCTCGCTAGAAAGGTTAGGCAATATTTAATTAACCTTGTACTTTACAACATTCATATTCCGAATATCCTTATTTATTTTTGCCTATTTGATCTCTCAAAATGTAAGAAAATATTTTTAAAGCCCCCAATAACTACAATTTCTATCAATTTCTCCTTACATTTATAAGCTTCTGCTTTTTTATTTTAGTACAAATATTAAATACAGAAATATTCATGGAAGTTGTCTTATATGAGTGAATAATAACCTTTTCAGTTTAAAATTAACCCATTTTCCCATCTAATGGAATATGCCTTGAATTCTACTTTGACATTTATATTGCACTCCCTGCTTTCTCTTATTATGTCATTGTGACTGATATTTTCCATTTTCTTAATGTCAGACTTTTTGTGTCTCTCTAAGTGTGCTTCTTATGAAAAGCATAATTGGAATTTTATTTTTAATCCAGTTTGTATGTCTGCCTTTTTAACAGAGATTTAATCAATTATAAACAAATAAAGAGTTTTAATCAATTTATATTTATGGCAGTAACATATGTTTAGCCTTATTCTGATCTTATTTGTGTGGTTTTTTTATAGTTTGCTTTATTTTTTATTGTAGAAAAATGCTTTCTGTTTTTTCAAACTTTTTAAAATTGAAGATACAGCATACAGAAAAGTAAAATAATATTATGAACAGTTTAATGAAGGAAATATTATCGCCACCACAGTAGCTCACAGGTGTGTCACTTTTAATCTAATAGTCAATATTATAACTTTTGCAATAAATAGTTTCTTGCTTACAGTTTTTCTATTTATGTATGCATCTCTTAATGATATAATTTAGTTTTGCCTGTTTTTGAAACTATATAAATAGAATCATACTGTAAGTCTTCCTTTGTGTCTTCTAAAACTTAGCATATTGTGAAATTCATCTGTGCTATGCAGAATTGCAGTTAATTCATCTGTGCTATGAATAAGTGCAGAAAATTCAATATTATTTTGCATGTTATTCCATTGTATTAATACTCCGTAATTAATTAATTAATATAGCTATACCAACTTCTTTTGAGTTTTATTTGCACGATATATCTTTTCCTTATCTGTTTTCTATTATGGGAAAATGCCTTCTTCAAGTTCATTTTTGAAATGTTTGTTGTTTACAAAGATACAAGGTAGGCGATTATTTTCTTTCAGCACATTGTTTTCAGGTTTTCATTGCTGCTGTTGAGAAATCTGTTTTCACTCTTTCAAAGGTAGCTGCTTTTAAGATTTTCTCTTTGTCTTTGACTTTTATCATTTTTAATAAGATTTGTTATTTCATTGTGATTTTTATTCAAAGCCAGATGTGGATTTATTTTTACTTGGTGAGCTTCTTGAATTTCTGAATTGACCATCTTTCATTTAGTTCTGAAAACTCTCAGCTATTATCTCTTCATGTAATGCCTCTCCCTCATTATCCTTCTCTGCTTCTTTGGAACTCCAATTTGATATGTTAGATCTCCTTATTCACTATATATTCTAACTCTCCTCCCATATTGAGCATCTTTTGCTACCTGCGTAATTTATTACTTTTAGAAATAGTTTTAGTTAAACATATCTAACAAATGTTTTAAGTTCATTTTTTTCTATTTTCTAATTCTACTTCTGTTCGATTCTTTTTGAGAGTGCTAGATCACATTCTATAGGACTCTATCCCCTGCATGTATTTTTTTCCTTTAAACATAGTGAGCACGGTTGTTTTATAACCTCTGACAGATAATAACATTGCCTGAAATCATTGCAAGTTTGTCTCTTCTAATTTGTTTTTTGCTGTTTTTTTGTTGTGATGTAATGTATTTACATGCACTTGATTTTTTTTTCTTACTGTGCTGGGCATTGTCCATAGAAATTACTTTCAGATATTATTTTAGTTTGCTAGGCTGCTCAAAGCAATGTAACATGAAATGGATTGGCTTTATCAATGGGAATTTATTAGCTAATAAACTTACCATTCTGAGGCTGTGAAAACGTCCAAATCTAGGCATCATCAAGGTAATGCCTTCTCCCTGAAATCTAGCTGCCAGCAATCCAGGACTCCTCTTTCACATGGCAGTGTCTGCTGGTCTCTCTCTTCTTTTCTGGGTTTCCTTGCTTTCAACTTCTTGCCTCTGTGGCTTTCTCTCTCTTTGTCTGAATCATATTTTCTTTAAAGAACTCCAGTAGAAGTATTAAGACCTGTCCTGAATGAGGCAGGTCACACCTTAACTGAAGTAGTCTCATCAGAGACCTGACTTACAATGGGTCCGTACCCACAGGAATGGGTCAGCTTTAAGAACAGGATATTCTGGGGTACACACAAGCTCCAAACCATTGCAGATACTTTTTTGAGATCTAAGACAAAGATATTTCCATCCAGTGCCAGGTACCTAATTGGCTCCTCCACTCCAGGGCCACTTCTTTTTTGAACTTTTTGAACAATGTTATTGAAATATAACTTAGAAAAAAAAAACTGGATATTTTAATAGTACCTATCTATGACTTTTAACAAATGTGCATGAGTGAGTATTATGACCAACATCAAAATATAGAACATTTTTATCCCCTCAGAAAGTTTCCTTATGTTCCTTTGCATTCCATCTCTATAACTTCCAAACCCAGGGAAACACTAATCTGCTTTCTGTTTTTATAGATCTTGCAGTAGTTAGATTCAGTTGTCAACTTGGCCAGGTGAAGGCACCTAGTTCTGTTGCTGTGGACATGAGCCAATGATACGTGAACCTCATCTGTTGCTAATTACATCTGCAGTCGGTTAGGAGGCGTGCCTGCTTCAATGAATGATGTTTGACTTAATTGGCTGGTGCTTAAATGAGAGAGCACAACGTAGCACAGCCCAAGCAGCTCCGCATACCTCATCTCAGCACTCGCAGCTCAGCCCAGGCCTTTGGAGGTGCAGAAAGGAATCACCCCAGGGAAAGTTGTTGGAACCCAGGGGCCTGGAGAGAAGGCCAGCAGAGACCATCCTGTGCCTTCCCACGTAAGAAAGAACCTCAGTGGAAAGTTAGCTGCCTTTCCTCTGAAGAACTAACAAAATAAATCCCCTTTTATTAAAAGCCATTATGTCTCTGGTGTGTTGCATTCTGGCAGCTAGCAAACTAAAACAGATCTGTTTGGTCTGTTTCAGAATTTCATATAAATGAAATCATACGGTATGTACTCTTTTGTGTCTGCCTACTCCTGCTCTGTATAATGTTTTTAAGATTCATCTCTGTTGTAGCATGTATCACTAATTTATTATTTTTTATATCTAAAAAGTAATTAATCATATACATGTACCACAATCTCTTTATCTAATCACCTATTGAAGGACATTTGAAATTTGTCCAGGTTTCGATCATTATTCACGTTGCTATAAACAGTCACTTAGTAATACTTTTTTGGTAAACATATGGTTTTATTATCCTGTGGCATGGATTTTCTGGGCCAAATGGTAAATACAAGATTAACTTCCTAAGAAACTACCAAATGGACTTCCAAGTGATCATACCAACATTACTTTTTTTCCTTTATTAACTTCTATTTACGAACACACTGTACCCACCAAGATCACTTTTAAGTAAACTAAACGCTTAAAAATATTTGTCCATGCAGGTGATGTGAATTTATGCTGCAAATATACGATAGGGACCACTTATTACTATTTCTTGGCATGGGTTTCCCCTGCCCTCCATTCTACCTCTGCTTGGCTTCAGGACAAATTTCTTCTCAACGCCTGGTGAGAATTCAGTGTTTATTTACCTTTAACCCGGTGGTCTAGGTCTTTCACCCATCTTACGGGGTCTCCATGCACTTTGATTTCTGTCACTCCCTGAGACCATAAAAACCAAAGGTCAGCATTATCAGCATTGGCAGTGCCCTCAGAACCAAAGACAGGTCTCTGTGCTCTGCTTTCCTCCTGGGTTCCTATTTCCCCCTTAGATTTTGGACTGATCATTCCTTACATCTTTGCAGCTTTTGGATGACTTTGAGAAAGGATCTATTTTATTTTAGCCTAAATTTTAGTTATTTCAGAAGGAGGGTTGGTTCCAATAACTAAGCCAACACCAAAAATGTGTTCTCTTCTTTCTCCTCCCCTGCTGTATCAAAAGGTGGATCTGTTTTATATTCCACTGATGTTTTGGAATTGTTTGAATTTTTATAGTGGGTATGCATTCCACTTATAGTCAACAAAAATAATAAAGATATTTCCAATTGGAAAGAATATCTAGAAGTGGTTATTGTTAAATTTTTCTAAAAATAAGCTGTGCTGTATTTTACTGCAGGCTCATAATGAAAAACTATGAGAAGTATTTTCCCTATTTCCTGTAAAAGCGCAAACTAAATTCAGTGCCTTGAAATTGGAGGTAGGATGGAGGGGCGGTGAACTACTTAGGGTAACATACGCAAGACCAGACTAGTAGCAGAAAAAGCGCTTAACTGTCCAATACGAGAATTCATTGATTTGAATGAATGGGGAAAAAGCCCAAATCCCAATGCAGACTGTGTTAATTGAAATATCCTATAAACTGCCAGAGAGATAGACAGGAAGGGTAAACAAAAATTACGCTGGTTTTTCTCTAGTCCACCAAGCTAGCTGTCTTCTCAGGAACAAGCTGCTCCGTGTCTGGACTGTGTACAACCATACGATTGCTGAACAGTAAGCTATGGCTCCTGTATAAACCCAAACTTGCTCTTCCATTCCGCAGCACTAAAAACCAAGGATACTGCTCTTATCTTAGCCACTCCAAACTTCCATTTTGGAGTTTAAAGGGTCTTCAAGAAGCAGATGATATTGATGCACAAAACTAGACAACTTCTCACATTACACTCCCTGGATTTGGTGGTATGCCAGTTTGAAACTATGATGTACCCCAGAAAAGCCGACCACCTGGGAAATTTCTTACATTATCACTTTAATCCTGATCCCATCTTGGGGGCAGCCATTTCTTTTAATCCTGATTCAACACTGTAGGGTGGAAACTTTTGATTATATTAATTCCATGGAGATGTGGCATGCCCAATTTGGGGTCTGAACTTTTGATTAAATGGAGATGTGACTCTGTCCATTCAAGATCAGTTTTGATTAGTTTACTGGAGTCCTTTAAAAGGGGAAACATTTTGGAGAATGTTCAGAGCAGATGCAGAGCTTGGAGAAGAGTTGCTTCAGAGCTGACAGAGCCAACACAACACCCAGACGTTGGAAATGCAGGGCCCAGCAGATGTTGCTGTGTGCCTCCCCATGAGATGCTAAGCAAGACAGAACTCAGAGTAGGTCCTGCAGGAGCCAAGTGAAGGCCCACAAATACCAAGTGAGATACCCCCATAGGAAACAGAGGCTGAAAGCAATGGAACCCAGGAGCAAGGGACCAGCAGATGCTAGCTATGTGCCTTTCCAGCCGACAGAGGTGTTCCAGATGGCATCAGCCTTTCTTGAGTGAGGGTAACCTTTTGTTGGTGCCTTAATTTGGGCATTTTCTCAGCACTAGGACTATAAACTCATAACTTATTAAATTCCCTTTTTTTAAAGCCATTCCATTTCTGGTATATTGCATTCCAGCAGCTTAATAAACTAATACAGGTAGTTTCCTGGTTCCCCCTCCCCCACCCCCGCACCACTTGTACTATCTTCTAGGTGACCAATGTCTCTATATATTATTCCAACATGATTTTTCCCTTTGGGAGCAGCTATGAGCAGCAGCTTGGACCAGGTAAAATCTGAGCTGGTTGCAGCATCAGGCTTACCCTAACACTCAACATTATTTTCATTTTAGCTACTACAGATAACGATAACTGAAGGATTATATATTTAGCCTCTTTCTTGTTATTTTGCATTTTCCTATGTATCCAGGAAACCAAGTCTTCCTTCCATTGTTAATTTTTACCTCTAATAATTGATTATAGTGCACCTGTTATTTCATAGACTGGGCAACTATGCAATTGTCCAGGCATTAAACGTTCAACAGTCTTCACCCACTCATCTTTCCATTCCCCAAGCAATGCTTTTACCATGCTTCAGTGGGTTGGGGTCATTCTAGTGAACCCCACTTCTGATGCTGTGTCAAGGTCCCCAAGACCATCCTTGGGTTCAATTCACTAGAAAGGTTCACAGAACTCAGTAAACTTGTTATATTTACAATTATGGTTTATTACAGTGAAAGGATACAGATTAAAACCAGTTAAGGAAAACAGTGCATAGGGCAGAATCCAGGAGAAACCAGGCACAAACTTCCAGATAGCCTCTCTTGGTGGATTTGCATAGACAACCACTTAATGCCCCCAGCAAGGATGTGTGTGACAAGACATGCAAAGTGTTGCCAACCAGGAAAGGTCACCCAGGCCTTGGTGTCTGGAGTTGTTATCGGGGATCATTCATATAGGCTGCAGTACCCATATCATTGATCTTAAGTACTCAGGCTCAAGCCTCTCTTCCCCTACACCAAGATGTCAAACTGGTATCTTTTGGGTGCGGCTCCAAGCCCCAGACATACCAAAACTGGTATTCACCATAAATAACAGTACTAGAATAAACTATTTGGCCTGGTCAAGGCATCTGATTTACAAAGACAAACAGCTGAGATATCCCAAAGGCTCAGATGTTATCTCTCAGGAACTGGTCAAGAGCCAAACCAGAAGACCTTTAGAATGTGTAAGGTTTGGGTAACCCAGGCATGTAAGTTAACCTTTTACTGCACATTCATTTATTAATGCTTGTGAGCTAACCCACTACTTGGAAAACTGGTAAGTAAAAGACAAGGAACTATTCTATTTTTTAATCAAGTAATACCTGGGATAAAGAATATCTTTATAGAAATACTTCAGATTATAAGCAAGAAAGGAATACAACAAATGAGAATAGAGCCACTTTGCAACCCCTGAAGAATGAATGGATCTAGGTATTGAGCACTGATGGTTGACAGTGTCACACACTTGTACACACACATACATGCACATACAAATTCATCCACATTTATTAGCTCACGATGGAGAAAACATATAATATCTTTGTGGAGTATCTTAAAAGGGGGGGGGCCTTAATTCGATCAAAGTTTCAGAATCAATTGCCACTTTATAGGAAATTCAGAGGACAAAGGAACCTGTTAAGCAATACCAAAGAAATGCAACCAGTAAAAGCCAGGCTATGGAAATTGTACAAGACATACAACCAGTTGTTTCCACCAGTGAATTCCAAGGAAAATAAAAAGATGCAGGGAAAAGAGACTTACCATCTATATTAGTCTATGACAATCTATGGGTTTATTTGGAGACTGAATCAACCAAACAAAAAAAGGTCCTTATTTTTTGGAGATACATACTAAAATGTTTATGGATGAAATGACAGAACATTTTGGATTTTTTTTTTTTAATACAGAGGTGAGGAATAGGCGGAAATAGAAAGGAAACAAGATTAGTATTGGGTGATAATTGTTGAAACTGAGTGAAAGGTACAGGAGAGTTCATTGTACTATTCTACGTACATTTGCAAACAATAAAAAGATTAGCATTACTTTTCACCAATCTATGCTTTCTAAAGTTTCTATAATAATTAGCTGCAATAAAGTTTTTTAAAAATTGAAAAGTCACATCAAGGAACTGGAGCTGGAAGTCCAAGAAAAGGAAACCAAGTTGAAAGATCTCTGAAAGCAAAGTAAAATCACACCTCAGTTCATGTTGGAGCTGAATGTGTCTCCGAGAAGGTAGAGGGAGAACCGAAACTTGGAAGGCAGAGCACAGTCTCTAAACAGACAAAGTACACTCTTTAGAGACGGGCCTGGCAGCCAGGATAGGAAATGCCGGCAGCGCCCCCTGAAGGTGGAATTGGAGAACTTCTGAAGGTGCTGGGCAGGAAGAGGGACGCCCTCCTGGCCTGCAGCCGGGGCCTCCCAAGCTGGGCAAGGACTACTAGGGCTCGTCCAAGATGGGGGCCCCTCTCGCTAGCCCCCCGTGTGTGGGGGAGACAGAACTGAACTAGGGCGCTCTATTGTGTGCACTGCTTCTGTAAATGCAGCTGCAGTCTGTTCACGTTTGCAAACCAATTGCACGGTCCACGCACCCCTCTTCAGAACAGAAATCTCCTCGCGCTCCTTTGGCCTCACGAGATTGTGGACAACTGGGAGATTCTTACTCAGGAATCCAGAAGTACGTCTACCTTAAACGCTTATGCAGTCAGAGCGAGGACATTCCTATCTTTCTTAAGAGCTGCTACAACCAGTCACAAAAAATCTTGGCATTTATTTTTTTCTTTCTTTTAAATGCCACACCAATTAGCTATAAGGCAAGTTCTGAACGACGAAAGTATTTACACATTGAATACAAAATATATATATAATAACTGGGAAACAGTTTTCCATTGATTCATTTTGCATTCCCCTGGTTGCATCTTCTGGTTCAATTTTCTTTGCTTTTTGTATATTCCTTTTTTTTTTCTTCTTCTTTTTTTACTTGCTTTCAAATTGACTTTTGGCTCTGGTTTTACCCACTGTATTTTTATGGGCTTTTCCTCCACTGGTATGAGGGGAAAAAAATCTACAGTGGAATCATGTAGAATAGCCTCTGGTTCTTTCTTTCTCAGTTTCTACACATATTTCGCTTGCTGCTTCTCTTTGTATTTTGCAGCCACGACAGCTCTCTGCTATACTGATGCATATTTGGTGACGGGTAATGTGGATTTTCACATAAACTAGAAATCCAAATATGAATATCCTTTACACCAGGTCATTTTTATTGAATGGTGTTCAGAATATTTGAATGTCCACTAGGCACCAGTGTGTGGGGTATAAAGGGAACAAATTCTTTCACAGTAATATTGAGATCCTGTTCTTAAAAAAAAAACTTAGTAGAGACTTGTCCAGAGAAAGAAAACAAGTTTCCAGTGCATGCATTTCCTGGCATGGAGATTGCTTATATCCACTATATCCCCAGTTACAATATTCCTTTTCTTGGTTTAATTCCTGAACAGATGACTGTGCTGTGGGAACAGGATGCAAGTGAGGATGCCTAGCACAGTGTCTAACACAAATACTTAACTAATATTTGTTCAATTACACATTTAAAGAAAAGTAAGATCCATTTGGTTAAACAAACCGGAAGCTTATTTCTCTCTGATGTCATTCTGAGCTGAGATGGTAGCCCTGTGATCATTAGAAAACCTGGCGCCTTCTGTCCTGTTGATTTGACATAGCTTCAACCTCACTGTCCCAGCTTGGTATTGGAGCTCTAGTCCAGCAGGGAGAAGAAAAGATGAAGAATGCTGTGCCTCTGTTTTCGTGGTTACTAGCTAAATGATTCTATACATTTGTTAGGAAGTTCTAAGAATTCACTACCGATTTCAATGGAGCCTAGAGGCCTGATATGTTGGCTTCTTCCTGCAAAGTGGGAGGTTTCTCACATTTCCACCTTATGGATAATATTTTCTGGTAGCAATAAAATCAAATTTCACACTTTTTTTTTTCCAATAGTCTTTGCCAGTGTGCAAATAGAAACACACCCTGGTATTCAAATAAAGTCTTCTGGGGTGGAAAATGGCAAGCCTTATCCCATAAAAACCTCAAAACTGATTTAAAACTGGTATAAGAGCTCCTAAAGAACCCCGACATCATTAAAAATAGGATGGAAATACCAAAATTAAAATTTCAAAGACTGAAGATATATGACATTTTTGTGTAGATGTCAGTAAGGATCTTTCAGAGGTACCATCTTGAGGCTGAAATAAAACAGGGTTGATGATATGTATACTCATTAAGTGTGCTTTTTCCTGGATTCTCATCATATTTAATTTTCGTGTTCCTGGAAAAGGCTTACTCAACCCTGAGGCTCTTTTTGTAATAAGACCTTTCCAAAGGTTTCTGGTTCAATGGCACTCAATAAATCTTTTAAAATAGTAAAATTGAAAGTAACAATTTTTAAATGCCTCGGGACAATATCCTGTCTCACAAGCATTAGGATTAGTGCTAAAGGAAGGGATTTCATTTTTTTTTTTTTACAGAACTGTAGTCTGTAGGAAACTTCTAAGAGCTCACCCTGTCCCTGTCCCCACACTTCCTGTAAAGGCAAAATTTTCTAAGGAAGTCTCAGCGGTTAAATTATTTTAGATAATCTGGTCTCATGTCCAGAAATGATTATCCATTACCAATAACGCCACTATCAATAAATAATTACTCTAATCCCTTCTGGTGAGGCATTTCTCATTCCCCCAGGTAAAGATGAGCTATCCAGCTGTTAGATGTTTTTATCCATATTTCAAAAGGGTAATACAACGTAAGCTTATAAGGAATGGAGTATTATACCTATTTGTGAGACTGTATCCTGCATTATTTTTTAGGGAGCTATTGAATAAATTCATTTTGTTTCTTTAAAAACTTGAAATTTTAGATTCTAACATGTGACCAAGCCATATTTACTACCTAACCCTTTAAAATTACTCTGCACACAAAGACACAAATTGGGGATAGGGAAAGGGGTATCTGACCAAAAAAAAAAAAAAAATGTAGACTTGAAGGTATAAAATCAAATTATTCAGCTAAGCCAGTGAGTTACATATCTGGCTGATCACTTTAGCCTGATGTGTAAAGTCTTTTTTCCTCTTTTCCTTATGGTCTCAAAAGCAGTACTTACATTAACTTTGCTCTAGAAAGGATTATTAAAAAGGATTGGCATTTAGATGAATATATTGAATTCATTTTTTTTTTCAGCATTTAATGAGTACCTACTTTGTGCCAGGTCTTGAGGTAGGCAAATTGAAATCCAGAGAGTCTCTTCCCCTAAAGATAAAGGGACAATAGAATTCAGAAATGCAAGTATTACGGTAGCCATGTGCCCATTAGAGCATTATAACGTGAAAACTCCTTAAAAAGCATGGTAAATTAGATGGGATGAGTGAGGGAAGGGAGGAGAGAAATGTCCTAGACAGAGAAAACAGCACAAACAAAAGTGAGTAGATGGGGGAAAGCACTTTTAGGAAATGGCAATTATTTCAGTAGGGGCAGAATTTAAAGAACGAAAAGGGGAGGAGGGGAGATGACACTGGATTATGTCAACTAGACAAGTTCCTGGTGAGCCTTTTTTGTCATGCTAAGGAGTTGGGATTTTATCTGGAGGGCAATAGGGGGCAATGGAAGTTTTGAATCAGAGGAGTGGCTTTAGCAGATATACAATGTAAGAAAACAATCTAGCAATGTTATGGAGGCTGAACTGGAGGGAGGCAAGGCCAAAAGAAGGGAGACCAGACTGAACACCCAGATCAAATACTCCTGGCAAAACTAAATAAGTGCTAGGATTAAAAAAAAAAAACCTCATTAATATATTAGGTGAGCATATTACCAGTAATGCAAAAAATATCCACCTGAAGCCATTTACCTGCAGCCCAATATTGCTTAGCACTCACCCCAACTTTCCTGAGTAGATAGAAAACAGAGAAGGGTTGGAGGGAGGTTTAAAATCTGTTTCAGATGTCAGTGCGCAGATATAGACTTAAGCCAGAATTCCAACATCTCCACAGAATTGTCTCAATCAGTTCCGTGACACGTTGTTAAGGAAGGTAGGCTGTATAATAACCACAAACATAACAGAAGGAGAGTTTGTAGAGTTCCTTGAAGCCATCGTTAGTGGACATTATCGGAGCGGCAGAGAGGAATATGACAGACTTAACGTACCGCATTCAGTACAGTGAACTGCGATTGCTGTACTAACCCTTATCCAGCCTTCCAACCAGCACTTCCTGCTTCACTTTTCCTCTTAATACATTCTCAATACCTGTAGCACTTTGAGGATGTCCATTTTTTTTTGTTCCTCTTTTGAGCGATTTGTGGTTTTGTTTCTATTCATAATGTCATGTTCAAGACCTTAGCAATTTTATTTTTCAAATAATAAAATTATTTTTCAAATAATACACAGTTGGTTTTGTTTTCTCCACTGAACATTGGTTTTCTGCTTCATAAATCTCTGCTCTTATATTTATTTCAGTCCTTTGGGTTTTATTTGATGTGCCTCATAAATTGCTAAGATAAATGCTTAGCTTATGAATTTTAGGTCTTTTTTCTATTTTATAAGTGCAATGAAGGCTATTTGTCAGAACACTGCTTTAGTTACAGTTTACAAATTTGTATACAACATATATTCATTGTTGTTCAGTTCAAGAAAACTTTCTTTTTCTGTAGTTCTACATTGACTCAGGAGTAATATCACTGTTTCAAACAGCTGGAGATTTTCTAAGTTCTATTTTTTGTTATTGCTTTCTAGCTTAATTCACTGTCATCACAAAACATATTCTGACTGATTTAAAATTTGTCAATATTGTTTTATAATGCAGCATATGGTAAACTTGGTAAATGTTCCAAGTCACATGAAAATAATATATATATATTATGTACTTGGTGGGTACAGTTTTCTATGTATGTCAATCAGGTCAAGTTTGTTCATTCAGATTAAAAATAGCTTTCTGACTGAAAGCTATTGTCTGCTTGTTCTGTCAACAATTTAAACAGAGAAGCATGTTTAAATTTCCAACTAAGATTTTGTATTGGTCTATATTTTTCTTGTAGCTATGTTATTTTTTTTCCTGAGTATCAGAGGAAAGAAAAGATATTTAGCACCAAGAACAACATTATACATATAGAACATACAAGTTGAAAGAAGAATCAATGGCCTAATAAAAACCAGTATAGTCTTACAGGCCACATAACAGATCTATGAGAATGGCAGGAAAATGACATGGGAATTACAGGAGCCACAGTCCATAGGTTTCAATATTGCAAAGTAACATTTTAAAGTTAGCATAATATGAGGGAAATATGCTTATTCAAAATTTTAAAATAATTTGTACACTATCTTTCAGCCACCATTAATTTTGCAAAAATATTTTTGTTTCATAGTTCTTAATAATCTGACTACTCAATTCTTTCTTCAGCTCTAGGAAATACACCTTTTGAATTTGGCACTCTGTTCTTTTCTTATCTTAGAAACAAAGAACCTCCCTGATAATATGAATTCAGATATAGTGTGACTGGTTCCCATCCTCAACAAGACTCATTCCTTCACTTAAATAATTTTGTGGTAACATGATTCATATTTTACACAATCATTTTTTTTTTTACTTACAGGGCTATTTTTTCTTTATGGAGTATATTAGCTTTTTAAATGCTGCCAGAATGCAATATACCAGAACTGGAATGGCTTTCAAAAAGGGGAATTTAATAAGTTACAAGTTTATAGTTATAAGCCTATGAAAATGTCCAAACTAAGGTATCCAGAAGAAGATACCTTAATTCAAGAAAGGTCCATGGGTCAGGAACACCTCTTTCAGCTGGGAAGGCATGTGTCTGGCATCTACTGGTCCCTTGCTCCTGGGGTCCATTGTTTTCAGCCTCTGATCCTGTTGGGGTTCCTCACTTTGCTTCTCCAGGGATGACTTTCATCTCTTGGATTCCATTGGCTCTCTCTAGTTTCTGGCTTCCTTACATCTCATGGTGACATCTGCTGGACTCCAAGCTTTTCCAAGTGTCCATATCTCTGTTCTCCAACTGTCAGCTCTGTTCCAAAGTTTCTGTTGGCTCTGTCATTTCTGCCTCTCTCTAAAATTTTTCCTCTTTTAAAGGATTCCAATAAACTAATCAAGACCCACCATGGATGAGTAGAGTTACATCTCCATCTAATCAAAGGTCACACCCACGACTGGGTGTGCCACATCCCTGTGGATAATCTAATCAATAGTTTCCAGTTTATAGTATTGAATTAAGATTAAAATAAATGGATTCTTCCACAGATTGGATCGGGATTAAAATATGCTTTTTCTACCATACATAATAATTCAAACTGACATGTGAAACTTATCTTTTATTTCACTATAAACAGCATTATAAGCTGTTTATAATGCCAGGTAACTTGTAATGTTTATCCTCAAATATCAATAAGGGGCATGATTCTCCCTTGAACAAGCCTGTGCTCACCCCTTGAGCAGATACTTTCTTTTCAATAAACTTTCCTTTCTTGCTTATACCTTCTTGTCTTATTTAAAAAAAAAAAACAATGTGGTCTGACAATTAATTGGTTATTAATCATTTCCAATGCAAATTAATAAATTTGGCACATTTTTTTTTCTCTTTATTCCCTCATTTCAAAGTTCCCTTTCACAACTGAAAAATGTCTTCTGATTTTACAGAAAATACGAAGTAGATATTTGCCTAAATTTTTGTCTGTTCGAAGGCAAACATGAGCTGATCCCTCAGGTAGAGACATTGTCTTTACAATTACATGTTTATTCATGTGTTACAAGTTTGCCCATTATTGGGAGATAAGAAAGGCTATCTCAGATTGTATAAATCACTATTCAGATCTTTCCCACCTGAGGAAAGAGAGTTTAGGTTTTTGGTATCCTTTGTCAGACTAAAATGTCACTGTTGAGGGGAATAGAGATATAGCAAGAGCCAAAGGCAATCACTCAAGGACCTTCATTGTGATAACTAAGGTCAGAAGTTCTCAAACTCTGCCTTTGGTCTCATATAGCAGGTGAAGCTCTAAAATACAGACAATGTCATCCTTACCCCTGTGTTCTGATTCACCTTAGTCCTGACCCAGTTGGCTTCATTCTTATTTCTGATTGAATCCTGATCTCTTTTTCAATTTCTTAAGAGTTGTTGTATGTAGCAATGCTGACTTTCAGAGCTGCAGAACTCCAATTATGAGTCTTAGATGTCTCACGGGTAGCTAAAGTTCCAGGAAAATACCAGGTTATACAGTCTCACAAAATCTAGAAATAACATTAACAGCTCTGGACTAAGTGTGACTGCTATAAGAGCTTACAGTATTTTTAAAAAGAGACCATACAATATTTGTTCTTTTGTTTCTGGCTTATTTTGTACCAATAATGTCCCCAAGGTTCATTTACGTCGTTGCTGGCCTCATGACATCGTTCCTTTCTGTAGCTGAATAATATTCCATCATGTATACAACACAGTTCACCATTCTACTTCTCAGTTAATTTCTCCTTCAGCCACGTCCATCCATCGGGCTTCATGTATAATGTCCAAGGTCAACAGGTCACGTCATATTATCCTCACTTAGTTGTCCAATTACCAATGCTCTCATTTTTAGATAATTTTCATTACTCTGCAGAGAAAAGTAACTGATAAATACACAGTCACCAGATACAAAGTCCAAACCTTCCCTTAACTCTTGTCCTCCCCCCTGCCAATTATTTGCCTCTAGTATTACCGTGGCACTGTTGATGTCTTCCTGTTAAATATAGACCATAGCATGCAATAGTAGTTTCCCCAATATCCCTCCATTATTGACTATTTGTACAAGATTCATACTTTTGAAGTAGTTCATACAAGAACTTATTTATATTTGCAGTGTTAATCGGTGGGATAGTTGGCTCTATACAACCCCATTCAATCATATTCATCTTCAGTATGGTGATATTACCTATAAACCCACTAGTGAACTGCCTTCACTTCCATCCATTTCCTTACATTTAAGTTCAACCTCAATAGTTATCTGTTCACCCATCTCTAGTTTCTGTGTATTTCTAGGTACCCTATATTCTATATTATAAGCCTCTGAGTTTACCTTTACCAAGGTCATAATAGCGAAATTATATAATATATATATATATATATATATCTCATATAATAGGTCATAATAGCGAAATTATATAATACATATCATATAATTTCTTATATATAAGATCATATATATATATATATATCTTTTTGTGTCTGGCTTATTTCACTCAGTCTTATGTTCTCAAGGTTCATCCATGTTGGCATATACTTCAGGACCTCATTTTGTCTTAATGCTGCATAATATTCCATCGTATGTATATACCACATTTTGTTTATCCACTCGTCTGTTTATGTTCACTTGGATTGTATCCATCGTTTGGCGATTGTGAATAATACTGATATGAGCATTGGTGTAAAATGTCTGTGTCACTGCTTTCAGCTCTTCTGGGTATATACCGAGTGGTGATATTGCCAGGTCATAGAGCAAATTGATATTTACTTTTTTAAGGAATTGCCAAACTGTCTTCCATAACAGCTGTACCACTATACATTCCCATAAGCAGTGAATAAATGTTCCGGTTTTTCCATATCCCCTCCAACATTTGCAGTTTTATGTTTGTTTAATACGAGCCATTCATACAGGTGTGAGGTGATATTTCATTGTAGTCTTGATCTGATTTCCCTTATAGCTAAAGAAGATGAGCATCCCTTTATGTGTTTTTTAGCCATCTGTATTTTTTCCTCTTCTGAAAAATGTCTATTCGTATCTTTAGCCCATTTTATACTTGGGTTGTTTGTTCTTTTGTTGTTGGGTTATATAATTCATTTTGTACTCAGGGTATCAAAACTTTATCTAATGTGTGGTTTCCAAATATTTTCTCCCATTGAGTTGGCTGCCTTTTCACCTTTTTGACAGTCTTTTGAGGTACAGAAGGTTTTGATTTTGAGGAGTTCCCATTTATCTATTTTTTCTTTTGTTGCCTGTGCTTTAGGTGAAAAGTTTAAGAACTATCTCCTATTATTAGGTCTTGAAGATGTTTTCCTGTATTTTCTTCTAGGAGTTTTATAGTACTGGTTCTTATATTTAGGTCTTTGAGCCACTTTGAGTTAATTTTGTGTAGGATATGTTCTAGATTGCAAGCTGCCGGAATGTGATATACTAGAAATGGAATGACTTTCAAAAATGGGAATTTATTGTTGCAAGTTTACAGTTCTAAGGCAACGAAAATGTCCATATTAAAGCATGTCTATAAAAATGTCCAAACTAAGGCACCATCAAGAGGTTACCGTTACTCAAGAAAGGCTGATGAACTTCAAGGGTTTCTCTCTCAGCTGAAAGGGCACATGGCAAAGTCTTCTAGCTTTCTCTCCAGGTTTCTTGTTTCATGAAGCTCCCCCAAGGGCATATTCCTTCTTCATCTCGAAAGGTATCTGGCTGCTTGGGCTCTGTGGTTCTTGTGACTCTTTCCAAAACGTTTTTTCTTTTAAAGGATTCCAGTAAACTAATCAAAGTCTACCTGTAATGGGTGGAGTCACATCTCCTTTTAATACCCACAATTGGGTGTGTCACGTCTCTTCAGAGCTAATATAATCAAGCTTCCAACCTACAGCGCTGAATAGGGATTAAAAGAAATGGCTGCCTCTGCTAGATGGATCAGGATCAAAACATGGCTTTAATCCTTTCAAACCGGCACAGGGTATAAGGTAAGGGATCCTCTGTCATTCTTTTGGCTGTTGATATCCAGTTCTCCCATGCCCATTTATGGAAAAGACTATTCTGTCCCCATTCAGTGGGTTTGGGGTCCTTGTTGAAGATCAATTGACCATAGATTTGGTGGTCTATCTCTGCACACTCAATCAATTCCATTGGTCAATACTCCATCTGTGTGCCAGTATCAAGCTGTTTTTACCCCTATGGCTTTGTAACAAGCTTTAAAGTGTTAGTCCTCCTGCTTTGTTCATCTTTTAAGAACATTTCTTAGCTATTCAAGTTCTCTTTCCTTTCCAAATGAATTTGATAACTAACTTTTCTGTCTTCAAAGTAGGCTATTGGAATTTTTATTGGTAAGGCATTGAATCTGTAGATCAATTTAGGTAGAATTGACATCTTAGCTACATTTAACCTCCTATTCATAGCAGGGAATGTCTTTCCACTTTTTTAGATCTTTGATTTCTTTTAGCAGTGTTTTCTGTGTACAGATCCTTTACATCCCTGATAAAGTTTATTTCCAGATACATGATTCTTTTACTTGCTATTTTGAATGGATTTTTTTCCTTAATTGTCTTGTCAGGTCATTTCTTATGTATAGAAACATTACTTATTTCTGTACATTCATCTTATAAAATGACAGGATAAAAGATTAATGTGCAAAAAAATCAGTAATTTTCACTTTATATATGTCGAAGGTATATTCTTGGGTACATATAAATTTATAATTTTTTTTTGGTGTACTAATCTCTTTGTCATTATAAAATGTCCTTCTTTATTTTTAGAATTGTTTCTGTCGCAAAGTCTACTTTATACTACACTAGTGGTTTTGTTTTGTTTTGTTTTGTTTTTCTGGTTAGTGTTTCCATGATGTATCTTTTTCCAGGCTTTTACTTTCAAACTTTTCCTATATTTATGTTTGAGGTGAGTCTTTCTAGGCAACATTTTTACATGTTTTATTACTTTCATTTACTGTGAAATTCTTATAAGTAGAGATAGGGCATGTAGATTTAATGTAATTAATTACTGATACATTTGGATTACACATATCATTTTACCATTTATTTTCTCTTTGGCCATCTGTTTTAAATTCCTATTATCTTTCTTTAAGTTTAACTTTAAGTGATTTATTATTCATTTACCTGTCTATTTTCTTGTTAGTTATACATTTCTACTATTTATTTAGTAGTCATCCTTAATGTTACAACATGCATCCTCGACTCATTATAATCCAAAAAAAATTATTTTTACCACTTCTCCAACAATGATAGGGCCTTAAAGTACTTTATTTGTCCCGCTACCCACTTTTGTGCAATTTCTTCATGTATTTTAATTCTCTGTATATATTAATCCATAAAATATTAAATTATTGTTTGATGTGATCAATATTTATTGATATTTACCATCCTATTATCCTCTTTCATTTCTCTTTATTATTTTCCATGTTTCCATGCTTCTCTGTGGGACCATTTTCCTCCTGCTTTCAAGATTCCCTTCAGTATTTCTTTTAGTGCACATCTGCTAGTGATGAATCTTTTCAGTTTTGTGTATCTGAAAAGTCCTTATTTTGCCTTCATTTTTCAAAAAACTTTTTTATTGTATAATATGATGTATATACAAAGCAAAGAAATAAAAAAGCAGTAGTTTTCAAAGCACTCTTCAAAAAGTGGTTATAGGATAGATCCCAGAGTTTGTCATGGGCTATCAAATGATCCTCTTATATTTTTCCTTCTAGCTACTCCAGAAAATAGGAGGTTAGAGGGCTTAAATACTCTTTTATCATCACAATTGACCTTTTTTCCTTCTTTTTTTGTGAACAATAGCATACATACAAAAAAGCTATAAATTTTCAAGCACCACAATTAGTTGTAGAACATATTTCAGACTTTGACATGGCTATACTTATACAATTTCAGGTTTTTACTTCTAGCTGCTCTAAAATACTGGAGACTAAAAGAGATATCAATTTAATGATTCAGCATTCATATTCATCTGTTAAGTCCTATCATCTATGTATAATTCCACCATCACCTTTGATCTTTCCATACCTCTCTTTGGGGTTGTTTGGGCTATGGAAATTCTAAATTTTTTATATTGGAAGTGTCTGTCACTAATATTGGGTAGGGAGAGGGAACTATCTGATGTTCTGGGAAGGCTGGGCCCTCCCTCTAGGTTTCAGGACTTATCTGGACCGGGGACCCATCTGGAGATTGTAGGTTTCTGGAAAGTTCCTCTAGTGCATGGAACCCTTGTGGAATCTTATACATTGCCCTAGGTATTCCTTAGGATTGGCTGGAATGGTCCTGGTTGGGGTTTGGCAGGTTATGATAGGTAGCAAGGTCTACCTGAAGCTTGCATAAGAGCAACCTCCAGAGTAGCCTCTCAACTCTATTTGAACTCTCTCTGCCACTGATACTTTATTAATTATACTTCTTTCCCCCCATTTGGTCAGGATGTAGTTGTTGATCCCACAGTGCCAGGTCTGGATTCATCCCTGGGAGTCCTTTCCCACATTGCCAAAGAGACTTTCACCCCTAGATGCCATGTCCCACTAGGGGCTTGGAATTGGGCTTAGAGAGATGAGGCCACATCTGAGCAACAACAGAGGTCCTCCAGAAGTAACTCTTAGGTATGCCTATAGGTAGTCTAAGGTTCTATGCTACTTACATAAGTTTCACAAGAGTAAGCCTCATAATCAAGGGCATGGCCTAATGGCTTGGGTGTCCCCAAAGTTTGACACAGTATCAGGGGATTCCCTGATGGTAAGGTTTAATAGTTCCATATTCTTTCCCCCCCTCCCTCAGGGGACTTTGCCAATACTTTTTGGTTATATGGTTAATATACTCCAGGATGCTTCCAGGCATTACAATAATATATACAGGATTATAGGACCTTTTTCTCATTCTGTACTCCCTGTGTTTCATTTGTTCAAATGAGCTATACAGATAGGTTGAATTAGATTATGCACTACAGAAAATTTCAGTTCCAGACCAAATAAGCCTTTCTTCCATTGGTCTCAAAGAGTATGTGTGGTTTTAAAATATAGACACTGTCTTCCTTACCCCTATGTTCTGGATTACTTTAACCCCAACCTGTTTGGCTTCATTCTTATTTCTAAATATCAGGTTATATATGTAAAACAGCCTCTCAAAATCCAGAAATAATAATCACCACTCCAGACTTAATGTGTGTGCTCTAAAAGCTTACAGTCTAGGCCCCTGTTTACTTATAAGTATTTTCTAAAGGTGACCATGCTTTTTTGTTTCTGGCTTATTTTGTCACACCAAATATCCCACATATTCATCTACATCATTATATGCATCACGACATTGTTCCTTTTTGTAGCTGTACAGCCTTCGTTCATAAGTATACACCATTGATCACCAATCTACTTCTCTGTCAGTGCATCCTCCAGCCACCTGCATTCATCGGGCATCATGTAGAAGGTCCAAAGTCCACAGTCCATCAACATTCTCAATTTTAGATAATTTCATTTTTCCCAAGAGACAGAAAACCAATAAACACACCATCACCAAAAAGGAAATCTAAACCTCCTCTTAACTCTTGTCTCTTACCCTATTATTTACCTCTGCTGTTGCCATGGTAGTGCTGATGGTTTCCTTTTGAACATAGCTCATAGCATGCAGTAGTAGTTTTCTCCCTGTCCCTAGACTTAAGCACTCTTTGTATAGGAATCATATCTTTGAAATCATTCTTACAAGAACTCATTCATATTTCTAGTGTGAGTCAGTGGGACACTTAGGTCTATACAACCCCTTCAATCTTGTTCATTTTCAATATGGTAATATTACTTCCAGACTAAACAATCTAGAGAATCACCTTTGCTCTTATCTATTCCCTTACATTGGAGATCAACCTCATCAGCTAACGGTTCACCCATCTCTAGTTCTATGTATCTCTAAGTCTTCTATCTTCTGTATTATAAGCCTCTGATTATACCTTTATGCTGGTCATAAAAGTAGAATCATACAGTATCTGTCCTTTTGTGTCTGGCTAATTTCGCTCAGCATTATGTCCTCAAGGCTCATCCATCTTGTCATGTGTTTCAGGACATCATTTTGTCTTACTGCTGCATAATATTCCATCGTATGTATATACCACATTTTGTTGAGCCACTCGTCTGTTGATGGGCATGTAGTTTGTTTCCAACTTTTGGCGATTGTGAATAATGTTGCCATGAACATCCGTGTGCGAATGTCAGTTTATGTTGTTGCTTTCAGCTCTTTTCGGTATATACCAAGTAGTGCTATTGCTGGGTTATAGGGCAGCTTGATATTTAGTTTCCTAAGGAACCACCAAACAGTCTTCCACAGTGGCTGCACCATTGTACATTCCCACCAGCAGTGCGTAAGTGTCCCAGTTTCTCCACATCCGCTCCAACATTTATAGTTTCCTGTTTGTTTAATAGCAGCCATTCTTTTTTTTATTAATTAAAAAAAAGAAAAGAAATTAACACAACATTTAGAAATCATTCCATTCTACATATGCACTCAGTAATTCTTAGTATCATCACATAGATGCATGATCGTCATTTCCTAGTACATTTGCATCGATTTAGGAAAAGAACTAGCAAAACAGCAGGAAAAGATATAGAATGTCAATATAAAGAAGAAAATTAAAATAATAATAATAAAAATATATATATATAAAAAGAAAAAGAAAAAAACAAAAACAAAAGATACAAACAAACAAACAAAAAAAACTAGAGTTCAGGTGCAGCTTCATTCAGTGTTTTAACATAGTTACATTACAATTAGGTATTATTGTGCTGTCCATTTTTGAGTTTTTGTATCTAGTCCTGTTGCACAGTCTGTATCCCTTCAGCTTCAATTACCCATTATCTTACCCTGTTTCTAACTCCTGCTGGTCTCTGTTACCAATGATATATTCCAAGTTGATTCTCGAATGTCGGTTCACATCAGTGGGACCATACAGTATTTGTCCTTTAGTTTTTGGCTAGACTCACTCAGCATAATGTTCTCTAGGTCCATCCATGTTATTACATGCTTCATAAGTTTAGTCTGTCTTAAAGCTGCATAATATTCCATCGTAGGTACACACCACAGTTCGCTTAGCCACTCGTCCGTCGACGGACACTTTGGCCATCTCCATCTCTTTGCAACTGTAAACAATGCTGCTATAAACACTGGTGTGCAAATGTCTGTCTGTGTCTTTGCCCTTAAGTCCTTTGAGTAGATACCTAGCAGTGGTATTGCTGGGTCGTAATCCATTCTGCCAGTCTATGTCTTTTGATTGGGGAATTCAGTCCATTAAATTGTAGTGTTATTACTGTTTGGATAATATTTTCCTCTACCATTTTGGCTTTTGTATTATATATATCATATCTGATTTTCCTTCTTTCTACACTTTACTCCATACCTCTCTCTTCTGTCTTTTCGTATCTGACTCTAGTGCTCCCTTTAGTATTTCTTGTAGAGCTGGTCTCTTGGTCACAAATTCTCTCAGTGACTTTTTGTCTATAAATGTTTTAATTTCTCCTTCATTTTTGAAGGACAATTTTGCTGGATATAGGAGTCTTGGTTGGCAGTTTTTCTCTTTTAGTATTTTAAATATATCATCCCACTGTCTTCTTGCCTCCATGGTTTCTGCTGAGAAATCTACACATAGTCTTATTGGGTTTCCCTTGTATGTGACAGATTGTTTTTCTCTTGCTGCTTTCAAGATCCTCTCTTTCTCTTTGACCTCTGACATTCTAACTAGTAAGTGTCTTGGAGAACGCCTATTTGGGTCTGTTCTCTTTGGGGTGCGCTGCACTTCTTGGATCTGTAATTTTAGGTCTTTCATAAGAGTTGGGAAATTTTCAGTGATAATTTCTTCCATTAGTTTTTCTCCTCCTTTTTCCTTCTCTTCTCCTTCTGGGACACCCACAACACGTATATTTGTGCGCGTCATATTGTCATTCAGTTCCCTGATCCCCTGCTCAAGTTTTTCCATTCTTTTCCCTATAGTTTCTGTTCCTTTTTGGGATTCAGATGTTCCATCCTCCAGTTCACTAATTGTAGCTTCTGTCTCTTTAGATCTACCATTATAGGTATCCATTGTTTTTTCCATCTTTTCTACTTTGTACTTCACTCCCATAAGTTCTGTGATTTGTTTTTTCAGATTTTCTATTTCTTCTTTTTGTTCAGCCCATGTCTTCTTCATGTCCTCCCTCAATTTATTGATTTGGTTTTTGAAGAGGTTTTCCATTTCTGTTCGTATAGTCAGCATTAGTTGTCTCAGCTCCTGTATCTCATTTGAACTATTGGTTTGTTCCTTTGACTGGGCCATATCTTCAATTTTCCGAGCGTCATCCATTATTTTCTGCTGGTGTCTGGGCATTTGATCAGATTTCCCTGGGTGTGGGACCCGGCTGGTTGAAAGGTTTTTCTGTGAAATCTCTGGGCTCTGTTTTTCTTTTCCTGCCCAGTAGGTGGCGCTCGTGGCGCTCATCTGTCTGCGGGTCCCACCAGTAAAAGATGCTGTGGCTCCTTTTACTTGCCAATCCGAATCTCGCAGTCGGCCCGGGAAACCGCGCGTGGAGGGGGGGTCCCCGGCCACCGCAGCTTGGGAGAGCTGGTCCAAATTGCCCAGCTGGCCCGAGACGCCAAGTGTGGCGGGAGGGCCCCGCTATCCAACGTTCCCAGTCGGACCAGGAAGCCACGTGTGTGGAAGGAACCCCGGTCGCCAGCTGCCCCGGCCCGGGAAAGCGCGCGCCCCTCGGGTATCTCACCGCAGTGGATTCTCCCTGCCCGTTCAGCCATTCCAGAATGGGGTACGCTGTCTTTTTGGTCTCTGTCGTGGCTCTGAGAGCTGTTTCATATTGTTTCTGTTTCTTTAGTTGCTGTTCTGGAGGAGAAACTAAGACCCGCACGTCTTACTAAGCTGCCATCTTCTCCAGCAGCCATTCTTATAGGTGTGAAGTGGTATCTCATTGTAGTCTTGATCTGCATTTCCCTTATAGCCAGTGAAAATGAATATCTCTTCATGTGCTTTTGAGCAATCTGCATTTGCTCTTCAGCAACATGCCTATTCATACGTTTAGACCATTCTATAATTGGGCTGTTTGTTGTTTCGTTGTTGAGTTGTATGAATTCTTTGTATATACATGAAACCAAACCTTTGTCTGATATGTGATTTCCTAATATTTTCTCCCATTGAGTTGGCTGCCTCTTCACCTTTTTGAGAAAATCTTTTAAAGTGCAGAAGCATTTGATTTTGAGGCATTCCCATTTATCTGTTTTTCCTTTTATTATTTATGCTTTGGGTGTAAAGTTTAGGAAGCAACCTCCTATTACTAGGTCTTGAAATGTTCCCCTACGTTTTCTTCTATAAATTTTATTGTGCTAGTTTATTTAGGTGTTTGATCCACTTTGAGTTAATTTTTGGGTAGGGTGAAAAATAGGGGTCCTCTTCCATTCTCTTGACTATCAATATCCAGTTCTTCCATGCTCATTGTAAAAGTTTGCAAATGGATAGAGGTGATGGTAACACATTATTGTGAGTGTAATAACAGTGCTGAATTATGTGTGTGAATGTGGAGAAAAGGGATAGTTTTAGGTCATGGGTGTTACTAAAATGAGAGTTAGAAGATAACACATGGCATTGTATGACATGGTGAACCCTGTTATGGATGATGGGCTGGAGCTAATAGTACAAGTATAAGAACATTATTTCATGAATTTTAACAAATGTATGACATTAATACTAGGTGTTAATAATAGGACAGCATATGGGAAAAAATACACCCAATGTAAACTATGGACTATAAGTAACAGTAATATTTAAATATTATTTCATCAATTGTAATAAATGTACTACTCTAAGGCAAATTGTCAAGAATAGGGGAAATACGGGAACATTGTACTTTTTACATTAGTTTTTCTGTAAACCTATAACTTCTCTAATTAAAAAAAGTATTTTCCAAAAACATTATCTAAGTGAAAGAAACCAGATGCAAAGTACTACATATTGTATGATTTGATGTATATAAATGGAAATATGAATAAATCTATAGAGGTAGAAGTAGATTAGTGGTGATGTAGGGATGGAGATGGCAAGAGGAATTTGAGAGATGACTGCTGAGGGCTATGGGGTTTTTCTTTTAGGAGTAATGGATATGTTCTTGTGGTGATGAGTGCACAACTCTAAGACTACACTAAAAGTCATTGATTGTACACTTTGGGTGGATTGTGTGGTATATGAATATATCTAAATAAAACTGCTTATAAAATCCTACAACTCAGATGGTGCAATGGTGGCTCAGTAGCAGAATTCTCGCCTGCCATGCCGGAGACCCAGGTTTGCTTCCCAGTGCCTGCCCATGTGTGTGAGGTAGGGGTCTTCTTTCATTCTTTTGGATTTGGATATCCAGTTCTTCCAGGACCATTTGTTGAAGAAACTGTTTGGTCCCACTTGGGTGGACCTGGCAGCCTTGTCAAATACCAACTGGCCATAGATGTGAAGGTCTATTTCTGAACTCTCAATTTGATTCCATTGTTCAGTACATATAGCTTTATGCCAGAATGAAGATGTTTGGATCACTGTAGCTTTGTAATGTGCCTTACAATCAGGAAGTGTGGGTCCTCCAAACTTCTTCTTTTTCAAGATTTTTTGGCTATTCAGGGTCCTTTTCCCTTCCAAATAAATTTGATAATTGACTTTTACAATTCTGCAAAGCAAGCTATTGAAATTTTGATTGGTATTTCCTTGAATCTGTAAATCCATTTGGGTAGAATTGACATCTTAATAAAATGAAGTCTTCCAATCCATGAACATGGAATATCCTTCCATTTATTTAGGTCTTCTGTGTTTTTTTCTAGCAATGTTTTCAGTGTACAAGTCCTTTATATCCTTGGTTAAATTTATTTCTAGATATTTGATTCTTTTAGTTGCTATTGTAAATGGAAATTCTTCTTGATTGCCTATGTTTTTGAAAGGTAGTTTGCTTCATGTAGGGTTTTGGATTGGCACTTGTTTGTAAAATATTACTGCATCATCTTTCATTAGTTTCAGATCAGTTTGTAGCCACTCTTTATTAAAAAATGTTTTTGACCCATTCTTGTACTTTCCTCTTTGGGAGACTGCAATTTGAAGAATATACAATACACACTTTTCTGCATTATCAACCCTTCTATTAACCTTTCTTCTAGTTCACTAATCTTTTTTGCCTTCATGATTTGGAGGCTTGGAGTTATGTACTCCCAGAAAAACATTTTCTTAAATTTAATCCATCCTTGTGAGTGTGAACCCATTGTGAGTAGGACATTAATGAGGTTACTTCAGGTATGGTATGGCCCAACTCAATCAGGATGGGTCTTAATCTTGTTACTTGAGTCTTCTATAAGCAGAATGAAATTCAGATATATAGAGAGCCAACCAAAGGACACATGTAGCTGAAGGCCAATGAAACTTAAAACAGAAGGCAGAGGCCAGGAGAGGCTACCATGTGCATTGCAAGGCAACAGAGGAGCCCAGGACAACAGATCACCAGCAGCGAGCCCCAGAACACCAGCTCTGGGAAAGAAAGCATATTCCTGATGATGCCTTGATGTGGCCTTTTTCTTAGCCTCAAAACCATACACCATTAAATTTCATTGTTTAAACCAACCCATTGCATGAAATTCGCTTCAGCAGCCAAGGAAACTATATCTGCTCTTCAACCCATTTACTGAGTTCTTAATTTCAGTTATTATATCTTTAAAATGTATAATGACTATTTGCTTCTTTTTTGTTGTTGTTGTTATGGGCAGGCTCTGGGAATCGATATTTGTTTCTTTTTATGAATTGAAATTCTCTTGTAAATTCTCCATATTTTCCCATTTTCTTGATAGAGGATAAGATAATCATAGTTATCTTAAATTCCTTTTCTAATAATTCCTTGGGATTGTTTTATTGTCTATTTTTTGCTCCCATTTTTGGTCATAAGGTATGCCATACCTAGTAATTTTTTATTGGATGTTAGGACCGTATATAAAATTATTGAGGTTTTGGGTGATGTTATCTTCCTTCAGATAAGGTTTAACCTTTCCTTTCCTAGCTAAAGTGGACAATTAATATTTTGTTCCAATCAGAGTCTGAGATAATTATAGGCTTGGTCTACTTCAAGTTCAACTCTAACTCTTTGGGATATCCTCTAGGTATCCCATCTGAAGACCTGTGGGCATTTGACTCTAATATTTCATAGCACTGAGAGACAACCAAAACCTTTGCTCTACTTTTTGGTATTTTCTATTCTGCCTCTAGCTTATATCCAGGCACATCAGGAGAGAGCAGATGTTTCAGACAGAAATCTGACAAAGGATTGGGCTCAGTTTTCTATCTCTCTTTTCACATAAAAATCTAGCCCCCAAGTCTCTCATTGTCTCTTACTATTGTAAGAGTGTGGCTATCTCTTCTGGCTTCTTTGACTCTTGCTAGCAATCCTCTTTCCAATCCTTTTGCCCAGATTCTTGGTCTCTTGCTCATCACCAGAACTAGCAAACATGCTGAGGAAAATGTCAGGGCAGAACGACAGTTCAATTTTCTGCATGGTTACCCCTTCTGCATGATTTATTTACCTTAATTCCTATTTGTCTCAACAGCTCTTTGATGTCTTCAAACACATTTTTAAATATGTATTTATCTGAGTTTTTTAGCTGTTCTTGAAAGGAGCATTATTTAATTCAATCTCTTTCATCTCACCTGGACTCTAGGTCATGTTTTTTAAACA
Source organism: Tamandua tetradactyla (assembly GCF_023851605.1). Classification (NCBI taxonomy): domain Eukaryota; kingdom Metazoa; phylum Chordata; class Mammalia; order Pilosa; family Myrmecophagidae; genus Tamandua; species Tamandua tetradactyla. The sequence continues at coordinate 4,009,369 of NC_135351.1, read as the reverse complement.
CAAATTGTATTATATCCTTCCCAGCTTGAGTTCCTAATTGCCTACAGAATAAAATCAAAACTCTGTAACAAGTCAGATAAGTTACTTTTTACTGCCTGATGTAAACATATCTTTCTAGCTTCATCTGTTCTCTTTCATTCACCCTATTTGAGGATGGATGAAAAGCTCATCAAAGAGTGAACTTTCCATCCATCCTCAAATACACCATGATCTTCTACTTTTTGAGCTTTTGTATATGCTATATCTCTCTTTTTTTTTTTTGGTACCAAAAAAACAAAATTTTTTGCTTTAGTGTCACACAAAACTTAAAGTTTTTAAAATACGAATCACCATCTATTTTCAACACCCTTCAATATTGACATTCTTTGTTCTTCCTCGTGCACAAACATTTTTTAATTTGTACATTTAGTCATTATCATTGTACACTCTAGGCATTCCTAGATTATGCCATCTCAGTCTTTATCATCTATCTTTCATCTGATTTCATTTGTGCCTCCAGCCCTCCTCCCTCTATTATTCTACATTCAGCTTCATTCAGTGTACTAACATTATTGTGCTACAATTAGGTAGTATTGTGCTATCCATTTCTGAATTTTTACAATCAATCTTGTTGCACAATATGTATCCCTTCAGTTCCAATTACCCAATAGCTACCCTATTTCTATCTCCTGATGGCCTCTGTTCTTAACTGAAATTCTCCAAGTTCATTCATTAATGTTAGTTCACATTAGTGAGACCATAACAGTATTTGTCCTTTTGTTTCTGGCTAGTCTCACTCAGCATAATGTCCTCAAGGTCCATCCATGTTATTACATGCTTAATGACTTTATTCTGTCTTACAGCTGTGTAATATTCCATTATATGTATACACCACAGCTTGTTTAACCACTCATCGGTTGATGGACATTTGGGCTGTTTCCATTTCTTGGCAATTGTAAACAATGCTGCTGGTGTGCAAATGTCCATTTGTGTCCTCGCCCTCATGTTCTCTGAATAGATACCTACATACTATATCTTTTTTTTAATTCAACACACAAACACATACATTCTTACCATATGATCATTCCATTGTTATATAATCAATAACTCACAATATCATCACATAATTGTATATTCATCATCATGATCATTTCTTAGAACATTTGCATCAATTCAGAAAAAAATAAAAAGAAAACAGAAAAAAATCATACATGCCATACCCCTTACCCCTCCCTTTCATTGATCACCAGCATTTCAATCTACTAAATTTATTTCAACACCTGTTCCCTCTATTATTTATCCACTTCTAATCCATATGTTTTATTCATCTATCAATAAAGTAGATAAAAGTAGCATCAGACACAAGGTTTTCACAATCACACAGTCACATTGGGAAAGCTACACCACTTTACAATCATCTTCAAGAAACATGGCTACTGGAACACAGCTCTACATTTTCAGGCAGTTCCCTCCAGCCTCTCCATGACACCTTAAATGAACAGGTGATATCTATATAATGCATAAGAATAACCTCCAGGATAACCTCTCAACTCTGTTTGGAATCTCTTAGCCATTGACACTTTATTTTGTCTCATTTTACTCTTCACCCTTTCGGTCAGGACGTTTCTCTCAATCCCTTGATGCTGAGTTCCAGCTCATTCTAGGATTTCTGTCCCACGTTGCCAGGAAGGTCCACATCCCTGGGAGTCATGTCCCAAGTACGGGGGGAAGGGCAGTGAGTTTGCTTGTCATGTTGGCTGAAAGAGAGGCCACATCTGAGCAACAAAAGAGGTTCTCTGACTCTTAGGCCTAATTTTAAGTAGGCTTAGCCTATCTTTTTTGGGGATGTTTCATATGAACAAACCCCAAGATTGAGGGCTTGGCCTATTGATTTGGTTGTCCCCATTGCTTGTGAGAATATCAGGAATTCTCTAAATGGGGAAGGTGAATATTCCCCCTTTCTCATCATTTCCCCAAGGGGACTTTGCAACTACTTCTTTATTCACTGTTCAAATCACTCTGGGATTTATTAGGGCATCACAATGGGCAAACCTACAAAATCTCATGCCCTAGTCAAGGTTCTGTGTACTCATGGTGTCCAGTTAACCTGTCTATATAAGCTATATTAGGAAATGCACTAGTCAAAATATAAATTTTGTACCAAATAAACAATTTTTTACTTTAGTCTCACACAGAAGTTGAAGTTTCTGAATATGAATGACATCTGTTTTCAACACCCTACAATAGTGAATTTCCTTTGTTCTTCCTTATGCAAAAACATTTTTTAATTTGTGCATTTAGTCACTATCATTATACACTCTAGGCATTCCTAGATTATACCATCTCCATCTTCATCATCTATCTTTCCTTCTGATTTCATCTGTGTCCCCAGCCCTCCTCCCTCTATCATTCTCACATTCAGCTTCATTCAGTGTTTTAACATTATTGTGCTACAATCAGGTACTATTGTGCTATCCATTTCTGAATTTTTACAATTAGTCTGTTGCACAGTCTGTATCCCTTCAGCTCCAATTACCCACTATCTACTCTATTTCTATCTCCTGATGACCTCTGTTCTTAACTGAAATTTTCCAAGTTCATTCATTAATGTTAGTTCATATCAGTGAGACCATGAAGTATTTGTCCTTTTGTTTCTGGCTAATCTCACTCAGCATAATGTCCTCAAGGTCCATCCATGTTGTCACATATTTAATGACTTTATTCTGTCCTGCAGCTGCATAATATTCCATCATATGTATATACCACAGCTTGTTTAACCACTCATCGGTTGATGGACATTTGGGCTGTTTCCATCTCTTGGCAACTGTAAATAATGCAGCTATAAACATGGATGCACAAATGTCCATTTGTGTCCTTGCCCTCATGTCCTCTGAATAGATACCTATACACTTTATCTCTTGCTAGAAATTTCCTCATTCTTTCTTCCTTTTCCCAAATTTCTACTGATCACTGACTCATCTGAAATGCAACTTCCTCTAAGAACCCTTTACCAATAATCCAAGACAAAATGAGTTATTCCTCCCATTATTTACCCATATTTATGCTGTTATTTTATTAGTTATAATATCTCTTAATGTATCTATCTTCTCCAATAGACTATTAAGTACTTAAAGGCAAGGGTTTATGTTATGATTGCTTTTATCCTCAATATTCAGCATAGTGCTTGGCAAAAAAAAATAAGCTCAAATTTAAGAGACTTCATTATATATTTTTTCAGAGAGTCCTTGATGTTTTTTCTACCTGCCATCCTACCTTTCCATTTCTCCCCTTCCTTTCACCGCCAAACTTTTGCCATAAATGATCTACAAATCTGCACTAATTATCTCAACTTCATCACCATCCAGTATTTCCTCTTCTACTGAAACTTGGCAATTGGCTGTATCACGTTACAGAAACAACACTTAAAAATCATCAATAATTTTCTTATTATTTCACACCTTATTTTGAAGTTATTGACATAAAACTTACCTGACAGACTGTTAAAATTGACAGTAGAAATTTTGTACATATTGGTATCACAAGTGTTTAAGATAATGAATGACATCCACCTTCAAATTTTTCTCAGTCCTATCTCAGTATGTCTCCTCTGAATCACCCAAGACTGCTGATCTTCTTCAAATTTCATCTCTAAGCCTGTGACAATACATGACTGTGGAATTGCTATGCCCCTATTTCTTCCATATTTGAAATTATGTAGGAATGAAAGATAATTCAATGGGTAACTGGTAAAACACATGATCGGATGTAAGCAGGACATGGAGAAGTAATCAGGGTAGAAAGAGCTGAGTGATGAGTAATGGCATATATACTTTTGACCATGAAAACAGGTCAACAGAGAGACTGTACCATAGCCTGATAATCCAGATCATCAGCTGGCCTGGATGGTCACAGAGAGTTGAACTTTCTGGTGTTCACAGTCATGAGTTAGGGGCTGAGGTTATGAATACCCTAAGTTACTGAGTAAAGGCTCATGAGACCCATTTGGTTGGGAGTAATAACAAGTGAAACACAAAGTATTGGGAAATGGGGCTAGAAAAAATCAAAACAAGCAGAAGAATGAAGGAAGAGGCACTAGGTGATGAGCTAAAAGGCACCAGTCACAAATATTGATTGTACACTATTCGTGACAACCAGGAGGGTGTAGAAAGAACTTCTCAGTCTTATTGGCCAGGCATGAAGTTTCCAGATGGGGAGCCCCACTGCTAGCCCATCTATGCCCAGACAAGGCTGGGGACTAGGATAGGTGCCAACACAGTCTAAACTTCTTTAGCTTCTCTTTTTCCTCTTACTCCAGATATGGTCATTCTCCCAAATTCTCTATTTTATCCCCTCCTGTTTCCTCTGCCTCTCTTCAGAGTTTCATTTTCCTACCTGCTTTCAATTATCTTTATCAGTGGATACCTTCATTTTGCCTGCTTCTAAGAGTCTTTGAGTTTATAAGATCACCAAACTATATCCCTAGCTTTATCATTTGTACCAAGAGCCACATATTTCTAACTTCCTGCTAAATATTATCATATTAATGACCTTCTTTCATCTCAAAATCAGACCCATGATCTTTCTCAAACTTCTCCTGACTTCCCTGTTCCTTTTATTACTCAACCAGTCTGGGCTTTTATTTCTTCCTCTGTACAATATTGTGTTCCATACAGAATGAAGATAATAGGCAAACTATGTAAAACACTGTGCTGGTTTGAAGCTACTATGTATGCCAGAAAAGCCAGGTTCTTTTAATCCAATCTCATGGGACTTAGTAGTTAGTATCAGGTGTCAACTTGGCCAGGTGATGGTGCCCAGCTGTTCTGTTGTTGTGGACTTGAACCATCAGCATATGAAATTCATCGATGACTGATTACATCTTCAGTCGGCTAAGGGGACTGCCTTAGCATCACAATGAATAATGCTTAATTTAATGAGCTGAAGGCTTAAAAGGAGAAGTCAGAAGAAAGCTCAGCATTTCAGACCCAGACATTTGGAGAAGGAAAAAGGCCATGCCCTGGGGAAACCACTGGAACCCAGAAGCCAGGAGAAAAGGCCAATAGATGTTGCTGTGTGCCTTTCCCTGTGCAGAGAAACTCAGATGAAAGCTACCTGCCTTTCTTCTGAGGAACCCTAAATTTGTAACTAGATAAACCCCCTTATTTATTAATTTTTATTAATTAAAAAAATTAACTAACACAACATTTAGAAATCATTCCATTCTACATATACAATCAATAATTCTTAATATCATCACATAGATGCATATTCATCATTTCTTAGTACATTTGCATCGATTTAGAAAAAGAAATAGAAAGACAACAGAAAAAGAAATCAAATGATAATAGAGATAAAAAAATAAAAACAAAAATATAAAAATAAAAAAACAAAAAAGCTATACCTCAGATGCAGCTTCATTCAGTGTTTTAACATAATTACATTACAATTAAGTAGTATTGTGCTGTCCATTTCTGAGTTTTTGTATCTAGTCCTGTTGCACCGTCTGCGTCCCTTCAGCTCCAATTACCCATTATCTTACCCTATTTCTATCTCCTGATGGTCTCTGTTACCAATGGCATATTCCAAGTTTATTCTCTAATGTCGGTTCACATCAGTGGGACCATACAGTATTTGTCCTTTAGTTTTTGGCTAGTCTCACTCAGCATAATGTTCTCTAGGTCCATCCATGTTATTACATGCTTCATAAGTTTATTCTGTCTTAAAGCTGCATAATATTCCATCGTATGTATATACCACATTTTGTTTAGCCACTCGTCTGTTGATGGACATTTTGGCTGTTTCCATATCTTTGCAATTGTAAATAATGCTGCTATACACATTGGTGTGCAAATGTCCATATGTATCTTTGCCCTTAAGTCCTCTGAGTAGATACCTAGCAGTGGTAGTGCTGGGTCATATGGCAATTCTATATTCAGCTTTTTGAGGAACCGCCAAACTGCCTTCCACAGTGGTTGTGCCATTTGACATTCCCACCAACAGCGGATAAGTGTGCTTCTTTCTCCACATCCTCTCCAGCACTTGTCATTTTCTGTTTTGTTGATAATGGCCATTCTGGTGGGTGTGAGATGATATCTAATTCTGGTTTTGATTTGTATTTCTCTAATGGTCAGGGACATTGAGCATTTCTTCATGTGCCTATTAACCATTTGTATTTCCTCTTCTGAGAGGTATCTGTTCAAGTCTTCTTCCCATTTTGTAATTGGGTTGGCTGTCTTTTTGTTGTTGGACAATCTCTTTATAAATTCTGGATACTAGCCCTTTATTTGATATGTCATTTCCAAATATTGTCTCCCATTTTGTAGGCTGTCTTTCTACTTTCTTGATGAAGTTCTTTGATGCACAAAAGTGTTTAATTTTGAGGAGCTCCCATTCATTCCTTTCTTTCTTCAGTGCTCTTGCTTTAGGTTTAAGGTCCATAAAACCGCCTGCAATTGTAAGACTCATAAGATATCTCCCTACATTTTCCTCTAACTGCTTTGTGGTCTTAGACCTAATGTTTAGATCTTTGATCCATTTTGAGTTGACTTTTGTATAGGGTGTAAGATATGGGTCCTCTTTCATTCTTTTGCATATGGATATCCAGTTCTCTAGGCACCATTTATTGAAGAGACTGTTCTGTCCCAGGTGAGTTGGCTTGACTGCCTTATCAAAGATCAAATGTCCATAGATGAGAGGGTCTATATCTGAGCACTCTATTCGATTCCATTGGTCGATATATCAATCTTTATGCCAGGACCATGCTGTTTTGACCACTGTGGCTTCATAATATGCCTTAAAGTCAGGCAGCATGAGACCTCCTGCTTCGTTTTTTTTCCTCAAGATACTTTTAGCAATTCAGGGCACCCTGCCCTTCCAGATAAATTTGCTTATTGTTTTTTCTATTTCTGAAAAATAAGTTGTTGGGATTTTGATTGGTATTGTGTTGAATTTGTAAATCAATTTAGGTAGAATTGACATCTTAACTATATTTAGTCTTCCAATCCATGAACACGGTATGCTCTTCCATCTATTTAGATCTCCTGTGATTTCTTTTAACAGTTTTTTGTAGTTTTCTTTGTATAGGACTTTTGTCTCTTTTTTTTTTTTATTAATTAAAAAAATTAACTAACACAACAATAGAAATCAATCCATTCTACATATGCAATCAGTAATTCTTAATATCATCACATAGGTGTATGGTCATCATTTCTCAGTACATATGCATCGATTTAGAGAAAGAAATAGCACTACAACAGAAAAAGAAATAAAGTGATAACACAGAGAGAAAACACAAATAAAAATAAAAAGTACAAAAATATATGAGAGAAAAAAAAAAACAAAACAAACAAACAAAAAAACTATAGATCAGATGCAGCTTCATTCAGCGTTCCAAGATAATTACATTACAATTAGGCAGTATTGTGCTGACCATTTTTTTTTTTTTTTAGACGTCATACCATTCTACATATGCAATCAGTAATTCTTAACATCATCACACAGATGCATGATCATCGTTTCTTAGTACATTTGCATCGGTTTAGAAGAACTAGCATTATAACAGAAAAAGATATAGAATGTTAATATAGAGAAAAAAAATAAAAGTAATAATAATAAGAACAAAACAAACAAAACAAAACAAAACAAAAACCTATAGCTCGGATGCAGCTTCGTTCAGTATTTTAACATGATTACTTTACAATTAGGTATTATTGTACTGTCCATTTTTGAGTTTTTGTATCTAGTCCTATTGCACCATCTGTATTCCATCAGCTCCGATTACCCATTATCTTACCCTGTTTCTAACTCCTGCTGAACTCTGTTACCAATGACATATTCCAAGTTTATTCTCGAGTGTCGATTCACATCATTGGGACCATACAGTATTTGTCTTTTAGCTTTTGGCTAGACTCACTCAGCATAATGTTTTCTAGGTCCATCCATGTCATTACATGCTTCATAAGTTTATCCTGTCTTAACGCTGCATAATATTCCATCGTACGTATATACCACAGTTTGTTTAGCCACTCGTCTGTTGATGGACATTTTGGCTGTTTCCATCTCTTTGCAATTGTAAATAACGCTGCTATAAACATTGGTGTGCAATTGTCTGTTTGAGTTTTTGCCCTTAATTCCTTTGAGTAGATTCCCAGCAATGGTATTGCTGGATCGTATGGCAATTCTATATTCAGCTTTTTGAGGAACCGCCAAACTGCTTTCCACAGTGGTTGCACCATTTGACATTCCCACCAACAGTGGATAAGTGTGCCTCTTTCTCCACATCCTCTCCAGCACTTGTCATTTTCTGTTTTGTTGATAATGGCCATTCTGGTGGGTGTGAGATGATATCTCATTGTGGTTTTGATTTGCATTTCTCTAATGGCCAGGGACATTGAGCATCTCTTCATGTGTCTTTTGGCCATTTGTATTTCCTCCTCTGAGAGGTGTCTATTCAAGTCTTTTTCCCATTTTGTAATTGGGTTGGCTATCTTTTTGTTGTTAAGTTGAACAATCTCATTATAAATTCGGGATACTAGACCTTTATCTGATATGTCGTTTCCAAATATTGATTCCCATTCTGTAGGCTGTCTTTCTACTTTCTTGATGAAGTTCTTTGATGCACAAAAGTGTTTAATTTTGAGGAGTTCCCATTTATTTATTTCCTTCTTCAGTGCTCTTGCTTTAGGTGTAAGGTCCATAAAACCGCCTCCAATTGTAAGATTCATAAGATACCTCCCTACATTTTCCTCTAACTGTTCTATGGTCTTAGACCTAATGTTTAGATCTTTGATCCATAGTGAGTTAACTTTTGTATAGGGTGTGAGATATGGGTCTTCTTTCATTCTTTTGCATATGGATATCCAGTTCTCTAGGCACCATTTATTGAAGAGACTGTTCTGTCCCAGGTGAGTTGGCTTGACTCCCTTATCAAAGATCAAATGACCATAGATGAGAGGGTCTATATCTGAGCACTCTATTCGATTCCATTGGTCGATATATCTATCTTTATGCCAATACCATGCTGTTTTGACCACTGTGGCTTCATAATATGCCTTAAAGTCTGGCAGCGCAAGACCTCCAGCTTCATTTTTTTTCCTCAAGATGTTTTTAGCAATTCGGGGCACCCTGCCCTTCCAGATAAATTTGCTTATTGGTTTTTCTATTTCTGAAAAATAAGTTGTTGGGATTTTGATTGGTATTGCATTGAATCTGTAAATCAATTTAGGTAGGATTGACATCTTAACTATATTTAGTCTTCCAATCCATGAACACGGTATGCCCTTCCATCTGTTTAGGTCTTCTGTGATTTCTTTTAGCAGTTTTTTGTAGTTTTCTTTGTATAGGTCTTTTGTCTCTTTAGTTAAATTTATTCCTAGGTATTTTATTCTTTTAGTTGCAATTGTAAATGGGATTCGTTTCTTGATTTCCCCCTCCGCTTGTTCATTGCTAGTGTATAGAAATGCTACAGATTTTTGAATGTTGATCTTGTAACCTGCTACTTTGCTGTACTCATTTATTAGCTCTAGTAGTTTTGTTGTGGATTTTTCAGGGTTTTCGACGTATAGTATCATATCATCTGCAAACAGTGATAGTTTTACTTCTTCCTTTCCAATTTTGATGCCTTGTATTTCTTTTTCTTGTCTAATTGCTCTGGCTAGAACCTCCAACACAATGTTGAATAATAGTGGTGATAGTGGACATCCTTGTCTTGTTCCTGATCTTAGGGGGAACGTTTTCAATTTTTCCCCATTAAGGATGATATTAGCTGTGGGTTTTTCATATATTCCCTCTATCATTTTAAGGAAGTTCCCTTGTATTCCTATCCTTTGAAGTGTTTTCAACAGGAAAGGATGTTGAATCTTGTCAAATGCCTTCTCTGCATCAATTGAGATGATCATGTGATTTTTCTGCTTTAATTTGTTGATATGGTGTATTACATTAATTGATTTTCTTATGTTGAACCATCCTTGCATACCTGGGATGAATCCTACTTGGTCATGATGAATAATTCTTTTAATGTGTTGTTGGATACGATTTGCTAGAATTTTATTGAGGATTTTTGCATCAATATTCATTAGAGAGATCGGCCTGTAGTTTTCTTTTCTTGTAATATCTTTGCCTGGTTTTGGTATGAGGGTAATGTTGGCTTCATAGAATGAGTTAGGTAGTTTTCCCTCCACTTCGATTTTTTTGAAGAGTTTGAGGAGAGTTGGTACTAATTCTTTCTGGAATGTTTGATAGAATTCACATGTGAAGCCGTCTGGTCCTGGACTTTTCTTTTTAGGAAGCTTTTGAATGACTAATTCAATTTCTTTACTTGTGATTGGTTTGTTGAGATCATCTATCTCTTCTTGAGTCAAAGTTGGTTGTTCATGTCTTTCCAGGAACCCGTCCATTTCCTCTAAATTGTTGTATTTATTAGCGTAAAGTTGTTCATAGTATCCTGTTATTACCTCCTTTATTTCTGTGAGGTCAGTAGTTATGTCTCCTCTTCCATTTCTGATCTTATTTATTTGCATCCTCTCTCTTCTTCTTTTTGTCAATCTTGCTAAGGGCCCATCAATCTTATTGATTTTCTCATAGAACCAACTTCTGGCCTTATTGATTTTCTCTATTGTTTTCATGTTTTCAATTTCATTTATTTGTGCTCTAATCTTTGTTATTTCTTTCCTTTTGCTTGCTTTGGGGTTAGCTTGCTGTTCTTTCTCCAGTTCTTCCAAATGGATAGTTAATTCCTGAATTTTTGCCTTTTCTTCTTTTCTGATATAGGCATTTAGAGCAATAAATTTCCCTCTTAGCACTGCCTTTGCTGCGTCCCATAAGTTTTGATATGTTGTGTTTTCATTTTCATTCGCCTCGAGGTATTTGCTAATTTCTCTAGCAATTTCTTCTTTGACCCACTCGTTGTTTAGGAGTGTGTTGTTGAGCCTCCACGTATTTGTGAATTTTCTGGCACTCTGCCTATTATTGATTTCCAACATCATTCCTTTATGGTCCGAGAAAGTGTTGTGTAAGATTTCAATCTTTTTAAATTTGTTAAGACTTGCTTTGTGACCCAGCATATGGTCTATTTTTGAGAATGATCCATGAGCACTTGAGAAAAAGGTGTATCCTGCTGTTGTGGGATGTAATGTACTATAAATGTCTATTAAGTCTAGTTCATTTATAGTAATATTCAGATTCTCTATTTCTTTGTTGATCCTCTGTCTAGATGTCCTGTCCCTTGATGAGAGTGGTGAGTTGAAGTCTCCAACTATTATAGTATATGAGTCTATTTCCCTTTTCAGTGTTTGCAGTGTATTCCTCACGTATTTTGGGGCATTCTGGTTCGGTGCGTAAATATTTATGATTGTTATGTCTTCTTGTTTAATTGTTCCTTTTATTAGTATATAGTGTCCTTCTTTGTCTCTTTTAACTGCTTTACATTTGAAGTCTAATTTGTTGGATATTAGTATAGCCACTCCTGCTATTTTCTGGTTGTTATTTGCATGAAATATCTTTTCCCAACCTTTCACTTTCAACCTATGTTTATCTTTGGGTCTAAGATGTGTTTCCTGTAGACAGCATATAGAAGGATCCTGTTTTTTAATCCATTCTTCCATTCTATGTCTTTTGATTGGGGAATTTAGTCCATTGACATTTAGTGTTATTACTGTTTGGATAATATTTTCCTCTAACATTTTGCCTTTTGTATTATATATATCATATCTGACTTTCCTTCTTTCTACACTCTTCTCCATACCTCTCTCTTCTGTCTTTTTGGTTCTGACTCTAATGCTCCCTTTAGTATTTCTTGCAGAGCTGGTCTCTTGGTCACGAATTCTTTCAGTGACTTTTTGTCTGAGAATGTTTTAATTTCTCCCTCATTTTTGAAGGATAGTTTTGCTGGATATAGGAGTCTTGGTTGGCAGTTTTTCTCTTTTAGTATTTTAAATATATCATCCCACTGTCTTCTAGCTTCCATGGTTTCTGCTGAGAAATCTACACATAGTCTTATTGGGTTTCCCTTGTATGTGATGGATTGTTTTTCTCTTGCTGCTTTCAAGATCCTCTCTTTCTCATTGACCTCTGACATTCTAACTAGTAAGTGTCTTGGAGAATGCCTATTTGGGTCTAATCTCTTTGGGGTGCACTGCACTTCTTGGATCTGTAATTTTAGGTCTTTCATAAGAGTTGGGAAATTTTCAGTGATAATTTCTTCCATTAGTTTTTCTCCTCCTTTTCCCTTCTCTTCTCCTTCTGGGACACCCACAACACGTATATTTGTGCGGTTCATATTGTCCTTGAGTTCCCTGATACCCTGTTCAAATTTCTCCATTCTTTTCCCTATAGTTTCTGTTTCTTTTTGGAATTCAGATGTTCCATCCTCCAACTCACTAATTCTATCTTCTGTCTCTTTAAATCTATCATTGTAACTATCCATTATTTTTTCTATGTTTGCTACTTTATCCTTCACTTCCATAAGTTCTGCGATTTGTTTTTTCAGTTTTTCTATTTCTTCTTTATGTTCAGCCCATGTCCTCTTCATGTCCTCCCTCAATTTATCGATTTCATTTTTGAAGAGGTTTTCCATTTCTGTTCGTATATTCAGGATTAGTTGTCTCAGCTCTTGTGTCTCATTTGAGCTATTGGTTTGTTCCTTTGACTGGGCCATATTCTCAATCTTTTAAGCGTGGACAGTTATCTTCTGCTGCTGGCGTCTGGGCATTTATTCAGATTTCTCTGGGTGTTGGACCCAGCAAGGTTGTAAGATTTTTCTGTGAAATCTCTGGGATCTGTTTTTCTTATCTTGCCCAGTATGTGGCGCACGTGGCACACGTTTGTCTCAAGTGTTTGGAATGGGTCTCCCCCAGTCACCGATCTCCGTGGCCTGGGGCTTTCGGATCCAAATCTCTCCATTGGTTCAGGGGCCGCGCGTGGTGGGGGCGTCAGCTGCCGCGGCTTGAGGGGACCCTGTGGCTGGTTGCGGGCCGCAGCGGGCCTGGGGGATTCCCTACCGGACCAGGAAGCCTCCCGTGGGGGGGGGGCTTCCGCGGCTTGGATAGCCCTCCTATCTGAGACTCGTATCCGCGGACTCGAAGCAGAGACTCGAAGCCGCCTGCAAAAGAGGGGTGCCACCTGCCTCGGCTTGGGAAACTTGCTTCTCCAATACTCTCAGCCGGCCCGGAAAGGGGGGAGGGAGTAGCTCGGACCACCGCAGCTGCCGCTGATCGGGAGATCGCACGCCGCTCGGGGGTCTCACTGCAGCCGAATCTCGCAGTCAGTCTAGCCAGCCCAGACTTTGGATAGCCCTCTGATCCGGGACTCGTAGCCGCGGACTTAAAGCCGAGACTCGAAGCCGCCCGCAAAAGAAGGGCGCCGCCTGCCTCGGCTTGGGGAACTTACTTCTCCGATACTCTCAGCCGGCCCGGGAAGGAGGGAGGGATTAGCTCGGACCGCCACAGCTGCGGCCGCTCGGGGGTCTCGCTGCAGCCAAGTCTCGCAATCAGACTTGCCAGCCCAGACTTTGGATAGCCCTCTGATCCGAGACTTGTAGTCGCGGACTCGAAGCCGCCCGCAAAAGTGTGGCGCCGGCCGCCTTGGCTGGGAAGCTTGTCTCTCCGAGTCTCTCAGCCAGCCCCGGAAGGAGGGAGGGATTAGCTCGGACCGCCGCAGCTGCGGCCGCTCGGGGGTCTCGCCGCAGCCAAGACTCAGAATCAGACTTGCCAGCCCAGACTTTGGATAGCCCTCTGTTCCGAGACTTGTAGTCGCGGACTCGAAGCCGCCCGCAAAAGTGTGGCGCCGGCCGCCTTGGCTGGGAAGCTTGTCTCTCCGAGTCTCTCAGTCAGCCCCGGAAGGAGGGAGGGATTAGCTCGGACCGCCGCAGCTGCGGCCGCTTGGGGGTCTCGCCGCAGCCAAGACTCGGAATCAGACTTGCCAGCCCAGATTTTGGATAGCCCTCTGATCCGAGACTTGTAGTCGCGGACTCGAAGCCGCCCGCAAAAGTGTGGCGCCGGCCGCCTTGGCTGGGAAGCTTGTCTCTCCGAGTCTCTCAGTCAGCCCCGGAAGGAGGGAGGGATTAGCTCAGACCGCCGCAGCTGCGGCTGCTCGGGAAATCGCCCGCCACTCGGGGATCTCACTCACCGCAGCTGAGTTTCGCAGTCAGACTAGCCAGCCCAGACTTGGTTACGCTGTGTGTCCATTCCCTGCTGTAGCCCCGGGAGTTGTTTTGTACTGTTTCTGTTCACCTATTAGTTGATTTGGAGTCGGAGGAACTAAGACGCATGTACCTTACTAAGACGCCATCTTGGATCTCCCGGACTTTTGTCTCTTTAATTAAATTTATTCCTAGGTATTTTATTCTTTTAGTTGCAATTGTAAATGGAATTCGTTTCTTGATTTCCCCCTCAGCTTGTTCATTGCTAGTGTATAGAAACACTACAGATTTTTGAATGTTGATCTTGTAACCTGCTACATTGCTGTACTCATTTATTAGCTCTAGTAGTTTTGTTGTGGATTTTTCAGGGTTTTTGACATATAGTATCATATCATCTGCAAACAGTGATAGTTTTACTTCTTCCTTTCCAATTTTGATGCCTTGTATTTCTTTTTCTTGTCTAATTGCTCTGGCTAGAACCTCCAACACAATGTTGAATAACAGTGGTGATAATGGACATCCTTGTCTTGTTCCTGATCTTAGGGAGAAAGTCTTCAATTTTTCCCCATTGAGGATGATATTAGCTGTGGGTTTTTCATATATTCCCTCTATCATTTTAAGGAAGTTCCCTTGTATTCCTATCCTTTGAAGTGTTTTCAACAGGAAAGGATGTTGAATCTTGTCAAATGCCTTCTCTGCATCAATTGAGATGATCATGTGATTTTTCTGCTTTGATTTATTGATATGGTGTATTACATTAATTGATTTTCTTATGTTGAACCATCCTTGCATACCTGGGATGAATCCTACTTGGTCATGATGTATAATTCTTTTAATGTGTTGCTGGATTCGATTTACTAGAATTTTGTTGAGGATTTTTGCATCTATATTCATTAGAGAGATTGGTCTGTAGTTTTCTTTTTTGTAATATCTTTGCCTGGTTGGTATGAGGGTGATGTTGGCTTCATAGAATGAATTAGGTAGCTTTCCCTCCACTTCAATTTTATTTGAAGAGTTTGAGCAGGGTTGGTACTAATTCTTTCTGGAATGTTTGGTAGAATTCACATGTGAAGCCGTCTGGTCCTGGACTTTTCTTTTTGGGAAGCTTTTGAATGACTGATTCAATTTCTTTACTTGTGATTGGTTTGTTGAGGTCGTCTATTTCTTCTTGAGTCAAAGTTGGTTGTTCATGACTTTCTAGAAAGTTGTCCATTTCATCTACATTGTTGTATTTATTAGCATAAATTTGTTCATAGTATCCTGTTATTACCTCCTTTATTTCTGTGGGGTCAGTGGTTATGTCTCCTCTTCCATTTCTGATCTTATTTATTTGCGTCCTCTCTCTTCTTCTTTTTGTCAATCTTGCTAAGGGCCCATCAATCTTGTTGATTTTCTCATAGAACCAACTTCTGGTCTTATTGATTTTCTCTATTGTTTTCATGTTCTCAATTTCATTTATTTCTGCTCTAATCTTTGTTATTTCTTTCCTTTTGCTTGCTTTGGGGTTAGTTTACTGTTCTTTCTCCAGTTCTTCCAAGTGTACAGTTAATTCCCGAATTTTTGCCCTTTCTTCTTTTTTGATATAGGCATTTAGGGCAATAAATTTCCCTCTTAGCACTGCCTTTGCTGCATCCCATAGGTTTTGATATGTTGTGTTTTCATTTTCATTCACCTCGAGATATTTACTAATTTCTCTTGTAATTTCTTCCTTGACCCACTGGTTGTTTAAGAGTATGTTGTTGAGCCTCCACGTATTTGTGAATTTTCTGGCACTCTGCCTATTATTGATTTCCAACTTCATTCCTTTATGATCTGAGAAAGTGTTGTGTATGATTTCAAACTTTTTAAATTTGTTGACACTTGCTTTGTGACCCAGCATATGGTCTATCTTTGAGAATGATCCATGAGCACTTGAGAAAAAGGTGTATCCTGCTGTTGTGGGGTGTAATGTCCTATAAATGTCTGTTAAGTCTAGCTCATTTATTGTAATATTCAAATTCTCAGTTTCTTTATTGATCCTCTGTCTAGATGTTCTGTCCATTGATGAGAGTGGGGAATTGAAGTCTCCAACTATTATGGTAGATGCGTCTATTTCCCTTTTCAGTATTTGCAGTGTATTCCTCACGTATTTTGGGGCATTTTGATTCGGTGCATGAATATTTATGATTGTTATGTCTTCTTGTTTAATTGCTCCTTTTATTAGTAGATAGTATCCTTCTTTGTCTCTTTTGACTGTTTTACATTTGAAGTCTAATTTGTTGGATATTAGTATAGATACTCCTGCTCTTTTCTGGTTGTTATTTGCATGAAATATCTTTTCCCAACCTTTCACTTTCAGCCTATGTTTATCTTTGGATCTAAGATGTGTTTCCTGTAGACAGCATATAGAAGGATCCTGTTTTTTATTGCATTCTGCCAGTCTATGTCTTTTGATTGGGGAATTCAGTCCATTAACATTTAGTGTTATTACTCTTTGGGTAATACTTTCCTCTACCATTTTGCCTTTTGTATTATATATATCATATCTAATTTTCCTTCTTTCTACACTCTTCTCCACACCTCTCTCTTCTGTCTTTTCGTATCTGACTCTAGTGCTCCCTTTAGTATTTCTTGCAGAGCTGGTCTCTTGGTCACAAATTCTCTCAGTGACTTTTTGTCTGAAAATGTTTTAATTTCTCTCTCATTTTTGAAGGACAATTTTGCTGGATATAGAATTCTTGGTTGGCAGTTTTTCTCTTTTAGTAATTTAAATATATCATCCCACTATCTTCTTGCCTCCATGGTTTCTGCTGGGAGATCTACACATAGTCTTATTGGGTTTCCCTTGTATGTGATGGATTGTTTTTCTCTTGCTGCTTTCAAGATCCTCTCTTTTTCTTTGACCTCTGACATTCTAACTAGTAAGTGTCTTGGAGAACGCCTATTTGGATCTATTCTCTTTGGGGTGCACTGCACTTCTTGGATCTGTAATTTTAGGTCTTTCATAAGAGTTGGGAAATTTTCAGTGATAATTTCTTCCATTAGTTTTTCTCCTCCTTTTCCCTTCTCTTCTTCTTCTGAGACACCCACAATGCGTATATTTGTGCGCTTCACATTATCATTCAATTCCCTGAGCCCCTGCTCAAATTTTTCAATTCTTTTCCTTATAGTTTCTGTTTCTTTTTGGATTTCAGATGTTCCATCCTCCAGTTCACTAATTCTAACCTCTGTCTCTTGAAATCTACCAGTGTAGGTTTCCATTGTTTTTTTCATCTCTTCTACTGTATCTTTCATACCATAGGTTCTGTGATTTGTTTTTTCAGACTTTCCATTTCTTCTTTTTGTTCATCCCTTGCCTTCTTCATGTCCTCCCTCAATTTATTGATTTGGTTTTTGAAGAGATTTTCCATTTCTGTTTGTATATTCAGAATTAGTTGTCTCAGCTCCTGTATCTCATTTGAACTATTGGTTTGTTCCTTTGACTGGGCCATATCTTCAATTTTCCTGGTGTGATTTGTTATTTTTTGCTGGCATCTGGACATTTAATCAGATTTCCCTGAGTGTGAGACCCAGCAGGTTGAAAGACTTTCCTGTGAAGTCTGTGGGCTCTGTTTTTCTTATCCTGCCCAGTATGTGGTGCTTGTCTGTCTGTTGGTCCCACCAGCAAAAGATGTTGTGGCTCCTTTAACTTTGAGAGGCTCTCCCTGCTGTGTGAGTGATTGAGACAGAGGAAAGGTTGTAGGCTGGTTTTAATGGCTTCAAATTGCGAAGTCCTGGGATCTGAATTCCCTGAGAGAGGGACTCCACCTGAATTGCGTTTCACCCCTCCCGTGGGGAAGGTTCAGGTGGTCGAGAGCCCTGAAAGCAGCCTGTTTCTGTGTTTGGGGCAGTTGCACCTTGTGTTATCCCGGCGCTGAACCCAGAGGCAACCGAGCCTCCATAGAAACAGCTGCAGAAGGCTCTGTTTCGCCCCCTTTCCTCTTTTTTCAGTTAGTCCGATAGGCGACTTCCACCTTGATCAGTTTTGCCTGAGCTGGGGGCCTACTTCTAGTAGTCAGAATTTGTCCATTAACGCCACTATTGGTGTTTGGTTGGGCTCAGTCCCCGCTACCGTTGGAGACTCTTTCCTTTCCCTCCGGGTAGCTGCCTGTGGGGGAGGGGCACTGGTCACCAGCCGCAGCAGCTTGGGGAATTCGCTGATCGAGACCCACCACTGGACCGGGAAGCCGCCTGTGGGGGAGGTGCGCCGGTCGCCAGTCGCCACGGCTTGGGGTATTCGCTGATCGGAGACTCCCAGCCTGTCCGGGAAGGAGGGAGGGAGGGGCAGGCCGCCAGCTGCCGTGGCCCGGGGAAGCACACGCCACTCGGGGATTTCACTGCAGCAGAGTCTCGGAGCAGGTCCAGCCAGTCCAGGCTGGGGTACACTGTGTGTCTGGTCTCTGTAGTGGCTCCAGGAGTTGTTCTGCACTGTTTCTGGTTATTTAGTAGTTGTTCTGGAGGAGGAACTAAGACGCGCGCACCTTACTAAGCCGCCATCTTGGCCCCCCTTCCGATAAATCCCCTTATTAAAAGCAGATCCAGGGCAGTGCGATGGTGGCTCAGTGGCAGAATTCTCACTTGCCATGCCAGAGACCAGGGTTCAATTCCTGGTGCCTGCCCATTGTGTGTGTGTGTGGGGGTGGGGGGAGCAGTGAGGCAGATCCATCTCAGGTGTGTTGCATTCCAGCAGCTTTAGCAAACTAAAACAGGTTTTTGTACCAGAGCAGTGTGGTGCTGCTGTGTTTATAAATACCAGATATGTTGGAATAGCTTTTTAAATGGTTAAGGGAAGGATTCTGGAAGAATTGTGAGGAGCTTGATAGAGAAAGCCTATATTGCTTTGAAAAGATGGTGGTTAGAAATAAGTACCCTAAAGATACTTACATTGAAGCCTTAGAGGAATGTGTTGTTGCAAATTGGAGGAGGGTGAACCTTGTTTTGAAATGCAGAAAGTTTGGCAAAATTGAGTCCTGGCACTGTATGGAGGAGAGAATTTATATGTGATGGTCTGGTATACTTGGCTGAGGAAATTTACAAGCTAAATGTAGAGGATGTAGCCTGGTTTCTCTTTGCAGCTTATAGTAAAATGTGACAAGAAAGGGATAGGCTGAGTACTGAACTTTTGGGTGCAAAGAAACAGAAATTGATGGTCTGGAAAATTCTGGGCTTCCAAAAAGTGAGACCCCAGAGAATAGTGCCCCACATGAGGATTTAACCAAGCACAGAACCAGCCAGTCATTACAGGACAAGCAAAGATTGGATTTGGAGTGATACGAAAGGATTTATGGAAGATTCTATTGTCTGATCACTTTAATCCCTTTATGCTGCATGCCAAGTCAATATTTTTTTTTTGCTGCAAGACCTGTATAAACAGAACTACTTGTAGTCTGGACTAAAAGGGACAAAAAAGGGACAGATTGAAGGAAGAACAGCCTCAGTGGCAGAAGCCAAGAAACCTTGGGTCATGAGAGCAGATATACCCATGCAAGAAGAGGTAAAGGATGGGCCTTCCACCTCAATGCTCAGGAAGAGTTCTGGTGTCCCAGGCCTTGGAGAGAGTGGAGCACATTCCCTGGGGATTGAGAGAGCTTGGCTACCACCCAATTGTTTTGAAGGAGTTGAGCATGTGCCTTGGGGATGGCAGAGAATCTGGATGTGACCCAGATACTTGAGGAGGGTGGGGCAAAGCAAAAGGTGGTCTCCCCAATATTCCCCAAATTGGCAACTCTCATCTCAATGTTTGGAGAGAACAGGGTGGCTGCATAGGCCCTTAAAAAGGATGAGACTGCCTTTTTACTAAACTTTCTAAAGCCCTAAAGATGAATGATCCTCAAACATTAAAATTTAATGGCGTTTTCCCTCCTGATTTTCAGAATTGTTTTGGTCTAGTAACTCCTGTATTCCTTCCAGTTTATTCTTATGGCAAATGGAATGAATGTTTATCCTTTGACTGTCCCTCCTTTGTATACTGGAAGTAGATAACTTGTTCTGAGTTTCACAGGTCCACAGCCAGAGGAAAGTTTTGCCTTAGGAAAAACCATGACTGAAACTAATTTTGATGAGATTTTGTACTGTTTTTTACTTGGAATTGTTTTTGTATTGTTATTGAAATAGTTAAAGGCTTATGTGATATTGCAATGGAATGAATGTATTTTGCATTTGGAAAGATCATGCCTTTTGGGGATCCAAAGGGTGGAGTGTTCTGTTATGTACCCCAGGAAAGACATATTCTTTCAAACTCTGGTAACTGTCCTGTAACTACTTGTTGAAGAGTGCTTTGAAAACTATTGCTTTTTTTCTTTGCTTTGCATATACGTTATATTATGCAATACAATTTTTTTAATGTCTTCAACTGATTGGATTATCTCTTTGTGGGGGGCAGGCCTTAGCTGATTGCAGATGTAATGTGGGGTGGGACCTTGTGATGGTTAGATTCTGGTGTCAACTTAGCCAAGTGATGATGCCCAGTTGTCTGGTCAGGCAAGCGCTGGCCTGACTATTGGCTACAAGGATATTTCATGGCTGGTTGATAAATGGAAAGGCTGGTGTATTAAATCC
Organism: Tamandua tetradactyla; assembly: GCF_023851605.1. Classification (NCBI taxonomy): domain Eukaryota; kingdom Metazoa; phylum Chordata; class Mammalia; order Pilosa; family Myrmecophagidae; genus Tamandua; species Tamandua tetradactyla. The sequence continues at coordinate 3,988,680 of NC_135351.1, read as the reverse complement.
TCAGTCAGTTGACTGCAGCTGTAGCTGATTACATCTGCAATCAGCTAAGGCCTGCCTCCCACAAAGAGATAATCCAATCAGTTGAAGACATTAAAAAAATTGTATTGTATAAGATAACATATATGCAAAGCAAAGAAAAAAAGCAATAGTTTTCAAAGCACTCTTCAACAAGTAGTTACAGGACAGTTACCAGAGGTTGTCATGGGCTACCATATGATCCTCTGAGATTTTACCTTCTAGCTGCTCCAGAATATAGAAGGCTAGAAGGAATAAATATTTTTTTATCATCACAATCAACTTTTTTTCTATGTGTGATATACATATAGAAAAATGATGTATATTTAAATAGGGCAATAAATTTCAAAGCACAGCACAACAATTAGTTGAAGAACAGATTTCAGAGTTTGGTATGGGTTACAATTCTGCAGTTTTAGGTTTTTACTTCTAGCTGCTCTAAGATACTGGAGACTAAAAGAAAAATCAACATGATAATTCAGCAATCATGTTCATTTGTTAAACCTGACCTTCTCTGTTTAACTCCCCCATCACCTTTTATCTTTCTATCCCACACTTTAGGGGTATTTGGGCTATGCTCATTCTAAGTTTTTCATGTCAGAAGGGGCTGTCAAAAATATGGGTTAGGGAGATGAAACTGGCTGATATTCTGGAGAGGCTGGGCCCTCTAGGTTTCAGGACTTATCTGGTCTAGGGGCCTATCTGGAGGTTGTAGGTTTCTGGAAAGTTACCCTAGTGCATGGAACCTTTATAGAATCTTACATAGTACCCTAGACGTTCTTTAGGATTGGCTGGAATGGTTTTGGTTGGGGTTTGGCAAGTTATGATAGATAGCAAAGTCTAACTAAAGCTTGTATAAGAGTGGCCTCAAGAGTACCTGTCGACTCTACTTGAACTCTCTCAGCCACTGATACTTTATTAGTTACACTTCTTTTCCCCCTTTTGGTCAGGATGGCATTGTTGATCCCATGGTGCCAGGGTCAGGTTCATCGCTGGGAATCCTTTCCCATGCCACCAGGAAGACTTTCACCCCTGGATGCCAGATCCCATGTAGGGGGAAAGGCAATGATTTCACTTATGGAGTTGGGCTTAGAGGGAGTGAGGCCACAGTTTAGCAACAAAAGAGGTCCTCTGGAAGTAACTCTTAGATGTACCTATAGGTAGGCTAAGCTTCTCCACTACATACATAAGCTTCACAAGATTAAGCCTCAAGATCAAGGGCTTGGCCTATTGATTTGGGTGTCCCTAAAATTTGACACAGTATCAGGGGATTCCCTGATGGTAAAGTTTATTAGTTCCATATATTTTCTCCCATTCCTCAAGGGACTTTGTCAATACCTTTTTCTGTCTGCTTAATATATTCTAGAATGTATTCAGGCATTACTTTAAGCTATGCAGGATTGAAAGCCCTCATTCTTATTCTGGGACCCTCTGTTTCAGTTGTTCAAATGAGCTATCCAGACAGGTTGAGTTAGATTATGTGCTCAAGAAAACTTAGGTTTCAGTCAAAATAAACCTTCCTTCCTTTGGTCTCAAAGAGTAGGTGAGGTTCTAAAACATAGACAATGCCTTCCTTTCCCCTGTGTTCTGAATTACTTTAATCCTGACCTGATCAGCTTCACTCTTATCTCTCAATACCAGGTTATAGATACATAAAACAGACTCTTAAAATCCAGAAATAATAATTACCACTCCAGACTAAATGTGCTATGATAGCTTACAATCTAGGCCCCCTGTTTTCTTATAAGCATTTTCTAAAGGGGACCATACAATAATTGTTCCTTCATTTCTGGCTCATTTTGCCTCACCAAATGTCCCAGAGGTTCATTCACATCACATGCATGCCTCACGACTTTGTTCCTTTTTGTAGTAGCACAATATTCAATCATATGTATACACCATCATTAGCCAATCTACTTCTCAGTCAGTGCATCCTTCAGCCACCTGCATTCATCAGGCATCATGTATAATGTCCAAAGTCCGCAGTCCATCAACACTCTCAATTTTAGATAATTTCATTGTTCCCAAGAGAAAGATAACTAATAAACACACCTTCACCAAATAGGAAATCTAAACCTCTCCTGAACTCTTGTCTCTCCCCTAATTATTTACCCCTGCTGCTGCTGTGGTACTCCTGAAGTTCTCCTGTTAAATACAGCCCATAACATACAATAGAAGTTTTTCCCCTGTATCCTGGACTTAAACCCTCTTTGTACATGAATCATACTTTTGAAGTAGTTCTTGCAAGACTTATTTATATTTCTAGTGTTAATCAGTGGGACATATAGGTCTATACAATCCCTTTCAATCATTTTCACCTTCAATATGGTAATATTACTTAAAGACCCACTAGAGATCTGCCTTCACATCTGTCTATTCCCATACATTTGAGGTCAACCTCATTAGCTTACTGTTCACCCATCTCTAGCTTCTATGTATCTCTAAATCCCCAATATTCTGTATTATAAACCTCTAATTTTATCTTTATGATGGTCATAAAAATGCAGTCATACAGTATCTATCCTTTTGTATCTGGCTTATTTCACTCAGCATTATGTCCTCAAGGCTCATTCATCTTGTCAAGGCTTCAGGATGTCATTTCGTCTTACTGTTGCATAATATTCCCTATGTGTATATACCACATTTTGTTAACCCACTCATCTGTTGATGGGCATTTGGATTGTTTCCATCTTTTAGCAATTGTGAATAATGCTGTATGAACATTGGTGTGCAATGTCTATTTGTGTCACTGCCTTCAGCTCTTCTGTTTATATACCAAGTAGTGCTATTGCTGGGTCATAGGGCAACTCGATATTTAGTTTCCTGAGGAACTGCCAAACTGTCTTCCATAGCATCTGTACCATTACACATCCCCATCAGCAGTGTATAAATGTCCCAATTTCTCCACATCTGCTTCAACATTTGTAGTTTCCTGCTTGTTTAGTAGTAGCCATTCTTATAGGTGTGTGGTGGTTTCTCATTGTAGTCTTGATGTGCATTTCCCTTATAGCCATTGAAAATGAGTATCTCTTCATGTGCTTTTGAGCCATCTGTATTTTTTGTTCTTTAGAAAAATGCTTATTCATATATTTAGCCCATTTTATAATTGAGTAGTTGAAGACCTTTAAGGAAGAAGAGAGATTTTTTCACTGTTTTCTTCAGCCAGTGAGACGCTCCTGTGGAGTTTGTCCAGACATTTCATCAGAGCTGCCATTTTCACAGCCTGCCCTATGGATTTTTAACTCTTCCATTCCCAGAGTTGTGTGAGATACCTTTATACATCTCATATTTTCAGATATCTCCTGTTGGTTCTGTTTCTGTAGAGAGCCCTGACTAATACAGCTTGGTACCAGGAATAGTTCTTGTGAAACAGAATCTTAAAAATGGGTTTTTACAATTGGTTTTTTACTCTGATTAGACTCAAAGGTACTAAGGACTCTGTGTCCAATAATCAAGATGGCATTGACAGTCCATGGGGTGAGTTGGCAATAGAGATATTCAAAATACCACCATTAGATTCTGCTAACTGTACAAGTATATGAGGCAAGGCTCTGGGTGACAGGGTTTTTGGCACCTTTATGGAGTTTTGTGGAGTTAGGAGGTATAATAATGTTTGCTGGTTGCTGTTAGATTTGCTGGAAACAGTGATGAGAGAAAGGGATGAGCTGAAGTCTTCAAATTTGCAACTTAAGCACTGTATGAAAGACATAAAAGTTTGTATGTGTGTTCTGAAAGAAAATATTGTTTCCTGGGGCCACAGACTTGAGATTTCTGATAATCAGACACAGAGCCTCATTGTGCCAGTAGCAAATTTACAACAAAAACTAAAATCTCACCTTGCAGGATGCATGCTGTTAAAGTAAGGGCTTTGATTGGAAAAGAATGGGGATCCTGAAATGTGGGATGGGGACATGGGGCTTGATAATGATGGTGATAGGTAGATGAAATCCCTGTAATCTGCTAGCCTTTTCTAGATAGACCTGTAATGGACAGCCCTGAGGAAATAGCTTCCTGTCCTCCAATTTGCCCACAGGAGCCTGCCATCTAATGTCCACCTAACAAGATTAATCCTTTAATGCCTATTAAACCTGTAACCACCTCCCCTGGGTAAATAGTCCTCATTCCTCTGTCTGGAGGACTAATCTTGTTTCACCAGATGAAACTGAAATGGAATGCTTTGAGGTAACTGGCTTGAAAAACATATCTATTTCTTTTCATGACCTACCCACACCACCCCTCATTTTCAAGACCTATAACTAAAGTCCCAACAGGCCCTGAAAGATGAGGTACAAAATGTGACTCATAAGGAGGTACACTATACTCAAAAGAACTGCATGAGTTTTCCCATCTGTATAGACAGAAATCAGGGGACTATGTGTGGGAATGGATATTCAGGTGTAGGATAATGGCAGGAGGAATATAAAGTTGGATCATGCTAGATTTATCGATATGGGACCCCTAAGCAGAGATTCTGCATTCAGTGTTGTAGCTCAAGGGTTTAGAAAGGGCATTAACAGTTTGGATGGTTGGCTGAAACAGAGATCAAAAGGTGGCTGTTATTACCTGGGGTCAAAATGCCAGAACTGCCCTGGTATAATGTAGATGAGGGGATCCAGAGGCTTAGAGAGATTGAAATGTCAGAGTAGATTTATCATGGAAGACTTCTCACACATCCCAGAAATATCCAGAGGACACATCTTTCACCAGAACCTTGAAATAAACGTATGCGTCTAACTTCATCATCCCTAAAGAGCTCTGTACTCACCCTTCTCTGTAGGTCAGATGTTATTGTGGGAACTGCTGTCACTGAGCTGGAATCCCAGGTTGGCAGAAGACATGTGGTAATAATTAATCATCATAAACAAGGTGGGTGTGTCCACCATAATAGACAGCAGACTCAAAGCAGCAGTCAAAATATTCGTCTCACAGAGACTTGTGTCATTGGCAAGTAGATCATGCGGTACTGTGCTGGTTTGAAAAGATTATGAACCCTAGAAAAGCCATGCTTTAATAATCTTGTGGGAGCATCAATTTCTCTTAATCCTTGCTCAATAAGGTAGGTTGGAAACTTGATTAGGTTATCTCCACAGAGATGTGACTCATCCAATTGTGGGTATGAGATTTTAAATAGAGGGAGATGTGACTCCACCCATTCCAGGTGGGTCTTGATTAGTTTACTGGAATACTTTAAAAGAGGAAGCATTCTGGAGAAAGCTTGAGAACATCAGAGCTAGGAAGCAAAGAGCTCATGCCACCAGATATCTTTGGAAATGAAGAAGGAATACACTCAGGGGAAGCTTCATGAAGCAAGAGGCCTGGAGAGGAAGCTAGTAGACATCACCATGTTCACCATGTGATGTGAGAGAGTAACCCTGAACTTCATCAGCCTTTCTTGACTGAAGGTAGCCTCTTTTTGGTGCCTTAATTTGGGCATTTTTATAGGCTTGCTTTAATTGGGACATTTTCATGGCCATAGAAGTGTAATTTAGCAATTTAACAAATTTCCCTTTTTAAAAGTCATTCCATTTCTGGTATTGCATTCTGGCAGCTAGCAAACTAGAACAGGTACTTAGGAATAAAATAGATGGGCAGTCTAGTGACTTCTTGTTACAGCTGTATAAGCAGAAAAATTCAAAGTCAAGTGAACAGACGTCTAACTTGAATTACAAGAGGAGAGCATCATGGCCCCTTAATCAATTCCCAGACTTGAGAAACTTGACCCAGAGCCCCTTGAATGAGGGGAGGGCCGGGTATCCTTGAGGAAGAACTCTTTTACACTGCCCAAAATTTACACTGTTAACCTTCCTCCCAGACTTCCCCAAGGAGACTGTCATGGTCAGATTCATGTGTCAACTTGGCTAGGTGGTGGTGCCCATTTATCTCATTGGGCATGTGCTGGCCTGTCTGTTGCTATAAGGACATTTCATAGAATTAAATCATGATCATGTTGGCTGCATCCACAGCTGATTGCATTTGTAATCAGACAAGAGGAGTGTCTTCTGCAATGTGTGATGTTTAATCTAATCACTGGAAGGCTTTTAAGGAGGATTCAGAAGAGTCTCTCTTCCTGCTTCAGCTGGCAAGCCTCTCCTGTAGAGTTCATCCAGACCCTCCATCGGAGTCATCAGCTTCACAGCCTGCCCTACGTATTTTGGACTCTACATTCCCATGGTTACATGAGACTTTTATAAATTTTATATCTACAGATATTTCCTTCTGGTTCTGTTTCTCTAGAGAACCCTAGCTAATATAGTGACCTACAGCCTTTTACCAAGGTGGCTGTGCACTGGGGAAAAGGAAATGATCAGAAGAGACCCAAAATGTCACTCTGGTCCACCATTCAGAGCAGTGGCTTCTGGAGGTCAGATGATCTACATAATTTTAGCCCAGATCCATCTCACAGTGGTCATTCTGTGTCCATGACACATTCCTCTGTTCCAGAATGCATAATTAGAATTGACATACTCAGCAACAGGCAGAATCCCCACACTGGTTCTCTGACTCATGAAGTGAGGGCTATTATGGTAGGAAAGGCCAGGTAGAAGCCACTAGAACTGCCCCTACCTAGAAAAATAGTGAATCAGAAGCTATACTGGATTCCTGGAAGAACTGCAGAGATTAGTGCCAATCTTAAGGACTTGAAGGATTCAGGGCTGATGATTCCCACTACATCCCATCAACTCTCCTATTTGGCCTAGGCAGAAAACAGATATGATTTGGGGGATGACAGTGGATTATTGTAAACTTAACCAGGTGTTGACTCTAATTGCAGCTGCTGTTCCAGATATGGTATCATTGCTTGAGCATATCAACACATCGCCTGATACCTGGCATGCAGCTATTGATCTGGCAAATGCTTTTTCCACAATGGCCATTAGTAAGGATCACCAGAAACAGTTTGCATTCAGCTGGCAAGGCCAGTGTATACCTTCACTGTCTTGCCTCAGGGGTGTATCAATTCTCAAGCCCTATATCACAATCTTGTCCACAGAGATCTTGATCAGTTCTCCCTTTCACAGGACATCACAGTGATCCATTATATTGATGATATCATGCTGATTGGACCTTGTGAGCAAGAAGTAGAAACTAGTCTAGACTTATTTGTGAGGCATTTGCATGTCAAGGGATGGGAGATAAGTCCAACAAAAATAGAGGGGCCTTCTACCTCAGTGAAATTTCTAGGTGTCCAGTGGTGTGGGACATGTTGAGATATCCCTTCGAAGATGAAAGATACGCTGTTGCATCTGGCCCCTCCTATGACCAAAAAAGAGGCACAGCTGCCTATATGGCCTCTTTGGATCTTGGAGATAACATATTCCTCATTTGGATGTACTACTATGGCCCATTAACCAAATGACCAGAAAAGCTGCTAGTTTTGAGTGGGGACTGGAATAAGATGAAGCTCTGTGACACATCCAGGCTGCTAGGCAAGCTGCTCAACCACTTGAGCCATATGATCCAGAAGATCCAATGATGTTGGAAGTATTAGTGGCAAATAGGGATGCTGTCTGAAGCCTTTGGCAGACCCCTATAGGAGAATCACAATGCAGACCCTTAGGATTTTGGAGCAAAGGCTTACTATCTGCTGCAGATAACTACTTTCCTTTTGAGAAACAGTTTGAAGCCTGGTACTAAGTCTTAGTAGAGACTAAATGCTTAAGCATGGGCCACCAAGTTACCATGAGACCTGAATTGCCTGTAATGAGCTGGGGGTTGTCTGACATACCTAGCCATAAAGTTGGGTATGCGCAGCAGCACTCCATCATAAAATGGAAATGGTATATAAGAGATAGGGGTCGAGCAGGTCCTGAAGACACAAGGAAGTTACAGAAGGAAGTGGCCCAAATGTCCATGGTCTACAATACTGTCACATTACCTTCTCTTTCCAAGACAAGAGCTATGGCTTCTTGGAGAGTTCCTTATAGTCAATTGACCAAGGAAGAGAAAACTCTGGCCTGGTTTACAGATGTTTCTGCATGATATGCAGGTACCACCTGGAAGTGGACAGCTGCAGCACTACAACACTTTTCTGGGCTATCCTTAAAGGACAGTTGTGAGGGGAAATCTTGCCAGTGGGTGAAACTTTGAGCAGTGTATCTGGTTGTCATTTTGTTTACAAAGAGAACTGGCTAGAGGTGCATTTGTATACTGACTCATGGGCAGTTGCTAATGGTTTGGCTGGATTTGAAAGGAACATGATTGGAAAGTTTGTGAAAAAGAGGTCTGGGGAAGAGGTATGTGGATAGACCTTTCTGAGTGGGTGAAGAACATGAAGATATTTGTATCCCATGTGAATGCTCACCAGAGGGTGACGTCAGCAGAGGAAGGTTTTAATAATCAAGTAGATAAGATGACCCATCCTGGGGATACAAGTCATGTTCCTTCCTCACCCACTCCTGCCATTGCCCAATGGGCTCATGAACGAAGTAAGCATGGTGGTAAGGATGGAGGTTATGCATGGGCTTAGCAACATGGACTTCCACTCACTAAGGTCGACCTGGCTATGGCCACTGCTGAATGCCCAATACGCCAGCAGCAGAGGCCCCCAGTCAGTCCCCAATATGGCACCATTCCCCAAGGTGATCAGTTTGCTACCTGGTGGCAGGTTGATTACATTGAACCACTTCCATCATGGAAGAAGCAATGATTTGTTCTAATTGGAATAGATATATACTCCAGATATAGGTTTACCTTCCCTACATGCAATGCTTCTGCAAAAACTACCATCTCTGGACCTATGGAATGCCTTATCCACCATTATGGTATTACATAAAGCATTGCTTCTTGTGAAAGAACCCACTTCACAGCAAATGAAGTGTGGGAATGGGGTCATGCTCATAGAATTCTCTGGTGTTACCATGTTGCCTATCATCCAGAGGCAGCTGGGTTAATAGAATCGTGGTGGAATGGTTTTTTGAAGACCCAATTGCAGTGCCAACTAGGTGGCAATAACCTTGCAGGGCTGGGGCAATGTTCTCCAGGAGGCTGTGTATACTCTGAATCAGCATCCACTGTATGATGCTGTTTCTCCCATGGCCATGATTCTCATGTCCAGGAATCAAGGGGTGGAAAAGAGAGTGGCACCACTCATTATCACCCCTAGTAGTCCATTAGGAAAATTTTTACATCCTTTCCCTGAAACATTAAGCTCTGCTGACCTACAGGTCTTAGTTCCAAAAGGAAGAATGCTCCTACTAGGAGACACAATAATGATTCTATTGCACTTGGAGTTAAGACTGCCACTTGGCTACTTTAGGCTTCTCATGCCACTGAATCAACAGGCTTGAAAGGGATTGCTGTTCTGTCTGGGGTGATTGATCCTTACTATCAAGGGGAAACAGGACTGCAACTATACAATGGAGGTAGAGAAGATTTTTTCTGGAATAGAGGAGATCCCCTAGGGCATCTCTTGGTACCAGCATGCCAGTGATTAAATTCAATGGAAACCTGCAACAACCCAATTGAGGTAGGATTACCAATGGCCCAGATGCTTCAGTAATGAAGGTCTGGGTCCCAAATCAGCTGAAGTGCTTCCTGAGGTAAGGGGAACATGGAATGGATAGTAGAAGAAGGTAGTAATAAATATGAAGTATAATCATGTGACCAGTTACAGAAACAAGGAGTGTGATTATATGAATATTTCCTCCCTGTTTTGTTATGAGCATGTTTACATTTACACATAAGCAAATATCTTATTTTCCTCTTATCATATGACATAAATTGCATTGTTCATGTTATAGTATTTAAGTTATAGGATATGAAGCTGTTTTTTGTTTTGTTTTGTTTTTTTCACATGGGCAGGCACCAGGAATTGAACCTGGGTGTCTGGCATGGCAGACAAGAACTCTGCCACTGAGCCACTGTTGCCCACCTGGGATATGAAGTTTAAGAGTGAATGTTACCTAAGGACTTGCACCCTGTTCTGGAGAGATGTAGTTAATTTCAAGTTGTACCCAGGACAGTGGAGTATTGTTAGGCAAAACATATGTGTTGTGTTATTGTGTTCTATTTGGAAATGATGTGTATAGCTGCCATGTTGACAAGGGGTGGTCTGTGATGTTAGGTTCTGGTGTCAGTTTGGCCAAGTGATGATACCTAGTTGTCTGGTTAGGCAAGTACTGGCCTGACCATTGCTGCAAGGATATTTCATGGCTGGTTGATAAACTGTAAGTCTGGTGTATTAAATCATCAATCAGTTGATTGTAGCTGTAGCTGATTAGATCTGCAATAAACTAAGGTGTATCTCCCACAATGAGCTAATCCAGGCAGTTGAAGATTTAAGGAAGAAGAGAGACTTTTTCACTGGTTCTTCAGCCACTGAGCCTCTCTTGTGGGGTTCATTCAGACTCTTTATTGGAGCTGCCAGCTTCTCAGTCTGCCTTATGGATTTTGAACTCTTCCATTACCATGGTTGCATGAGACATCTTTATAAATCTCATATTTTATACATATGTCCTGTTGGTTCTGTTTCTCTAGAGATCCCTGAGTAACACAGACTTCCTGATTAAGTTGTTTTGATGGAGATGTGACCCAACCAATTGGAGAGGGACCTTTCAATTAGGTTGTTTCCATGGATATGTGACACCACCCATCCAAGACGGGTCTTAATCCTTCCTGGAGCCCTTTATGAAAGAGAGCACAGCAGAGCTGACACAGAGAGCAGAGAAATGACACAGACATTTAGAGATGCTAAGGTAAGAGATGAACCCCAGAGACTGCCCCCAGAGAAGCTATATGAGGAACCACAGCTGCTTAGAGTGAAAACCATGGGAAAGATGAGCTGAGTGAGCCATTTGGGACTGAAAGGCAAGAGAGAAGGACTGCAGACATTGCCATGTGCCTTCTGATATGGCAGAGAAAGCCTGAATGCCATCAACCTTTCTTCAGAGTCAAGGTATCTTTATCTGGATGCCTTAATTCAGACATTTTCATAGCCTTAGGACTGTAAATTTGTAACTTAATAAATCCCCTTTGAAAAAGCCAATCTATTTCTGTTATATTGCATTCTGGTAGCTTTAGCAAACCAAAACAAACACCTATCAAAATTACTGGCACGTAGCTGGGACTCAAAAAATGGTTACTTTTAATTAAAGTGTACATTCATTCTCCTGGATCTTGACCATTAAATTCATAGCAGCTTCTGCCCCTCATTCCTTATTTTCAGTTATGTCAAATTCTGTCAATTCAAAGTCTAAAATACCACCTGCCTCATTCTCTGCTTCAGAACCACTCCCATTTTATAATGAACAATTTTAACATATAGCAAAGATGAAAGAATTTTATAGTAACCATCCATACACCTATGACCTGGTTTCTACCATGAAAATGTTACTACACTTGTTTTATCACATATCTCTCCATCTTCTATCCATTCCTTTCTGTCCATTCATCCATCTTGTTTTTTTTTTTTTTTTTAAAGGAAAGACAGAGAGAAGGAAGGAAGGATAGAAGGAAGGAAGGAAGGAAGAAAGGGAAACATTTTCTTGTTTTATTGTATTTTGTTTTTCCGTTTTTTGTTACATGGGCTGGGGCCGGGAATCGAACCGAGGTCCTCCGGCATAGCAGGCAAGCACTTTGCCCGCTGAGCCACCGCGGCCCGCCCCATCTTGTTTTTTGAACCATTGTAAATTACAGCCATCAGTACACTTCCCTCTGAATATTTTTTCCTTTTTTAACTTTTTTTATTGTATAGTGTAACATACATACAAAGCAAAAAAATAAAAAATAAAAAAGTAATTGCTTTCAAAGCACTCTTCAACAAGTAGTTACAGGAAAGATCCCAGAGTTTGTCATGGGGTACCATATGATCCTCTCAGATTTTTCCTTCTAGCTGCTACAGAATGTAGGAGGCTAGAGGCTTAAATATTTTATGATCATCAGAATCAATTTTTTCCTTCTTTTTTTGTGAAAAATAACATATATGCAAAAAAGCTATAAATTTCAAAGCACAACACCACAATTAGTTGTACAACATATTTCAGAGTTTGACATGGTTACAATTCCACAACTTTAAGTTTTTTCTTCTAGTTACTCGAAAATACTAAAGACTAAAAGAGATATCAATTTAATGATTCAGCATTCATAGTCATTTCTTAAATCCTATCTTCTCTGTATAACTCCACCATCACATCTGGCCTTTCCATCCCTCTCTTTAGGGGTGTTTGGACTATGGCAATTCTAAGTTTTTCATATTGGAAGGGTCTGTCACTAACATGGGGTAGGAAGATGGAACTATCTGATGTTCTGGAGAGGATGGGCTAGGTTTCTGGACCTATCTGGACCACAGGCCCATCTGGAGGTTGCAGGTTTCTGGGAGTTTACTCTAGTGCATGGAACCCTTGTGGAATTTTATGTACTTCCATAGGTGTTCTTTAGGATTGGCTGTAATGGCACTAGTTGGGGTTTGGCAAGTTATGATAGGTACAAGGTCTACCTGAAGTTTGCATAAGAGTAACCTCCAGAGAAGCCTCTCGACTCTTTTTAAACTCTCTCTGCCACTGCCAATTTTATTAGTTACACTTCTTTTCCCCCTTGTTGGTCAGGATGGAATTGTTGATCCCACAGTTCAGGGCTGGAATCATTCCTGAGAGTCATCACCCACATCACCAGGGAGACTTTCACCCCTGGATGTCATGTCCCATGTAGGGGGGAGGACAATGATTTCACTTGCAGAGTTAGGCTTCGAGACAGTGAGGCCACATCTGAGCAACAACAGAGGTCCTCCAGAAGTAACTCTTAGGCATGCTTATAGGTTAGTCTAAGCTTCTCGGCTACCTATTAAACTTCACAAAACTAAGCCTCATGATCGAGGGCTTGGCCTTTTGATTTGGGTGTCCCTAAAGTTTGACACAATATCAGGGGATTCCCTGATGGTAAGGTTTAATAGTTCCATATTCTTTCTCCCATCCCTCAAGGGAATTTGCCAATACTTTTTGATTATCTGCTTGATATATTCTAAGATATATCCTGCATTACAATATACTATACAGGATTAAAGGACCCCTTTCTTAATCTGAGCTCCCTGCATTTCAATTGCTCAAATGAGCTATACAGATAGGCTGAGTTAGATATGCCCTACAGAAAATTTCAGTTCCAGACCATATAAACCTTTCTTTCATTGACCTCAAAGAGTATGTATGGTTCTAAAATATAGACACTGTCTTCCTTACCTCTATGTTCTGAATTACTTTAACCCCAACTTGTTCAGCTTTGTTCTTATCTCTAAATATCAGGTTATATATATAAAACAACCTCTGAAAATTCAGAAATAATAATCACCACTCTGGATTTAATGTGTCTGCTCTAAAAGCTTACAGTCTAGGCCCCTGTTCTCTTATAAGCATTTTCTAACGGTGACCATACCATTCTTGTTCTTTTGTTTCTGGCTTATTTTGTCTCACTAAATGTACCACATGTTCATTCACATCGTTGCATGCCTCACGATTTTGTTCCTTTTTGGAGCAGCACAACCTTCCTTCATAAGTATACAACATCATTCACCAATCTACTTCTCTGTCAGTGCATCCCTCAACCACCTGCATTCATCGGGCTTCATATAGAGGGCCCAGAGTCCACAGTCCATCAATATTCTCAATTTTAGATAATTTCATTGTTCCAAAAAGAAAGAAAACCAATAAACACATCCTTGCCAAATAGGAAATCTGAACCTCCTCTTAACTCTTGTCTCTCTCCCCACTATTTACCTCTGCTGTTGCTGTGGTAGTGCTGATGGTTTCCTTTTGAACATAGCTCACAGCATGCAATAGCAGTTTTCCCCTGTACCCTGGACTTAAGCACTCTCTGTACACAAATCATACTTATGAAGTAGTTCCTGCGAGAACTGATTTACATTTCTAATGTTAATCAGTGGGACACATAGGTCTATACAACCCCTTTCAATCTTGTTCTGGTAATATTACTTATAGACCCACTAGAGAACCACCTTCACTCCTGTCTATTCCCTTACATTGGAGTTCAACCTCATTAGCTAATGGTTCACCCATCTCTAGTTCTGTGTACCTCTAAGTCCCCTATATTCTGCATTATAAGCCTCTGATTATACCTTTATGCTGGTCATAAAAGTGGAATCATACACTATCTATCCTCTTCTGCCTGGCTAATTTCACTCAGCATTTTGTCCTCAAGGCTCATCCATCTTGTCATGTGCTTCAGGACATCATTTTGTCTTACTGCTGCATAATATTCCATTGTATGTATATACCACATTTTGTTGATCCACTCCTCTTTTGATGGGCATTTGATTTGTTTCCATCTTTTTGTGATTGCGAATAATGCTGCTATGAACATCCATGTGCAAATTGTGTTTGTGTCATTGCTTTCAGCTCTTCTTGGTACAAACCAAGTAGAGCAATTGCTGGGTCATAGGGCAGCTTGATATTTAGTTTCCTAAGAAACTGCCAAACAGTCCTCCATAGTGGCTGCACCATTGTACATTCCCACCAGCAGTGCATAAGTGTCCCAGTTTCTCCACATCCTCTCCAACATTAATAGTTTCCTGATTGTTTAATAGCAGCCATTCCTATAGGTGTGAGGTGGTTTCTCATTGTAGTCTTGATGTGCATTTTCCTTATAGCCAATAAAAATGAGCATCTTTTCATGTGCTTTTGAGCCATCTGTATTTGCTCTTCAGAAAAATGCCTATTCATATCTTTAGCCCATTTTATAATTGGGTTCTTTATTCTTTTGTTATTGAGTTGTATGATTTATTTGTATATACAGGAAATCAAACCTTTGTCGATATGTGATTTCCAAATATTTTCTCCCATTGAGTTGGCTGTCTCTTCACCTTTTTGACAGTCTTTTGAGGTGCAGTAGCATTTGATTTTGTGGAGTTCCTATCTATTTTTTCTTTTGTTGCTTGTGCTTAGGGTGTAAAGTTTAGGAAGCTACCTTCTATTACTAGGTCTCAAAGATGTTTCCCTACATTTTTTTCTAGAATCTTTATGGTGCTAGTTCTTATATTTAGGTGTTTGATCCACTATGAGGTAATTTTTGTGTAAGGTGTAAGATAGGGTCCTCTTTCATTCTCTTGGCTATTGATATCCAGTTCTTTCATGCTCAATTATTGAAATTCAGAGGTTTTGGGGCTCTTGTCAAAAATCAGCTGAGCATAGATTTGGTGGTCTATTTCTGCACTCTCAATTTGATTCCTTTGATTCCATTGGTCAATGCTTCTATCTTTGTGCCAGTACCATGCTGTTTTGAACACTTTGGCTTTATAATAAGTTTTAAAGTCAGGGAGTGTAATCCTTCCACTTTGTTCTGTTTTAGGATGCTTTTAGCTATTCAGGGTCTCTTTCCCTTTCAAACGAATTTGGTATTTAGCTTTTCCAAATCTTCAAAGTGGGGTTGTTGGAATTTTGATTGGTACTGTGTTGGATCTATAGATCAATTTGGGGAGAATTGACATCTTAACTATATTTAGCCTTTGATCCATAAGCAGGGAATGTCTTTCCACCTATTTAGATCTCCTCTTATTTCTTTTAGCAATGTTTTGTAGTTTTCTGTGTACAAGTCCTTTACATTCCTAGTTAAGTTCATTCCTAAGTACTTGATTCTTTTAGTTACTGTTTTGAATGGAATATTTTCCTTAACTGACTCCTCAACTGGGTCATTGCTTGTGTATAGAAATGTTACTGATTTCTGCACATTAATTTTATATCTACCACCTTGCTGAATATGTTTATTAGCTCAAATAAATTTACTGTAGAATTCTCAGGATATTCCAAGTATAGTATCATATTATCTGCAAATAATGAGAGTTTTACTTCTTTCTTTCCAGTTTGGATGCCTTTTATTTCTTTGTCCTGCATGTTTGCTCTAGCTAGAACCTCTAGCACATGTTGACTAATAGTGGAGACAGTGGGTATCCTTGTCTTGTACCTGATCTTAAGGGGAAAGCTTTCAGTCTCTCCATTGAATACAATGCTGGCTATCAGTTTTTCATATGTTCCCTTTGTCATAGAGGTATGATAATTTAATTCCTATCTTTTGGAGTGTTTTTAAGAGAAAAAAATGCTGAATTTTGTTGAATGCTTTTTCAGTATCAATCAAGATGATCATGTGATTTTTCCCTTTCGATGTGTTAATGTGCTGTACTACATTAATTGATTTTATTGTGTTGAACCATACTTGCATTCCTGGTATAAACCCTACTTGGTCATGGTGTATAATTCTTTTAATGTGTTGTTGGATTTAATTTCCTAATATTTTATTGAGAATCTTTGCATCTATGTTCTTAGGGTGATTGACCTGTAGTTTTCCTTTCTTATAGCATCTTTACCTGGTTTTGGTATTAAAATGATATCAGCTTCATAAAATGAGTTAGGTAGAGTTCCTTTTTCCTCAATTTTTTGGAAAAGTTTGAGCAGGATTGATGTTAGTTTTTTTTGAATGTTTGATAAAATTCCCCTGTGAAACCATCTGGCCCTGGGTCTTTCTTTGTAGGAAGATTTTTGATGACTGGTTGAATCTCTTTACTTGTAATTGTTTTAATGAGATCATCTATTTCTTCCTTAGTCAGTGTAGCTGGTTTGTGTGTCTCCAGAAATTTGTCTGTTTCATATAAGTTATCTAGTTTGTTGGCATATAGTTGTTTATAGTATCTCTTATGATTTCTTTTATTTCTTTCAGGTCTATGGTAACGCACCCCTTCTCATTCCTGATTTTGTTTATTTGCATCCCTCTCTTTTTTTCATCGGTCTTGTTAGTGGCCTATCAATTTTGTTGATTTTCCCAAAGAACCAATTTTTGGTTTTATTGATTCTTTCAGTTGTTTTTTTTTTTTCCTCCTATTCATTTATCTCTGCTTTAATCTTTGCTAATTCTCTTCTGCTATTTGCTTTGGGGTTAGTTTGCCTTTCTTTCTCTGATTCCTCCAGGCGTGCTATTAAGTCCTTGATTTTTGCTCTTTCTTATTTTTTAATATAGGCATTTATGGCAATATGTTTCACTCTCAGCACAGCCTTTGCTTCATCCCATAAATTCTGATAAGTGGTATTCTCATTTTCATTCATCTCCAGATAGCTACCGATTTCTCTAGCAATTTCTTCTTTGACTCACTGGTTGTTTAAGAGTGTGTTATTTAATCTCTTCATATGTTCTATATGAAGAACATTCATATACTTGTGAATGTTCTCATTGTTTGGTGGTTATTGACATCCAGCTTCATCCCACTATGATCAGAGAAAGTCCTTTGAATAATTTCAATGTTTTAAAATTTATAAAGACCTGGTTTGTGCCCCAGCATATAATCTATGCTGGAGAATGTTCCATGAGCACTAGAGAAGAACATATATCATTGTGTTTTGGGGTGCAATGACCTATATATGTCTGCTGGGTCTAAGTCATTTATCAAGTTATTTAACTTCTCTATTTCCTTGTTGATCTTCTGTCTGGTTGTTCTATCTATAGAGGAGAGTGGTGTATTGAAGTCTCCTACTATTATTGTTGAAACATCTGTCGCTCCTTTAAGTTTTGCCAATGTCTGTCTCATCTACTTTGGCACTCCTTGATTGGGAGCATAAACATTTATGACTGTTATATTTTCTTGGTGAACTGACCCTTTAATTAGTATATAGTATCCTTTTTTGCCTCTTCTGATGTCTTTATATTTAAGGTCTATTTTGCCCAGTATTAGTCCTGCTTTCTTTTGGTTACAACTTGTGTGGAAAATCTTTTTCCTTCCTTTCCGTTTCAATCTATTTGTATCCTTGCATCTAAGATGAGTTTCTTGCAACCAGTGTATAGGTGGATTATATTTCTTAATCCATTCTGCCAATTTGTTTGTTTCCCTCTTTCTCTTTGTATTTTTAAAATCATCCTCAGTGTTACTCTTCAATTCTGTACCCGCCTCCAGACATCCTTTTCTGTCTTTTTTTTTTTTCAGCCAGCAGAACTCCTTTTAATATTTACTGTAGGTCCAGTTTCTTGTTGACAGATTCTTTCAGGACTTTTTTGTCTGTGAAACTTTAAACTCCCCCTCAGTTTTGAAGGACAATTTGGTTGGGTACAGAATTCTTAGTTGGAAGTCTTTCTCTTTGGGGATATGAATATATCATACCTCTGCCTTCTCACCTCCAGGGTGCTAGTTGAGTAGTCTGAACTCAGTCTTATTTGGTCTCCCTTGTATGTAGTAGATTGTTTTCCTCTTACCACTTTCAGGATTTTCTGCTTCTCTTCAACATTTGACAGACTGATTAGTATGCATCATGGGGAAGGCCTATTTTGATTTATTCTGTTTGGAGTTTGTTGGGCTTCTTTGACTTGTATATTTATGTCCTTTATGAGGGTTGGGAAGTTTTCCCCCACAATATCCTCAACTATTCTTCCTAGCCCTTTACTCCTCTCTTCTCCTTGTAGGACATGAATGATTTTTATATTTGTGTACTTTGTTTTGTCTATCATTTCCCTGAGATCCAATTCAAATTTTTCCATTTTGCCATTTGGTGTTTTGAGTCTTCAAAGTCAATTATCCTGTCCTTTATATCATTTATTCCTTGTTCTGCCTCTTCAAATCTGGTGTTGTGTGCCACTAGTATGCTTTTCATTTGGTCAACAGAGTCTTTAATCTTTGTGATATCCACTATTTTTCTATTTACTCTTTCAAATTCCTCATGCTCTTCTACTATCTGCTTGATCTCCTTTATGTCATTTGCTATCCCACTTATTTTATTAAGTAGAGTTGTATGAACATCTTTGATTAGTTATTCCAACATCTCTGTCTCCTCTGGTGTTTTAATTTGGTTACTAGGCAGGGCTATATCTGTTCTGCATTGTGGTATGCTTCATGATCTTCTGTTGTCTTCTTGGCATATAAATATCTTGATTGATTTACTTTGGGAGTTGATTTCCTTCGGTAGTCTAAGGCCTTGTGTTTGCATTATGGGGTGGGGCACTCAGTGTAGTCATTTGTTTCAGCACAGGTATGGGCACAGGTTCAGGATGCTAAGCTGATGCTTGTGAACGTGAGCACCCAGCAGCCAGAAGGTATGTTGCTGTGTGGGTGCACTGGTCTGGGGGGCGTAATCCTTGTGTGAGCCGGTCTAAGGCAAGGGGCCCTTTGTGCGCATGCATAGAGCTGTGGTAGCAGATCAGTGTTATGCCTTCATGGACTGGGGGCAGATGTGACCTGTCTGTGCAGGTCAGCACTTTCTCAGATCTGGGAAGTGTGGCTGAGGACTGTTCACTTGCACAGTTCTATACCTACTATCAAGTATGGTTCCCAGAGCTGAATGACATGATTGGGAGACTGTGCACATGCGTGGGTCTAGGAGTGCTGTAAACTGATACACAGAGCTCGGGGTGGGGGGGCAGGCAGGGTGAGGCTGTGTGACACTATGGGCAGGGTAGGGGCAGGGGTAGCCTAGGCATGGAGGTTAGTCCCTGCAACATTTATGCACTGGTAACAGCCTGCAGGGAACAGGGCGGGGGAAGTAATGCTCAGTAGGGGTGCAGGAAAGGTTGGTTGGGCTGCACTTGGGGTGGGGGGTGGGGCAGTTATGTGCATTGGGGACTGGTGGTGTGGGGGCACCTGGAGCACGGGGAATGGAAGTGGGTGACGGGGTTTGGGTGCATGGGGTGTGGGTTGAGTCGTTGGTCACAGGGCTGCACTGGTGAGGGTATCACAACAAGGAATGTGGCCTGGCTTACTTCCTAGTACCCGGCTCCTGTCCATGGTCTCCCACAGGCTCCGTGCCTCCATACCTGACTCCTGCTTTCTGCCTCTCAGTTCCTTGGTCTCTGCAACTAGGGTGACCCTATGTGGTCCAGAAGGCTCTGCTAGGTCAGCTGCACTCCCAAATTGTCACCCCAGTCACCCTCCTGTCCCTTCTCTAACTTTTCCATGCAGCAGGGCTGATCTCGAGCTACTCTATTTGGCCATCTTACTGGAAGTCCTTCCCTCTGAATATTTTAATATGCCTATCATTAAATACCATTGGATATTCATTTTTTTCTAGGTAACACTTAAATATAATATAATGTACAAATCCTTAGTGCACACAATTCACTGATTTTTATACACAAATATGTACTTTAAACAGAAATCCATATCGAGATACAGAACTTTTGCCATCTGTGTTGATTTGAAAGTGGCATGTACCAGAAAACCCTGTTCTTCTAATTCTGATTCAATATTGTAAGGTGGGAGTTTTGGTTAGGTTGTTTTCAACCTAATTGAGTGTGAGACACTGAATTGTGGGTTCTATCTTTTGATTAGATTACTTCCATGGAGGTCTGACACACCCAGTTGTGGGTGTGACTTTTTGATTGATGGAGTTGTGAGGCTGCTCATCCAAGGTGGGTCTTGATTAGTTTACTGGAGTCCTTAGAAGAGCCAACACAGGAAACATTTTGGAGAAAGCTCAGACACAAACGTTTGGAGTTGCCATGTGCTTTTCCATGAGATGCTAAGCTCTGAGATGAAACCCACTGTTTTGCCCTGGAGCAGCTAAGTCAGGATGGCATGGATGCCTGAAGAGAAAGGCAGTGGAATCAGAAGCTAAAAGCAGTGGAACTGGGAACAAGAACAAGCAGGTACCAGCCATGTTCCTTCCCATGTGAGACACTGGCCTGTCTTCGGAGTCAATGTATGTATTTCTGGATGCCTTAGTCTGTACATTTTTAAGGTCTTAGAACTGTAAATCCCCTTTATAAAAGCCAATAAGGGATGGGCCATGGTGGCTCAGCAGGCAGAGTTCCTGCCTGCCATGCCAGAAACCCAGGGGTTCAATTCCTGGTGCTGGCTCATGCAAAAAAAAAAAAAAAATGCTGATACATTTCTAGTATATTGAATTCTGGCAGCTTTAGCAAACTAAAATAACATCATCCCTAAAAGTTTTCTCATGTTCCTTCCCAGTCGTACCTACCATTCCTCCACTAAAGCAACCATTCATCTGAAGTTTTTTCACTATGGATAAGCTTTCTCAAGATGTTGTAATTCAGGCCAACCTGGACTACTAAAGTAGTCTTCTAATTGGTTTCTCTGCCTCCAGGGAATTATTACCCTTTACTTTTGATAAGTCACCTTTCATACAGCTGTTAAAATAATCTCATAAAGACCGCTTAGTCATGCTACTATCCTCTCCTGCCCCACTGTATGAGAAGTCCAAGGGGCAAACATCTAACTCTTTCCAGATCAAGGCATTATCCTATTTTTAGCTTCAGCTCCAGCACTCCTGAAGTTTAAAGTGCTTCACCCTCTCTCAAGGCATTGCACACTGCCTTGGGTTTATTTAGTTAGCATAAAGATGACTTTAAGCATCTTGAAGACAAAAGTAGTGTTTGAAGTATCTTTTCATCCCCCACAATCTGTGAGACTATTTCTTGCACACAGTCAATAAAGATTCAAAGAATAAACTGATGAGTAAATTTTAAGAAGGGAACAAATTAATCTTTAATTCTTGACACTACATTGGCATTAACTTGGATTAGTTATGTTTACTGTGTCTATTTCACAAGAGTATGGTGAGGTAGGCATGTAACAATCTCCTAAGAAACCCTGTAAAATTTTAGGAATCAGATAAGAGAGTCAGTCTGTGGGCAGTAAGGGAAATCCTTTGAAAAATTTTATTCGTTGTCTAATGTGGAACCTTTTGCCATTGACATGGAGAGTAAAATTTGATTTTCAAACTATTTCTTACATTGTCTAATTAAAGTTTAATTTTCTAGTTTCAATCATCAAGATTAGCACATTGGCTTGCAAACTTGGCTGAATATTAGAAGCACTTGGGGAGCTTTAAAAACTTACCAGTACTCAGACTCCACCCGCAGAGATTCGGATTCCATCTGTTTGGGACTTGGCCCAGGGATTGGTATGTTTTTTAAAGCTCCCCAGGTGATTCTAATGTGCAGTCATCATCATTACACAGAGACTCCAGCTCACAGCCTATTTATGATAAATACACAATCAAATTTTACTGCCACCTTCCCTCCCTCCAGAGACACAGTGAAAAAGGAAAAGGAAAATTCAAAGCCAAAGCAAATCAGGAATATTTGTTTTTTACCACAGCATAGGGCACATGTGCACTGCAGAGAAGAGGGATGGGCTTTTCCAATAGCTTACTGGTTCTCAGAAAGCTGGGATCTTACCCTTCAAGCCAGAGGAAGGACCAGTCAGCAGCTACCAGCCTGGAAAAACAGCAACTACAAGGCTGATGCAAACCCTGAAGTTTCAGACTGTCCAGGCAAAGACCACTAGGCTAGGCAAATGTGGGGCTCTCTCAGGCAGAGATAACCATCAACTCTTAAACAACCCATAACACCTAACAAAACTAAAAGTAAAATAAAATTAAGGAAAATATATAACCCAAAGTCACCCACATACTTACACATCAAAAGTAGCACTGGGACCTGCCTTTAAATGGCAGGGTTGGAAGCACTTTGCAACCACTGGGTTTCTACCTAAAAACCAAACAAAACCAGCACTCTGAGCCTTTTCCATTCATGGCACCAATGGAAAGTAATGTAGTAAAGTAATGTACGTATACTAAATATACTGGAGGGTATAGGAAGACCCCTATATCGGACTTAGTGAAAAAAAAATCATTACAGCTTCTTTGTGTTACATGGTAAAAGAAAACTAAAATACTAAATATTTGGAAAATATTAAATTTTGAATTTGTTTCAAATTTCCAAATAAAATCTGTTAAAAATGTTTAATGAGAAAATTGAACTTGTTTCATTAATGTGATTCATTTTTCTTTTGGACCTTAGTGGCTGTTTCATACTCTCCCCAGTATAATTGGTCCCTCTAAGGTTCTAAGGAGTATCGGTCCCTTACCCCACTCCCATTACTCTCTGCACTCGCCCTTACCTGGTAGTCAACCATTCTATTCTGTTTCACATGTATTTTTGTGTGTGTGTGCTCTTATAAAATGTGCATTGTGGCTTAGTATGATGTGCTTTTAATTTATGTAGATAAGAGCGTGTTATTTATCCTACTCTGTTCCTTACCCTGTTTTCATTAAGCACTGTTGTGCTGGTTTGAAACTGTTACATACCCCCATAAAAGCCCTGTTTTCCAACCCAGTCTTGTGAGTGCAGACCTAGTGTAGGTGGGTCCTTTTATTACAGTGTTTCCTTGGAGATGTGACCCAGCCAACTCAAGGTGGGGCTTCATCCTTTCCTGGAGCCCTTGATGAGAGAGGGACGAGAGAAGCTGTGAAAGAAAGACAATGCCCCAGGAGAAGCCAGAAGGACTCACAGGAGCTGAGAAGGCCATTTTGAAACTAACCCCGGAGGGAAGGACCAGCAGACATCGCCATGCAGCTCCTTACACGACAGAGGAACCCCGGATGCTCAGCCTTTCTTTGGAGTAAAGATATCTTTCTCTGGATGTTCCTAATTTGGACATTTCCATGGACTTAGAACTGTAAATTTGTAATCTAAGAAATCCCCTTTGTAAAAGTCAATCCATTTCTGGTATATTGCATTCTGGGAGCTTTAATAAAATAAAAAAACTGCTTGTTTTTTTTTTCAGTACTACCATTTTGCTATGTGTATGTTCAGCCTATCACTTCTAGTTGTTGCACAGAGCTCCACAGTCCATCCACTCCTTCACTCCGACCACTCTCCAAATGTGGATGCTCAGGCTACTTTCATCACCCTGTCACCACAGAAGAGTCTTCATTTTCTACAATTGTGGGAGATTCCTTCACTGTCATCAACTAAAATTCAGATAATTCAGCCCCTTTAAATTTTACTTCTTTAACCCTAACAGCTCTTCCTTTAACTTCATTACCAAATCTATTGCTAAATAGATTGGCTACTGCTAAATGCCAATATTAAACTATAAGGCAAATGCATTTCCAATCCTGTTGAAATTTTTTATATCAAATATTTCAAAATAACAATGGATCTTTTCCTCATGTATACTCTCTATTACACTTCTCACTAATTTTCAAAAATTCCATTTGAGGAACAAATTATAACACTGACTAAACTTCCTAGTGGTGCTGGTTTGAAAGGATTATGTACCCTAGAAAAGCCACGGTTTAATCCTGATCCAATCTTGTGGAAGTAGCCTTTCTTTAATCCTGATTCAATAGTATAGGTTGGAAACTTTTAATGAGATTATCTTCATGGAGATGTGACACACCCAATTGTGGGTATTAACTTTTGATTAGATTGAGATGTGACCGCGCCCATTCCAGATGGGTCTTGATTAGTTTATTGGAAGCCTTTAAAAAAGGAAGCATTTTGGAGAGAGCAACACAGCCACAGGAACCACAGAGCCCATTCAGTCAGAGACCTTTGGAGATAAAGAAGGAAAATGCTTCCAAGGTTGCTTCATGAAACAAAAAGCCTGGAGAGAAAGCTAGCAGACATCGCCATGTTCACCATGTGCCTTTCTAGTTGAGAGAAAAACCCTGAACTTCATTGGCCTTCTTAAACCTAGATATCTTTCCCTGGATGCCATAGATTGGACATTTCTATAGCTTTGCTTTAGTTTGGCCATTTTCACAGGCTGAGAACTGTAAACTAGCAACTCAATAAATTCCCCTTTTTAAAAGCTGCTCTGTTTCTGGTGTATCGCATTCTGGCAGCTAGCAAACTAGTACACTAGTGAACTGCATTTTACCTCACTTTCCCAAAGTTGAATTTTTGCTTTGATTCTTTAATTCTTCCAGTACAAAGTAATATATATTTTCATGCAGCCCTTATTGCATGTAGTCTCAAGTAATAGTCACAATTTTAAACTTCTTTTGCTGTTGATGTCTCTTGCCCCTCTTTTCCCCACTTATGACAGATCAGTTTTGTTAGAAGTGGGAAAACTGCAATTGGAAAAAGAAAGAGGTGTAATACATCCTCATTATTCACAGATTTTGAATTTTGTGAATTTGTCTATTCAATAAAGTTTATTTTAACTGGGGCACTTTTGTGCCCATTTATGGACTTGCACAGCATGCAAAAAAATCCGAGTCACCAAAGGTGCACATTCCCAGCTGAGGCTGAACAGGGCAATATTCTTCCTTCTTGTTTCAGTTTTCATATTTTAAACAAGTGTACTTTTTGCCATATTTGCCATATTTATCACACTTTTGCATATTTTAGTGGTATATTTTAGTGTTAATTTCGCTGTTAAAATGGCTCTCAAGTGTAGTGCTGAGGTCCTATCTAATCTTTTAAATGCAAGAAGACTGTGATATGCCTTGGAGAAAATATATTTGTTTATCTAGCTTTGCTTGAACATGAGTTATAGAGCTGTTGGCCATGAGTTCAATGTTAATGAATCAACAATATATGTTAAATAAGGTGTCTTTAAACAGAAACCCATATAAAACTAGTCTATATATTAATCAGTTGATAAACATATTGTGACCAGAGGCTCACAGGAGCCAAACCCTGTATTTCCCCTAGGAGCAATAGTTCAGTGTTTGCTAATTCAATATTTGCAGCAGCATTAAAGAATATAACTATAATGAGTAATGAGATTTGACTTTAGTTGGTTTCTACTCTCCTTTTGCAATTTGACTTCTAACCTTCCTTCTCCATCTTAAAGACCAAGATTTCTGCCCTCTATCCAGGGGGTTGCATTGCTCTCTTTGGATCTGGCACAGGTTTAAAGCTGGGTTTTTCTCATCACTTATTGTGTATTATTCCCTTGTTGTGAATGATGCACTCTCCTCCTGGTCAAAATTAATATCCTGCCTCAGCCCCTGGGAGTCTGGTGGCTTGCTTCCAGGTTCTTTTTGCTAAGTGCTGTTTGTCCCTCTAGGCAGCATTCAGGAGTACTGCACCTGGCCGACGGAGTACATTAGTGTGTGCTTCACCCTGACAAATTTTGGGAATGCAAACACATCCCAATGCAGCAGAAATCTCTCCATTGTTGCCCTCAGAGCAGCTGACGAGCTCACTTCCCCATCTCTGCCATTTTCAGACAAGAGGCAGAGGACAGTTTTCTCTGTTTCTCCCACCATAAAGGACACACATCAAAGGAACACAGATCTCAGTGGTCTCCCTTTCTCTGGATTTCAGGGTAGTTTAGACAATCCCACCCCCCAATATTTCTACTAGATGAGAGGGTTACATTCCCAATACAACAACAATTCTCTAAAAAAAAAAAAATCCCCATCAAAAAGCCCTCTTTTAGGCCCCACTCTAAGTCCTTTTATACTCTTAATTTAAATGAGGAATTTCAGTCATTTGATTGACTCTCTGCCATCTGCTTTTTTAAAATAAGAACATTTTTTAGCATGAAATAGAACATATATGCAAAAAAAGAAGGTATAATTTTTAAAGTACATTTCAACAGTAACTGTAGCACACATTTCAAAGTATGGAATGGGTTACCATACCACATTTTCAAGCTTTACCTTCTAGCTACTCCAAAACACTGGAAACTAAAAGAAACATCATTGTGGTGAATCAGCAGTTATATTCTTTTGTTAAATCCTGTCTTCTCTGTTATAACTCCCCCTTCTCCTTTGATCCTCCTCCCAATCTTTAGGGCTCTGTATTAGTTAGGGTTCTCTAGAGAAACAGAATCAACAGGGAACACTCACAAATATAAAATTTATAAAAGTGTCTCATGTGACCATGGGAATACAGAGTCCAAAATCCGCAGGGCAGGCTGTGAAGACAATGACTCCAATGGAGGGTCTGGATGAACTTCACAGGAGAGGCTCACCAGCTGAAGCAGGAATGGAACCTGTCTCTTCTGAATCCTCCTTAAAAGGCTTCCAGTGATTAGATTAAGCATCACTCATTGCAGAAAACACTCCCCTTTGGCCGATTACAAATGGAAGCTGTGGATGCAGCTGACGTGATCATGATCTAATTCTCTGAAATGTCCTCATTGCAACAGACAGGCCAGCACTTGCCCAACCAGACGAACAGGTACCACAACTTGGCCAAGTTGACACATGAACCTGACCATGACAGGCTCTTTGGACTATGCCCATCCTACCTTTTTCATGTTGAAAAGAGTTGTCAGCAATATAGGATGGGGGATGGAATTAGTTGATAATCTGGCCCCTCAGGGTTTCAGGATTTATCAGGCCTAGGGACCTTCTGAAGTTACAGGATTCAAGAAAGTAAACTTAGTATATGAAATTTTTGTAGGTCTCAATTAGAGCCCTAAGTGATCTTCAGGGTTAATAAGAATGATGCCAGTTGGGGTATGGCAAACAATTCCCGGGCCCTCATGGTTAAAGGGGGGTGTGACCGAGAGCCCAAATCCTCCCTCACTGGCCAGACATCAGATCAGCTCTGCTCTGTATCCCCACTCCTCCCTAGGGGAGGACACTTTCCTGGTCTCCACTGAAACCAAGTACCCATGGCAGCTAGCCTCAGGGGTGGGAAGCAGGCACTGTGTACTGAACCAGTGGTCCCCGTGCATAGGGGAAGCAAGTTGGCTGCCCTCAAGGCTCCCCATGGGAAATCCCAGCCAAGAAGGTACAAGGGAAGACCTCCCAAACATATTGCAGGAGTAGGCCTGAGTGCAGGTACATGCTTGGGACCTGTGCCCCCCTCATGCCACCCACCCCAGTGGGCTCACAACTGAGGATACTCATCCTAATCTCTCCATCCCAGTCTTTCTGCTTCAACTGCAGTCCCATTTATTTTATTTTTTATTTTTTGACCCTTTTCTTTGTTCCATGGAGATTGGGAGAACTTCTATCTGCTTTTCGCATGTTTGTTTCAAAATCTACTCTGGCATTCGGTACTTGTGTCTTAGGGTTTGTGGTGGTTTGGAGCTGTATATACCCCAGAAAAACATGTTCTTAAACTTAATCCATTCCTATGGGTGTGAACCCATTGTAAGTAGGACCTTTTGATGAAGTTGTTTCAGTTAAGGGGTGGCCCATCTCAATCAGGATAGGATTTAATCCCATCACTAAAGTCCTTTCGACGTAGAATAAAATTCAAATATAATTCAAAAATGGAACCCGAAAGAGAAAGGAGAGGCTGCCATGTGCACTGTCATGTGACAGAGGAGCCCAGGACAAAGATCACCAGCAGCCAACCCCAGATCACCAGTCTTTGGGAAGAAAGCATTATCCTGATGATGCCTTGACTTGGACTTTTTCCTAGCCTCCGAACCATGAGGTAATGATTTCCCATTGTTTAAGCCAACCCATGGCATGATATTTGCTTGGTATTTGCAGCCAAGGAAATTAAAACAGAATGTTAGCTAAAAATTCTCTGTCAATATTCTCTTGCATGCATATTATGCAGCCCTGGCAGAACTTCTTTGACAATTTAAAAATTCCTTATAAAATGGTTTTATTTTTTATTTCCTTTAGGTCATTGTCTTTTGAGGAAAATGACAGAAAGCAGCAGGAAAACAAAAACACACATATCATGTAAGGCTTGGGGTCCAGCTTGTTTATGATCTGCTACTAGAACAGCCCCTCTTGCCTCCCTCCATTCTGGGTTTCACAGCCTTGCCCCTGCCATGAACCTCTAAACCATCAGGACTAATATCATGATGCCTTCCTTTTATATGTGCATTATGACCTTTGACCCGGGACTTCCCCTTGTAGTCTAACCTCCATACTTTTCTTTCCATCCTTTTATCTGACTCAATTTATCCCTCTTTCAAGCTCCTGAAACCTCTCTTGAGTGCCTTCCAATAGAAATGTAACGGGAGTCAAACATGTAACTTAACTGTACTACATTAAAAAATTCAAAATCAACAGTTAAAAACTAATTTTAATAAGTTATTTAATTCAAAATATAAAAATATTGTAGTTTCAATAATTATAGTTTCAATACATAATCAATATAAAACTACCAATGAGATATTGTATATTTATTTTCATAAGAAGTCTTCACAATCTGCTGTGTGTTTTACATTTATGGGACATCTCAATTTGAACTATCTGTATGTCAAGTGCTCAGTAGCTACATGTGACCATATTGGACAGTGCAGCGCTAAGATTTCAGTACTCACAGTGGAGTCCACAGATCTGCAGTATCAGAAACTTCTGGGGCCTTGTTAGAAATACAGAATCTCAGGCTCCACCTGAGACCTGCTGAAGCAAAATCTGCATTTTAGCAAGATCCTGGGGAGATGCAGAAGCACATTAATGTTTCAGAAGCACTGGTCTGGAAGACACAGTCAGACCTTGTAAGGTCCCCTATATCCTCCACCTGTCTCTGACCTGTCACCTTGGTCTTAGTGGAACTTAGTTTCTGCCCTGAGGGCATACTTCTCTGCAGCTCTCTCAAGCGAGCTGGTACTGGTGGGTAATGGTGGGTAGATGTCCTCCTTTCTTCTTCCCACCTCTCTTCTTTGGATCCTATGTCATCAGATTATATCATCCACTAGCCCTCATTGTTGCTGTCATTGACTGAACCCTGGGCCGCTCCTCTTTCCTGGCTCCTTGTCGCTCCAGTTTTACTTAATGATTTCAGTATTGGATGATCCAAGTAATTCCCTGGCTCTCTCAGTTCTCTCTTCTCCTCTAATTTCTCCTCAATTTCTAGCAACTACTCTGGAGTCAACATTTTTTCTTTTCCTCCATGCTCCTTCTAGCACTTCAGCAATCCTTCTACTTACTAGGACCCATGATACAATGATTAGTCCACTATCTTGCTGCCCCTCACTCATTTCCTCACTTCTCTCCTTATCCTGGTTAAATCCATGGCTCATGATTATAACTACCCTCTTGCATATACCTTCCTCCTCTCGCACTTGGCCAAATTTCCGGGCAAAATCACAGTCCTGGTTGAATACAACTTTCTACTTACACCATGAACTTGAACATAACCCAAGAAAACCATTAACTAGTTTTACTTTAAACATACAATAACTAACCAAGTGATGTCTTATGATGATGTCTTTATCCATTTCCTCTTCTAATCTCCTTTTGTGTCTATTTCTCATGCCTCCTCTTTCCTCAAACTTCCAACACCCCTCCCCTATCCTCATTCTTAAATATTGACCATACCTTCCATTTAACTGAGAAAATAGGAGGCATCAGAAAAGGATTTCCACAAGGCCTTAGTACCACAATCCATCTACACACATATCCTGTATCTTGTCACTTTGGATGAATTGTGTGAGATCCTAAGGAGGGCCAGCCTATACCTCTGCTTGCTTACTAGATGTCATCTCTCTTGCCTCCTCAAGGACATCACCCCAGCAATTCTCCTTTTCCATCTCCCACTTCAGTCTTATTGTCCCCCCTCTTGGATTATTCCCACATGCTACATGTATGCTGTTATTTTACCTGACCCCACATACCCTTCTAGTCTTTGTTCCATTTCACTTTCTTTCACAGCAAAACTTCTCAAAAGCTCTTATACTTACTATTTCCAATTCCTATGCCCTCAGCATCACTCCACTGACACTGCTTATGTCAAAGTCATTAGCCACCTCCTTATTAGTTAATCCAATGGCCAATTATCAGACCTCATCTTATTTGAACAATCAGCAGCATTGATCACTCCCTGTCACTTTTTTCTTGGCTTCTCCTCATTTTTCCTATTCTCCATTGCTTTTCCTACCTTTTCGTGTTCGAGAACCTCAGGTCTCAGTCTTCTGACCATTTCTTGTTCGTACTTATACTCATTCTTTAGGTAATCTCAACTAGTTATGTGGTTTTATGTGCCATATATATGCTGGCTGACTCCCATTTTATATCTCCAGCCAATTACGTCCCCCACACCACCCTGAACTCCATACTTATATATTCTATTGCATGCTGAACATCTCCATTCAGATGCCTAAATGATATGTCAAAGTGAGCATGTACAAATCTTAATTTCTATTTCCCACTCATGCTTCTCCATCCCACATTCTTCCCCATCTCAATTAATAGCAATCCCATTCTTCCATTTGCTCAGGTCTAAATTCTTGGGTGATCTTTGACTTTACTTTTTCTCTCCTCCATACTTCTAACCTTTTAGCAAATCCTGATTACTCTACCTTTAAAATACATCCAGGATACAGTCACTGTTCATCTTGGAAACATTATGTCTTGCCTAAGTTATTGAAATACCCTCTTTTTAAAAAGTTTTAAAATATGAATGACTATCTTCATTCATATTATATAACATCTTGCAATATTGACATTCATTTGTTCTTCCTCATGCAAAACATTTTTTAATTTGTACATTTAGTCACTATCATTGTATACTCTAGGCATTCCTAGATTATACCATCTCAGTCTTTATCATCTATCTTTCCTTCTGATTTCATATGTGCTCCCATCCCTCCCCCCTCTATCATTTTCACATTCAGCTTCATTCAGTGTACTTATATTATTGTGCTACTATCAGGTAATATTGTGCTATCCATGAAATAGCCCCCAATTGTTCTTCCTGCTCCCTACTTTTTCCTCATTCAGTCTTTTATCAGCATAGCAACCAAAGTGATCTTTTAAATATATAATACAGATCTTTTATTCTATGAGACCATTGCACAGAATGGTCCACAATGCCCTTTCTAATTGTATTAGTTATGTATTGCTGCATAACAAATCACCCCAAAACTTGGCAGCATAAACCAACAAACATTTAATATTTCACAGTTTATGTGGATCAGGAATCCAGAGGGCAGCTTAGCTGGGTCCTCTGGCTCAAGCTCTCTGAAGACATTGCAGTCAAGTTGTTGGATGGGACTGCAGTTATCTCAAGCCTGGGAGGCTGCAGTCATTCCAAGTCCAACTGTGGTTGAAGAATCCACCTCCAAGCTCCCTCATGGAGTGGTTGGTAGGCTTTGGTCCTTATAGGTTGGTGCACTGAGTGCTTCTGATTCTTCTAGATTGTTGGACAAAGGAGCTAGATCTTCACCATGCCATGCAGTCTTCTCCATAAAGGACTCAGTCTGGAAGCTTGCTTTCCCCTGTGCAAGTGAACCAATGGAGAGAGACAGTATTTATGTTCACATGCAAGATGGAAGCCTCAGTCTCAGAAGTGACAAGCCATCGCTTCACTATATTCTGTACGTTAGAAGTGAGTTAATTAGCACAGCCCATGCTCAAAGGAAGGGCACTGCACACAGAAGGCAATTAATGAAAGAATATTACAATGTTACTGTTCACTACAGACTTTAGTTTGCAGTAATTGTATTATTCCCCATACATCACTCCATTATTAACACCTTGTAATAGTGACATACATTTGTTCTTGTTCATGTAAAAGCTTTCTTATATTTGTATAATTAATCATCTGAACTTGGGACTTTGCCTTTGCTTTTCTACAGCCTTGAGCACTTCCCCTCCAGATATCTCGTGACTCACTCTCTCACTTCCTTTAGGCTTCTGTCACCTTCTCAGTGAGACCTTCCCTACCATACAATTTAAAATCACAACTCCCTATTCCCTCATCTTGATACCCTCTATCTCCTTTTCTGCTTGGTTTTTCTCAATAGCACTTATATTATTTTACTTATCTATTTATTTTCTAATTATCTCTACTACAGTAAAATCCTCCTAACTGGTTGTTTTTGAATTTCTTCCAAAACCAAATGAGTGTGCTACTTAAAAGTCAAATCTAACAATCAGTGCTTCACATCATAAAACTCTTCAGTGACTTTTGACAGCCTGAAACAGCTATCTTCAAACAGCATTATGTATTAATCAGTGTTTTCCAGGGAAATATAAGTATATATATAATATGCATATCGAGAGAGAGAGATTATAGGAATTGGTTTATGTAACCATTGGGATTGCAAATCTGAATTCAATAGGAGGGCAGGACTCAAGGTGGAGACTCTGATGGAGGTGAAGTTTACTTCCCCAGGAGAAGCTGGCTGGCTGAAGTGGCAGAAATTCTTCTTTTCTTGTCTTCTGAAATCTTCAGTTCTGGCTTTAAAACCTCCAACTGATTGGATGAAGAGATGCCCTTCATTCCTAAGGGTAATCTCCTTTGTTGATTGCAGATGCAATCACCCAATGATACATTCAACTGATCATACATGCAAATCCATCTATGAAATACCCTCACAGCAACAATCAGGGCAGAGCTTGTTTGGCCAAACAGTTGGACACCATAACCTAGCCAAGTCGACACATGAACTCAACCATCACGGGCTTGTAATGACCTCTAAAAGGACATTTAGAAATAGATAGGATCTGTAGCAGATAACGTTGGCTTTCTGCCTTTATTCCTTGGCACTTAACACTTCAATATGCTCCAGCCCTTTCAACTGCCATTATCTTCATCTCTTTGCCTAGGACTTTTTTGAAGAAATATTCCATGTCCCTCAAACATACCAGCAGCCTCCCAAACAAGACAGACAGAAATTGGTATCTAAATACCTCTGCTCATCCCTTGGGTAAGATAACTCTAGGGAATTTTCCTACACCATTTCCATGTATTAGACTTGTAATTCCTTCATAATTAGACTCAATCACTCAATTTCAAGTAGCTGCTTGAAAACACTTTCTTCATTGGTTACCTTCCATTCTTTGTTGTCATTTGTTTTGCTCCCCTTCTGGTGTTTCCTGCACCTCCCAAATCCTCTTTTAGCAACTACTTATGTCAGAATCCTAACCCAAACAAGGCACTGGGGTTTGCCACAACAAATGGGGAAAAGGAAGACAAACATACCAAATGTCCTGCAATGTGTGGGCAGTACATTCCAATGATGAACTGTTTTATCCAAAATGTCAGCAACACAGCCTTATATAAGACCTATCACTGCCTATTTCCAGCTCTCCCCTCCAGCCTCATCTCTAACTTGCCTTGTTAATTCAATCCCTTGTTTCACCTTTGGATATAATTTGTGTTTGTTTTGCTTTGTCTTTAAATCCTAATTTTGTCATCCCAGACTAATTACGGATGGTGAATTATCATTTAATTTACACCCACTTAGATCCATTCCTGAGAATGTTGAGAATTGTCCAGGTCTCCCTGATGATCCATATGGGGCCCTTAAGAGAATCTAAAGATCTAGAAATCCTTAAAGAAGCAGCTGAGTCTATAGTAAGATCTCTATACCAGGCTTTTGGAGTTGCTCTAGAATGGGACAAGGACACATCCATAGGAACTAATAGAGGAAATGACTGAAGCCAGAAACCGGAAGCAACAAAACCTGGGAGAGAAGGATCAGCAGGCCTCGCCATGTGCCTTGACCTAGTTTTGTGCCTTATAGGTTTTCAAGGGGCCGTCAGAAACTTTCACCCATAGGTTCAATATGATTGTGGAGTTATAGCTAATCGCTGTTTCACTAGCCACATTATGTTATTCTTCACTAATGCTTTCATTTCACTTTCCTTCACTTAATTTCATTACTGGAAGATTAGGTAACAGAATGGTATCAGGGGCTTTTTTTTTTTTTTTAAACCCTATCAATCATCATGATCTTTCAACTCCACCTAGGTCAGAACACTCTGAGATTTCCCAATCTTGAATTTTTTATTTTTTTTTTGGTGTGGGAAGGCTCTGGGAATCGAACCCAGGTCTCTGGCATGGCAGGCAAGAATTCTACCACTGAGCCACCGTTGCACCGCCCCCAATCTTGAAATTTTTGTGACATGGGAGTTGGAGCAGTAGATGGTCCCTTGGGTTTTACTTGGTTCCATTTCCTGTTTTCCTGCTGGAAACCCTTGAGGATGGAGAGTTGCCTATTTTCTCATCAAAGAGCTCCAATGATGAACACTATACTACATCCTTTAGTAGCTCCCTCTAATAGCAGCAAACAGCGTTACTAGTTATCACCGTGCAGTAGGCAAACAAAACTATTTGGAAAGTGAAAGTTGAATAAATAAAATGTTTAAACAAAATTTAAATTTGGGTCCCTTTTGTCTTTCCTGGAGTTTGGCAAAAAGAATGCTCAGCATTTTCTCAAAGCCCTTTATTGGACATGAAGAGAACACTGAACAGTCTTTTCTCTCGACAAAATGACTTCTTTTAATTTTTAATAAGATAACAAAAAAATTTTCTACTGTGAATCTGGTGACTATTCTTTGTTATTTTTTTTTTTACAGGAAGGAATACTGAATATAATAAGTTCAAAAAGGAGAACATTCCTGACCTTGAATGTCATAATCTAAATGGATTATTTTGTAAGCTATCTTCATAAAATAGAACTACTAGAAGAACAGCATTGTCTGTTTCTCATCAAGATTCAATTCAGCAAGCATTTATTGAATACATGTACAATGTGTCCTGGGTATGAGAAGTAAAACACACAGTCCTGCTTTTTGAGGAGTGTGGTGGTTTGGAAGTTTTATGTACCCCCGAAAGGATCGTGTTCTTTTGATCTGTTCCTATGAAAGCACACCTATTGTAGGTTGGACATTTTGATTAGGTTGTTTAATTGAGATGCAGCCCACCTCATTCAAGGTGGGGCTTACCCTCTTACTGGAGTCCTTTATAAGAGGATAAAAGACACACAGAAAACCTAGAGAGATGCTCACAGAAAAAGCCCCACAGAAGCTGAGAGATAAAGACACATCCACAGGAGCTGAGACAGGAAGGCACTGAAGCCAGAAGCTGGAAGCAACAAAACCTGGGAGAGAAGGACTAGCAGACGTCACCATGTGCCTTGACACAGGAGCACAAGCTCACCAGTTACCAGTCTTCAGAGAAGGTATCATCCTGTTGATGCCTTAATTTGGACATTTTTTTCATGGTTTCAGCACTGTATAATCTTGTAAGCTAATAAATCCCCATTGTAAAAACCAATCCATTTCTGGTATATTGCATTCTGGCAGCTTTAGCAAACCAAAACAAGGAACTGGTAGCTTCAGAGGTGTTCTATATTCTAAATAGAGTAAATTAAAAATCTTTTGATTTTAGAATAATTCAAGAAGGCTGTTTCTGAAAACACTGATTTATAGAGTTTACAGGTCTTATACCTTTGTGTCAAGAACAGAGAAAGGCAGTTTGGAAGTTGTGAAATGTTTTAACTGGCCAAGAGTTTCCATTTCACCATTTCATGGTATTTTTGTTTTTTTTCTAAATACTATCAAAGGTTTATATTGTATTCCAGAGCAGTTCACATAAACTTTGCATTTATAAATGAAATTGCCAGCATAATAGTTGACTGGAATGTGTGCCATTGTGAGTAAATCTGTTTCCTTTTATTCTCGTTGCCCTTTCCACTCTGAGAATAAGTCCTTTTGTAAATTTTTCTGGGGGATGTTTAAACAGATTGGCAGCAGTTTTTTCTAGTTGCAATGACAATTCTTAGATGACACATTTAACCAGAAGTGCTTACAAAATAAAAATATTTCAAAAGTATACCTTTTCATATTTTAGATCAGATTTATTTATTTTTTATTTTGGTAAATATATACATATGAAACTTTTCCATTTTTACCATTTTTAATTGTATTATTTGTGATATTAATTATTTTAAAATGTTATGCTACCATTACCCCTTCCATTACAAAAATCTTTTCATTACCCAACACAGAAACTTTGTACTCATTAAGCAATAATTCCCCATTCCTCCTCCTTCAACCCATAGTACCTATACTCTACTTTCTGTCTATCTGTATGAACTTGCTTATTATAGATATTTCATAATAGTGAAATCATACAATGTTTGTTTGTCCTTTTGTGTTTTGGCTCATTTCACTTAGCATTATGTTTTCAAGATTCATCTGTATTGTAGCACGTATTAGCACATCATTTCTTTTTATGGCTTAATAGAATTCCTTTGTATGATTATACCAAATTTTGTTGATAGACATTTGGGTTGTTTCCCCCTTTTGACTCTTATGAATTATGTTGCTAGGAATGCTAATATAAAAGTATATGTTTGACTCCCTGCTTCCAATTCTTTGGTGTATATACCTGTGCTGGTTTGAAAGGATTTATGTACCCTAGAAAAGTCATGCTTTAATCCTAATCAATCTTGTGGGAGCAATGGTTTCTTTTAATGTCTATTCAATAATGTAGATTGGAAATTTGATTGGTTATCTCCATGGATACGTTACTCACTCAATTGTGAGTATTAACTTTTGAATAGAGGGAGACGAGACTCCACCCATTCCTGGTGAGTCTTGATTAGTTTACTAGAATCTTTTAAAAGTGAAAGCATTTTGGAGAATGATGAGAGAACCAGAGTCCACCAGCCAGCGACCTTTAGAGATGAAGAAGGAGAATGCCCCCAGGGGAGCTTCATAAATCAAGAGGTCTGGAGAGGAAGCTAGTAGATGTCGCCATGTTCACCATGTGCCTTTCCAGTTGAGAGAGAAACAGTGAACTTCAACGGCCTATTTTGAGTGAAGGTAACCACTTATTGATGCCTTAATTTGGACATTGTCATAGACTTGCTTTAATTGGGATATTTTCTCAGCCTAAGCACTGTAAACTAGCAATTTATTAAATTCCCCTTTTAAAAAGCCGTTCTGTTTCTGGTATATTGCTTTCCGGCAGCTAGCAAACTAGAACACCACCTAAGAGTGGAATTCCTGGGTGACACAGTAATTCTGTTTAACTGCTTCAATAACTACCAAACTGTTCACACAATGGCTGCACCATTTTACATTCCCATTAGGAATGCATGAGTTCCAATATTTCCACATCCTTGCTAACACTTGTTATTTTCTGTGGTGGTTTTACACACCAGGAATGAACAATCCAAAAAGGAAATCAAGAAAACAATTCCATTTGCAAAAATAGCTAAAAGAATCAAATATCTAGGAATATATTTAACCAAGGATATAAAGGACTTGTATATGGAAGTCTACAAAACATTGCTGAGAGAAATAAAAGACAATGTAAATAAATGGAAGGACATTCCATGTTTGTGGATTGGAAGATTAAATATTGTTAAGATGTCAAACCTACCCAAACTGATTCAAGATTCAATGCAATCCCCATCAAATTTCCAACAGCCATCTTGGAAGAAATGGAAAAGCCAATGAACAAATTTACATGTATATTGAGATTACCAGAGTGCAGAACTTTCCCAATGACAAGGTTTTCTAAGAAGCTTGAAAACTAAAGGCTCAAAGAAAAACATTAAAAAACAAAAACAAAGGAGCTAGAGGCTGAGTGACTTTAAACACACATATATATATTACAGATAGAGGCAAATGTAGGGTCCAGAACTCATACTTATACTTACTGACCAGAAGATAGAAAGTTATTTGATGGAAAGTGATAGGAGTGAGTGTATGTGAGAAATAAGTATCTTCAATTATTCTTAAACTTTTCCTGTTTTCTAAACATGGCCCTAAACCTTGCCATACTGTGATTTTGTTTGTAGAATGGCACATCCAAAATTTGAGATTATAGATGACAGAAAGTCCTTATGAACTCAGAGCTGTCTTGTTGCCTTCCAATTCTGTTTCTTAAAACTTACTGTCTATGAGTTTTAAGAAAGGAGATTCAGGCAATTTAATTTTATTCCAAAGAGAAACAGTGAGAACGCATGGAGCTAAGTTATCTCATTGCCGAGAGAATTGGATTTTATAAGATTTTATTTCAAGATTCAGTTTTCTATCCTGCTTATTTCCTGAACTGGAAAACAACTAAAAATCCTAAAGTGGATGAAAATAAAAAAAGGAATGGTGTCTTCTTTTTCTCCTGCATGTTCTCCACTGTTCCAGTCTTCTCTCTTAATCATACTCACACATAGAAATCACCATTCGTCTTTCTGCCTTTGTTAAGAGCACCAACTTTGGAGTTTGAGTTTTGTCTGCGTTGTTGTGTCACTCAGAGTTTAGAGGATGACTCAGAAATCACTATAGGCATCTCAAGCAGAAAGGGATTTAATGCAGGAATTCAATGTTTATAAAATCTTTGCAAGAAAACAGTTTGGCCATATTTTTTAATAAGCTAAACAAATAATTGTCATACAACCCAGCAGAAATCTTACTTTCAGGCAAAATGAATGCTTAGGTTCATGCAAACACTTGTGCATGAATGTTTGTAGCAACTATATTCATAATAGCCAATAATTGGAAATAGCCCAGATACCCTTTAATGGGTGAATAGGTAAACAAGTATATAGGTTTGTCAATTTTGCTGGAATACAACATACCAGAAATGGAACAGCTTTTTAAAAAGGAATTTATTAAGCTGCAAGTTTACAGTTCTAAGGCCATGAAAATGGCCAGACTAAGGCATCCAGAGAAAGATACCTTGATTCAAGAAAGGCTGATGGGTTCGGAACACCTCTGTGGCTAAGTCTGCTAGCTTTCTCTCCAGGTTTCAGGTTTCAAAGGACTTCCTTGGGGGGCATTTTACTTCTGCATCTCTAAAGGTTTCTGGCTATGTGGGCTCTGAAGCTTTTTCCATAATGGCTCCCTCTTAAAGGGCTCCAGTAAGCAATCCCACCTTGAATGGGTAGAGACACATCTCCAAGGAAACGCCCAATCTAAAGGTCCCACCCATAATTGGGCAGGTCATATCTCCATGGAAACAACTTAATCAAAAGATTCTACCCAGCAATATTGAATCAGGATTATAGGACATGGCTTTTCTGAGGTACACAACACTTTCAAACTGGCACAACAAGCTATGGTACATCCATACCATGGAATGTGACTCAGAATAAAAAGGAACGAGCTATTGGTACATGCAATAACTTGAATGAATCTCCAAGAATTAAGTGCGTGAAAAAAACTAATCCCAAAAGATTACAAACTATGTGATTCCATTCATAAAACATTTTGAAATGAAGAAATTTTAGAAATGGAGGATAATTAGTGATTGCCAGGGATTAGGGTGGGATTGGGAGGGAGGTGGTATGGTCATAAAAGGGCAACATGAAGGATCTTTGTGGTGTTGGGACTATTCAGTCTCTTGTCTGTGGTGGTTGACATGTAAAGTAAATAATACAACCTGCACGTTGTATTATTTCCTACAAATGCATGTGAATGTACAATTATCTTAATTTTTTAACAAAAAGTTAAAAAAATCTTTGCAAGGAATAGAGGAACAAAAGTGATAAGGCCATCACTGGACTGTTGATTTCTAGGGCACCATAGCTGAAGCCAGAATTTAGGAAACTGAAACTGCTACCAACTCCACTGCCACCACCACAATTGACCTCATACCCATAAAGCTGGATCTAGACCCAGACTTGCAGGTCAGCTGCCACAAACCTTCAGGTCAGTCTGGCTTGGCTTGCCAGCAGCCACAAAATCAGGAATATGGGTTCTGTTTCACTTCCATCTTCCAAAGTGAGCAGAAACACATCTCATTGGCAGAACTCCATTTGCTTCCAAACCACTAGATGTTAAATAGCCTGGAAAATGTGGTTTTTAGCATTCCAACTTTTCTATATAGAAGACAGAATGGAGGTTGAGAGAGCCAATCATGGTATCTATAGCTACGTGATCCTGGGCAAATTTCTTAATCTTTTTGATCCTCAGTTTTCCCACGTATCTATTAGGGATCATAATTATACTTACCTCACAGAATTAAATGAGATCCAGCACAGTGCCCTGGCATATTTTACACGCTTGCTCAATGCATTCTAACCACTATCATTGTTTTTCCAATCCGAGGTGGTGAAAGAAAGTTAACAAATATATCATAAATGAAAAGAAGAGAAAGAAAAAAGGAGAAAAGAGACAATTTGGAGAGGAAAGCAGGGACATTATTCTTGAATAATTGGCAATCTGCTCAGTGGCAAGAGATGGGGAGTAAGAGATGTGAAAACTTATTTAATACATTATGTTCTTTATAGAATTAGAGAATGTGGATTTGGAGGCCTTACCTGTTTCCATATTTTGTATCACCTTGAAATAAATATGAAAACGCTTCCCAGTCTTAAATGGTGCATTATCATATCAGACAACCTTGAAGATTTTTCCTTCTCTGCCATTGTACCCCAGCAGCAGTGTGTTCTTGGAGTTTAATACTGTTTGTTGAGTGGAATCATCAGTGCTATCACTTAACTACTAAATTTATCAATTTCCTTTATAGTATACTAAAAGGTCACTGAGTATTATGACCAGAGTGTTCAATCATGTGCTTGTTACCTACTTTAGTGGCCTTTTATCACCTCCTAGAGCAGAGTTTCTCAATATTAGCCCTGATGACATTTAGGTTTTGTTGAAATGGGGGGTCCTGTGCTTTGCTGGATGTTTAGCAGAAGCCCTGGCCCCTCCCCACTACATGTCATGACAACCAAATATGTCTCCAGACATTGCGAAATACCTGGGGGGAAAATGACCGGATGTTGAGAACCAGTGTCTTAAGGGTAAAACCCAGCTAGGGACATAGCCCTTACAGCTGTCCGCTCTCCTGCAGCCTGTAGTTGTCCTTTCAGCTAATGTCATCTTCTGCTGCTCATGCTTTCCTAATGCCACTGGGAAAAGGACAACAACAACAAAAACAATAATAACTAAAATAAAAACCTCATTTCCCTTTAGTGCCCAACCACCTTTCTTCAGGGAAGTTTTCTAGCGAAATTTTTTCAACCTTCTACTGCATCTCTTACCTATCATTCCCTTCAATATTTTTTAGTATTGTATTTACAGGCCCTAACAATATTTTGATGTTATTTCTTTGGCTTCTACCATCACTCTTCATACCAGAACAAGTCAACTTCCAGTGTTCAGCGTAGAAGGTCTCAAAGCTACAGGATAAACACATCTTTCCTGAGCATCAATTTTTCTCAGAGATTCTGGGGGAAATCCTAAGTGATTTATCACAAAGGAATTTAAAATACATTGACCTTAAACATAAGTTTTAAGAGGATATGGTAGGTTTCAAAGATATTTCTTGCTTATAGCAAGTTCCCCTTAATGTGTCTCCTCTCCTCTGCGTTAGGGCTCTTCATTCATTACCCACAGGCAGCCTCCTGCTGGCACTTGTTACAAGATAAATTTATCTGCTCATTTTCCATATAGAATAGAAAAAGGAGAGCAAAGGTGTAACAAGTATATAAAGCTAAGACGTATTCCTGAGAGGCTGGGAGGAACGGGCGATTTTTAATTTGTCTTGAGTTTTCTGGAATTGGGATTCCCAACACGTCCTGTTCCACCTTCTCTTAGACATGCAACTTGTGATTCAAAGCGATGATCTCAAGTTCTGTGTCCGAGAGAGGAATATGTGTAGATGAGGACAGCAGAGCAGTGGCGATAGGAAGTTCCTGTCTCCTCGCTGGTGTCCAGCCAATTGCTAGGTACACACACCTGCTGCGCAACCAACATCAGAATCACCTCGGCTCCTTTTCCTGCCCTACGTGCAGCTGCCAAAGAGAAGCCTAATTCAACAGACACTGAACGGGGCCCTATTTAGGCTTTGAATCCCAGGTTTATTGACCCGTGAAGTCTTTTCGATATTTCCTTAACCTGCCCAAGGGTAGGGCCCACACCTTCCTCTCAGGCAAGCTTTCTGGAGAAATATTCTTGTTTTCAGCCGTTGGCTGTGCGCTTTGAACAAGAATACTCTGAA
Source organism: Tamandua tetradactyla (assembly GCF_023851605.1). NCBI lineage: Eukaryota > Metazoa > Chordata > Mammalia > Pilosa > Myrmecophagidae > Tamandua > Tamandua tetradactyla. Next base: position 3,946,380 of record NC_135351.1, on the reverse strand, counting down.
TCCAGTTTCTTCAAATCTAGGGACTCTCCAAGTGTCAAGGCAATGCAAGAAAAGTCAGTCAGGCTAGAGGTGAAGTTAGCCATTTCTCACATTCGTGAGCGAATGCCCTTCAAGAACTAAAATCTGACTCTTCAGAAGGCTCCAAGACAGGTCCCCAGGAACGATGCATGCAAGGGGACGACCCAGACCACGTGGCTCCTAGATTAAAAAATTCAGGACCTTTTGCAAAAGGAAAGGTCAGCACAAAAATTCCTCCCAGCATCTTTGCGCCTGGGAATTTCGTGAAGGCGGAGGTGAGCGTCAGTGAAGTCCAGGCTACCAACGTTCTCCCACATCACACTCGGCCTCGCCCGGAGAGAGACCGCCACCCAGGCTCTCTCCCCTCTCCTCAGGCGGCGCGTCCGCGCGCGCGCGGGCGACAGTAGGCCCCGCCCCCGGGCGACGGCAAGCCCCGCCCCCTCTCGCGCGCCGGCGGCGGGGGGCGGGGCCTGCCGTCGGGCGCTGCCGGAGCGACGCAGAATGACGTTGAGGGACGCGGCGCCCGCCCGACCCCGCCCCGCGCACCGCCCGGCCCTGTCAGCTTCTGACGGCCGGCGGGCCGGGCTGACTGGGCTGACTGGGCTGACTGCGCGGCCGGGACGCTCGGCGCGCGCCTCCTCCTCCCGCTTCCTCCTACCTCCCCGCGAGCGGATCGCTTGCACACACTTCCTCCTCCTCCCTCCTCGGGTGCGCGCTCATCTGCTCCGCCGTGCACTGCTAGCCCGCGGGACCATGGCACACGCTCGGGGAGCCTGCTCCAGTACCCGGGGCTCTGGGGATGGCGAGATGGGCAAGCCCAGGAAGGTGGCGCTCATCACTGGCATCACGGGCCAGGTGAGTGAGGGTGCGGGGAGCCGAGTGCGGGGAGGCTGCTCCGGCACGCGTGCCTCGCTCTCCCTCCCCGGGCTGCGTGCGTTTCCAGGAGCAGTCTTCTGCGCGTCCCGGAAGATGTCTGTGGCCGGAGAGGCCGGAGAGAAAATGTGGTTTGTGGGGAGTTTGCAGCACCCGGAGTCCCGAATGCACTGAATGCCTCTGGTATTTTCTCCGGATTGTGTGAACATATTTTCTGCACGGAATGTGCTCCTCATGTCCGTGCAAGGGTACCCCACTCTCACCTGCCCGACGGGTGGCCGAGTGCTTGCTTCTCCAGGCTCTCGAGGGTGCACTTGGAATTTCGTCCTTTGCAGATCTAATCCTCGGGGAGGGGGAAGAACCAGTTATCTGTGAATAGGTGAGCAGTGTCCTCTTGCTTTAACTCAGCGCGAGGGCCACTTACCTGCTAACGTTTGGGAAGCAAGGAAGAGAGTGCTGATTTGGTTCTTCTCCTCATCAGATGGCCAGAAAGAAAAAATGAAAGAAAGTGGTGTCACAAAGCACGAGATGTTATCTTTTTTAAAAGAGAAGAAAGCAAACTCACAAAAACTTTTTTTTTAATCACACGAGCTTTTGAGATTCATGCTCACACAGTTTGGAGTATCATGTCACAGACCGGTCCAAAAATGATGCTAGGGCACCAGTTCCAAAGAAATGAGATACTTGTGTGCGGTAATCAGGAGGAACTGTCCTGAGTGTTGGAAGTCCATGTGGCAGGTTGAGCATGGCTCTTACAGGCGTTGCAACAGGTGGGGCCAGGCCACCATGTCTGGACCTAGAGATCTCCTGGCCAGTATTAAGTGTCCAAACCCTCTAAAATAAAGATAGTCAAAACTAACCCATATTGTGCCTTATTCTATGTCAGTCACTTGACTAATATTGACCATTTCTCAAAAACTTTTACTATACCCTGCTTTTCAGATGTGAAAACTTAAGCATGTTCTGTTGGGATTCAAACCCAGGTGATTTGGCTCTGGAGACTGAATTTTCAACTGTCATGTTGTATTGCCTCACAAGAGTAGGCATATTTCTATGTGGACATGGAAATACTAGATTCATGGATAAATTAAGAAAACTTGGCCTTAACTGGAATGGGAAATTAACAAACGATAGAATTGAAAGACACTGATGGATAGCTATGCGTGGTTTTACCTGATTAAAATTAGGTCTCATGGTCTGATGAGTAAGAAGTTCTTAAGGGGATGATGGGACAGATGCTAAGAAAGGGACCATATTGGAAAATTTGGGACTCATGGTCACCATAAACACCAAACATGCCAAAAATGTATGGGAGTAGAATCAAGAAATTTGGATTCTAGCCAAGGCTTTTCCACCATATTATTTTGGGCCAGTTGTTGAACTTGTGAAGATATTTATAATCTTAGATAATCAGTAGCATTTAATGTGTGTCTAATATTCTTGACTTTGTATCCAGTTTCAACTACTGTATACCTGAGTAGTTTTTGGTTATTCATGCCTCTTGCTTTGTTTAAGGGAGATACAATAAAGTAAGAGGGTTGAATAGGGTAAGGATCTAGATTGAGGAAGAGAACTTTTAAATTCAGGCATTCAATTCAGGGTCTACATACTGTCCTCTTCCATTTCTAATGCTGGAGACCCTTCTGCAGATGATTTCCCTTTCTCTGTTTTCTCAGACTGAATGTGAAGTGCAAATGTTTACTAAGCTTGATGATATGTTGACAGTAGAGTTAAGGTTTTATTTATTTATTTTTTTGGTGTATCAAGAAATTAATAAGCTGTTAACGTATTACATTGGCTTATACCAGTTTAAGTGACCTGCAGTATGAATCAATACAGGTTAGAAAGGAGCCTTATTTAGAGCTTTGAGAGCAGTCATTTGGCTGGTACTGAGTGGTGAGGAAGTGACTCCCCACTCCAGCTTGTCTCAGGATGCCACAGGGGAGCACCAGTTCATCAGGCCACTTTCTGACCAGAAGTTTTTTGCTACCCTTTTCATTTTCACTTTTAACTCCTTGCTTGGTTTTCAGGCTCCTTTTAGTCTCTGCACCTTTTTCCTTCCAGCATCCACCCTCTGCTTTGTATCATTACTTGTGTTGCATTGACTCCTCACCCCTACCACGGTGCTCAACTCTGTAACAGCCACATAAATACTTGCTGATGGAATTTACTGCTCTTCTATGCTTTTTATTTGTCTTCTAGGAATTACAGCTCTGTGTGCGTATGGGAGAGAGAGAGAGAAATTGTTTCACACTTAAGAAGAGGTCTTAGATTCAAGAAGTGAGGTAGAAACCACTGCTCTGGAATTTAGGCTTACTGTGAGATGTGTACCAAGATGGGTGCTTAAGTGGGTTGTTTGAAATTCACAATTGAGAAAGAGTGCAGACAGTCAGGGTGCCCTGTCTGCTATGCATCTCTGATATATATAGCTAAATTCTCTATATGACTCTGATAAGTGGAGTTGTTCTTATATATATATATTTAAGGAAACATTTCTGAAGCCTTTATTTACAAAAGCTTTAAAAGCAAATAATACCCTCTGTTGTGCAAATAATGTTTTGTTTAAAAAGGACCACCCAGTTACAACATTGGAATATGAATGAAGAATGTACAAGGGAAACAAACCAATGTGGCTAACATTTGGAGATCTGCTAATATTACTGATTGAAGTGTAGATAGCACACACATAATTGTAGTCCATCATTTCAGTGTAGAGCTAATTGATTACCAAAAAGTTATCCCACACATGCTCTGGTTTGGCCACATATACTGCATAGCTAAATATTTCTGTCTCTTTTGTCAATATATATAAAATAGATTGCAAAGATAGGCACAAAAAATAAACAAGCATTACACTCCTCAGTTACTAGTATTTTGTTGCTTTGTACCAAATTTTTCCATTATTTATCTTTGTAGAAATGATGAAAGCTCAATTTTTGTTTTCTAATTTGATACAAAATATAGCTAAAAAATTGCCATCTTTGGACTTTAATGAAATTAATTTGTGGAATCAGCAAATCAAGAGCTTCATAAGTGTGGCTGTAAAATTTTAAAAATTTAGGGTAAACAGTGATGGAATGAAAAAAAAAGCAGGTCTTGGATCCAGTTTACAAGCAGTTACTCAAAATCCAGCCACAAGGTATTTTTTCCTGAAGGGTGTAAAACTGGTTTGAAAAATTCTTCAGTCATAGAACAGCTTACAAATGCCAATTAGAAACTAACAAGACACTAGATGTGCTTGTAAGATTAAATACTACATACAGAAACAGCAGTTACTAAGCTCCTCAGTAGTTTTCTTTTTCTTTTTTTTTAATGTTAGTCTTGCTGCATCCATCATTTGCACAATGTGTGTGCTATATTCCATGGATAAAAAATAAGTAAATACTCTAGAAAGTTGTCAGATGGTCATTTTTTTTCCAGCTAAAAGCAAGAAAAACCAAAATTTCTGATAAAACAGGATTTAGAGTCACACTCTAAAGAGCAAAATTGATGCTCCACAATCTCAAATAGCTAAAATTCCTGCAGAATGGAAGGGAGAAGCATAAAACAGGGAAATAAATTAGTCAGTGCTGATAATTTAGGAAAGGGGGAAAACAAGCCAACCCCAAGTAGATAAAGTTCATCAAAATATTCAATATGATGTGCTTTTGCCACTCTCTATCATACATTTGCTAACGAGTGTATAAAATTAAGACCAAATTTAATCTGAATGCTTTTCTATTAAGATATGAAATAGGAATGATAGTATTTGGTACTGCAAAGCAGAAAATAAAATGGACTGTAAAAGAAAAAGAAAAGGTCCTGTCTATTATTCAAGGGATTCAACCAGAGGTAAAACCTATATACAAGCGTGTAAAACTCAAATAAAATAAAAATAAAGGGCTATTTCATGTCATGACTGCTTGTTGGCTTCCTCTTCATATGCATTCCCTGTGCCTTTCTGTACAGAGGATGAACCAGAACTAAGGCCATGCAAATGACCACCATATTTGGCCTCATCAATATAATCTTCAAAGAACATTTCTCTCATTTTGAAAAAGGCCATTTCTGTAAGTAGTGAATCAAATCCTTTCTGATGATGTGGTCTTACCGTTCCAGTTCTAACTGCTCAGCAATTTCTTGTAATCCCCCTTTGAGATTTTTGTAGTTCTTCATGTGGTATTTCACATCATAAATGACAGGAAAAAACAATAGAAGTGGTCAGGATTTTGACTAAATAGCCAAAGTATTAGCTACTATGAAATGACCATTTGACCCCTTCACAGAGGACTACTACAGATGTCATAAGTTCTGCAAAGTGCTGGGTCTTAATTCCTTCCTCTTCATGTTTTTTAATCTGGATACCAGATGTTGTTAGATGCTCTATGGAGTCTTGGGCATACATATCCTCTGTTAAATTAAATTTATAATTAAACTGCCACGTTGAAGACCTGGATAGTATTCTCCTTGCTCATTCATAAATGTCAGTCCTAGCTGAATTATCTTTAATAAGCCTGCATTACACTGCAAGAGTTGGTACTGATAGTCAGCATTGCTTCTGAGTTGTCCAATGGGCCTTGCAACTACACCTGGAAACTCAGTGTCCATAGTAACGTAATTATATTTTCGGATAACTTGATGAATTTTCTTCATCTCTTCATCCAAGTTGAAAGCCCAAACTTCACAAATTCTTTGCCTATAATCTACAGTTGCTCTGACATAGTGAGGGCATAAGGGAGTCTAGATGCCAAGCATCAAGATGTTATACTTGATTAGTGATTTGTTTTATAAAATAATTTATCCTTTATTTGCTCATGCTGCTCCTCCCATAGAGACAGCTCACTGCAGCAGTGGCTGTAGGCTGTAGCGGGTGCCCCATAGACACCTCTTCCCCAGTAAATGGGAAAGGGGAGTTGGGGCTGCATTGCTCCCTGCTGTACCTTAGCTTATCCAGTGGAATAAGTCTTAAATGTACTTGTATTTAAGGGATTATTTGTCTTCCTATTAAGCTTCTTGCTCTAACTTCCCCCTCCTATCTATTACTACTACTACTACTACTACTACTACTACTACTACTACTACTACTACTGCTACTATTATTATTTTTAATGATTTATTTTGTAATCATTTTGAATTTACAGAAAAGTTCCAAAGATAGTACAGAGACCCACAGGTCCAGCTATCTCTAATATGAATACCTTACATAACTTTGGTGGATTTGTCAAAACTAAGAAATTAACATTGGTATGCTAATTACCATTGATATAATTAACAGGCATTACAAATTTCAACTGCTTCTTAAGTTGCTCCTTTTCTTCCCCTGCTGTCTGTAGCATCATGGGGTCACAGTGCCTCCCTTTTTTTTTTTTTTTAATTTATTTTTATTTTTTTAATGGGTTTAAAAATTTTGTTATTGTGGTAGCAGGTATAACAATGCAAAATTTCCCATGTACAATTCAGTAGTGTTAATTACATTCACAATCAATATCATCCTTTACTAAAACCCTGTCCATCTCCCCAGACAGAAACTCTGCACCCATTAAGCATTAACTCCCCATTTGGCACTCCTATCTCTGCCCTTGGTAAAATATATTCTAATTTCTGTCTCTGAATTTCCCTGTTCTAATTATTTCATATGTGAGATCATAAATATTTGTTCTATTGTGTCTGGCTTATCTCTCTCAATGTGGAGTCTTCACAGTTGATCCGTACTGTAGTATTTGTCAGAACTTCATTCCTTTTTATGGCTGAATAATATTCCTGGTATGTATATACCACATTTTGCTTATCCACTCATCCATTGGTGGACAATTGGGTTGTTTCCACCTTTGGCTGTTGTGAATAATGCTCCTATGAACATCAGTGTGCATACTATCTATTCTTGGCACAGTAGTTGTCGGCCATTTTCCCATGTTTTCCTTATTAAATCACCTTCTCAGAAAACCAGACTCTGGCTTCGCATTGTTGTTTTTTAGGCCCTCTGCCAGCCCACGAAGCTCACCTCCACTGGTAATGATGCTTGTGTTCTTTACACCCATGATAATGTTCTTGCTGTTCTTTGAATACTATTGTCTTGTACCTCTTTGGAGACATTATTTTCTGGTTGAATAGCCTCCCAAGTTTTATTTCTTTTACTGAATTAAAAGCTTCTGTGTTCTCAGACTGACCTTGTCAAATGCGGCCATTCTCTGAAGTTTCTGTGTGTTTAAGTATATGCTTTCCTGATTGGCTGTATAGGTAATTTACATATCATTGTACCTCTGATTGTAAACTGCTTTAAGACAGAACCCTTATTTTTGTCCTCTTACCTCCCTCTGGGTTTTCAAAAACATTGACTTATTCTTTCCATTAACAGAACAGATATTTACTGAGCATCTTCAGTGTTCAAGATTTGTGTTAGATCCTGCTGGGAATATAAAGATGTGAAAGAGATCATTTTTGCCCTCTAGGAGATTAAAATAATACATATGAAAAGATACTACACATGAAAAAATTGGTATTGTAACAAGTTATGTTAGAGGCCAAATGAGTAGTACATACATCATCAGGACTGGGAGAAGTAATTGAATGCTAGAGAACATCAGAGAGGGGAAAATAGAAGTGACTGTATTCTAGATGAACAGCATGCACAGAAGTGCAGAGAGGGAAGAGTTTTGGGGCACACTGAGGACAAATGTATAGCAATAATGGGAAGTAAGGTATTTTATTCAATTATCTATATATCTTGCCCACTTCCAAAATAGATTTTGAGGTAGCATCAATAAAAGAACCTAATTGGATCATCATTTAAAAATGAAAAACAAAAACAAAAAAGCAGGAGCTTGCAATGAGTGTGCTAGTAAGGTGAAGGTGGTATACCAAAAATCAGAGGCAGGGAATGGTGCTCCCAGTTGAGCGTTCAATTCAGCTTTGAGCCCCCTACTAGTCAAGACAAAAAGGGAAAACATAGTTCTTGTAAACAGGTAAATAGAGGTGAGTGGAACTTTTTATTAGTACTAAACTCTCAGATGAATTTAATATTTAAACAAGAGACACTGATCAACATAATGGATAAAATCCTCAGTAGTAGTTTTTTAAAGACCACAGAGGAACATCTGCCTAGGGTACTCTTACTACTCTCTAATGAAAGGCAAAAGCACATTTTTTTTGTATGCAGAGATTTTAGAGAATTGATTGGCAGAGTGTTCAAGTTTTCCTTTTGAAATATTGCTTGTCTAATCAGGTTTCTTCCAGCAGAGCAGGCAAGTTTGAACTGCAGCTTTGTGCTTTTCATTTGCTAGAGATCCTTGCACTGTGAACACCAGGGGTATTTGATGGTGGGATTAATATTGGTGTTTTAAAATTGAAAGCATTTGACATAGTGATGTTCTTCCCACTTGCCAGTACTTCTTGATTTTCCTTAGGAAGTGGTTTTAAAAATTACAAAGTTGAGGTTTCAGAGCTCTGCACCGTGAAGTATGGAAGGCAAGCATGTATCTTTGAATTACTGAGTAACTAGTCATGATCAAGAGGAGTTAACTTATCCCTAGGTTGAAGATAACAAAATGTAGGTAAGTCTTGTATGGATGTAAGGAGATGGACTCTTTGACTTAAGATCAGATTATTTAAACCATATTTTATTTCAAAATTTTGTCTGATAGGTTTTCTACTGTTTTTATGCTCATATGAACAAATTAATTAAGAGATGTTCCCTTGGGATACATATTAGGGTTTTAAAACTGGAATTAAATTACTGGCATAATATAGAGGAGGAAAGGAGGCTGCCTAAGTGTGATTTGCCCAGATCACTAGCAAGTTAGTGCTGGAGTTAGGGTTAGACACCCAGATTCTTGTCCTCTTGGTCATCGGTCTTCCCATCATCCTAGGACTCTGAGTAACACTGTCCCCTACTAACAACAAGAAAGAGAGATTGCCATTAGCCAGAAAAATTTCAGTAAAATACGATATGTATTAATAAAATGTACATTATAGTGTTATATGGTTGAATAATAAATGTACATTTGAGTAAGTAGTCAAATTTATTTTAATATGTAAGAAATAGCTAACTTGATATAAATTTTAAAATCTTATTTTCGCAAAATATTTGTAGTTTGAAAAGATTTAGGGGGTTAGGGTAATTAAATTGAAATCTCTGGTATTTGATCTACAAGAGAATATTTAAGATTATAGGGACTTAAGAAAGTGGTTAATTTTAGACAAGAGGCTTTTTAGAGAACTTAGATCTTCACCTTGCCTTCAAGGCCCGTTACTCCCCATAACTGGCAGTCCTCCTCTGATTACCTCCGGCTTACTTGATAGTACCTTGACCACTCGTGATCTGGGAAGACCGAGTTCTGAGTATCTCTGTGTTCGCCTGTAAAACTATAAGGCTGAAATTGAAAGTGAGTTTCCTTAATTTCTGACTTAATTTCCTAAGTGACCTAAAAGTACTCTCTTAATTGTCATTGTGATTCTAAGTGGCTACCTCTGAGGTGTAGAATTTTTAATTTGCCAATCTTTTGAAGCAGCCTTTCCTGAACCTTTGTTAGACCAAAGTTATCATTTACTGTGTAGCCGAACCGGAATTATTTGGCTGTGATTCCATGTAAAGGATCAGGCTTAAAGTGGTGAGGCAAAAATATTTGCCTTTAATCAGGATTCTGGATACTTAGTAGATAAATATTTGGGGAGACATTTATGGAATAGTTATTGTGTGCCAGGCAATGTGCCAAGCAGTTTACATAAATTATATCATTTAACATTATGGGGAAGGTATTTTTGCTGTCCATGTTACGCCAGATGAGGAAACCAAGACTTGGAGTACTTCAAACTTGCTTTAGGACTCCTTACTTAAAAAGTGGTAGAACCAGAACCATGCTCTCTATGAGGATATATCCACAGGGTAAAGTCTAACTTCTTAAATGCTGAAATTGAAAAACGAAGAGTTATATGGTGAAAGCTATGTGGCATTATCACATGGCTTCTCTACGAGTCATTTAAACATTATCTTTTTCTCAGGACTTCCCTTATATGTCAGTTTGGACTGGCTCTGTTGGCTAGTTTGTTAGACGTTTACTGCTCTCAAGAAGTAGGTTTTTAAAGGCTGCTGTATATTTTGATTAGTGGTTTAATGCATGTTAGGGTAGTGTTAATATTACTAACTTGGATTCTTAGTGGAAGTTTGGAATAAGGGTGAGATGTGGGTAGAGAAGGGAGGGCTGTGTTCTGTGAGACCTGTTGAAGATGTATGACGATCTTTTCTGCAGCATGCCACTCAGTTCTCCTATAAGGTTTCTTAACGGTAAGAGAAAAGAACAACTAGAGTGAAGTGCCTTTCCCTGTGTACAAAGCTCTGCTTTTTCTGGTGGAGAGTCAAGGTATAGTGGCCAATAAATGTGATCAGAAAAAAGTAGGTATCTAGGACAACACTGGGGGTCCTTGGCTTGCCTGGATAACAGTTTTGACTGGAGAGCCAGTCCCTGAGTTTGGTGTAGCACACGTGGAGACAGAGCATTCAGTGTGCTGGAGAGAGACGGGGGAAATGCTTATGGACCAGTTCTCAATTATGTGGCCACTACACATGGTTCTCAGGAACTGTTCTCCCACCTTTGCACTGATCTGAGTCTTACCATGCCTACATGTTCTTGCTATGTTCTTAGTTATGTCATTCCCTACCTCTAATGCTATTTTCCCTCTCGTAAAGTGGAGTTTGTGCTTGCTGTCATGGCCCAGATTGGATTTTCTTTAGGATACTCAGGAATACCTTACTTGAGATTTTTGTACCTCATTATGAACACAAGATGACTGTCTAACCCTGAATATCTACTGGTCTGCTTAAGGTCCTAAGCAAATACTTTTGACTTGATTTTTGTCATTGCAGGTTAGTTTAATCTGAAGGGCTGCTTCCATGATTGAGAGTTCCTTTCCTTTTCTCTTTTCCAGTAAGCCTTGCATTTTGGCTACTAGCAGCTCTTTATTTCTCACCTCTCCTAAATCTCCAGGTAATTAAAATTTGGCAAGTAAGTATTTGGTTTTTTTGTTCTTAATTAGCCTTTTCTTCTAGAGGCAATCACATTTTGTTGCAAATCCTCCTGTACTTAATAATAGAAGTATTAGTAATCACACTTAATTCATTCAACAAGTTTTTAAATGCCATTATGAGTCAGGCGCTGGGAATACAACAGACAAAACAGACGAAAATAATGATACTTATGAAAGTGATGTTTAAGCGATGATATGGTAGATTACAATAACATGTTTTGAGCATTTACTTTGTGCAAGGTACTGTTCAAAGTACTTTATGTTTATTAATGAAGTGAAGCAACACAGCAGTTTTATATGCAGTTTCTTATTATCTCCGGGAAATATTGCAAGATTAAGTAGATAGCCTAAGATCAGTGGGGTTGTGTTTACAGACTCAGATTTGAAATGTAATTTTATTTTCTATTAAGCTTGTAATTAGTATACATAAGTACATTCTAAGGAAAGGTAAATAAATTGAATATCAGATTTAAAAAACAAGGCATCTTTTACAGTTGTGGAAAGATTGATTATAGTGATGAAATTAGCTAATATTAATCACTACATTATATGTCTACCATGTTATTTTATTTTCTATGTCATTTGGGTCATATCTTTAGTTAATTCTTTTGAGTGCCCATGTTGATGACAAATCTTGCAAACTCCCTGAAAGCTGGGACTCTGTGGAAGCGGAGTGGAAGAGAATGAGTTGGGTTTCTAAGCCAATTTAGGTTAGAATTACTGCTCAGGTACCTATGAGCTGCATTGCTTTGTGCAAGTTACTTATCTGTTCTGCCAGATTGGAAGAGTAATTCTTCCCAAATAGAAAATAAGTTTGACACATAGTAGGGACCTTTGCTGCATTACTAGAATGGACCTTTCTTTTGCAGTAACAAAAATAATGAAAGCTTTCTTAAATTCTGTAAAGGAAGTTGAACATAAAAGGGTATTAATATTTTGTTTTGCTTTGCATGGGAGAAGGGGCGGGGGGCGGGGGGGAGAAGGGGATTGGGCAATGAGTTCCATAGTATTTGGAATCAACCTCAGGAGGTTATTGAGTCCTGAAGGCCAACAGATTTGATGTCTAGTGAATCTTACAAACTGTATGTGCAAAGCACATTCTGGGAGTCAGTATTATCTTTCTGTTTAAGAGGATTGTGAGCAGCAGACTTCTACTCTAAATCTTCCTTACTGTGATTTGTGGTCCTGGTATGAAAAGTTTGGGATAATTGGAGATGAAAAAAATGTCTTGAATACAGTTCTACTTTGATCAAAGACTGTGATGTAGTGGGATTGTTTTCATTATCTTTACATTACATGTAATTAAATGATTAACTGAGGAAAGAGCATGGGCGTGAAAAGAGCTCTGGACTAAGATTCAGAGGCCTGGTTTTTTTTTAAATATAATTTTACTGAGATGTATTCATATACCATACAATCCATTCAAAGTATAAAATCAGTGGTTCACAGTATCATCACACAGTTATGCATTCATCCAGAAAAATAAATAAAAAGAAAACCCCAAACATCCCACACCCCTTTACTTACCCAGTTTTAAGACTTAGAATAGAGGTAAGTTAACTAAGATGGTGTAGTATTGACAGAGATAGGTTTATTTATCAGTGGAACAGAAAAAACATCTAGAAATAGATCTGTACAAAACTATACTGTTTTTTTTCCCAGTATAGTTATACAGTCATTATTAAAGATCAGGGCTACTGGATTATAGTTCACCAATTTCAGGAATTTCCTTCTGGCTATTCTAAAACACTAGACTCTATAAATTTCTGTATAATGAGTCTGTAGTAACAGGCATTTGTTAAATCCTAATTTCTCAGTTACGCTTCCTTCCTCTCTTAGGATCTTTCAGTCTTCAGGGATATCTGGCAACAACTGTTTTAATTTCTTCATGTTGGAAAGGAATAGAGGAATGAAATTGGTTGATGTTCTTGAAGAGACTGCTACTTTTGGGTTTCATGAGTTATCCGGCCTAGGATCAATCTGGAGTAGAGGCCAGGTTTTTAATACCAATGACTTTATATAACCTCAATTTTTTCTGAGTCTGGTTTTTAATCTGTCATGTGAAAGAATTTCATGGTGTTCTCTCAAGTCTGTCTCAAGTCTAAAGCACAATGACTTTAGGTTTACATAATAAATTATCATTGATTTTGTGCAAAATTTTAAAAATATATAAATATTTTTATTTAAGCAGTATAGTCATTAAAGGACAATAGAAGAACTTATTTAAATGAAATGAATGAACTATTAACTTTACTCTATTTAACAGTAAGTGTGTAAACTAAGAAGAAATTCACATAAGAATTTATATTTTGAGTTTAGTGTTATACAGCTGAGGTTTCATTCATTCAGCAAATGTTTATTGAGTTTGGCAACACAAATTTTGCCCTTTTTTTCTCTGTATATCCCTGTAGAGACCTTGAGCTTCATTTTGAATCCACATTTACCTTTTTCCTTTTTGCTGAAAGAACAAAATGACAAAGCCTGTACTTAGGTGATTGTTTCGTTTCCTTGGCTGCTCAAACAAATGTCATACAGTGGGTTGGCTTAAACAATGAGAATTTAATGGCTCTTGGTTTTGAGGCGAGGAAAAAGTCCAAATCAAAGCATCTAGGGGTTGCTTTTTCCCCAAAGTCTGTGGCTTCTGGGGTTGGCTGTTGGCAGTCTTTGGTCCTTGACTTCTCTGACACCTGGCAGTGCACCTGCCAGCTTTTCCTGGCCTCTCTTTTCTCTTCAGGGTTCCGTTAAATTTCAGCTTCTGTCTTTCCATGGCTTTCTCTTCATCTGTCTGAATTTAATTCTGTTTATAAAGTACTCTAGTAATAGGATTAAGATCTATCCTGATTAAGGTGGGCAACCTCATCAAAAGGTCCTATTTACAAAGGGTTCACAGCCACAGTAATGGGTTAAATTTAAGAACATAGTTTTTTTTTTTTGGGTACAGAGAACTCCAAGCCACCATAATGATTGTTGTGAAATGGGATTAATAGGCATTGCCCGTAGGAGAGGCATTTTGTATTTTGCTAATATGTATGGAAGTGGGTAGTATGGTAGGCTTGCCTCTTTAATGAAACCTTGAGTATGTGTAATCTGATAGGTTGGTCTCAGTTGGCCTGAAGACCCCCAAATCAGAATAACCTTTTTTCCAGCCCTGGAGAAGAACCCATAGCCATGCTTGCCCTGAAAATGGTTCTGACTGGATGATTTTACATTAGTTGACTTAGTACCTTCCCTTCCTCGTTTGGCCCCTTGTATGAACACATACCACCATCAGTTGTTCCTAATTCACTCATTGAGTGAATGTGAACTTCTTTAATTAATTTTATTTCTTTCTCTTGCTGCTCTTTAAAATCACACCTAACAAACACTCTCAGCTTCACTTTGAGATTGCACCTCTTACTTATGAGAACATTTATTTAGTGCCTACTGTATGTTAATAGGCCCTGCCTTCAAGTAAAGAAACCTTAGGTCTTTTCAGACTTTCTTAAAGATTCCCCAAGTCTTATTTTGATTTTTATGAGTTTTGGATGTTATCATTGGAATATATTCTACCACTTGCATTTTTGTTGAACAGAGTCTCCTTTTCATATTCAAGGAATGTTTTTTTCTAGGTAAATTAGGTCTCCTGTGATTCTACTTAGTAAAATCAAATGGCTTTTGGAATGGAGAAATGTGATTTCCAATTCCAAACTGTTGATGTTAACTTCTCTTCATTCCTATATTAACCATAAGTACTTATATTTGCATGTTAATTTATAGTATTCTGATCATTTAAAAAGTTATTTCCTTTGGTCTTAACATTACTCTGTGAAGCAGACAGATGTTATGACCAAGAACCAGAGTAATCAAATGACTTTCCAGTGTCATATGGCTACTGATTTCCTACCTCAACAACTCCTAGCTCCTTTTCCCTGACTTCTAGATTCCCACGGTCTACTAAATTGAATCAAAATTTCTTCTTTTTTCTATGACCAATGTTTTACTCTAATCTGATGTATTTCTTTACTGTTTTATCAGTAGACTGGGGTAGATAGAATAATGGTACCCCAAAGATGTCCATGCCCTAATGTCTGGAATCTGTGAATGTTTTACCTCATATAGCAAAAGCATTTTTGCATATTTGATTAAGCTTGGGATCTTGAGATGGGGAGGTTTTCCTGAGTTATCTGGGTGGGACTAATGTAATCATGAAGATTCTTAAAACGGGATGAGGGAGGCAGAATTATCAGAATCAGAACGATTTCACTGTATTAAAGACTTGACCATACACTGCTGGCTTTGATGATTGAAGGGAGTCACAAGCTAAGGAACGAGGAAGATGGAAAAGTTGGGGAAAAGATTCTCCCTTAGAACATGCGGAAAGAACACAGCCTTGCTGACAACTTTATTTTAGCCCATTGAGACCCATATCAAGACTTCTGACTTCTAGAACGGTAAGATAATACATTTATCTTTTTGATTTAAGTCACAAGTTTGTTGTAATTTGTTATAGCATCAATAGTAAACTAGTACACAGATCATGTACTTGTCCATAATTTCCACTTTCTTAGACTTTTTTCTTTCTCTCTTGCCTCTTAATATTTATCTGTCCTCGGTGTCTACTATTCCTTCATATTCCAGCTCTTACTTGTTTCCAGTACCTTGGGATGCCTTCCACATTTTGATTAATTCAGCAAATATTTTTGAGTTCCTTCTGTCAGTAAGGAACTTATTTCTTCTTTTGGTGTTATGGGGAATACCAGGATGCCCTTGTTTGCAAGGAATTTACATCTAATGAGGCACATTATTCAACACTGAACTGTGGAAGGCAGTTTAGAGAGCTCACATACAGAGTTGTGAGGATATTTTGGAATTTATGCCAATATGCTCCTAACAATAAAGCTGTTCTATTATCATTATCATCACTATTGTATAAAAACACAGAATTCTCTTTTGTTGGCTTTGAGAAAGTAAGTGGCTTTTTAGGGAAACCCCATGTGGCCAGGAACTGTGGGTTACCTCTGGGAACTGAGGGCAGCCTCCAGCTGAAAACCCCGCAGTAAGCTAAAAAGCCTTAGTCCTACTTCAGAAAAACTGAATTCTGCCAAAAACCTGAGTGAGCCTGAAAGTGGATTCTTCCCAAGTTGAGCTTCAGGTGAGACTGGCATCTTGATTTTAGCCTTGGGAGGACCCAGCTAAGCCATGCCTGATCTGTAGAAACTGTAGACTGATAAATATGTGTGGTTTTCAGCTACTGAGTTTGTGGGAATTTTGTTCTGTAGCACTAGATAATTAGCACGAGGAGAACACATATTGTTACAACACATATAGAAATAATTATAAGACCGTACAGTGTCAGTGCCACATAAGAGGTGTGAATGATGTGTTATGGTTATTCAGGAACCATGGACCATGGCTACAGCTGGGGAGATCAAGGAAAACCTCATAGAGGAGGTGCTTCTGAACTGTGCCTTACAAAATGGCAGGAATTTCAGAGGATCAGAGGAGATTATTTTGGGTAGAGGGGCATGATCAAAGAAAGGTATGAGGAAGGAAAGCACAAAGGTTATTCAAGGAAAAGATCACTTGAAATGAAGAGGTCATGAATGCAGTAGGTGATAGGCTACCAAGACTGAATGGACTAGATTATGGTGGGTTTTGTAGTTTAGACCCTAGAGTGTGAATGTCATTTCATTAAGTAGTGAAAAGCCATTGATGTTTTTGAATATAGAAGTGGTATGATAGAAGGTATCCTTTCAGAATATTGATTGGAAGGTGGTAGACAAAGCACTTTGAAAGGTGGCTAAGAGGAAGAAAGATAATTTATTTCCTAAGTACAGTTGTGATGTGATAAGAAATCAGAAGTAAGGTGATATTTATTCACTATTTACTGTGAGCCTAGCATATAGTAGATAAGAAGGAAACAATAGGAAAGATTGTGAGAAGAGAATTAAAAGATTTAAGTCAGTTTGTCTAGGTCCGTAAGTACAAGGACTGTGTCTTGTTCAGTGCGTGTCCATAGAGCAGTGCCATGTCCATAGAACAGTGCATGTCCATAGAACAGTGCCATGTCCATAGAACAGTGCATGTCCATAGAACAGTGCCATGTCCATAGAACAGTGCATGTCCATAGAACAGTGCATGTCCATAGAGCAGTGCCATGTCCATAGAACAGTGCATGTCCATAGAACAGTGCATGTCCATAGAACAGTGCCATGTCCATAGAGCAGTGCCGTGTCCATAGAGCAGTGCCGTGTCCATAGAACAGTGCATGTCCATAGAACAGTGCCATGTCCATAGAACAGTGCATGTCCATAGAACAGTGCCATGTCCATAGAACAGTGCATGTCCATAGAACAGTGCCATGTCCATAGAACAGTGCATGTCCATAGAACAGTGCCATGTCCATAGAACAGTGCATGTCCATAGAACAGTGCATGTCCATAGAGCAGTGCCATGTCCATAGAACAGTGCATGTCCATAGAACAGTGCCATGTCCATAGAACAGTGCATGTCCATAGAACAGTGCCATGTCCATAGAACAGTGCATGTCCATAGAACAGTGCATGTCCATAGAGCAGTGCCATGTCCATAGAACAGTGCATGTCCATAGAACAGTGCCATGTCCATAGAACAGTGCATGTCCATAGAACAGTGCCATGTCCATAGAACAGTGCATGTCCATAGAACAGTGCCATGTCCATAGAACAGTGCATGTCCATAGAGCAGTGCCATGTCCATAGAACAGTGCATGTCCATAGAACAGTGCCATGTCCATAGAGCAGTGCCGTGTCCATAGAGCAGTGCCGTGTCCATAGAACAGTGCATGTCCATAGAACAGTGCCATGTCCATAGAACAGTGCATGTCCATAGAACAGTGCCATGTCCATAGAACAGTGCATGTCCATAGAACAGTGCCATGTCCATAGAACAGTGCATGTCCATAGAACAGTGCCATGTCCATAGAACAGTGCATGTCCATAGAACAGTGCCATGTCCATAGAACAGTGCATGTCCATAGAACAGTGCCATGTCCATAGAACAGTGCATGTCCATAGAACAGTGCCATGTCCATAGAACATGTCCATAGAACAGTGCCATGTCCATAGAGCAGTGCCATGTCCATAGAACAGTGCATGTCCATAGAACAGTGCCATGTCCATAGAACATGTCCATAGAACAGTGCCATGTCCATAGAGCAGTGCCATGTCCATAGAACAGTGCATGTCCATAGAGCAGTGCCATGTCCATAGAACAGTACCATGTCCATAGAACAGTGCCATGTCCGTAGAACAGTGCCATGTCCGTAGATCAGTGCATGTCCATAGAACAGTGCCGTGTCCATAGAGCAGTGCCGTGTCCATAGAACAGTGCCGTGTCCATAGAGCAGTGCCGTGTCCATAGAGCAGTGCCATGTCCATAGAACAGTACCATGTCCATAGAACAGTGCCATGTCCGTAGAACAGTGCCATGTCCGTAGATCAGTGCATGTCCATAGAACAGTGCCGTGTCCATAGAGCAGTGCCGTGTCCATAGAACAGTGCCGTGTCCATAGAGCAGTGCCGTGTCCATAGAACAGTGCCGTGTCCATAGAGCAGTGCCGTGTCCATAGAGCAGTGCCGTGTCCATAGAGCAGTGCCGTGTCCATAGAGCAGTGCCGTGTCCATAGAACAGTGCCGTGTCCATAGAACAGTGCCATGTCCATAGAGCAGTGCCATGTCCATAGAGCAGTGCATGTCCATAGAACAGTGCCGTGTCCATAGAACAGTGCCGTGTCCATAGAGCAGTGCCGTGTCCATAGAACAGTGCCGTGTCCATAGAGCAGTGCCGTGTCCATAGAGCAGTGCCGTGTCCATAGAGCAGTGCCGTGTCCATAGAGCAGTGCCGTGTCCATAGAGCAGTGCCATGTCCATAGAACAGTGCCATGTCCATAGAGCAGTGCCATGTCCATAGAGCAGTGCATGTCCATAGAACAGTGCCATGTCCATAGAACAGTGCCGTGTCCATAGAGCAGTGCCATGTCCATAGAGCAGTGCCATGTCCATAGAACAGTGCCATGTCCATAGAACAGTGCATGTCCATAGAACAGTGCATGTCCATAGAGCAGTGCCATGTCCATAGAACAGTGCATGTCCATAGAACAGTGCCAGGAAAGAAGTGGGCGCTCTGTAAATATTTGTTGAATGACATCTGAAGTTGTTCTTTTCTCTATAAAAATCCTTGAGTGAATATCTACCCCATAAAAAAAGGACCAGAAATGTAAGTGCACAATATATCATATATATATATAGCAAGAGCAGAGAGTCAGCTGACTATACCCTGCAGGCCAAATACAGCTACCACCTGTTTTGGTAATACAATTTTATTGAAACACATCCATACTTATTTATTTCCTTATCGTCTGCGGCTGCTTTCACATAGAGTTGAGTAGTTGCAGCAGAGACCTTATGGCTCACAAGGCCTAAAATATTTACTAGCTGACCTTTTACTGAAAAAGTTTGCCTATCCTTGCTGTAGAGTTATCTTCCTAGGGTGGGCAGTTGAGCTGCTGTGGATATAGATAATATCTCAAAATGGTAGAATGGGGAGATAGAAAAGATGAGGTTGATGTTTTACAATTTTAGGATTAGAAGAGGAGAAAGAACTAGGAAGGGAAAAGGTAGGAGACTGGGTCATTAGAGGAGAATAGAGTACAGAGTAAAATTGTGGAATCAGGGAGGATAGAGGATTTTTTTTTTTAGTTGTGCCAAACTGCATATCGTAAAATATCTTAAAACTTCATAAAAGATAATATATTTCCCATTAGTGACATTTAGTTGAATATACTCAATGTTGTGCATCCATCACCACTATCTAGTTCCAGTATATTTTCATCACCTCAAAAGGAAACCCTTTACTCATTAAACAGTCACTCCTGGTTTTTCCTTTCCCCAGTCCTCGTTAACTGCTAATCTGCATTCTGCCTATGAATTTGCCTATTATGGATATTTCATATAAATGGCATCATATAATATGTGGCCTTTTTTGCTCTCTTCTTTCACTTAGTATAACGTATTCAAGGTTCAGCCGTGTTGTAGTATGTATCAGAACTTCATTCCTTTTAAAAGCTGGGTAATAGTCCATTATATGGGTATACCACATTTTGTTTATTCATTCTTTAGTTGATGGACATTTGCATTGTTTCCATCTTTTGACAATTGTAAATAAAGCTGTTGTAAACATTTGTATGCAAGTTTCTGTTTGAACACCTCTTTTCAGTTCTTTTGGGTATATATCCAGGAATGGAATTTCAGGAATTAAAAAAAAAATAACAGGGTGGGCAATGGTGACTCAGTGGCAGAGTTCTCGCCTACTGTACCAGAGACCCAGGTTTGGTTCCCGGTGCCTGCCCGTGTAAAAACAAAAAC
Organism: Tamandua tetradactyla; assembly: GCF_023851605.1. Classification (NCBI taxonomy): domain Eukaryota; kingdom Metazoa; phylum Chordata; class Mammalia; order Pilosa; family Myrmecophagidae; genus Tamandua; species Tamandua tetradactyla. Next base: position 3,926,107 of record NC_135351.1, on the reverse strand, counting down.
AAAAAAAACAAAACTTTTTGTTCTTGTATAATGTAACATATATACAAAGCACAGAAAGAAAAAAGCAGTAATTTTCAAAGCACTTTTCAACAAGTAGTTATAGGACAGATCCCAGAGTTTGTCATGGGCTTTTTAGATTTTTCCTTCTAGTTGCTTCAGAACATTGGAGGCTAGAAGAAATAAATATTTTTTTTATCATCACAGTCTACTTTTTTTTCCTTTTTTGTGAAAAATAACATATATACAAAACAATAAATTTCAAAGCACAGCACCACAGTTGTAGAACAGATTTCAGAATTTGGTACGGGTTACAATCCACAATTTTCGGTTTTTACTTCTAGCTGCTCTAAGATACTGGAGACTAAAAGAAATATCAATATTCAGCAGTCATACTAGTTTGTTAAATGATACCTTCTCTGTGTAACTCCACCATTACCTTTGATCTTTCTCCCATTCTTTAGGGGCATTTGGGCAATGGCCTTTCTAACTCTTTCATGTTGGAAGGGCTGTGAATAGTAAGGGGTAGGGCTGGCCTGGAACAAGCCTGGAAAGGCTGGCCCCTGTAGGTTTCAGGACTTATCTGGTCCAGGGACCCTTCTGGAGGTTATAGGTTTCTGGAAAGTTACCCTAGTTGAAGGAACGTTTGTAGAATCTTACATATTGCCCTAGGTGTTCTTTAGGATTGATTGGAATGGTTTGGGTTGGGGTTTGGCCAGTTATGATAGGTAGCAATGTCTAACTGAAGCTTGTTTAGGAGTGACCTCTAGAATAGCCTCTTAACTCTCTTAGCCACTGATACCTACCTTATTTGTTACACTACTTTTCCCGCTTGTCATCAGGATGGCATTGTTGATACCACAGCACCAGGGCCATACTCATTCCTGGGGTTCATTTCCCATGCTGCCAGGAGACTTTCACCCCTGAATGTCATGTCCCACCTAGGGGGGAGGGCAATGATTTCACTTGCAGAGTTAGGCTTAGAGAGAGCAAGGCCACATCTGAGCAAGAAAAGAGGTCCTCTGGAAGTAACTCTTAGGCATACTTAACTTAGGTATGCTAAGCTTCTCTGCTATATACATACGCTTCCCAAGAGTAAGCCTCAAGATCAAGGACTTGGCCTGTTGATTTGGCGGTTCTTAATGTTTAAAACAGTAATGGGTTTCCTCGGCAGTAAAGTTTAATAATTAGTTCCATATTTTTTCTCCCATCGCTCAAGTAACTTTGCCAATATTTTTTGATTATCTGTTTAGTATATTCTAGGATATATCCAGGCATTACATTAAGCTATACACGATCAAAGGTCTTCATTTTACTCTGAGCTCCCTGTGTTTCGATTGTTTAAATGAGCTATCTTGACAGGTTGAGTTAGATTATGTGCCACAGAAAATTTAGGTTCTGCACAAAATAAACCTTTCTTCTTCTGTTCTCAAAGAGTAAGTGAGATAATTCTAAAATATACGCAATGTCTCTCTTACCCCTGTGCTCTGAATTACCTTAATCCTGACCTGATTACCTCCATCTTTATTTCTGAATACCAGACTATATATATATATATATAAAACAGACTTTCAAAATCCAGAAATAATAATTACCAGTCTGGACTAAATGTGATTGCTACAAGAGCTTATCATCTAGGCCCCTGTTTTCTTATAAGCATTTTTCTAAATGAGACCATACAATAATTGTTCTTTTATTTCTGTTATTTTTGCCTTACCGAATGTCCCACAGGTTCATTCACAATGTTGCATACCTTATAATTTTGTTCCTTTTTGTAGCAGCACAATATTTGATCATATTTATATACCATCATATGCCAATCTGTTTCTCAGTTGGTGCAACCTTCAGCCACCTCCATTCATTGGGCATCATGTATAATGTCCAATGTCCACAGTCCATCAACACTCTCAGTTGTAGATGATTTCATTGTTCCCAAGAGAAGGATAGTCAATAAACACACTCTCACCAAATAGGAAATCTAAACCTCCCCTTAACTCTTGTCCCTCCCCTTAACTCCCCCCCTGGTGTTGCTGTGGTACTACTGATGCTTTCCTGTTAAACATATCCCATAGCATGCAATAGCAGTTTTCCCCCATACCCTGAACTTAAACACTCTTTGTACAAGAATCATACCTTTGAAGTAGTTCATAAAAGAACTGATTTATATTTGCAGGAAGAGTTTTGAGTAAGAGGAGATAGTATTATGCATGTTTTAGGTTGGTCAGGAAGAATTTAGACTGAGAAAGGGCTTTTTAGTTTTGGCAACTAAGCGGTTATTTAGTGTCCGTCAGTAGATCTAGGAGGGGATACTAATCAGATTATTGAGTTTCTGCAATAATAGATGGTGAGGGAGTGGTGGGGACAGTGGATATGGATTAATCATTTGTAAAGTTTGGTGAAAAGACCTAGACAGCATTGCTAATGTGTTGGGTGCATCCAATTCTTGTGAAATTTTTTTTTTTTTTTTTTTTTTGTGATAGAGGGGGGATAGGCTTATTTGTAGTCAGAGGAGAAACCAGTGGAAGGAAAATGAGGTTATAAAACACTCAAAAGGGTATAGGGCCACAGGCATCAACTGCCTTGACCTCAAAAGGAGACGTATGTTCTAGTGACCTCACCCCGTCTGGCATGGCTGGTGGAGGAGGTGTAAAGGGTGCTGTGTCCAGCACTGCTGCCTTACAGGAGGAGCTTCCTACACCGTGATGTTGGGTGCGGCTCCTGGTCATGGAGCCTTAGTCGTCTTCAGTCTGCTGAATAGCTTTAATACATTTCTTTTCTGCTTTTATTAACTGGGGAATGGTTTCTTTGGTTTGCCAGTAAGATCTTTAACTGATACAAGGATGGAAAAGAATATACATAATGGTGGGTGTAGGAACTACCACTGAATATTATTTTGTTAAAAACATATTTGTTTGTCTGATCCTCAAATATAAACTTCCTTGGGATAGGGGTCCTTTCTTTTACCTGTGGTGACTGTTTTCTTTTGGATCCCAAGGCAGGACCTTTGATCTCATGAATATATGATCTATATGACCTAAATATATGATTCATGATCTGTAGTGGGACTTTTTGAAACTTGGGCTCTCTGGGAGAATCTGAAATTACTGTTCTTCCTGGTGTCATTTGATATTTAGCACAATGAAAGGTGCCTGGTAAGCATTGGTTGGTTGGATGCTCGAGATTTATGGCTACTCCCTTTGGCATGCTGGACAGACTCCTTATGCAATTTCCACAACTCAAAGATTGCCAGCAGAAGCTAGTAGAGTCAGGATCCTGGTAATCCTTACGGCTCTGTTTCTGCAGCTGTCCCCATTCTCTGAGTGTACTCAGAACGAACATTCAAATCTTTGTTGTGTTATTTCTACTTGGGAACTTGAAACTGAAATCAAGTTTTGTGGAGCTTCTGGGTGGTGACAGATGTCGTTTCGACCAGGCATTCTGGTTGCCATCTCCTTATGGTGTTGCTAGGCACCCAGCTGATTTTGTGAGGTTTGTCACCACAAGTGATATAAAAAAAGAAAATAATTAGGAAAAACAATGTTAAGTGTTCTGAATGAATTTCTCAAGGTTTGGGGTGTTTTTTTGATGGGAAGAGATAATACATAATGGATTTTGCAAAGGGTTTTGGTTTTCTACCTTTGACTATAACTTGAAAAGGAGAAATAGGAAGAGTTAAACAACTAGTGAACTGCCTCGATTTTTATTTCTTTCTTCCTACTTTTTCATGGACTGGGGTGATTTTTATTTCACCAACCCTCTTCCATTTTGCTATTTTGACTAATTTTAAAAGTTTTGAATTATTTTAGCTTATGTAACATTTTCTTTCCACTGAGTTTCTTTTAATCTTAACTTATGTTTGACTATGTAGATTTTACCTGTTTAAACATAATCAAGAGTTTATGCTCTTGCCAGAATGTTATTATGGGAATTTTGAATTTAATTGCTAAAAACAAGGGAGTGCTTTAAAAGAAATTCTTTTATCTAGACTAGGCAAGTGATTTGGAGCCCAAATTGGAAATCTTAAAACATTCTCTGTGTAGGGCAAAACAGTTAGTAGAGGGTTTAGGGTTGGGTCCAGGAAACTTGAAGTCACTACTTAGCTCTTTGAATAGTTGTAAATCATTAATCTTTATGGTCTTTGGATTTTCTTCTCTATAAATATACATTTCAGGAAATAGATGTAAATATATATCTAGAATAAAGACATTTAAATTTTTCTTTAGCATTCCTAAGTTAAAGGTTACAGTTTATAGATAAATTTTCCATATGATGGAAGCTAGAATTTAGTAGAACGTTGACTAATCTGGATAATGCGTGATGTTTTAGGGGTTTGGAACAGATGTCAGGAGTTAACCTGCTAGTAGGACCTGAAGAAGTCCATTGTTAATTCTTCAGAGGAATCATGGAGTCTCATGGCAATGCTGGTGTCATTATTGAGTGAAGGCAATACTAAATGGGGCAGAGGCTGCTCCTCCAGTGGCCAGGAAGGGGTGAGCCCTGGAGGCTTATTGAGGTAGGCATCTGGGAAGAATGACTGGGTTACAATTCAGGTGGAACAACCAAGTATACTTGGAAAGATTAATTTACCTTTACACCCTTAACAGTTTTTTCCTTTTATTTGCTGTTAATAAGACTGTTTAAATGTAACTTTTGTCAGGGATGACTTGGGCAAGGTACCCATTTCTGGTATCCTAGTTCTGACCTTGGAATTGAGAGAAATTTGTTCTGAATAGAAGAGGAGAACCAGTTCAGTAAATCTGAACTCACTATTTACTGGGTGCCACGACAAATTTCTTAATCTCTCTGTTCCACTCTCATCTGTAGTAGGAAGTAGTAAAACATACCACACAGTGCTGTGAGAAATCAGTTGATGTAAACGATGTATGAAAGTGCCTTGTGCAATGTGTGGCACTTAATAGGCTTTCAGCTAATGGGGCTGTCTTTATCCTAGAGAGTTATTTATTTATATTTATTTTTTCAGTCTACCAGTTAGAATCCAGGCAGTTCCCTAGTTTCTAACAAATGACTGGCTTATAAACTACTCTCACTCCTCTTTGCTCCCATCTACTTTGTGGCCCTTGGTGGAAGTGCCTTACCTCCCCTGAAAAAAACAAAAACAAAATAATGGGAACCCTGCATCATACTCGAGCTGCTCATCTGCTCTCTTTCCCTCTCCCCCTCTCCTCCCCCAACTCCTGTACATACAGCCTTCTCTGCTGGAGCTGCTTTTTACACCATTCTTCAGATATCATACCTGGGACTCCACATTACGAAGCTACCAACAGAGGGTGTTAATGCTAATTCTGGAAGGAAAAGGGAGCTCCACAACCACTGTCCAGCTGGAACTGAGAGAGCCTTTCCACTTAGAAAAAGCATTAATGATTATTCTCCGCACTACATCGTGTGGGCTTCAAGAACTAATATTTTTGTTCAACTGAATGCTCTTCCTATGGAAAAATTGTTTGCAAGTTTCAAATAATTGATATCCAAGGGTATATTTGGAGGGATTGTTAAAGCACACCCTTTGGACAAATAGTACTACTGGTTCAGAAGCCTGCCAAGCTCAGACTGATGCACAGCTGCCACAGAAGTAGGAGGAGCTGCTTTCTTGATTGCACTCTGTAATGATGTGGTTCTTTTCAGAACAAATTTCTCTCAATTCCAGAGTCAGAACTAGTATACCCAAGAAATGAGTACCTTGCCCAAATCATCCCTGACCAAATAGTTACTTTTTAACAGTAAATAAAGGGAAAAAACTGTTAAGGTGTAAAGGTAAATTACTCTTTCTTTCAAAGTATATTTGATTGTTCCACCTGAACTGTATTAACCCAGTCATTCTTCCCAGATGGCTACCTCAATAAGCTTCCAGGTTTCACTCCTTCCTGGCCACCAGAGGAGCAGCCTTTGCCCCATTTACTGTTCAAAAATAGGGCTTAGCTCAAGGCAGATCATTAAGGTGGGCTTGAAGAGGGATTGGAGTGGGCAGTGAAGGAAAAGAGAACTTGTAGAGATAGTAAAGGAAAGGAAGAGAGGCGGCAGGCCCAAGAAGTGCTGGGAACTTAGTGTTGACTTTTTGGTACTGAGCCTCTTTTAAGTTTTTATTTTCCTCTGTGACTGTATACTTTTAAATCCGTGATGAGATGTTATAAACATTTAATTCTTGAGTGACATTTGCATTGACACAGCCTTGCTGCTTATATCCTAGCAAAAGACAAGTAAGCTTAGCCAGTCATTTGCCATTCTTGTTTCTTTAGGAAAAGTTACTGAATGTGAATTCTGCCTCTGCTCCTGGGAGGGGTACATCTTATCAAGGTTCAGTCCCAGGGAGGTAAAAGAGGTTGCTTGCTTTCCTTTTATACTGTATTTCACAATGTGAACCCAGCACAGGGGGAGAAACGGCCTGCACAGAAAGGTTTTGGCTTTCACTGAAATATGGAGTTTGTAGATTTATCAAATTACCTGGAAATGCTTCACAAACCCAGGAGATAGGGTTTGTGAGGGTTCAGGAAATCATTGACCATGTGCCTCCCCTCCTACCCGCACCCCCTAGTCCCCCACTCCACAAGCCCCCCATGGGAAGGATCTGACTCTTCTTTCCTTTTTCTCACTTATCCTGTGACTGTGGAGGTTCAGCTCCCATTGTGACTCAGTTGCACCTGTGCAAAATAGCTCTGTTTCCTGGAATCCCAAGGAAACAACTGTATATCGTCCATACTGACACTTCACATTCAACCTTGATTAATCTGACAACTCACTAAATGTAATTTCTAGCTTAGCTTTCTTCATTCCTCCTTGACTCTACAGGAATCATAGAGTAGCAAATTACTGAAATTCTCATCAGAATCAGCTATTTTTTCTGGCTCTGGAGCTCATTCCAAAAGAATACTTTTTTCCTCCTTTTTGATTTTTTGACCTTCCATTTTAATCCTTTCCAAAGAAATTCACCTTTCGCAGCTGAAGTAGAAACCATCTGTAAAGCAGTAGTTTTCAATTTGGTAGCACAATAGAATCAGTTGGATAGCTTAAAAAAAGTCTTGGCTATTAAAAAAAAGTATTTGGCTAAAAGTTCCCTGTTCAGTTCATTTGGTTCAGAGTGGGATTTAGATTTGGCTGTTTTTTTTTTCAGTGTTCCCAGGTGATTCAAAAGTGAGCTAGGTTTGAGAATCACTCATTTAAGGGAATTGTGGTAGTGATTTGAAGATGAAGTGTTTTTTTTTTCCTTAACATTTATCCAGAGTATTAAAAATAATACATGTTCACCATAGAAAAATTGGAAGGTATAGGAGGGTGTGCTGGTTTGGAGATGTTATGTACTGCATAAAAGGCCACGTTCTCTTAATCCATACCTGTGGTGGCAGACCTGTTGTTGGGTTGCTTCCGTGGAGATGTGGCCCAGCCCATTCAAGATGGGTCTTAATCCCTTTGCTGGAGTCCTCTATACGTGAATCTCAGAGTGCTTAGAAAAGCTACAAGAGAAATGCTCAGAGACATTTGGAAATAGCCATTGAACCCGGAACCAGGGGAGATGGACCAGCAGACATTGCCATGCATCTTCCCATGTGACAGAGGAATCCCGGATGTCAGCAGTTTTTCCTCATAGAATGTATCTTCCTCTTGATGCCTTAATTTGGACATTTTCCTGGCTTTAGAACTGTAAATTTATAACCTAATAAAACCTGATTGAAAAAGCCAGCGCATTTCTAGTATATTGTATTCTGGCAGTTTTAGCAAACGGAAACGGAGGTTATAAGAAAAAACTACCAATACGCATAATCATACTTCTCAAAAGTGATCATTTCAGCATTTGAATAGTTTTCTTCACTGTTTTGACTAATCTGTTTCTGATTTACTTCACTGCTTTTCAGCATATGTTGCTGATCTGGAATCTGATATGAACCTTATAGTGTATTTAAAATCTTCTCTGAAGGTTTCTTTTGGAAATGGCAAGTAATGATGATTGAGTAAAGCGATTGTAATGGGTTGTGAGGTGCCCCTGGGGGGTTCAAGGATGAGTAAAATCCCAACGTCAAGGTCCTTAATCATCTAGCTTGCTTCCCACTTCCCTGGCTTCTATTACAATTGCCACAGACATTCGTTTGTATATTTTAGTTCAAATGTTAGTTGTTACTGGTTTCGTATCATTTTGACTGAGTTAATGTAGTTCAGGGGAGTAAATGCAAATAGAATTAAAATTCATTAATTATTGACACGTTATATGCAAAACCTTTTTTTGTTGTAATTTCTGTGATGTTTACTAAAGATTGCATTTCCAGATGTTTGCTTTTACTGCTCATCTTGATAGATGTTAATGGTAGCTGTTACTCAGTTAAATTTTGTAATTGATTAACTTGTACTTTTGGACTTTAACTTGATTTATTGATATTTACATTTAATTATAGTATATAATAATGCCAAAATTTTATTTTTGACAGTTATATCTAAACTCTAACAGATTAGAATAGTCATCATGATCTCACAGGTTTCCTTCAGCTCAGAATTTGTCAAGTGCATTCTGGGTCCCTACTGCAGAAGAGACTCTAACTTAAGAAATTTTTATATTATTTCTACCCAAGAGCCAGAATTCAGCATCCAAAGCCAGTTCTGAGAAAAGTCAAATATAATAAGTGCCCAGCACAGAGTGGAAACTGGATGGTTCTTTATGCTGGGTGATTGGAGATGGAGAATCCTCAGGGACTGAAGAGGAGGATTCAGTCTCTTGGATTTTTCTCTTCTTGAAAGTTGGTTTGGTGTTATGTGGAAGTAGTGAAATGTTGGAAAACTCTAATTAAAAAAGTAAGAGGTGTAAATCTTGACTGCCAGGGAAATGTGGCTGGGTGTACGTCTTTTAGAAATGTCCTTTATGTAATTGTTTTCTTTCCTCATTCTCTTTGTTTTCTCCTTTCCCTTTACTTCTTTCTTTTTACAGTTTTTTTTTTTTTTTCCTTTTTCTCTCCCCTCTTTCTTCTTTGCTTATTTCACACTTTCTTAAGGTTAGGCCTTCAGTGGTTAGAGTGGGAACAGCTTATCATGTGGGACAGAGTTCCTATGTCAAGAGGTGAGAACAGCAGGAGAGCTGCAATGCTGTGCTTATCTTCTTTGGCCCAGATCTGAAGGCCACTGAAGGGGTAATTATGCCTTAGGAAATTTTGCAAAACAAACAGTGGAATCTTATTTAAATAGTTCTGGAAGGAGTCTTAGTGAAATAATAGGTCATGGTCCAGATGGAAGCTGGCACTTTTCTGAATCCACCCTTCTCATTTCACCTTTGAAATATTTCCGTATTCTACTGTACATTAAGGTTTCACAGTAATTTCCTCCTGATCCTTAGCTTACTGTGTAATTACAGGTGCTTTTCTATTTCCTTTTTGCAGTGATATTGATCATCCTTGTTGGTCTATAGCAAACACACTGTGTCCTGGATCCAAGCTTAAAATCTGAAGATTAGCAAATGATTCATCATTTACATAGAACTGTGGAGGGCCAACCCAAATGACCTTAGAAGACAGCAGTGGTATAGTAGGACCACCTTTACTAATAGAAAGAAAATATAAAGGTGCAGAAAAACACAAGATAGGCAGTTTGTTCTGCACCTCTGCTTAAATAAAATTAAAGGCTCATTGCTAATTTCATCAGTGTCTTTTACTGTGAGTTCACATCTGTGTTTAAATTTCCTCTCTGTCAATCCTTAGTTTTATGGCTTAGAAACGAGTATTCAACCTCTGGGTACCTTAGTTTTCTTATTTGTAAAACCTGCTTCACAGGGTGAAGGTTAAATGAAATCATGCATGTGAAGGACCTAGTGCCTGGCACAGAATAAGGACTCATTAATATTGTAGTACTAACTGTTCTGAACATTAGTCTACCTTGACCCAGAATTCTTTTCCTAAAGACATGCTTTAATTTTGACAGGAATACTCTGACTCATCTTTGCATGTCCAAATAAATACGCCTTTATGAAGGTAGTTGATGCTAGTAATAGAGCCTGTACTTATGATTCTTTGTGTATCAGTGCTAATTCTGAGACATACCATAGAACTTTTAATGCAAAATATTTCTGACCGCTGATCTCTCTTGCTCCCATAATTATAAAATTATATGTAAAATAGTTGATTTAGAATAGATGTATTTCTCCTATAAGAAGCATAACTGGGATCTTTTATTAGGGAAGCATTTAGGTTACAAATTGAAAGTAGTTTCCAACTTTTGGCTTCTTTCCAGGGTTCCCAACATCATAACCCAACTGAAAATGCCAGGTCATCTAATGCTCAGAGACCATTGTTATCTTAGGGTCAACATTCTGCTTTAGAGATCCCTGCAGTGAACACTAAATTAAATTAAAGATAAACTAAACTAGCATCTCTGTCAGTAGAGATTGACAATTTCTAGGGTTCCAAAAAAGGACATGGGAAACCTATCCCTTTAATTATTCTGCTAGCCTTTGTTTCACAGCTAAGCTTCTTCAGTCACTGTGTCTACTTTCTTATCCCCTAGGTTCTGTTCAAAATACTGCATCTGATTACTTTTCCCATCATACCCTAAAACTTTATAAGTTCACCAGTGACCTTTAATTGCCAAACCAGTGGAAGTGCAGTCTTTGTCTTTCTTGCTTTATACTTGGTACCTGTTGTTACTGCTGGACACTTCTTTTGTGACCTTCCATTCTCTGATCATTTTCCTTTGACCTCATTGTTAGTCCCTTCTTCTATGTACCTTGAAGTTTAGTGCATCTTAAGATTCCCTTCCTGGCTGTCTTCTACTCTGTCCGGTTTTTATGCCCATAGTTGCAGCTACTCTGCACTCTTGTGAGGCCCAGAGCATCAAATCCATCAAATGTGGATTTGTTTCCTGAGTTCCAGACTCTTAATCCTAGATGCCTCAACAGAATTCCCTGAGGTCCAGAGATGAATTTGTCCTCTCACTCTCTCCTCATTTCTCTGTTTCCCCACCCTAATTCAAATCAGTACTACGATCCATGAGGGAGCCAAAGTCTGGCATCGAATAGTCATCCCACTAACCTCCTCTTCCTTCAACCTCATATCTTTACCAGCAGGTTCTACTGATTTTATCCAGCTGCTAGATTAGTAGCTCTTTTCCCACTCATCCTTGTCCTGTGCGAACTGTTGGAGTCACCTAATCTTTTTTGCCTCCCGTTTCTCCCTATTCCATGCATTTGCTGCCAGCAAGTTCTTGTTGAAATGAAGATCTGATTGTGTCATTCCTTGGCTTAAAGCCCATGGTGGCTCTTTTGCCTCTGATGGAGTCTAAACTCCCCATTGTACCCTGCCATTGACTTAGCAGTTTCCTGCCTTTCCAAACCCTCCACTTCCCTGTATGCATTTTGTAATCCAGTCATTTTGTACCACTGACAGTTTCTTGAACTGTTCATACTTTTTCTCTACTCTGCCCATGTTCTTATTTCTGCCCAAATTATCCACACCAACTGTGGTACCCACTGACCACCTGGGGACCTATTACTCATCATTTTCTCAAATCTCATATTATTGGCTCTGGGAACTGTTTCCTGCCTCTCTCAAGTAATAAAGTGTTTACCAATTTGTTCCTAATTGGCTGGTAATTACTTCTCGCTATGCATATTATTCTTTTCCTGCCTGTCTTCCCTACTTCAGGGACCAAGCCTCTGCTCTATTCACATTTGCCTGTCCACTACTTAAGCACATGATAGGTTCCTAGTAATTGTATAGTGAATAAATGAATGAGGGAAGAAGTTTAGGCCAGAGGTTCTGAGACAGGTAGTAAAAATATAAGCACTTTTTGGGGAGGATAGAAGAGGTCTTTGTGGCACATTGAAACTGAGGAACCATGGTGAGATTCTGAAATCACTAGTTTACATATGCAAAGGGAAATTAAGTCAAATGAAAAAGAATCATAGTAACCTGAGGTACTCCAGAACTCAACTCCAGAGCATACTTGTTACAGTGAGTGTTCGTCCAATAATTTTCCAATAACCTGTTGGTTCTGATACCATGATTCTGTGATAATAGGCAAAAGCTGTCGGTTTTACCACCCTCAGCATATTATTAGATTTTTTCTGCTGATCAACTCCAAGCAAGTAAGCGTGTAGGAAACAGGTCACCTTTCCTTTGTTTGTCATTATCTTGGATAATAATTTAGGTGAAATTATTGCAAATGTTTTGTATTTTCTGTTATAGAAAGACCCTTTATGGCTCGTCAACTTTCATTTTTTCTTTTTTCTTCTTCAGAATGATCTGGCTACCCTAGGGCAGTACTAGTTTCCCACTTGCCCTGTTGGCAGTGGCTATGGATGTGGTCCTTTTATTCTCTTATGACACCTCTGAAAGTGATCGGTTGGTTTTGTTTTTATTTGAGACTACTGTGATGTGAATAAGAATTCTTGATGAATTATTGTACTCATCATGTAAGATTCACTAAGGTCACTGTGGGCTTAGAAACATATTTTTTAAAAAGTTACTTTTTACGTTGATTGTGATGATAAATGCACAGCTATATGATGATATTGTGAACCATTGGTTGTATACTTTGGTTGATTACCTGGTATGTGAATATTTAATATATATCAATAAAAATAAATAATTAAAAAAGTAACTTGTTACAATAACATTTTAGATGACACTAATTTTAGTAAGGTGATATTTTATTTAAAGGAGCCTGATGAATAAAACAGGACAAAAGGCATTTGAAATTAATTGGATGGGTAAATTGTGACATTAAAAATGAGAACAAGAATTTTGAAGTGAAGTCAGGATTAAAGCTGGGGAATAAACCGTGTGTCACAAATCTGTACATCTTTTCTTAGAGGAAGACTTACAGTTTTGCCTTTAAGTTTTATTGCAATCAACACACAGAGAATGAAATACAATTGCTTGCAGAATTTATGATAAATGAAGAAAAAAATGTTACTGGATTGCTCGGAAGCAGTATTCACAGTAGTGAAATCAGGGTGAAAATTTTCTTATAGTGAAATCAGGGTGAAAATTTTCTATAGTTCCCTGTTGAAATCAGTGTACAGAAATTGTAGTCTATGGAATGGTGTGGTCCATAGACGGTTAATGGACCAAGATAGGTACAGAAAATGAGACTGAGTTTAAATGCTTTTAAGGCAGGTTGCCATTCCTGTGATATCTATGTGCCTGATCATTTTTCTAGTAAATCATTTTTAATTTGTATTTTATGAAAGAGTTGGTTCATGATGAATTAGAACTATAAAATAACATTAACAACAGCAACAACTACTACTACTACAACTAGTTCTTCACTGCAGAAAGTTTGGGAAACACTGGTTTAGAAAATCTTGTGTAAATTCATACAGTAAATTCAGTGTTGTCTTCTCACTTAGTTTACTGCATTTTTGGCTAATGGTATATCTCACCATGTTCTTCAGTTAAAGTAATTCTTTAGAGGCACAAATGTGTAGCTGCCTGAGAATTTGACTTTTACGTACATTTTGTTTTATTTTAAAAAATTATTTACTTTTAAAACTAGGTAATGTATTCTACCTAGTTAAAAATATAAAAGATGCAGACAGGTATTCCGCTAAGTCTCCTTCCCAGCCGTAATTCCTTTACTTCATTTCCTATTCTCAGAGGCAACCATGGATAACTTGTTTCTTGTGTTAGATAAATTTTGGTGTATAAGATTGTATTTACTCTATTTTGTTGAGATATTGCTCCGTGAAGACTTCTTTTTGTTTTGGATAAATACTGGACAGCACTGCAGGCCTGGTGCTGCTACATTTTCTATGTTGCTGATTAGAGTTAGAGCATTTCTCTTTTGCTTCAAAGTTATCTTTTAAGTAAATTATGAAAAGAAAGAAAACAGTCTTTTTTATTTATTGACTTGCTGCTTTTGGTGTTTTTTTTTTACATTCCTTCCTGTAGATCCATTTGCTATTTCATTTTGGACTAAAGGACATCCTTTAGCATTTTTTATAGTGCCGGTGTGCTGGTGATGAATTCTTTCAGCTTTTGATTATCTGCGATTGTCTTTATTTTACCTCGCCCCACCCCTTGTTTTAAAAGTTCTTCCAGTCTCTTTTAAAAAATAATTATTTTGTATTAGTTGTGGTAAAATATACATAACATAAACACCATTTAAACCATTTTAAGTGGACAATTCTTTGATATTAAGTACATTGACAGTACTGTGTAATTTTCATCACTGTCTGTTTCTAGACTATTTTCATTATCCCAAACCAAAACTCATATTCATTTAGCAATAACTCTCCATTCCCTCCTCCTCTCCATCCCTGGGACCCACTTTTTTGTTCTCTGTCTCTATGAATTTGCTTATTCCAAGTATTTTGTATAAGAGAGTTGATGCAATATTTGTCCTTTTGTGTCTGGTTTATTTCACTCAATAGGATGTCTTCAGGGGAAAGAGGTAGAGGGGAGATAAAGACAAAGCTTTGGAGATCTGAAGCAGATTGCTAGGTGGAAACAGATTGCCCTTGTCACCTCTCAAAAACGTCACAAAAACTGGGATTTCATTACCATGTCCCTCTCCTGCTGTTGAGCTTTTTACCTACTTCCTAAGCTTAGAGGCTTCCTGGAGTGCGATAGGAGCAATAGCTGCCACCTGATTTTGCTGCTCGCTATGGGCCAGCACTCTGCTGGGCAGTCAAGACACAGTGAGGAATGAAAGACAGGCCTGGGCCTTTGGAGTGCACAGTCAGCTAAATAAAAAGCAGTGGTTTTAGGGGGCATTCTTGTGGAAGGTGGCTGTGGTGAGGGAAGGCTTCCTGGAGGAGGCAATAGCTGAACTCAGTTTCTTTTAAAGAGGTATAGGGATTAGCTGGCCTAGGGAATGGGATGAGGTCACACAGGCAGCCACACCTGCATGAAGTGAGAAACAGCCATTATTCATTTCAGCCAGCCTAGAGCAGCTTGGGGTATTTGAAGTAGGTATCAATGCAGTATGAAAGCAACTCTCAGGGTTATGTGTGATCTTATGGATTCTGTTTTCTGTTTAAAGACATGCTTTATCCTTAGAAATAAGATGTGAATAAATATGAGAATTGATTCTTAGTATTTCTGAGGGAGCCAGACTTTTTTTAAAAAACTCTTTTTTGGGTCATAGACCCTTTTGATTAAAGCCTGGATCTTTTCTCTACAGAAAACTGTGCATGTAACATGTATGTGAACATGCACACAAACACACAATATTTTAGAAGTTAACGGGTCTCCTGAAGCACATGAATGTTTTTTTGGTTAAGATAGAATCTATTTCATACTAACTTAAGCCAGTAGAGATATAGTTTTCTTAAAATGTTCAAAATAATTTTTAAAAATCTAGGAATTATGAGATTACATTTTTATAAAATTTAAAAATCCACGTATTTCTGAACCTTAATGCTATATAGAGATTAAAATTATCTCATGGGGGCGGGCCACAGTGGCTCAGCAGGCAAGAATGCTTGCCTGCCATGCCAGAGGACCCGGGTTCGATTCCCGGTGCCTGCCCATGTTAAAAAAAAAAAAACCATCTCATGGTATCAGAATTTAAGTAGCACATACTGCCCTTTAAAAAGCATTTTAAGAAACCCAAATTGCTTTAATTTTTATTATGATTGAGTTAAGGCAGTTTTATTTATTTATTTTAAACTTTTTGTTAGGGAGAATTTTAAACATATAGTAGAGACTGATAAATAATGAGTCTCCATATACTCATCACTTAGACTTTACAGTTATTATTAACTTGTAGCTAAATACATTTCATATATAGCTCTATATACTTCTTTGATGCCTCTGCCCTTTTTTTTCCCCAGCAAATTCTGGGCCTGATAGTTTTTCAACTGTTTATTATAGTATGTATCTCTAAATGTTACTCTTAAGATAACTACAGTTCTATTATTGTATTTAATAAATTAGTAATAATTCATTACTATCATCAGATATATCTCATTGCTCAGATATTTCCCTAATTGTCTCGAAATTGTTTTAATGATTTGTTTGAATCAAGGTACAAATAAGGTCTTTATTTTGATTGATAAAGTCTTTAAAAAAACACACAGAATTTAAGATGTTTAATTTATATATTGGGTTCTCTTACAGATTTAGAACTTACTTAGTATCAAGCATCCATGGTACATATACAAAAGCTAATCATAAGCAAAGCCACAAAAATTTTCTTCAAAAGAACTTGTAAAAATCACCTTCTCTGCCACAATATATTAAAAGGAGAAATTAATAATAAAACCTAGTTTTGAAAACCTCCACAAAATTTAAAACTTCCTTCAAATATTTTTTTTATTAATTAAAAAAAAATTAACTAACACAACATTTAGAAATCATTCCATTCTACATATGCAATCAGTAATTCTTAATATCATCACATAGATGTATGATCATCATTTCCTTCAAATATTTTGATGGGTCAAAGAATAAAACAAAGTCAAAGGATGACTATTTATTAATTAACAAAAATTTAAAACATGAATATGAAAATTCGCAGGATATAACAAATTTATAACCTTAATGTTCTCATTATTTATTTATTTATTTTTGGCATGGGCAGACTCCAAGAATTGAACCTGGGTCTCTGGCATGGCAGGCGAGAATTCTGCAATTGAGCCACCATTGCACCACCCTCATTATTATTATTATTATTATTATTAATATCATTATTATTTTTGCATGGGCTGGCACTGGGAATTGAACCCGGGTCTCTGGCAATGCAAGCAAGAATTCTGCCTGCTGAGCCACCACTGCACCACCCACCCTCATTATTTTTGTTTTTTTTTTCCATCCTCATTATCTTTTCAAAGAGTAAATAACCTAAGTGGAAAAAATAAATTAGGAAATCAGGCAGAAAGATATAAAAAATAGAAGATATCTAAAGCAAATTTTAAACAAAAATAGAGTTGGTAAATGCAAGAGTTTTTTTGGGAAAAATAATGTAAACATGCACTAAATACACTGAACAACTCAAAATAGGGAAAATACAACAGTGTGAGACAGGATACTTAATAAAGGATAGGAAGGGCATTAAAATGATAAAATAATTTGTGTATAATTCCATTCTAATCAATGACTTACTTCTAATGTAAGTCTTTTCATCCCTCTTCTCTTCCCTCCCTTCTCTTTCTTTTCTTTCCCTCTTTCCTCTTTCCCCTCCCTCCCTCCTTCACTCCTTTCCCTTCTCCCCTTCTCTCTCTCTGTCTCTCTTTCATAATTTATTGAGGAAACTGGGCCATTTGTTCTGTCTTGTTTCCATAGTTAGAATTTGGCTGATTGCATTTCTTTGGTAATCCTCATCCCTAGTATTTCCTGTAAATTGGTATTCAGATTTAAAGATTTGATCAGATTCAGCCTTTTATTTTTTTCAAAGAGTACTTCATGGTTGGTCTTGTGTATTTCTTTTAAGAGACATATGCCTTGTTTTAATTTTTTTTTAATATTAACAGCCATTGAAGATAATTTTCAAGATCCTTTATTTCATTAAAAGTTGCAAAGTGATGATAATCTAATTCTCTAATTACCTTGTCATTCATTAGCTGGAATACTTCTAATAATAGAAATTTATGTATTTGGTTACCCTGTAGTGAAGACAAAATCATTGCTCAATTCTGTTTTTGATAATGTGGTCTTATTATCCTCCATTGGTAATCAGTTTTTATTATTATTTTTTTATCATTATGAACTCATGGGATTAAGTATTTTTGTGTTTTAGTCCAGTGTAGCTATTTATCTTGTTATGCTGAAATTGTCCCAGTTTATTGCCAGAGGGAACCTTTTCATGTGGCCTCTGTCATTCTTTTTTTTTTTTTTTAACCCTTTTTATTGTAGTAATATATATACAAAGTCAGTTTTTCATTTTTACCACTTTTAAGTGATAGTAATATTAATTACATTAAAAATTGTGCTACCATCACTACCATCCATTATCCCAACTTTTTTTTATCACCTCAAACAGAAATTCTGTACCCATTGAGCTATAACAGCCTACCCCCACACCTCCCCTGGAAACCTGTATTCTAGTTTCTGACTATGAATTTACATATTTCAATTATTTAACATCAGTACTATCATACAATATTTGTCCTTCTGTTTCTGGTTAATTCATTCAATATGATGTCTTCAGGGTTCATTCATGGTATTACATGAATCAGAGTTTCATTAATTTTTATGGCTGAATAACATTCCATTGTATGTATATGCCACGTTTTGTTTATCCATTCATCTGTTGATGGATACTTGGATTACTTCTATCTTTTGACTATTGTGAACAATGCTGCTTTGAACATCAGTGTGCAAATATCTGTTCAGTCCCTGCTTAATTCTTTTGAGTATATACCTAGAAGTGGGATTGCTGGATCATATGGTAGTTTTATATTTAACTTTCTAAGCAATCACCAAACTTTTTACCCCAGTAGTTCTACATTCTTGCTGCTAATGTACAAATATCCCTATTTCTCCACATGTTCTCTTAATACATTATTTTCTGCTTTTTTAATAATCACTCTTCCATTGTCTGTCAAATGACATCTCATTATGGTTTTGATTTTCATTTCCCTAATGGTTAATCATATTGAACATCTTTTCATGTGCTTATTGGCCATTTGTTATCTTCTTTGGAGAAGTGTCTATTCAAGTTCTTTGCCCATTTTAGAATTGCGTTGATTGTCTTTTTGTTGTTGAATTGAAGGATTTCTTTGTATATTCTGGATATTAAACCCTTATCCAATATATGGTTGCCAAATATTTTCTCTCATTCTGTAGGTTTTCTTTTTACTTTCTTGATAAAGTTCTTTGATGCACAGAAGTTTTTAATTTTGATGAACTCCCATTTATCTATTGTTTCTTTTGTTGCTTATGCTTTTGGTGTAAGTCTGAGAAACCATTGCATGACACAAGGTTGCAAAGATGTATCCCTGTGTTTTCTCCTAAGAGTATTATAGTTTAGGCTTATGTAGGCAGGCTTTTGATTGATTTTGAGTTAATTTTTGTATATAGTTTGACATAAGGATCCACCTTTATTCTTCTGCAATATGGCTGTCCAGTTTTCTCAGAACCACTTCGTAAAGAGACTGTTCTTTCCGCATTAAATGGACTTGGATCCATTGCCAGGTATATGTGGGCCATGGATGTGAAGGTTTATTTCTGAACTTTTAGTTCGTGGAATAAGCTATTTTTTCAGGGAATATGAGGGCACGTTTATTTTAATTTTGAAAATCTTTAAATAGAAAGTTAACATTCTGTTCTTGATCATGATAATGATAGTAAAGTACTAATCTTGTTTGCCATGCAATGTAGGGAGCATTATCATGTTTACCTCTTTATTATGGCTTTCTAGTGCAATGTGATCTGGTGCTCTCATGATCTGGTAGTCAGAATCCATTCTGGGCTGCATGAAAACAAGACAATTTAAGGTTATCCTCTACTAGGAAACACAATGTTTCTAACTTAATTCATAAAGTTAATCAAGCTTTAGTATCACTGCTAAAGTTTATGAACTGAAAGAAAAGTAATAAGCAGAACCTTCCCCCTACCCCCTTTTTTTTTTTTTTTACGTGGGCAGGCACCGGGAATCAAACCCAGGTCTCCGGCACCGTAGACGAGAACTCTGCCACTGAGCCACGGTTGCCCATGAGCAGGCCCTGTTTAACACAGAGGCTACCAAGGATATTTTCTCCAGCTTATAGGTAGTAATTCTGTAGTTTTTATTCCCTTGCCAAACATGAGTTTGGAGTGATGTGATTTTCAGAGAACATAATATTGTATAAGTGTACATTTTAAGTGTATAAGGAGTCCTCTGTTACTTGTATTATTATCTAAAAACTGTTATAATTTTCTTGAAATTTTCTCCACTTTTTTTTTCTTCTCTCAGGCATAATCCCTTGAAATGGTAGCTTGCCAATGAAGCTGAGCTTTATTTAAGTTTAGGAATATTTTAAGTGGGTAACTCATTTGTATGCTTGCCTACTTCAGTCACTGAAAAAGACCTTCTTGGGATCTGATTTTCTCAAACAGAAAATAACATTAGAGCCACTTATGTAGTTAGTTCAGGTATTACTATTTTATAATTGAATCCAGGTGTTAAATAAAAGCATGTCTGTGGATTGTATAACTTTTCTTTATCACATCACAAAATATTACATTTAATTGCCTTTTTAATTAATTGAATTACAGAGAAATATAACACAGGTTCTAAATTAAAAACAAGTAAATACTATAATATTGAAATTCCCCACATAATGTTGCTATATTTAATTGAATTAACTGTAATTCAAAAGGGATGGGTTAAATTATTCCCAATTGTTGAAAGTTATAGTTAAATTGTGGGTGATTAAAGTAGGACAATTGTATTGTGGGAATGCTTATATCTCTTACAAGATTCTTAATTTTAGTTCTTGCTTTTACTTACCCACAAAGATTAGAAGTTGTAAATTTGATAGTCTTTTTTTACTTCAAATGGAGTAAATATTTTATGGTAATTGAGGATTCTGTAGTTATTTTCTGGACTAATTTTCACTAATGCCCATTTTCAACCCTAGAGCTTAGATGATATTAGGAATTCTAACATGAAAAAATGTATTTTTTGCCTTACGTGGACTTTAAAAAATAATTTCTTACTGCTGTTTTGAGGGGAGAGGTCTCATTAATAAGGGTATTGTAGTTTATTTGAGCACCTTTTGACTTAACTCTACTTAAAAAAAAACATACAGGACAGATATTACGATTGAATTGGTCTTGTCTGAAGTTTAAAATGCAACTTGAGGAATTTGGGGAGAAAAGCTAATTGAAAATGCCATCAGAACACATTTAAAATAATCAAAAGTTATTTGAAAAAGTGGTAATTTTCTAATATTTTTTGCCATGAGATTACTTTAAGTACTTCTTCAGCAAATATTTATTGAGTGGCCCCTATATTCAAGACTGTGCAGATGAACTGGAGATAGACAAAGTCCTAGTAATTAAATACTCACGCAAGGAACATTATATACGCATCCCCAAAAGAAAACATCCCTTACACTTTTCTTGGATCGGGGGGCAAGGAGACAATAATAAACAAGTAAACAAAGATATTTTAGGTGATTACAAGTCCTAAGAAAGGACATAAACTTGATGCGATAGGGTAGCAAGATGGATGGCTGAAGCATTTCCTGCGTCATAACGAGAGATGTGTTCTCAGAAGAAAGACACCTCTACCCATGCCACATTCTGTCTTTGTCAGTCTCTTTGGAGTAAGAAAACCTTTCCTAGAAGCCCCCATTGGCTTCCTTTCATGTCTCATTGGTCTGTATGGGCCCACATGCCCATTTCTAACTCAACCAGGCAAGGGAACTTGAAATATCAAAATTTGCTCAGACTATTCGATTCACTTCTGGTCTGAAATGCACTGGGGAGGGGTAGATAAACATATTTAGGGTTTTGTTAGAAAAGAAAGGGAGAATAGATACTTGATAGTTAAAAAACACAGAACACCGCAGTTTTGTTTACTAGTAGCTAATTTTTTTTGCATTTACTGTGTGCTTGGCTTTCACTTAGTGCTCTTATGGGATGCTGAGGTAGTAGATACAGAGACTGAGGCTTACAGAGAGTAACTCAGCCGGCATTACACAGTGGAGCTGGGACTCTTAACTCATCCCTCCAGTTCCAGAGCTGGTATCCTCATAACACAGTCTGTGGAAAATAGAAATATATGTTTGAAATATTTGATGCAAATTTGTTAAATTTAGTTTAAAAAAAAAAAAAAAAGGACTCAGGGGCTACATTGGTGACCTCCAGTAGCTAGAAAACTCATTCATATGAAACTGTTGTTTCTCCACAGTTTGAAACAAACCATAATTTTCTTTTCATTAATTGTGTCACCTTCAAATATTAGGGTTGTCTTGTTTAGGAATCCTTTCATGTGTATTCATTAGAATTTTGGGTCCTAATGGATAAAGAGCCTGTGTGATATTTCTTTATCCTGGCAGTAGCACTGAGCCAGACTCTTAGCCAGGGCTTGAGGAACCCTTGTTTTATTCAAAACAGAATCTTTCATAAGCCTCCTATTAAATATTGTGATAAATTATGTGTTAAAACCTGAAAGATAGGTACCCCTTGCATTTTAAAATTATTTAATCTTATTGTGTCCTTTTTTAAAAACCACATCCTGTTTTCAGAATTTTTACTAAATGTATGTTTGATAAAGCTAAATATAAGTTATATAAACAATAGATGTTTCTCTCAAATTCAGTAATTTAATTGTGTGTGTGTGTTAAATATGTGTTATACTGCAGGATTTGAATCATGACTTTTATCTTTTTTTAATTTGACACTTTTAAAATTTCAGACTACAATTGTATTGGTATCTGCCTTTTATTGGAGGCTGGCTAATAGGAACTTGGCTATTAGGCATCTACCTGTTTGCAGGGGACTGCTCCCCCTAGAGGGAAAAGAGCTAATCAGCCAGTCCAGTAATCAGTCTGAGATACTTTTATGGAGCAGAGTAAATGAGGATGATTAGATCTGAAAGGGAACATCTTATTCTGTGACCCACAGACCTTTTGATTTCCTTAACCAACAAAATATATTCCCCCAATATATATTAACTGGTTAATTCTGGGTTTAATAGAGGGCTACTAGTGTTGTTATTATATTTCTTAAGGGTGTTTACAATAAAACCCAAAGTACCGTCTTTGTTCAATTTGTTATGGACTGGTGAACACTTAATCACAGACCTGCATGGCCAGTGGGCCACCCAAACCTCTCATTCAACAGTTTTCTGAAACAGCAATCCTGAAGTGACATTAGGGGTTTCTAAAACTGAGTTTGAGATTTAATTTCATAAGATTACCACTATCTTCCTTGGGACAGGATTGCATGTATCAAGTTATCCCACATAATTATTGCCTGTGCAGTTTTAAAAGTTGTATGGCTTAACTCAAGACATCCTTATTTTTCCTTAAGTAATATTGAGGTTTTTTTTTTTAATTTTCATCATTATTTGATATTTCCAAATGTAAAAAAAATGTCAAGGGTTCTTACCACAATTATCTCAAATTTAAAGGGTGTACAGCCATCATTTGCCTTACCTCGATGTTGCTGTTTTATATAGTGGTGTAATCAACAGAAAACTGAATGGCATGTCCTTGGTGGAAAATGTCAGCTGTTTCAAAACATGCAGGACAGTTTCTACACCTCATGTCTGCAAGTCTTAATTTACAATAACTTGTTTTTTTCTTTTTAGGGGATGGGGAGGTACATGGGACTGAACAATTTAGCTGCCCAATTTTAGCCAACTACCACAAGAAAAGCACAAATGATGGTCCCAACACTGCAAACTTTGAAGGGTTAAGATAGTAGACATTATCTGTGGCAGGTTCAATTGTTTAACATGAAAATATTGGCTTTTTCTCATAGTAGAAATAAATTTCCTTAGGACCTTTCCTCTAAATTTGCTAGACTGGATTCCAGAAGAATCTCCCACAAATTTAAAGTGTGACAACTGTAATGTATTCTGTTGTATTATACAAATGGAAGACCTTGAAACGTTGCTAGCTGCATATACTAAAAAGATGATGTTTGCTAAATGGCACTGAAGAAAATCCTGACCCGAGTGGCACTATTTAGTCCATATGTTTCTGACTAAAGAAAATTATACAACAAAATTTATAGGCTAACTTTTAAAGAGATGATTGATATCAATACTGTACATATTTTACATTTCAAATACGTAGTTCAAGAGTTTATAAAATAATATCATGCATTATTACCTCTAAGAATATCATATACAAGAGAAATCTTCCCCAAATACTTACAACAGCATTTCAAGTGAAAGCAGTCTTATATACAAAGATACTGAATTTTCAAATGGGGTTTCATAGCTTTTTTAATGTAGCCCACTGTATAGTCCCCTAGAATTCAGGTGCCGGTAGTTATTTTACAAAAATGGGCAGGTTTAATTTAAAAAGAATTTAAGGGTGGTCTTTCTAAACTTGCAGGTTCTCAAATTACCACATTGTTTTCTACCACATGCTGTTTCTAAAAGTGCTTTTACCTCCCTTGGGGTGTTTCAGCTGCGATGGACTCTTCCACAGTCTGGGCTGCCTTAAATCTATGGGAAATGTTTTCAAGTAATCATGCAGACAGATCCCTATAGGCATTTAAGATATGTGGATTGCAATCAGGATCATACCTCTTTGTGACCCTTCAAAGTTGTGGAAAGTTGTCTGTATAACACTCTGTGGAATTCTTGTGGGCCTGCAAGTTGGGTGGACTAGGAATAAGGAATGTCAGGTTCTGTTTTTAGTGTTGCTGCTAACTTAATATGTATCCTTAGGTGAGTTGCTTAACCTTTCTTTGAGATCATTTTGCAATCTATAAAACTGGGGATACCGGAGGCTGATAACTTGGCCACATTCTTCAACTGTGATGTAGCTAGATCTCGAATAGGGCGGTTTTTATGGAACAGGAGGACTTCTCTACCTTTGCCACCTCAACACCCCCAACAGTCTGAAGTCTTTCTCATGTCTGGAAAAAGCTACCCAACTGAAAACATATATGTGCTTAACTTCCTGGTTCCCCAACTTTATTTTAGAGGAATGTTCTAAATTCTTTCCTACCCAGAGGAATTTACTTGTGTAACTCGCTGCAGCCTTTGAGAAAGTTAATTTTGGCAGTGTTAATATTGCAGCCTTTCTAAGAGGCTCTTTGAATGGGAAGATCTTCCATCCCCAGAAGGGAAGTGAGATCTACTATGAGAACGACTTTTATTTCTATATAATGGTGGTATGTAAATTACCCTTATGGGTAGTAGTCATTCCTTCAACAGATATTTATTGAGCATCTACTTGGTACTAGGGACAAAATTGTTCTGGAAACAATGCAGACAAGTTAATGGGCAATATGAATCTGATAATAATTTTGTAAGTTTAGTTATAGTTAGAAACTGTGTCATTACATGCTCAATATTTTGTTGCTCACTGTAGCATAGACGATCAGTTGTCACCATTCTTTTCTTCCTTATAACCTGATCTCTGTATTATTTGGGGTCACCTGTGTGCTTAGTTAAAAGGTAACACTTTCTGTCGTCTTTTGCAACTACTTGAATTGCTGCCAGTGAATAAAGTGGCAGTGCCTTGTGGGATTTCTGGAAAGGCTGCTTAAAAGGAGTTGGAGATGTGCCCCCTTTGTCTTCACTGTCCCTTCTTTCTGCCATGTGGTATGTGGATGTAATGGCTGGAGCTCCAACAGTAATTTTGCATGATGAGGTAAACTGGAGGATAGAAGCCAGACTAAGCTAGCCTGTGTCTTTGATTACAATTGCCCAGTCTGTGGCAGGACCCAGTGCTAACTGAGTAATTTCATGTTTTCATGGTTGTCTTCTTCCTTAGCAGCATGATTGTGAATGTCACTGTCCAGTCTCCTGGGATGTAATTTTTAATAGAACAACAATGTGCTTATTCTCCTTCCATTGCACCTGATGGTAGTAATTCCAAATTATAGACAAATCTACAGTTTAAGGAGTATCAATTGCACTGTTCCTCAACAAATATACCTGGAAATTCTTTGATAGTGGTTCTCTGTGTGCTCCCCAGATCAGCAGGGAATTTATTAGGAATCTAGGGACCCCATCTTAGACCTAATGAATCAGAAACTCTGGAGGGTGGGGCCCAACAATCTGTGTTTGAATGAGTGGCTCTGATGCATGATAAAGTTTGAGAACCACTCCTATGAAATATTCTGTATCTTACCACTAAGACAAACAAAACAGGATATGCATCTAAACTCGACCGGGCTACAGTGGACTGCTTGGGTTTGAAGTTGATGAAAATGATGACTTTGGCTCTTCTCAAGTTGTTTTCTCATTTACTACCAAATTAAAATATGAGCACTTCAAAAGATACGTGAATTCATGCATGAGATAAGTATGCAGGCTAGGAAGTGGGCACAGCTTCTCAGGGCCTTCCTACTGCCTCCCAGAGGCACACCTGAAGTTTGCTGGTCAGTGCAGCCTACCAAAAGTGGGAAACCCAATAGTTGGAGGAACACAGAGCCAACTGGAGAGGTGTCTCTAGGACTCTATGTGCTCCATACCTCTGTATTTCTGTGTGATTTTCTTTTAGTTTGCCCTCAGCCAGCGGCTGAATGAAAGTGGAGCAAATTCTCCAATGAATGAACAGAATAACAACTATCTGAAATCTTGAAACAAAATATTATCTTGAGCCATAGCATCCTGTTGGTTTTATAGGTCTAAAATGGCTGAATAATGGTCATTTCATGTGGCTTAAGCTAAAATGTCTGTATTAGTTTAAAAGCTGCTGGAATGCAATATACCAGAACTGGAATGGCTTTTAAGAAGGGGAATTTAATAAGTTGCTAGTTTACAGTTCTAAGCCTATGAAAATGTCCAAACTAAGGCATCCAGGGAAAGATACCTTAATTCATGGAAGACCGATGGGTCAGGAACACCTCTGTCAGCTGGTTAGTCATGGGGCTAGCATCTGCTGGTCCCTTGTACCTAGGGTCCATTGCTTTCAGCCTCTGTTCTTGTGGGGGTTCCTTCCTGTGCTTCCCCAGGGCTGACTTTCATCTCTTGGCTTTCCTTGCCCTTTCCAAGTTTTGGCTTGCGTAACATCTCATGGCAACATCTGCTGGGGTCCAAGCATCTATAAACATCACTGTGTCTGTTCTCCAAGTATCAACATCTTTGTCAGTTCTGCTCTGAAGTTTCTGTCGACTCTCTTTTTTCTGGCTCGCGCAAAAATGTTTCTTCTTTTAAACATGATCAAGACCCACCTTGAATGGGTGGAGTTACATCTTCATCTAATCAAAAGGTCACACCCACAATTGGGTATGTCACATCTCTATGGAGATAATCTAATCAAAAGTTTCCAACCTAAAATATTGAATCAGGATTAAAAGAAATGGCTGCTCCCACACGATTGGATCAGAATGAAAACACAGCTTTTCTGGAGTACATAATACTTTCAGATGGTAACAATGCTGAAAAGAACTATACATAAATCATTACAGTTAGTGGTAATTTCATTTTAAACTGTAAACAAGCATTCAATGTACTGTACCTAACTTCTTCATGCAATAGTTTAGCAGTATTGATCTTGTGTAAATGTTCGTCAGGAGGAATATTTATTAGCCTTCTGTGGTCTCTGTGCTAGGGCCAAGCTCTTTTTGTGTTCTTTAACATTCTTCTCAGTCAATTGTTCAGATGTTTAACTGTGGTAACAGTAATGTGGGACTAACGGAGTAATATGCTGAAGTACCTTGAGTATGAAAAAGAGATGTTATTTTAAAGTTTTTTACGCTTAATGGAGAGTGGTTTTAGGGAAGAAACTTAAAAATAGTATTTGTTTGAACTCAACTTTGTATCTATTACAGGGTATTTTCCAGTGCTACTTATGTTAGTCATTTTTGTTGTTAATTAATATACCTTATAATAAAGTATGGCAAAATAAGAGTTGCATCTAGCTGGCTCTGGGTAACTTAGATGTGGATTTAGCACATTGATGTAATGCTATTTATTGCCAGATTCTCAGTTTCTCCTTCCCTTTCTTTGACAGATCATCTTTTTTGACATTGAAGCGCTTGAATGTCTGGTTTCCGCTCAGACTTTGCTGGAGTAACCTCTTCCTCTGTGCCCTTAAATTGAGGGGAGGGGACTAATTGTATGGATGGGAATGGTGTTAAATGATGGAAACCACATAAAGTGGAAACAGGAATTGCCTACAGGTTCAGAGAAAGGAAATAAGATCTATGTCCTGATAAAGGATGTGGAGGGCCTAAAAGGGACTGTTGAATTTAAAAAGTTGCCACATTTGTTGTGGTTTACCTCAGTAGAGTTGCAACTTCTGATCTGAAATCCCTCTTTAATAATGATGAATGTGCCCTCAATTCTGGACTGAAGAGGAATGATTGAAACAGAGGAGAAAACAAAGAAGGCCCCATGTCAAGTGTGTAGTCTCTAGAGAAGAAATCGCCTGACTTTATACACTTGACAAGCTCTGCAGAAAGTCACCCTCAGTCAAGTAATTGAGGCACCTGGATGGGGCTCGTTTAGCTGTGAGTATTCTGCTGTATTTTCATTTGAAAGGTTTCTAAGAACTTGGTGTGTCTCGAATGGTTCATACATGTTAACTTTACAGGAATGTGTGCTCATAGGAAACCTGTTAATCAAGTTGCCAACCTAAATTACTTTCCCTCATTTTTGAAGGCTTGTCCAATTAATAAAAGGCTGATGGTTATGTAGCTGAAGTTATTTGAGGTCATTGGGGGGTTGGGGGACTTACATTTATTGATTCCAGTGTAGTCTTTTCTGTCACTTTGAGAACATTTATTTAATTTTGAAATGAAAAATGATGGTAAAATTGGAAAAGAATATGTAAGAAAAGAAATTTATGAAAAATAATTCCACAGTTTAAAAATAAGACAGCCCTCCTTGTCAGGCTTTGCTGTCAGCTGTTATTTAAACTTGTGTGCTCCTGCCTTGTTAGAGTTAGCAGCTGAGAGTACTGTATTAGCAGGAAACCAGGGCATTTATGATTGAGTTCCTGTTATTGACTTATTCTTAGACAAAATGCCAAGTTTCTTTAGACATAGTACAGTAGGTCTACTGTGGAAGTCTTGTGTGAATACTGTTTGACATTTGGGCTGCCATTTTTATGTGTCAAGATTTTTTTTAAATGACTTTTTAAAACAATGTTTTCTGTAATGATTTGAAGAAAGTGGTAAACTCTAAAACGATTTTGTATGTGTGTTTTAAAAATGGCTTCTAACTGATATAATAAAGAAATATATGTAGTTTAGGTTAGTCCTGATGATTTTTGCCATTTTGTTTTGTTCATAGGTGGGTGCATTTAGATAGAATAACTCACCGCTGTACATCTAGGTAAAGGGTGGGAGGTGGAAGGTTGGGATGGTACAGTAGTATAAGGAATGAAAAACATTTTAAAAGATCACATAGTATCTTAGAAAGGCAAATATCTTTTGTAAAAATAAATCAAGATAAAAATTATTGTGGACCTGTATATCAACATTTGACATTTTTCTTTGGCAAGGGCAGCAGTTGGGTATGAGGAGGTATATAGTTTCCCTTCAGGCTAAGTTGTGATCTCTGGGTAGCCTTAAATCTATGGGTTTGTTTTAATTTTGATAGACTTATTCCTTTTTAGCAGTTTCTCTAGTGTCAAGCATATGTCATGTGTTAAGTTCTTCGCATAGGAGCTGTGGATTGGCTTATAAAGGAGGTCGCTTTATTTGCTATCTTTTTGTGGGGTTTTCTGTAGTTGTAGGTAATTTCTGTAGCAAGGAGTATGCTTCCCTGCTTTGTGGTTCTCCTTCCTCCCCCAAATTTTGGTTAGTGGTGTCTCATCCTCAGCTATTGTAATGCATAAATAAAACAGAAATGATTCCAGTTTACTTTTTTCCTGCACATATCCTTTATGTTTAAAGGCTATCCTTTCATTTGCTCTCCTAGTATTTGTTGAATATTGCTTTTGTACAAAGTGCTGTTTTAGGGATTTAGGTATATGTATATAGGGCAATGTTCCTGCATCTATAGAGCTTGCATTCTAAAGCTACACTGTCCAGTATGGTAGCCACTTAAATTTAAATTAATCAAAACAATTCACTTCTTTATTTATACTAGGCACATTTCAAAAGCTCACTAACTACATGTGACTAGTGGTTACCATTTTGGACGATATACAACAGAACGTTTCCATCATCATAGAAAGTTCTATTTATAGCTCTACCCTAGTGGGCAGGCTACCTTTATCATCAGTGATTTTAGATCAGGTTAGCAAACCAGAAATCATTGTATAATCTGTCTTATTATTGCCAAAAGGTGACACATTACTTAAATGGCTTTAGAACTTGACTATAATATTCTTTGTTTGTTTTAGTTCAATTCAAGTAATATTTATTGAGTACCCATAAGCCAAGTATCTTGTCAGTGTTTGAAAATGATTTACTGTTTTATTAAATACATGAGGGATTTTTAAATTGTATTTGAAAAAAGAAAGAACCATTCAAAATGCAGTGTAAAATGAGCTGGTTTACATATATCTTTCCTCCCAATAACTGTTTCTTTTGAATCCTTACCTCCTCAAGGAGCTTAAGCCTCCTTCCCTAACAAGTCAATAATAATATTTGTGACTTCTACTCCATTGGCTTTAGTTGGAAATGTAGGTATTGGAAAATATAGAAAGAATTTATATACATCATTCATATGGAATACATTTGTATATGTTTAACAAAATTATCTGTCAAATACATTTGTATACATTTGTATAAACTTGATGGAATTATCTATAAAAATTTTTTTGTAATAAAAGCAAAGAAATGTCATTTTCAAATTTATGGAAACATTGTTACCCATATGCTCACCGCTTAGATTTAACACATAACTTTTCCAATATTTGCTTCAGATTTTTCTTTTTAATTTAATTTAAGAAATAAATGTATTTAAAGTCCCTTTTATATTCCCCAGCAACACCATTCATATCTTTTCCTCCTTAGTATATGGTGGAAACTATCTTAAAGTTGATATATATGCTTTTCATTCTTTTTTTTCCTGAATATTTTATGTACATGTAGCCATAGTAATATATAACATTGTACAAGATAAAAATTTACATAAATGGTATTACACTCCACAGATTCTTCTTTAACCTTGTATATGTGTGAGAGTTTGGCTGTAGTAAAATTCTTCTTTAAAGTGGTTATACCAATTTATACGTCCATCAGGAAAGTATGAGAGTTATAATTTAACTACATCCTCACCATCACAAAGTATTGACAGATTTCTCAATTTTTGCCCATTTCATGAGTTTAAAATAGTTTTTCATAATTCATTTAATCTATATTTTCTGAGCAGCAGTAAAGCAGAGCACCTTTTCTGAGAATTATTGACCTGTTGAATTTCCTCATTTGTGAATTGCCTCATCAGTTTTTTAAATGCAATTTTATTGATATATGTTATATATTCACATGCAATATAATCATCCAAATTGTACAGTGTTCACAGTATAATCATGTATCTGTGTCTTCGTCATCACAATGGAGTTTTGAACATTTTCATTACTCCAAAAAAAATTAAAAATTAAAATAAGAATGAAAGTAAAAATAAAAGTACGAAAGAACACTCAAAACATCCCATACTCCCCCTCACCCTTATTATTTACTTATTTTTTGTCTTTTTTTTTCCTAACTCATGTGTCTATACACTGGATAAAGGGAGTGTCAGTCATAAGGTTTTCACAATCACACTGTCACACCTTAAAAGCTCTTAGTTATTCAGTCATCTTCAAGAATCAAGACTATTGGATTACAGTTCAACAGTTTATTTGGTATTTCCCTCTAGCTACTATAATACACCAAAAAACTGAAAAGGGATATCTATATACTGCATTAGAAAGACCTCTCGACTCTATTTGAAATCTCTGAGTTACTGAAATTTTATTTTGTTTCATTTCTCTTATTCCTTTTGGCCAAGAAGTCTTTCTCAATGCCATGATGCCAGGGCCAGGCTTATCCCTAGGAATTAAGCCCCACATTTCCTGGCATATTTATACCCCTGAGATTCACGTCTCACATTGCAAGGAGGGCAGTGAGTTCACCTGTGGTGTTGGCTTAGAGGGAGAGGCCACATCGCTTAGCTTCTCCTTTACAGGAATAAGTTTCATAAGGGCAAGCTCCAAGATTGAGGGTCTGGCCCATCAAAATGGCAGTCCCCAATGATTGCGAGAATTTCCGCAGGTGGGAAGGTTTAATATTTCCACCTTTTCCCCCAGTCCATCAAGGGGGCTTTGCAAGTATTTTTTTTATCTTCTGCCCAGATTATTCTGGGATATATTGGAGCATCATACCAAACTATACCAATCAACAAATCTCACTCCCTATTCAAGATTCCATGTAGTTATACTGTTTGAATAAGCTGACCATACAAGTTTAATTAGATAGTGTGCTACTGAAAATATAAGTTTTGTGCCAAATGAATGTCTCTTCTTTTGGCCTCACATGGAAGTTGAAATTTTAAAACACAGTCAATATCATCCTTCACTCTTTAATCTGATTTACCTTAATCCTACCCAGATCGACTTCATTCATATCTCTAGTGGAACTCTAATCACTTTTTTTCATTGCTTTTAATAGTTGCTGTATGGGGTATTGCTGACTTTCACAGCTGTAGAACACTAGCTCTGAGTCTCATGTGTTACACAAATACCTGCAGTTCCAGGGAACAACTAAGTTATATGCAAAGAGCTCAGTATCTCAGAATTCAGAAATAACAGTTACCAAACCAGAATAGATATGACTGCTGTAAGAGTTTGCAATCTTTACAGTAAGCCTTTACCTGATTACCTATGCTCTCAAATTCAGTTCTCAAAGTTTGCACATTATAGTTAGTCCGTATTAGTGAGGCATTATAATATTTATCTTTCCCTTTCTGGTTTACTTCATTCACCACATTGTCCTCATGATTCATTTGTCAAGTTGCATGCCTCACAGCTTAATTCCTTCTTGCAGCAAGTAGTCCATTGTATGTATGTATCACAGTACCAATGTGCAAATGTCCATTTATATCTTCCCCCCACTCTAGTATCTCTCGGTATAGGCCCAACTATGGGGTTGCATGATCATAGGCCAACCCCACACCTAGCCTCTTGTGGAGCCACCACACTGCCCCCTGCACCACTCTACCTCTCTATCAACAGTGAATAGTTACATCTCTCTCTCTCTCCACATTTTCTCCAGCACTTGTATCTCAGTTCATTTTTAAACAGTTTTATTCAGGCATCATACAATCCAACCTAAGTAAAAAAATCAGTGGTCGCTGATATAATCACATAGCCATGTCTTACCACCACAGTCTATATGAGGACATTTCCATTTCTTCCCCAAAGAATCCCATTCCCCTCCCCTGTATCCCTCACTATTGACATTTAGCGTTAGCATATTGCCTTTGTTACATTCAATGGAAGCATATTACAGTGTTACTCATTTGCATTGATTGTATTTTTTCCCCTATATACCATCCCATTTTTAACATCTTGCAATGTTGACACTCATTTCTTCTCCCTCATGCAAAAACATTCTTATGTTTGTACATTTAATCATCATCATTGTCCACTCTAGGCATTGATTGCTAAAATATACTGTCCCAGTCTTTATCCTCTAACTTTCCTTCTGGTGTTATACATTTCCCCAGCCCTCCTCACTCAACCATACTCACTCTCAGCTTTGTTCATTCTGCTTACAATACCATCAGATAGTATTGTGCTATCCATTTCTGGATCTTACAGTAAATCCTGTTGAACATTCTGTATGCCCAATCTCTGCCCTCTTTCTATCTCCTGATAGCATGTGTTTTTAACTTTATCCCTCAGAGCTCACTCTTTTTTTTTTTTTTAAATAACACTCTTTTTTTTCATTAATTAAAAAAAGAATTAACAAAGCAATTAGAAATCATTCCATTCTACATGTACAATCAGTAATTCTTAATAACATCACATAGTTGCATATTCATCATTTCTTAGTACATTTGCATCGATTTAGAAAAAGAAATAAAAAGACAACGGAATAAGAATTAAAACATTAATAGAAAGAAAAAAAAAAACAACAAAAAACCTATACCTCACATGCAGCTTCATTCAGTGTTTTAACATAATTGCATTACAATTGGGTAGTATTGTGCTGTCCATTTCTGAGTTTTTATATCCAGTCCCGTTGTACAGTCTGTATCCCTTCAGCTCCAATTACCCCTTCTGTTTTTTTTTTTTTTTAATTAACGGGAAAAAAGAAATTAACCCAACATTTAGAACTCATACCATTCTACATATGCAATCAGTAATTCTTAACATCATCACATAGATGCATGATCATCATTTCTTAGTACATTTGCATCGGTTTAGAAAAACTAGCAACATAACCGAAAAAGATATAGAATGTTAATATAGAGACAAAAATAAAAGTAATAATAGTAAAGTCAAAACAAAACAAAACAAAACAAAACAAAAACCTATAGCTCAGATGCAGCTTCATTCAGTGTTTTAACAAGATTACTTTACAATTAGGTATTATTGTGTTGTCCATTTTTGAGTTTTTGTATCTAGTCCTGCTGCACAGTCTGTATCCCTTCAACTCCAATTGCCCATTATCTTACCCTGTTTCTACCTCCTGCTGGACTCTGTTACCAATGACATATTCCAAATTTATTCTCGAATGTCTGTTCACATCAGTGGGACCATACAGTATTTGTCCTTTAGTTTTTGGCTAGACTCACTCAGCATAATGTTCTCTAGGTCCATCCATGTTATTACATGCTTCATAAGTTTATCCTGTCTTAAAGCTGCATAGTATTCCATTGTATGTATATACCACAGTTTGTTTAGCCACTCTTCTGTTGATGGAGATTTCGGCTGTTTCCATCTCTTTGCAATTGTAAATAACGCTGCTATAAACATTGGTGTGTAAATGTCCGTTTGTGTCTTTGCCCTTAAGTCCTTTGAGTATATTCCCAGCAATGGTATTGCTGGGTAGTATGGCAATTCTATATTCAGCTTTTTGAGGAACCGCCAAACTGCCTTCCACAGTGGTTGCACCATTTGACATTCCCACCAACAGTGGATAAGTGTGCCTCTTTCTCCGCATCCTCTCCAGCACTTGTCATTTTCTGTTTTGTTGATAATGGCCATTCTGGTGGGTGTGAGATGATATCTCATTGTGGTTTTGATTTGCATTTCTCTAATGGCCAGGGACATTGAGCATCTCTTCATGTGCCTTTTGGCCATTTGTATTTCCTCTTCTGATAGGTGTCTGTTCAAGTCTTTTTCCCATTTTGTAATTGGGTTGGCTGTCTTTTTGTTGTTGAGATGAACAATCTCTTTATAAATTCTGGATACTAGACCTTTATCTGATATATCATTTCCAAATATTGTCTCCCATTGTGTAGGCTGTCTTTCTACTTTCTTGATGAAGTTCTTTGATGCACAAAAGTGTTTAATTTTGAGGAGCTCCCATTTATTTATTTCCTTCTTCAGTGTTCTTGCTTTAGGTTTAAGGTCCATAAAACCGCCTCCAGTTGTAAGATCCATAAGATATCTCCCAACATTTTCCTCTAACTGTTTTATGGTCTTAGACCTAATGTTTAGATCTTTGATCCATTTTGAGTTAACTTTTGTATAGGGTGTGAGAAATGGATCTTCTTTCATTCTTTTGCATATGGATATCCAGTTCTCTAGGCACCATTTATTGAAGAGACTGTTCTGTCCCAGGTGAGTTGGCTTGACTGCCTCATCAAAGATCAAATGTCCATAGATGAGAGGGTCTATATCTGAGCACTCTATTCGATTCCATTGGTCGATATATCTATCTTTATGCCAATACCATGCTGTTTTGACCACTGTGGCTTCATAATATGCCTTAAAGTCCGGCATCGCTAGACCTCCAGCTTCGTTTTTTTTCCTCAAGATGTTTTTAGCAATTCGGGGCACCCTGCCCTTCCAGATAAATTTGCTTATTGGTTTTTCTATTTCTGAAAAATAAGTTGTTGGGATTTTGATTGGTATTGCATTGAATCTGTAAATCAATTTAGGTAGGATTGACATCTTAACTATATTTAGTCTTCCAATCCATGAACACGGTATGCCCTTCCATCTATTTAGATCTTCTGTGATTTCTTTTAACAGTTTTTTGTAGTTTTCTTTGTATAGGTTTTTTGTCTCTTTAGTTAAATTTATTCCTAGGTATTTTATTCTTTTAGTTGCGATTGTAAATGGGATTCGTTTCTTGATTTCCCCCTCAGCTTGTTCATTACTAGTGTATAGAAATGCTACAGATTTTTGAATGTTGATCTTGTAACCTGCTACTTTGCTGTACTCATTTATTAGCTCTAGTAGTTTTGTTGTGGATTTTTCCGGGTTTTCGACGTATAGTATCATATCGTCTGCAAACAGTGATAGTTTTACTCCTTTCTTTCCAATTTTGATGCCTTGTATTTCTTTTTCTTGTCTAATTGCTCTGGCTAGAACCTCCAACACAATGTTGAATAATAGTGGTGATAGTGGACATCCTTGTCTTGTTCCTGATCTTAGGGGGAAAGTCTTCAATTTTTCCCCATTGAGGATGATATTAGCTGTGGGTTTTTCATATATTCCCTCTATCATTTTAAGGAAGTTCCCTTGTATTCCTATCCTTTGAAGTGTTTTCAACAGGAAAGGATGTTGAATCTTGTCAAATGCCTTCTCTGCCTCAATTGAGATGATCATGTGATTTTTCTGCTTTGATTTGTTGATATGGTGTATTACATTAATTGATTTTCTTATGTTGAACCATCCTTGCATACCTGGGATGAATCCTACTTGGTCATGATGAATAATTCTTTTAATGTGTTGTTGGATACGATTTGCTAGAATTTTATTGAGGATTTTTGCATCTATATTCATTAGAGAGATTGGTCTGTAGTTTTCTTTTTTTGTAATATCTTTACCTGGTTTTGGTATGAGGGTGATGTTGGCTTCATAGAATGAATTAGG
This sequence comes from Tamandua tetradactyla, assembly GCF_023851605.1. Lineage (NCBI taxonomy): Eukaryota > Metazoa > Chordata > Mammalia > Pilosa > Myrmecophagidae > Tamandua > Tamandua tetradactyla. The sequence goes on along the minus strand of NC_135351.1, from coordinate 3,889,632 downwards.
TAGCTTTCCCTCCACTTCGATTTTTTTGAAGAGTTTGAGGAGAATTGGTACAAATTCTTTCTGGAACGTTTGGTAGAATTCACATGTGAAGCCATCTGGTCCTGGACTTTTCTTTTTAGGAAGCTTTTGAATGACTAATTCAATTTCTTTACTTGTGATTGGTTTGTTGAGGTCATCTATGTCTTCTTGAGTCAAAGTTGGTTGTTCATGTCTTTCCAGGAACCCGTCCATTTCATCTAAATTGTTGTATTTATTAGCATAAAGTTGTTCATAGTATCCTGTTATTACCTCCTTTATTTCTGTGAGGTCAGTAGTTATGTCTCCTCTTCCATTTCTGATCTTATTTATTTGCATCCTCTCTCTTCTTCTTTTTGTCAATCTTGATAAGGGCCCATCAATCTTATTGATTTTCTCATAGAACCAACTTCTGGTCTTATTGATTTTCTCTATTGTTTTCATGTTTTCAATTTCATTTATTTCTGCTCTGATCTTTGTTATTTCTTTCCTTTTGCTTGCTTTGGGATTAGTTTGCTGTTCTTTCTCCAGTTCTTCCAAGTGAACAGTTAATTCCTGCATTTTTGCCTTTTCTTCTTTTCTGATATAGGCATTTAGGGCAATAAATTTCCCTCTTAGCACTGCCTTTGCTGCATCCCATAAGTTTTGATATGTTGTGTTTTCATTTTCATTTGCCTCGAGGTATTTACTAATTTCTCTTGCAATTTCTTCTTTGACCCACTCATTGTTTAAGAGTGTGTTGTTGAGCCTCCACGTATTTGTGAATTTTCTGGCATTCCGCCTATTATTGATTTCCAACTTCATTCCTTTATGATCCGAGAAAGTGTTGTGTATGATTTCAATCTTTTTAAATTTGTTAAGACTTGCTTTGTGACCCAGCATATGGTCTATCTTTGAGAATGATCCATGAGCACTTGAGAAAAAGGTGTATCCTGCTGTTGTGGGATTTAATGTCCTATAAATGTCTGTTAAGTCTAGCTCCTTTATAGTAATATTCAGATTCTCTGTTTCTTTATTGATCCTCTGTCTAGATGTTCTGTCCATTGATGAGAGTGGTGAATTGAAGTCTCCAACTATTATGGTATTTGTGTCTATTTCCTTTTTCAGTGTTTGCAGTGTATTCCTCACGTATTTTAGGGCATTCTTGTTCGGTGCGTAAATATTTATGATTGTTATGTCTTCTTGTTTAATTGTTCCTTTTATTAGTATATAGTGTCCTTCCTTGTCTCTTTTAACTGTTTTACATTTGAAGTCTAACTTGTTGGATATTAGTATAGCCACTCCTGCTATTTTCTGGTTGTTATTTGCATGAAATATCTTTTCCCAACCTTTCACTTTCAACCTATATTTATCTTTGGGTCTAAGATGTGTTTCCTGTAGACAGCATATAGAAGGATCCTGTTTTTTAATCCATTCTGCCATTCTATGTCTTTTGATTGGGGAATTCAGTCCATTAACATTTAGTGTTATTATTGTTTGGATAATATTTTCCTCTACCATTTTGCCTTTTGTATTATATATATCATATCTGACTTTCCTTCTTTCTACACTCTTCTCCATACCTCTCTCTTCTGTCTTTTTGGTTCTGACTGTAGTGCTCCCTTTAGTATTTCTTGCAGAGCTGGTCTCTTGGTCACAAATTCTCTCAGTGACTTTTTGTCTGAGAATGTTTTAATTTCTCCCTCATTTTTGAAGGACAATTTTGCTGGATATAGGAGTCTTGGTTGGCAGTTTTTCTCTTTTAGTAATTTAAATATATCATCCCACTGTCTTCTAGCCTCCATGGTTTCTGCTGAGAAATCTACACATAGTCTTATTGGGTTTCCCTTGTATGTGATGGATTGTTTTTCTCTTGCTGCTTTCAAGATCCTCTCTTTCTCTTTGACCTCTGACATTCTAACTAGTAAGTGTCTTGGAGAACGCCTATTTGGGTCTAATCTCTTTGGGGTGCGCTGCACTTCTTGAATCTGTAATTTTAGGTCTTTCATAAGAGTTGGGAAATTTTCAGTGAAAATTTCTTCCATTAGTTTTGCTCCTCCTTTTCCCTCTTCTTCTCCTTCTGGGACACCCACAACACGTATATTTGTGCGGTTCATATTGTCCTTGAGTTCCCTGATACCCTGTTCAAATTTTTCCATTCTTTTCCCGATAGTTTCTGTTTGTTTTTGGAATTCAGATGTTCCATCCTCCAAATCACTGATTCTATCTTCTGTCTCTTTGAATCTATCATTGTGGGAATCCATTGTTTTTTCTATCTTTTCTACTTTGTCCTTCACTTCCGTAAGTTCTGTGATTTTTTTTTCAGTTTTTCTATTTCTTCTTTATGTTTAGCCCATGTCTTCTTCATGTCCTCCCTCAATTTATCGATTTCGTTTTTGAAGAGGTTTTCCATTTCTGTTCGTATATTCAGCATTAGTTGTCTCGGCTCCTGTATCTCATTTGAACTATTGGTTTGTTCCTTTGACTGGGCCATATTTTCAATTATTTGAGCGTGATCCGTTATCTTCTGTTGGCGTCTGCGCATTTATTCAGATTTCCCTGGGTGTCGGACCCAGCAAGGTTGTAAGATTTTTCTGTGAAATCTCTGGGTTCTGTTTTTCTTATCCTGCCCAGTAGGTGTCGCTCGTGGCACACGTTTGTCTGCGGGTCCCACCAGTAAAAGGTGCTGTGGGACCTTTAACTTTGGAAAACTCTCGCCGTCCGGGAGGTTCGCTAGCCGAAGCGGCTTGGAAGGGTTCGAGCCGGCCCGGGGTCCGAATGCAGGGAGGGTTGCTGGCTGCCACAGCCCGGGAAAGCGCCCGTCCGAATTTCCTAGTCACCCGGGCGACAAGCGTGGCGGGAGGGCGCCAGCGGCAGCAGCCCGCCCGGGAGAGTGCACGTTCCCGGGGAGTCACGGGTTTGGAAGGGGCCTCCCCCACCCGTCACCGTTCTCCGCGGTCTGGGGATTTCTGATCCAATTCTCTCAGTTGGTCCGGGGGGCCGCGTGTGGTGTGGGCGCCAGCCGCCGCGGTTTCAGGGGACTGCCTCTCCAATTCTCCCAGCCGGCCCGGGAAGGGGGAAGGGAGTGACTCCGGCCGCTTGCCGTCCCGCCCGGTGAAGCCCGTGCGCCTCGGCAATCTCACCCGAGCGGCTTCTCTCAGCCAGCCAGCTGTTCCAGGATGGGGTACGCTGTCTTTTTTATCTCTGTTGTGGCTTTGGGCGCTGTTCTGTATCGTTTCTACTCCCCTAGTAGCCGTCCTGGGGAAGAAACTAAGATCCGCGTGTCTTAGTAAGCCGCCATCTTCTCCGGAAGTCCCTCAGAGCTCACTCTTTAATGTTAGTTCATATTAGTGAGATCAAAGTATTTGTCCTTTTGTTTCTGGCTAATTTCACTCTGTATAATATCCTCAAGGTTCATCCACATTGTTGCATTCTTCATGACTTCATTCTGACATGCAGCTGGGTAATATTTGATCAGTTATATATACCACATTTTGTTCAGCCACTTGTCCGTTGATGGACGTTTGGGCTGTTTCTGTCTCTTGGCAATCATGAATAATGCTGTATTAAATTTCAGTGTGCAAATGTCTCTTTGTGTCCCTGCCTTCAGTTCCTCTGAATATATATTGAGTAATGGGATTGCTGGATCATATGACAGTTTTATACTTAGCTTCTTGAAGAACCACTGAAACTGCCTTCCAGAGCAGTTGCATTATTCTGCACTCCCATTAACAGTGAATAGGTGTGTCGCTTTTTTTACATCCTCTCCAGATTGTTTTCTGTTTTTTTTTTTTATATAATGGCCATTCTAGTAAGTGTGAGATGATATCTTATTGTGATTTTAATTTGCATTTCCCTAATAGTCAGTAAGGTTGAGCATCTTTTAAATAAGTTTTTGAATTATTTGTATTTTCTCTTCTGAAAAATATCTATGTCTTTTGCCCATTTTTAAATTGGGTTGTTTGTCTTTTTGTTGTTGAGCTGTAGGATTTCTTTATATATTCTGGATAGTAAATCCTTATCTGATATATGGTTTCCAAATATTGTCTCCCATTGTGTAGGCTCCCTTTTTACTTTCCTGACAAAGTCCTATGATATGCAAAAGTGTTTAATTTTGTCTAGATCCCATTTATCTATTTCCATTTTCATTGCTCACACTTTTGGGTATAAGGTCTAGGAAACCACTCCTGTCACAAGATCTTTAGGGTATTTACCTATATTTTCTTCTAAAAATTTTATGTTCTTTGGTGTTTGTTTTTGAGTCTTTAATCCATTTTGCATTAACTTTTGTATAAGGTGTGAGGTAGGGATCCTCTTCATTCTGTTGGATATGGGTATCCAGTTCTCCAAACACCATTTATTGAAGAGGTTGCTCTGTCTAAGTTGAGTTGACTTGACTGCCTTAGTCAAAGATCCATTATCCATAGATGAGAGGGTCTATTTCTGAACACTCAATTTGATTCCATTGGTCAGTATATCTATTTTTATGCCAGTACGATGTTATTTTGATCACTGTAGCTTTGTAATATGCTTTAAAATCAGGTAGTGTGAGAACTCTCACTTCATTCCTCTTTCTCAAGATATTTTTGGCATTTTGAGACACCCTGCCCCTCCAAATAAGTTTGGTTATTGGTTTTTCTATTTCTGCAAATTAAGTTGTGATTTTAATTGGTATTGCAATAAATCTATAAATCAATTTGGATAGAATTGACATCTTAACTATCTTTAGTCCTCCAATCCATGAGCATGGTACGTCCCTCCATTTATTGAGGTCTTCTTTCATTTATTTTTAGCAATGTCTTTAAGTTTTCTGTGTAATAGGTCTCTTGTGGTCTTGTTTAAATTTATTCATAAATATTTTATTCTTTTGGTTGCTGTTGTATATTGAGTTTTTTTTCTTGATTTCCTCTTCAGATTGCTTATTATTAGTGTATAGAAACACTACTAACTTTTGAGTGTTGATCTTCTACCCTGCCAGTCTGCTGTACTCATTTATTAGCTCTAGTAGCTTTGCTGTAGATTTTTCAGGATTTTCTACATATGGTATCATGTCATCTGCAAACAGTGAAAATTTTACTTCTTCCTTTCCAATTTGGATGCCTTTTATTTATTTTTACTTATGTAATTGCTCTTGCTAGGATGTCCAGTACAATGTTGAATAACAGGGATGACAGTGGGCATCCTTGTCTTGTTCCTGATCTCAGAGAGAGAGGTTTCAGTCTTTCTCTGTTGAGTATGATGTTAGCTGTGGGTTTTTCGTATATTCTCATATGTGCTTGTTTGAAAGGGTTTATGTACTGTAGAAAAGCCATGTTTTAACCAAAATCAGTCTTGTGGTAGCAACTGTTTCCTTTGGTCTCTATTCAATAATGTAGTTTGGAAACTTGATTTGGTTGTCTCCACAGAGATGTTACTCACCCACTTGTGGGTATTAACCTTTCATTAGAGGGAGATGTGACTCCACCCATTCAAGGTGGGTCTTGATTAGTTTACTGGAATCCTTTAAGAGAAGAAGCATTTTGGTGAAAGCTCCAGAATGACAGGAGATTCTGAGAGAGCAGAGAATGATGATAGAATGATGAGAGCAGCGGAGACATGAGAACAATAGAGACCACCAGCCAGTGACCTTTGGAGATGAAGAAGGAGAACACCCCCAGGGAGATTCATGAAGCAAGAGGCCTGGAGGGGAAGCTAGAAGATGTCATGATGTTTGCCATGTGCCTTCCCAGTTGAGAGAGAAACCCTGAATGTCATCAGCTTCTTATACTAAGGTATCTTTCTGTGGATGTCTTAATTTGGACATTTTATAGACTTGCTTTAATTGGGACATTTTCTCGGCCTTAGAAATGTAAACTAGCAACTTATTAAATTCCCCTTTATAAAAGCCATTCCATTTCTGGTATATTACATTCTGGCAGCTAACAAACTAGAATACAATATCATGTTGAGGAAATTCCCTTCTATTCTATCCTTTGAAGAGTTTTCATCAAGAAAGGATGTTGAACTTTGTCAAATATCTTTTTCTGCATCAATGGATATGATCATGTGTTTTTTTCCCTTTGATTTATTGATGTGTTATATTCCATTAATTGATTTTCTGGTGTTGAACCAGTCTTGCATACCTGGAATAAATCCCACTTGATCATGATATATAGTTCTTTTAATATGCTGCTGGATTTGATTTGTGAATACTTTGTTGAAGATTTTTGCTTCTATATTCATTAAAGAGATTGGTCTGTAATTTTCTTTTCTTGTAGTATCTTTATCTTGCTTTGGTATTAGGTTGATGTTAGCTTCATAAAATGAGTTAGGTAGCTTTCCCTCCTCTTCAATTTTTTTGAATAGTTTGAGCAGGATTGGTATTAACTCTTTCTTTAATGCTTCGTAGAGTTTACATGTGAAGCCATCTGGTCCAGAACTTTTCTTTTTTGGGAGCTTTTTGATGATTGATTCCATGTCTTTATTTGTGATTGGTTTGTTGAGGTTGCCTGTTTCTTCTCAAGTCAATATTGATTGTTCATGCTTTTTTAGGAAGTTGTCCATTTCATGTACATTGTGTAGGCCGCTTAGCTAAGGGTCCATCTATTTTACTGATTTTCTCAAAGAACCAACTTCTGGTTTTATTGATTCTCTCTATTGATTTTATGTTCTGAATTTCTTTTTATTTGTGCCCTAATCTTCATTATTTCTTTCCTTCTGTTTGCTTTGGGGTTAGTTTGCTATTCTTTCTCTACATCCTGCGAATTCCTTGATTTTTGCTCTTTAGGCATTTGGGGCAATAATTTTGCCTGTCAGCACTGCCTTTACTGCATCCCATAAGTTTTGATATGTTGTGTTTTCATTTTCATTTGCCTCAAGATATTTATTGATTTCTCTTGTAATTTCTTCCTTGACCCACTGGTTGTTTATGAGTGTGTTGTTTAGCTTCCATATATTTGTGAATTTTCTGGTCTTCAGCCTGTTTTCATTTCTGATTTCATTCCATTATGACCCAAGGATGTGTTTTGTATAATTTCAATCTTTTTAAATATATTGAAACTTGCTTTGTGATCCAACATGTGGTCTGTCCTGGAGAATGATCCATGAGCACTTGACTGTAATGTTCTTTTATTGGCCCATGCTTACTTTAGGGCGTGAGAAGACAGATATTGTATGATATCACTTATATGAAATAGTTTTAGGAGAATCAAATTTCATAGAGACAGATTTTAGTTTACTACGAGCCATGTTGGGAGGGAGGGGAAGAGAATATTATTATTTAAGGGGTGCAGAGTTTCTGTTTATGGTGATGAAAATGTTGGGGTAATGAATATTGGTGGTGGCAGGCCAATATTGTGAAGGTTTTTTATACTACTGATTTGTACAGTAAAAGTGGTTAAAATGGGAAACTGTAATTTGTATACCTGTTACTACAATAAAAACTTAAAAAAATATAATTACATTCTGTTTCTAATTTGCCAAAATGACCATCACTCTTAGCTAGGGATTTTTACCCATTATCTCTTAGAAGTCCTTAATTAGCCTTTCATTATTTTTTTTGACGAATACTTCTTTATCTGCTCTGTATCTAGTACTATTTTTAGATATTGTCCTAAAGTTGTTGGCCAGCAGAGGAGTCCTGCTGCTGAGTTTGCACTTGAAGAGGGAACCTGAAATAAATAAAGGTAATTTAAGCAAATGATAAGTACCATGGAAAACAATTTTAAGAAGGATATTGTAATATAGAGAGTGAATTGTACTTGGTGCTGAGGAAATACATTAAACTGTATGGAAAGGAAGGCCTTTTGATTAAGGATCAAAGGAGATGAAATTGGAGAGGAGGAAGTATCAGCCTGGATAAGGTCTGTACTAAAGTCCTGAGTTGGTTGAATTCCAGAAACAGCCAAAGGTGTAAGGGCTGAATTATAGCTATGGGAGGGGCTATTCAGTTGGGAGGGGTAAAAGGGAGGAGGGAGCATGGAGTCTTATGAGGGCTGTGAGTGAATAGGTCACAGGTTGTGTTGGATTTTGTAGGCTGTAGGACTAAGTTTACCCTTTATTCCAGTTGTAATGGGAAGCTAGTGAAATGACATGATCTGTTTTATATTTTATGAAGATTCTGTTTCAGCCTGTGAGTTATGTCAGGTGTTGAATTTATTTTGGGTTCCGTTAAGTTTTATAGAGAGATTTTAGTGTAATTGTTGATCTTTATTGCCATCCATGAGCCTAGAATTTTTCATAATTAAATGGATGATAGGAAAATCTCAATTATTAAATAAACACCACTGTGTATTGTAGATATGAAAATTAAAAAGCACAAAAATAAATTAAATATTTAAACTATTTATTACAATAATAAATGACCAATATTGGATTATGAAGTCTTTTATATAAACTAAGAAATTGCATTTTCAAGTCTTTTAGGATAGGAAAATGAATTTGTGGTTACAAATGAGAGATTCACCTTAATGAATAAGGATACTTTGTTTCCCTCTAGTACCAAATGATTGGTATAAGGATAGTCATAGGTAAAACAAAGGGGAATACTAATGTTGAATTCTCATTTTTTATATCTCTTTCTATTGTAATCAAGAAATCAGTAGTCTTAAAGATAGGTGAGAGGCCACTCCTACACTACTATTTCTATAGGTTCAGGATTTGTGACCTCTGCCATTTGTTTTCCAGATACCGTGAAGTGTAAAATGTTGAATTTTTCTTGAACTTAATGAGAAATCTGATATACTGTAGAAGCTCTAACACTTCTAATATATTTCAGTTTTGTATGGTCAGTCCTAATTTTCTGAATCTGTAAAATGTCCTACATCAGTAAAATAAAAATTTCTTTATTCAGTTCTTATCTGAGGTTCTACTTTCTTTGTTGCCAAATCCCTTCATTCTTTAGGCTTCTTTCTAATCCAGTGACCTCTGGAGAATGATTAAAAATTAATATAACCTTAGACCTTCTAGTCATTGCAGATTCCTAGCATGCTTTCACATTTTAGAAAAGAAAAATAGACAAAATGAAAGCTGTGTTAATGCAGAGAAACACGGTGCATTAATTTATAGCAAGTCTTTCAATATTTTTGACATGTTTCATTCCCTGACAAATATTTTTTCCAACTATGAGGCAGGCTCTGATGGTACAACTGTCAGCAAGGTGGCCCTCTCTTCAGAAAATGTATCACCTCTTAGGAATTACATATGTTTTTATATATATATAAATATACAAAGACGAATAGATGAATATGCATTCTAATCATGTTTGAGAAAAATTGAAGTCTTAGCTTTTCTGGTGCAAGGTTTTTTGTTTTTTCCTTTCTTACTTCTTGCACTGGCTCATCCTGGCCCTGACTTCCAGTGGCTGCTTAATGCAGTGTGTTCTGCATACTCTTCGCTTACTGCCTGCAGTGGGCCGGGTGTGTATTCTCATCAACCTCTTTCTAGGAGCCTCTGGGTCAAGTGCATTATTTCCATTATATAAATGAGGACAAGAATGATCAGAGTGATTAATTTGTCCAGCATTCTTCCACGCCTGCGTGGTAAATTGCCGAGCTGGGATTTAAACCCAGGCCTTCTGATCCTTGAATCTTCCACCTTTCCACTGATGCCTGTGTTGTGTCTTAATATGATTTCTTAAAGGGATGAATGAAAGATGGAAAGTAAAGTCTGCCATTTGGCCCTGCAGAGTGGGTCCCTCTAAGATTCGAGTTTCTGTAAACAGGCTTTTTCCTTGTCATACCTACCTTACTGCAGACCTCATTTAAATGGTACCATCACTTCTTTTACAATGTGTTAATTCATGCTAGTATCCCAAAATAGGAAGTTTTGAAAATTTAAGCCATATTATCTTTATAGAACATTGCAAGGAAATGGGAAACTTTTTTATTTGCACTGAGGAAAATGTCAAACCAATGCCTCACTTTTTTATTTGCTCACAAGAAACAGCAAAGCTACTACGTCTCTAGCTGTGGTGCTTCCCTGTGAGGCAGACAGTTCAGAGCCAAACTGATCTTTTTACGGGAAATGTAGTCATTTTTATAGACCTGGCCATTGACATGGTCAGGGTTAGTAACTTAAGACCACACAGTGAGCTGGAAGAACAGCTGGCAAAAAAACCCTCTGCCTTCCAGCCAAATGTCTTTTCCTAAAACCATCTACCTTCCTCAGGAAACCAGTGTTGTAATAGCAGTCTCCCCTCAGCTAAGAATCCTGGGCTGTAAGATGAATAGAGCTATCCTTTGAGTGCTTCACTTTCATCCAGCTTTTTCCACTTGGTGAGTTGTGTAGCTCCTGATTCACTGGGATGACTCAGGATCGTGGAACAATTTGCTTGAAGGACAGAGAAAAGCCTTTGGCCTCCTGCCTAATACATGTTCCAATAAAATAAATAATGGGTATTAGTGATTATAATGTATATCTGAGTTTGCTAATAACATCCTTTTAATGCTGAGTTTTACTGGCTCTTCATTGAAGAGATTACTGAAACTTGGAGTAAGCAAGTTATCTCTCCCTTAGGAGGGGTATGGAGCTGGTGCAGGGCACAGAAGTTTGCCTCCATGACCTGTTTATATAATATTTAAGATTCAGGCTTAAGTTGTTATTGGCTTTTTTGCTAGTATTCATTTGGAGTCAAGTTTTATATAATCATCACCTCATCATTATCATTAGAATTGTCTTGACTGTTGTCTAAATGCTGTAGTTTTAAGAAAAAAGTATGCTTTAGACATGTTCTGCTTTTATAAAAATTTAAGCACCTTAAGATTCCCTTTGGGAATTCTTTCGGTGTGGCATAGTTTGGTGTCAAGAGTTATGAAGATTGGCACTCAACAACTTTCCTCTTATTGACAAAGGGTACCTCTTGTTTAATCTTTTTCTGTTTTTAACCGATGTCTCTGAGCACCTATTACCACCTTGTTGACAGTTAAGACAGTATCCTGTTAGAAGTTAAATTTCTCTGTCCTGAACTGCCCAGGACTAGGCAAGAAGTAAATAAACCACAGGCAAGGCTGCTGTGTGATCTACAGTTTCTTTGAATTTGTTTTGGATCCAATGCTTGGTGTAGCAGTCCAGTACTGTTGAAAAGACATGAAAACAATTATAAGGACCTGCCATGGTAGATTTTCAGTAGTGCATTCCATACTTAGCAACAGTGATTTTTTTCCTTAAGTGCTTCTTAGTAGAGTCGTGCCTTCTGACCCACACTTTTACTAAATTTTGGTAAGTGTAAATTCTCTCTGGTGTTGGCACTACAAGTCAAACACAATCTAGACTCCAATTCAGGGTTGTGTTCATAGCAGGTGTTTATCAGTGCAGTGAGGGAAATAACCACCAGGTGGCTCAGGTCTGTAGCACTTAAATGTTTTAGATCTTGATAATTATACTTAAGTTTAATGGTTTCTTTGCATTTCAGATAGACCATTTAATATAAATCATTGTTAGAATTTCTTTTCACACTCTTAGATTGCGAAATCAGAAAATGGACTGGTTTGAATTGTGTCATTGACTAACATTTACAGGTTTTTGGATACATGTTGTAAACATGTTCTACTTAGGCTTATATAAATGTTTGGACAGTATTTCTTCCCTTTTTGACTGATTTAATTGCCTTATATTATCATCTTAGAATTTTATAATTTATTTATGTATGTATGTTGATACATACTTTCTGTAGTTACAAATAAAATTGAGATATTTAATTTTACTTTTGAAATTTACACTGTCAACATATTGTCTTACTTTATACCTCCATTCTTTAGAAAATAGAAAGGAGACCTATAATACCTAAGAAATCAGCATGTAATTTTTATGGACTATTTATTCCCTGAGAAGAATTCAAAATCTATTTTATTCCATGAGGAGGGCAGCTATATAACGGTGCCCAGTAATATTTAAAAAAGACTAAAATACCAAAACGTTTGCTTTATTTCAGAATTTATGTGCAATAAAGTTCAAGGAAAATTACCTTTGTGATCGATAGCTGCTTGTTTAGCACACTAAGACATGGTATTTTAATTTTGGTTCTTATACCTTTTTTCAATCACAGGTTTCCTGGAATTAATTTTTTTTCTGATAAGTTTAAGGCATTATGGAAAATAAAACTTCTTTAAAAACTCAATTTCTGGTTTACTGTTTATTTAGGCTTTCTTTTTGCTTCAAAAAGTTTAGATAATTTCACTAGGTACTATTTTGTTACACAGTAGAAAAAGGGAAAAGGAGGTGAAATTCAAGTCATTTTTTTTTCTTTGAACAAATTCTAGTTAAAGCTTTTGCTGGAGGAAAGGTGAAGTAAGTTTTTAAAAAGATGTTTGAAAATTGCCAGGATTTTATTTACTCTTTTTGTACTTGTGAGTATAATTACCACAGAAAGAAAACCAGTCTTTATTGATATTACTAAGCATAATATATAGTTTTTTCTTTTTAATGAAATAAAAGCTGAACATTCCAAAGGCTATTTAAGGAGTGACTGTGACTAACAGAGTAACTCTCTTCTGTGCTTGGCCAGAAGCAGTGTTACTGTGTTGGAAAGTCTTGATATATGTTCAATTGCTTATTTTACTTTTCCTCATCTATAAATGGTTAGTTAGCTGCTTGGTACTATGTCTTGAACAATGGATCTTTGTTAGGTCTTAATTTTGCTGAGGAAATTAGATTTGATTAAAGAATATATTAGTGCATGTGAACTGTGTAGAATAAGCTGTATGCATATGCCCCGTCCCCCTTGATTAGGAAAACAATGCAAAACACAAAAGTGCGTGTATGTATGTGTGTGTGCATGTACATGTGTAACACTTTTTAATCTATTTTCTTTATATTGGTGGTTTGGTTTGAAAATGGAATCTTTTTTTGTCATAATAAATGAATTAATTTGAAATGTAAAACCTGGTGAATGATAAAGGCAGGAAGTAAAATTGGTAGAAAGTGCTTAAAGATATAATTATATCATTTGGTGTCAGGATACCTTTAGCCATAATATTTATTTATTGGGTTAAGCAACTGTATATATGTGTGTATTCATAAAACATCCCATGAAGAATTCACTTTTTTTTTAAATTTTTATTTTTTTATTAACGGAAAGAAAAAAAAAGAAATTAACACAACATTTAGAAATCATACCGTTCTACATATGCACTCAGTAATTCTTAACATCATCACATAGATGCATGATCATTGTTTCTTAGTACATTTGCATCGGTTTAGAGGAACTAGCAACACAACAGAAAAAGATATAAAATGTTAATATAAAGAAAAGAAATAAAAGTAGTAATAATAGTAAAAAACAACAACAAACAAACCAACAAGCAAACAAAAACAAAAAAAACCCTATAGCTCAGATGCAGCTTCATTCAGTGTTTTAACATGATTACTTTACAATTAGGTATTATTGTGCTGTCCATTTTTGAGTTTTTGTATCTAGTCCTGTTGCACAGTCTGTATCCCTTCAGCTTCAATTACCCATTGTCTTACCCTGTTTCTAACTCCTGCTGAACTCTGTTACCAATGACATATTTCAAGTTTATTCTCGAATGTCCGTTCACATCAGTGGGACCATACAGTATTTGTCCTTTAGTTTTTGGCTGGATTCACTCAGCATAATATTCTCTAGGTCCATCCATGTTATTACATGGTTCATAAGTTTATCTTGTCTTAAAGCTGCATAATATTCCATCGTATGTATATACCACAGTTTGTTTAGCCACTCTTCTGTTGATGGACATTTTGGCTGTTTCCATCTCTTTGCAATTGTAAATAACGCTGCTATAAACATTGGTGTGCAAATGTCCATTTGTGTCTTTGCCCTTAAGCCCTTTGAGTAGATACCTAGCAATGGTATTGCTGGGTCGTATGGCAATTCTATATTCAGCTTTTTGAGGAACCGCCAAACTGCCTTCCACAGTGGTTGCACCATTTGACATTCCCACCAACAGTGGATAAGTGTGCCTCTTTCTCCGCATCCTCTCCAGCACTTGTCATTTTCTGTTTTGTTGATAATGGCCATTCTGGTGGGTGTGAGATGATATCTCATTGTGGTTTTGATTTGCATTTCTCTAATGGCCAGGGACATTGAGCATCTCTTCATGTGCCTCTTGGCCATCCGTATTTCTTCTTCTGGTAGGTGTCTGTTCAAGTCTTTTTCCCATTTTGTAATTGGGTTGGCTGTCTTTTTGTTGTTGAGTTGAACAATCTCTTTATAAATTCTGGATACTAGACCTTTATCTGATATGTCGTTTCCAAATATTGTCTCCCATTGTGTAGGCTGTCTTTCTACTTTCTTGATGAAGTTCTTTGATGCACAAAAGTGTTTAATTTTGAGGAGCTCCCATTTATTTCTTTCTTTCTTCAGTGCTCTTGCTTTAGGTTTAAGGTCCATAAAACCGCCTCCAGTTGTAAGATTCGTAAGATATCTCCCTACATTTTCCTCTAACTGTTGTATGGTCTTAGACCTAATGTTTAGATCTTTGATCCATTTTGAGTTAATTTTTGTATAAGGTGTGAGATACGGGTCTTCTTTCATTCTTTTACTTATGGATATCCAGTTCTCTAGGCACCATTTATTGAAGAGACTGTTCTGTCCCAGGTGAGTTGGCTTGACTGCCTTATCAAAGATCAAATGTCCATAGATGAGAGGGTCTATATCTGAGCACTCTATTCGATTCCATTGGTCGATATATCTATCTTTATGCCAATACCATGCTGTTTTGACCACTGTGGCTTCATAATATGCCCTAAAGTCCGGCATCGCTAGACCTGCAGCTTCGTTTTTTTTCCTCAAGATGTTTTTAGCAATTCGGGGCACCCTGCCCTTCCAGATAAATTTGCTTATTGGTTTTTCTAATTCTGAAAAATAAGTTGTTGGGATTTTGATTGGTATTGCATTGAATCTGTAGATCAGTTTAGGTAGGATTGACATCTTAATTATATTTAGTCTTCCAATCCATGAACACGGTATGCCCTTCCATCTATTTAGGTCTTCTGTGATTTCTTTTAGCAGTTTTAAGAATTCACTTTTAAGAATTGTGAAGTATATTGTTCAGTTTTCTTTATTTATATTACTTTAAAAGTTTTTTAAAAATGTTTGCATTGTGAATATTTTAATGCCATTTCCTCCTGCTTTATAACTCCTTTTAGCTTTACTTTGTATGTTGCTTCAAAAGTTACTATGAATTTAAAAATTAAGTTTTGATGTCATGAAAAAAACTTAAGTATATAATAAAAAGATCCTTAACAGTAGATACCGTTCCTTCCCCTCGTATACACCCACTCCAAACTACTGATAAAGGTGATATTAAGTGAAGATTTCCTGAGGCATGGAAACTATCTAACTTGACTCTCACCAGGCTGAATTGAGAAAGACAGGTAATATTTATAATTTTTTTTTTTTCTGCAGTGCTTTCACTAAGGTTCCAGTGTTTCAGGGATCCATGTGGCCATTCCATGTGTATTTGCTACTTTACAGTCTTAAAATGAAATTCATGGATAATGTATCTTAACTATACGTATTATTTTTAAAAATCCATATAATGCTTTTACTATATAATAAAAAGGGAATTAAAAGAGTAATTTGTAAGAAAATGATGTGTTTCAATATATAAATGTTTAACAGTACTACACAAGGATATTTAATGAATTGGTCAGTTGTTCATACTTGGCACAGAATCATGGGTGCTATATATTCAGTTGCAATCTGTGACAAGGTGTGTTTCTGAGGACTCAGTGTTCGCAGCCTTGCTATTGGTTTCATCATGGGTTTTTTAGAGAAGTTGTAGGTTTGCAGAAAAATCATGTATAAAATGTAGATTTCCTATCTACCACCCTAGTTTTAACAATTGAGTGGACTTGCCAGCCTTGTCAAAAATCAATTGGCCAGAGATGTTAGAGTCTATTTCTGACCTCTCAGTTTGATTCCTTTGGTCACTCTATCTATTCTTCTGCCAGTATCATGATGTTTTGACTGCTGTAGCTTTGGAATAAGTTTTAAAGTTTGAAAGTTTGAATCTTCCAACTTTCATTTTTCTTTTTGAAAATGGGTTTGCTGTTCAGACCCCTTACCCTCCCAAATGAATTTGATGATTGGCTTTACTGTTTCTGCAAAGAAGGCTATCAGAATTTTGGTTGGGATTGTGTTGAATCTGTAAATTGTTTTTAGTATAAAATTGATATTTTACCCAGATTACTCTGGGATGCATCAGGGTATTACATTAACCTGTACGAAATAACAAGGTCTCATTCCCCATTCAAGATTGCATGTTATTATGTTGTGTGAATAAACTGACCATACAGGTTAAATGAGATATTATGTAACAGAAAATATAAATTTTGGACAAAATAAACATTTCTTCTTTTGGTCTCACAGAAAAGTTGAAGTTTTAAAACACTGTCACCATAATCCTTTGCCCTGTATTCTGATTTACCCTAGTCCTAACCATATCAGTTTCTTTCATATCTCTCTAATGGAAGTCTGATCTCTTTTTCAGCTTCTTTAACAGTTGGTGTATGGGGTAATGGTAAATTTGAGTTGCAGGTGTCAACACAGATACCCAAAGTTCTAGGGAACGACCCGATTATATACAAAGAGCTCAGCATCTCAGAATTTAGAAATAACACTAAAAACTTAGTAATAGATGTGACTGCTGTAAGAGCTTACAAACTATGAACTTTTACAATGAGCCTTATTGAATATGCAGCACTCCTTAATTGTTGATTGCCCAATCTCTGCCCAAGTTCTATCCCCTGATAACTTATGCTCTCAAATTCAATTCTAAAAGTTTGCACCTTATAGTTAGTACATATTAGTGAGCCCTTATAATATTTGTCTTTTTGTTTCTGGCTTATTTCACTCAACATAATGTCCTCAAGCTTCATTCACCTAGTTGCATGCCTCACAGCTTCATTCCTTCTTGCAGCCACTCAATATTCCACTGTATGTATACACTACAGTTCGCCCTTTCATTTATTAGTTGATGTACCCTTAGGCCACCTCCATCCATTGCAAATTGTGAATACTGCTGCCATAAATATCAGTGTGCAAATGTCCATTCATGTCCCTACTTTCAGTTCTTCTAAGTATACACCTAATAACAGGATTGTAGGGTCATATGGCAGCCCTGTACTTAGCCTCCTGTGGAACTACCACTCTGTCCTCCAGAGGGGCTGTACCATTTTACTTCCTGACTCACGGTGAATAGGTACATCACTCTCTCCACATTTTCTCCAGCACTCTTATCTTTCTATTTGTTTATTTTTTATTGTAGAAAGTAACATATATACAGGAAAGCAATAAATTTCAAAATATACCACAATAATTGGTTGGAGAACAGATTTCAGAGTTTGGTATGGATTAAAATTCCACAATTTTAGGTTTATCCTTCTAGCTGCTACCAGACACTGGACGCTAAAATAAGTATCAATATAATGATTCAACTATCAAACTTATTGTTAAATCCTATCTTCTGTGTTATAACTTCACTTTCTTCTTTGATCTTTCTCCCAGTCTTTAGGGGTATTTGAACTGTGCCCATTCTACCTTTTTCATATTGGAAAGGGCTGTTAATAATATAGGATAGGGAGATGGTAATAGCTGATGTTTTGGAGAGGCTGGCTTCTCTGGGTTTCAGGACTTATCTGGCCTAGGAACCCATCTGGAGATTGTAGGTTTCTGGAAGGTAATCATAGTGCATGGAACCTTAGTAGAATCTCAGCTAAAGCCCTAGGTGCTTTTTTTAAAGGGTTGGCAGGAATGGTTTTGGTTGGGGCTTGACAAACCATGATAGAAATATCTAGCTGAAGCTTACTTAAGAATAGCCTCTAGAGTAGCCTCTTGACTTTATTTGAACTCTCTCAGCCACTGAAACCTTATTTGTTACACTTCTTTTCCCCCTTTCGGTCAGGAAGGCATTGTCGATCCCACAGTTCCAGGACCAGGCTCATCCCTGGGAGTTATATCCCATGTTACTAATGAGACTTTTACCCCTGAAAGTCATGTCTCACATAGGGAAGATTTCACTTGCAGAGTTGGGCTTAGAGAAAGAGAGAGGCCATATCTGAGCAACAAAAGAAGTTTTCTGGAAGTAACTCTTAGGTACAACTGTAGGTAGGCTATGCTTCTCTGCTACATAAATAAGCTTCACAAGAGCAAGCCTTGGCCTATTGACTTGGAAGTCCCTAATGTTTGAGACAATATCAGGGGTTTCCCTAGTGGTAAAGTTTAATAGTTCCATAGTTTTCCCCCATCTCTCAAGGGACTTTGCAAATACATTTTAATTATTTGTTCAACATACTCTGGAATGAGTATGTTACATTAAGCTGTACAGAATTACAAGCCCTCATTCCCATTCTGCTCCCTGTGTTTGAATTGTTTAAGTGATCTATCCAGACAGGTTGAGTTAGATTATGTGCTACTGAAAATTTAGGTTCTGGACAAAATAAACCTCTCTTCCTTTGGTCTCATAGAGTAGGAGACGTTCTAAAATATAGGCAATGTGTTCCTTACCCCTATATTCTGATTTATGTTAGTCCTGACCCAATAGGCTTCATTCTTATCTCTAATTGAAGCCTGATCTTTTTTCAGTTTCTTTAACAGTTTTTGTATGTGGCAATGCTGACTTCCTGACCAGCAGTGAATAGGTACATCACTCTCTCCACATTTTCTCTAGAACTCTTACCTTTCTATTTATTTATTTTTTATCATGGAAAATAACATATATACAAAAAAAGCAATAAATTTCAATGTATTTTGAACTGCAGAACTCCTACTCTGAGTCTTAGGTGTCACACAGGTACCCAGAGGTCCAGGGAAATACCAGGAGGCAGCAGCCTCTCCAAATCTAGAAATAACAATTACCATTCTGGACTTAATGTCACTGGTATACGAGCTTACAATTTAGGTCCCAATTTTCTTATAAGTATTTCTTAAATGAGACAAAACAGTATTTGCTGTTTTGTTTCTGGCTTATTTTATATCTCATAATGTCCCACAGGTTCATTTACAACATTGTATGCTTCATGACATCATTCCTTTCTGTAGCTGCACAATATTCAATCATGTATACTCAGTCAGTGTATCCTTCAGCCATCTCCATCTATTGGGCATCATGTATAATGTTTGTATTAGTTTGTTAAGCTGCCAGAATGCAAAATAGCAGAAACAGAATGGCTTTTAAAAAGGGGAAAGAGGGGATTTAATAAGTCACATGTGACTTCTAAGGCCGTGAGAATGTCCAAATTAAGGTACCAGTAAGAGGTTACCTTCACTCAAGAAAGGCTGATGCTATCCAGAACACTTCTGTCAGCTGGAAAGGCATGTGACTGACATGTACTGGTTCTTGTTCTAGTTCCGTGGCTTCCAGCTTCTGATGCCAGGAATGTGGCTTGGCTTCCTGCCTAGTCCCTGTCTCCTTGTCCATGCATTCCTGAGGGTTCCGGGCCTCCCATTTGAAAGAGTTGCCGTAGGTTCTTAGCTGTGGCTGAGTGGTCTTTGGTTCTCTGTGTCTCAGTTCCTCAGCTTTTTCAACTAGGGCCTTGCTGGGTGGTATAGAAGGTCACTTGCACCTTGGAATCGTTGTCCCGGTTCTTCTTCCGTCACTTCTCTAGCTGTTCTTTGGAGCAGGGTGAGCTCAGCTTTGGAGCAGGGTGAACTCAGCCTATCCTATTCTGCCATCTTTCCAATACCTTCTTATAGTTTCTCTATCTGGCGTTGGTACTGGGGTGATTTTGGCCTCATAGAATGAGTTAGGTAGTATTCCCTCATGTTCAGTTTTTTTTTTGAAAGAGTTTGCGCAGGATTGGTGTTAGTTCTTGCAATGTTTGGTAGATTTCACCTGTGAAGCCATCCTGGGCTTTCTTTGTTGTTGGGAGTTTTTGATTATTGACTCAATGTCTATTTGTAATTGGTCTGCTGAATTCTCTACTATTTCTTCTAGTTTCACTGTAGGTTGTGTGTTTCTGCAAATTCAGGTACTTCATCTAGGTTATCTTATTTGTTGGCATGCATTTAGTCATACTATTCTCTTATGAGTCTTTTTATTTCTGTGGGGTCAATAGTAATGTTCACCTCTGATTTTTTAATTTTATTTGTGTCCTCTCTCATTTTTTCTTTTTCAGTCTAGCCAAAGTTTTGTCAATCTTATTTATCTTTCAAAGAATGCACATTTTGTTTTCTTAATGCTCTCTATTGTTTTTTGTTTCTGTATTTCATTTTTTCCTGCTTTAATATTTCTTTCTTTCTTTCTGCTCACTTTGGGTTTAGTTTCCTGTTCTTTTTCTAGTTCCATCAGGTGTGAGCTCTTCTTTTTTAATGTAAACATTCGGGTCTATAAATTTCCCTCTCAGCACTGCCTTTACACCCCATATTTTTTTTTTCCAAATTTAGCAAAGGATTTTATTTGCTAATCCCCAATAAGCAAAATTTAGAAAATAGCTACCCATTGCAAAAGCAGTTCTATAATGAAACATTTAAAATCATCTTTTCCTTTCCTTCCAAGGTGTGCTCTTTTATGTATATCACATTTTAGAGCAGACTGATACACAGAAATACTGTGTGAGGAACATATTGCACTTGTTATAGGAGTCCCCACTTTCTGGTTCACTTTTTTTTTTCTGTAGCTCCCCCTTTTGATAGAAATTTATTGTAAACTTTTCTTTATAGCAAAATATTTTTCAAATCTCTCCTCCTACTCTTCCCACTTAAGTTGGAAAAGTATAGAATTGAAAAGTTTTGCCCTCCTAGTTGTGGTTAAAACTCAGAATCTGAAGAATATCTGGGCTACTCTATATTCTTGGATTATATATTTATGAATTTACCGAGAAAGTTGAATCTCAAGTTCTGTTATTCCCCAAAATGGCTAACAGAGGAAAGGATTTGATGAGGACAGCTGGAAAGCTGAGCCATTCTATGGTGGAGCAAACAGCTTTTTAAACCATCAATGATACATACACTTGCTGATCATAAACCCTGAAATGAGATTCCAGCCCTTTATAGGGAATATCTTTCAGAGATCCAGCATAGTGCTGAGATATAGGAGCAGAACGGGGAGCTGGTGCAGGCACAGAGTAAAGAATCCCAAGAAATTTATAGCGTCATTTTCAATTAATAAGGCAGTAGTATAGCAACCTAAAAACCTTGGCTATGATCGTGCTAGGATATTTTTATGAAATTGCTGCAGGAAGACATGATTGGCAGGTGGCAAACTCTGGCTTACTGTGCCAAGTGAGCAACTCCAGCACCAACTTTCTGGAAAGGCTTAAGGCTGGGGAGTGTGACAGAGGTCTTTCTTGCCATATGGGAGTTGTTTGATGAAGTCAACTATAGGGAAAAGTTTTTTGGCGTCTTCTTTAGGGATGGTTGAAAGGACCATCACGCTGTTTCTATCCTTCCAGTCAATCTGGGTAGCAACCCTCTTTTCTGCCGTTAGCTGGAGAGAAATAAAATCTCTGTGAACGTCATGAAAGTACCTTCCAGTGATAACTGGATAGAGGATAGACAGCTTCAGTTTCTTATCAGGACGAAAAATAAATACCGCACGAGCCATCACAGGCATGCCCTTTCAGTTCTTGTCAGCTGGGTTGAGCATTCCCAACAGAATGGCCAGGTCCCGATTTCTATCTTAGATGATGGGAAAAAGTAACATTTCTGTGGGCTCATCAGCATTGTAGCATTGATATCCTTGCTCCAGGCAAAATAGTCCTCGACGCTGTCTACTGAAAGGGCAACTATCTTAACGTTTCTTTTGGCAAATTCTGGTACCAGCTTTGCCAAGCTCCATGGTGTACGCTGGAGTTAAGTTCCGAGGGTGGGAGAAGAGAATGCCCCATGAATCAGCTAGTCATGGAAACAGAGGCAGCTAACAGTGGTACTGGCCTTGAAATTGGGGTCCTTGTCCTGTAAAGCAAACTTCCAGGCATAGTGGAGCAGTGGAGCAGAAGGGTGAGGGGACAAGCTGTCATAGCTACCGGCTGGCTGGCTATGGCAGAGAAGCATCCCATAAGTTTTGACACATTGAAATTTCATTTTCTTTAGTCTCAAGATACTTACTAATTTCCCTTTTGATTTATTCTTTGGCCCATTGATTGTTTAAGAGTGTGTTATTTAACTTCCACATGTTTGTGGATTTTTTCAGTTCCTTGTTATTCATTTTCAGCCTCATTCCATTGGTGTGATTAGAGAATAGTCTTTGTGTAATTACAGTGTTTTAAAATTTACTGAGACTTAAAAAAAAATTATTGAGACTTGTTTTGGGACTTACATGTGATCCATCCTGGAAAGTGATACATGTGCACTTGAGAAGACTGTAGATGCTGCTGTTTTGGCTTGCAGTATTCTATATCCTGTTAGATATAGTTGATTTATTATATTATTCAGGTTTTCTGTTTCCTTATTACCCTCCTGTCTAGATATTCTCTCTGTTGATGAGAATGGTGTACTGAAGTCTCCAACTATTATTGTAGAGGTGTCTTTATCTCCCTTCAGTTTTGCCAGTCGTTTGCCTCATATATTTTGAGGTACTGTGGTGAGATGCATAAATATTTATGTTTACTTCTTCTAAGTGAATTGACACTTTTATTACATAGTGTCCTTCTTTGTCTCTTGTAACAGTTTTTGATGTAAATTCTGTTATATCTGATATTGTATAGCAACCCTAGCTCTTTTTTGGCTACTATTTGCATGGTATATCTTTTTATATCCTTTTGCTTTCAACATATGTGTGCCTTTGGGTCTAAGGTGAGTCTCTTGTAAACAGCATATAGTTAGATCCTGTTTTTTTATCCATTCTTCCAATTTGTGTCTTTTGATTGGGTCATTTAATCCACTAATATTCAGTGTTATTTCTTTAAAGGCAGTAATTACTTCAGCCATTTTATCTTTTGTTTATTTTGTCTTATATCTTTTTTGTTTTGTTTTTGCCTCTTTCTTCCTTTATTGTAGCTTTCTTTTCTATGTAGTTGATCATTTGTGATGTATCTCATTGATCCCTTTCTCATTTCCATTTCTGTAAAATTTTAAAATACTTTCTTTGTAGGTACCTTGGGTTTTGTATTCTACAACCTAAGTCTATAACTTATTAAGCTGAAAAGATATTAGCTTACTTTCAGTAGCATACATGTTCTCTGTTCCCATATCCTCCCATTAATCCTCTTTTTTTAATTTTTTTTTTAGCTTTTTAAATTTTATAATATAACAAAAATACAAAGCAAAGGAAGGAAAAAAAGCAATAGTTTTCAAAGCATTCTTCAACATTAGTTACAGGACAGATCCCAGGGTTTGTCATGGGTTCCCATACCATCATGTCAGATTTTCCTTCTAGCTGCTCAGAACATTGGAAGCTAGAAGGAATAAATATTTCTTTATCATCACAATCTACTCTTTATATTTTGCTTTTCTGTTATCAGAAAATACGACTATTTCTTATTCAGTTGTATTGTAATTTTTATAGGAATTAAAAAGTGGAGTTATATATTGTGGATACAGTATTGGGTTTTGCACTTAACTATTTCGTTACCTTTACTGCAGATCTTCACTTCTTTATGCTGCTCCAAGCCATCCTCTTCTCGTCTTTTTCTTTCTAGCTGCAAAACTGTCTTTAGTAAATCTTGTAGGGCAAGTCCCTTTTAGACAAACTTTCTCAGTTTCTATGAATGTTGTGAATGCCCCTCATGTTTTGTAGGGCAGCTTTGTTAGGTAAGGAATTTTGGATTGGCAGTTGTGCTGGTTTGAAAGAATGTATGTCCCCTAGAAAAGACACAATTTAATCAAAATCCCATTTTATAAAGGTAGAATAATCCCTATTCAATACTGTATGTTTGAAATTATAATCAGATAATCTCCCTGGATGATGTGATTTAGTCAAGAGTGGTTGTTAAACGGGATTAGGTGACAACATATCTCCACCCTTTTAGGTGGGTCTTGACAAGTTTCTGGAGTCCTATAAAAGAGGAGACATTTTGGAGAATGAAGGAGATTCAGAGAGAGCAGAGCAGAACAACATAGCCACGAGAAGCAGAGTCCAGCAGCCAGCGACCTTTGGTAATGAAGAAGGAAAATGTCTCCCGGGGAGCTTCATGAAACAGGAAGCCAGGAGAAGCAGCTAGCAGATGATGCCATGTGTGCCATGTGCCCTTCCAGATGAGAGAGGAACCCTGACTGTGTTCACCATGTGCCTTCTCATTTGAGAAAGAAACCCTGAACTTCATTGACCTTCTTGAACCAAGGTATCTTTCCCTGGATGCCTTTGATTGGACGTTTCTATAGACTTGTTATAATTGGGACATTTTCTTGGCCTTAGAACTGTAAACTAGCAACTTATTAAATTCCCCTCTTTAAAAGCCATTCTGTTGCTGGTGTATTGCATTCTGGCAGCTAGCAAACTAGAACAGCAGTTTTTTCCTTTCAAACCATAAATACATCATCCCATGGCCTTCTCATCTTCATGATTTCTGATGAAAAATCAGTACTTAGTCTTATTGTGGATCCCTAGTATATGATTAATTGCTTTTCTCTTGCTGCTTTCAGAATTCTCTTTTTCTTTGGCCTTTGAAATTCTGTTTAGTATGTTTCCAGGAATATGTTTATTAGGGTTTATCCTGTTTAGAGTACCTTACACTTCTTGGGCATGTATATTGTTATTTTTCATAAGCATTGGGAAATTTTTGGCCATTATTTCCTCATATATGGTTTCTACTCCTTTCCCTTTTTCTTCTCTTTCTGGAACGCTCATGATGTGTTTCTGTGCTGTCACCCAAGTCTCTGAGATGCTACTAAATTTTTTTTCTGTTCTTTCCTCTATCTGTTCTTTCCTCTGTCTGTTCTGCTGACTGAATAATTTTGATTGTCCTGCCTACTAGTTCTCTGATTCTTTCTTCTGCCTATTCTGATCTGTTCAATAACTCTGCTGTATTTTTAATCTCCATTGCTGTGCTTTTCATCCCCCCAATTTCTATTTTGTTTCTTTTTTAAACTTTAATTTTTTTTTCTCATACATTGTCTTCTTAATACCCCTTAGCTTTATATCTATATTTAGTTTATTTCTACCCATATTTTCCTGGTCTCCTTGAATTGATTTAGAAAAACTTCTTTGATTACTTATCCAATTCTGTATCCTCTGAAGTTTTAATTTATTCACTTGAATGAGCTGCATCTTCCTGTATCTTAATGCGGCTCCCAATTTTTTGCCGATGTCTGAGAATCACATTATTTTGATATGCTAAGTATGATGGTCAGTTTCTCCCTTTTGCCTAGTTTTTTTTTTTAAAAGGCAATTCTATTGAGATATAATCATGTACCAAATTATCCAAAGTATACAATGAGTGGTTTACAGAATCATCATGTAGTGGTGTATTCATCATCCAAATTTTTTTCTTGATTTTTACTATTCAAAAAAAATAATAATAAATAAAAAGAAAAACAACACCCAAAACATCCCATACCCTTTATCCCCTGTGCTGGTTTGAAAGTGTTGTGTACCCCAGAAAAGCCATGTCCTTTACTCCGTACTCAGTACCGTAGGGTGGAAACCTTTGATTAGATCATTTCCATGGAGATTGACCCACTCAGTTGTGAGTGGGACCTTTAGATTAGGTGATTTCCATGGAGATGTGTCTCCATCCATTCAAGGTTGATCACTACTAGAGTCCTTTAAGAGGGAACCATTTCAGAAAAAGCTTCAGAGCTGAAACAGATAGAGACTTTTGGAGATGTAGAAAGAAAACGCCCCCTGAGGAAGCTGTTTGAAATGGGAAGCCAGGAGTGAAAACTGGCAGATGTCAACATGTGCCTTCCTAGCTGAACAGAGAAACCTTGAACATAATTGGGCTTTTCTTGAGTCAAGGTATCTTTCTCTGGCTGCCTTAGTTTAGATAGTTGTATGGCCTAGAACTATCAACTTGTAACTTAATAAATTCCCTTTATAAAAAGCTAATTTGTTTCTGGTATACTGCATTTCTGGCAACATTAACAAACTAAAACATCTCCCCCCCCTTATTTATTTATTTTTTGTCTTTATTTTCTTACTTATGTGTCCATACAATGAATAAAGGACATGTCTATCACAAGGTTTCCACAATCACAATCATACTATAACAGCTATTTAAAGCAGTTATCTTTAAGAATCAAGGCTACTGGCTTACAGTTCACAGTTTGCAGTATTTCTTTCTAGCTATTCTAATATCCTAAAAACTGAAAAGGGATCTATATACTGCATAAAATAACCTCTGGTATGACCTTTTGACTTTATTTGAAATCTCTAAGCCACTGAGACTTTATTTCATTTCTCTTTTTCTTTTTGGTCAAGAAGGCTTTCTCAAGCTCATAATGCCAGGGCCAGGCTGATCACTGGGTGTCATGCTCCCCATTGCCAGGCAGATTTATACTCTTAGGAATCATGTCCCATATAGTAGGGAGGGCAGTGAGTTTACCTACAGAGTTGGTTTAGAGAGAGAGGCCACATCTGAGCAAAAAAAGAGGTCCTCTGGGGGTGACACTTAGACATAATCATAAGTAGGCTTATCTTCTCCTTTGCAAGTATATGTTTCATAAGGGCAAACCCTAAGATCAAGGGCCTGGTCCATCAAAATGGCAGCCCCCAGTGGTTGTGAGATTATCAGGAATTCCCCAGGTGGGGAATTATCATATTTCCAGTTTTTTCCCCAGTTTTTCTAAGTGTCTTTGCTAATACTTTTTTATTTTCAGCCCAGATTACTCTGTAACCTGTACAAACCAACAAGATCTCACTCCCTATTCAAGGTTCTATGTGTCTGTAATGCTGTTTGAATAAACTGACCCTACTGGTTAAATTAGATAGTGTGCTATAGAAAATACAAATTTTCTAGCAAATATCTCATTGGTCTCACACAGACGTTGAATTTTTAAAACACAGACAGTATCATCCTTTACTCTTTAGTCTAATTTACCTTAGTCCTAACTAGATCTGCTCCATTCATATCTCTAATTGAAATCTGATCTTTTTCAGCTTTTTAAAAAGTTACTGTTTAGGGTAATGCTGACTTTCATAGTGAGAACTCTAGCTCCGAGTCTCAGGTATCACACATATAACTGAAGTTCCAGGGAACAACCAGGTTATATAAAAGAGGTCCACATCCAGAATTTAGAAATGACAGTTACAAAACATAGATGTAACTACTGTAAGAATTTACAATCTAGGGACCTTTACAATAAGGTTATTCTCCTGATAACCTGTGCTCTCGAATTCAGTTTTAAGAGTTTGCACATTATAGTTAGTCCATATTAGTGAGGTGTTTTAATATTTGTCTTTTGTTTCTGGCTTATTTTACTGAACATACTGCCCTCAAGGTTTATTTACCTAATTGTATGCCTCACAACTTCATTCCTTCTTGCAGCCACTCAATATTCCATTGTATGTACACGCCACAGTTGGCCTTCTGTTCATCATTCGATGTGCCTTTAGGCCACCATGAACCCTTGCAAATCATGAATACTGCCACATAAACACCAGTGTGCAAATGTCCATTTCTGACCCTGCTTTCAGTTCTTCCAAGTATTTACCTAATTACAGGGTTGCAGGATCATATAGTAAACCTATGCTTTGCCTCCGGAGGAACCACCACACTGCCCTCCAGAGGGGCTGCACTATCCCACTTCCTGATCAACACTGAATAGTCACATCTCTCTCTCTGTATCTTCTCCAGCACTTGTATCTTTCTTTTTTTTAAATTTTTTATTAATTAAAACTTTTTATTAATTAAAAAAAATTACAAGAAAGAAACACAAACATTCCCAAAACATACACTCAGCAATTCACAATATCATCACATAGTTGCATATTCATCATCATGATCATTTCCCAGAACATTTGCATCAATTCAGAAAAAGAAATAAAAAGACAACAGAAAAATAAAACAAAAACAGAAAAAAAAAATTTTCATACCATACCCCTTACCCCTCCCTTTCATTGATCACTAGCATTTCAAACTAAATTTATTTTAACATTTGTTCCCCCTATTATTTATTTTTATTCCATATGTTCTACTCATCTGTAGACAAGGTAGATAAAATGAGCATCAGACACAAGGTTTTCACCACCACACAGTCACGTTGTGAAAGCTATATCATTATACAATCATCATCAAGAAACATGGCTACTGGAACACAGCTCTGCATTTTCAGGCAGTTCCCTCCAGCCTCTCCATTACATCTTGAATAACAAGGTGATATCTACTTAATGCATAAGAATAACCTCCAGGATAACCTCTCGACTCTGTTTGGAATCTCTCAGCCCTTGACACTTTGTCTCACTTCACTCTTCCCCCTTTTGGTTGAGAAGGTTTTCTCAATCCCTTGATGCTGGGTCTCAGCTCATTCTGGGATTTCTGTACCACATTTCCAGGAAGATCCACACCCCTGGGAGTCATGTCCCACATAGAAAGGGGGAGGGTGGTGAGTTTGCTTGCTGTGTTGGCTGGAGAGAGAGGCCACATATGAGCAACAAAAGAGGTTCTCTTGGGGGTGACTCTTAGGCCTAATTTTAAGTAGGCTTGACCAATCCCCTGTGGGGTTAAGTTTCATATGAACAAACCCCAAGACTGGGGGCTCAGCCTATAGCTTTGGTTGTCCACACGGCTTGTGAGAATACCAAGAATTCAACTTGGGGAAGTTGAGTTTTCCTCCGTTCTCACCATTCCCCAAAAGGGGCTTTGCAGATACTTTTCCACTCACTGATCAAATCACTCTGGGATTCATCAGGGCATCACCTGGACAAACCAACAAAATCTCATGTCCTATACAAAATTCCATGTACTTAAGCTGTTCAACCAGCTATCTACATAAGTTATATTAGGAGATGCACTAGTCAAAGTATAAATTTGTACCAAATAAACATTTTTTGCTTTAGTCTTACACATAAGTTGAAATTTTAAAATATTAATTGCCATCTATTTTCAGCACCCTGCAGTAATGACATTCTTTTGTTCTTCCTCATGCAAAAACATTTTTTAAATTTGTACATATAGTCACTATCATTATACATTCTAGGCATTCCTAGATTATACCATCTCAATCTTTATCATCTATCTTTCTTTGTGATTTCATTCATGCCCCCGCCTTCCTCCCTCTATCATTCTCATATGCAGCTTCATTCAGTGTTTTAACATAATTGTATTACAGTTAGGTAATATTGTGCTGTCCGTTTCTGAGTTGTTATATTCAGACCTGTTGCACATTCTGTATCCCTTCAGCTCTAATTACCCAATATCTTACCCTATTTCTACCTCCTGATGGTCTTTGTTACCAACAAAATATTCCAGGTTTACTCACTAATGTCAGTTCATATCAGTGAGACCAGACAGTATTTGTCCTTTTGTTTCTGGCTAATCACACTCAGCATAATGTCCTTAAGGTCCATTCATGTTGTTACATACTTCATAAGTTTATTCTGCCTTAAAGCTGTATAATAGTCCATCTTATGTAAATGCCACAGTTTGTTTAGCCAACCATTTGTTGATGAACATTTTGGCTGCTTCCATCTCTTGGTAATTGTAAATAATGCTGCTATAAACATTGGTGTGTAAATGTCCATTTGTGTCCTTGCCCTCATGTCCTTTGAGTAGAGACAGCATATAGATGGGTCCTGTTTTTTAAATCCATTCTGCCAGACTATGTCTTTTGATTGGAGAGTTTAATCCATTAACATTCAGTGTTATTACTGCATGGGTAGTACTTTCCTCTACTATTTTGCTTTCTGAATTTTATATGTCATATCTAATTTTCCTTCTTTTTACCTTTACTCATAGTCTTCCTTTCTACACTGTTCTCCACATCTCTCTCTTCTGTCTTCATATCTGTCTCTAGTGCTCCTTTTAGTATTTCTTGCAGAGCCAGTCTCTTGGTCACAAATTCTCTCAGTGATATTTTGTCTGAAAATGTTTTAATTTCTCCCTCATTTTTGAAGGACAATTTTGCTGGATATAGAATTCTTGGTTGGCAGTTTTTCTCTTTTAATAATTTAAATATATTATCCCACTGTCTTCTTGCCTCCATGGTTTCGCTGAGAGATCTATGCATAGTCTTACTGGGCTTCCCTTGTATGTGATGGATTGCTTTTCTCTTGCTGCTTTCAAGATTCTCTCTTTCTCTTTGACCTCTGCCATTCTGATTAATAAATGTCTTGGAGTATGTCTATTTGGATCTATTCTGTTTGGGGTACGCTGCACTTCTTGGATCTGTAATTTTAAGTCTTTCATAAGAGTTGGGAAATTTTCAGTGATAATTTCTTCCATTCGTTTTTCTCCTCCTTTTCCCTTCTCTTCTCCTTCTGGGATACCCACAACACGTATATTTGTGTGCTTCACATTGTCTTTCAATTCCCTGAGTCCCTGCTCATATTTTTCCCTTTTTTTCTCTATATTTTCTTTTTCTTGCCAGTTTTCAGATTTTCCATCCTCCAGTTCACTAATCCTATGTTCTGTCTCTCGAAATCTACCATTGTAGGTTTCCATTGTTTTTTTCATCTCTTCTGCCTTGCCTTTCATTCACATAAGTTCTGTGATTTGTTTTTTCAGACTTTCAATTTCTTCTTTTTGTTCATTCCTTGCCTTCTTTATATCCTACCTCAATTCATTGATTTGGTTTTTGATGAGGTTTTCCATGTCTGTTCGTATATTTTGAATTAATTGTTTCAGCTCCTGTATGTCATTTGAATTGTTGGTTTGTTCCTTTGCCTGGGCCATATCTTCAATTTTCCTACTGTAATTTGTTATTTTTTGCTGGCGTCTAGGCACTTAATTACTTTAATTAATTTATTTTGGAGATTGCTTTCATTTCTTTTACCTAGGATTTTCTTGCTGGATGAATTTGTTGTCTATCTGTTCTTTGACATTCAGTTCAGCTTTATCTGGACCTTTAGCTTAAGTTTTGTTTAACAGAGGAGAATTTTTCAGTTCTTGCTTTCTTGTTTCTTGCTGTGCTTGTATGATGCCTTCTCCCCTCCCCACCCCCCTTAGGAGGGTCTACGTGGGTATTATAGACCCCATCCAGATTTTCCCAGACCAAACTGGCCTTCTCTCAGGAGGAAAGAGTCACCTGTGTTGGTTTTCCCTGAGGGTGAGACCCAGCAGGTTGAAAGACTTTCCTGTGAAGTCTCTGGGCTCTGTTTTTCTTATCCTGCCCAGTATGTGGCACTTGTCTGCCTGCAGGTCCCACCAGTGTAAGATGATCCGGTACCTTTAACTTTGGCGTACTCTCCCTGCTGGGGGCGTGGTGGAGACAGAGGAGAGGTTGTAGGCTGGTTATAATGGCTTCAAATTACCAAGCCCTGGTGTCTGAATTCCTTGAGGGAGGGATTCCACCTGAGTTGGACTTCACCCCTCCCCTGGGGAAGGCACAGGCTCCAGACAAGCCCCCAAAAGAGCTCACTTCTGCCTATGCCTGGGGCAGTTGCAGCCTGAGAAGTCCTGCCGCTATATCCAAAGGCAGTCAAGCCTTTATAGAAACACAGCCACAAAAACCTCTGTTTCCTCCTTTTTTTTTTCCCCCTTTTTCCATCAGCCCTGCCCCCTTGGCGCTGGGGCAAAAATGAGCAACCTCCGCTTTGACCAGGTTCACCTAAGCTGGGGTCCTATTTTTAGTAGCCAGAATTTGTTAATTAATTTCGCAATTGGTGTTTGATTGTGCTCAACTCCGGATGCTGGTAAAGTCCCTTTCCTTTCCCCTCTGGGAGGCAGCCTGTGGGGAAGGGGTGCCGGCTGCTGCAGCTTTGGGAACTCACGGTTCTGTGGGGGCTCGCAGCCGGTCCAGCTGGTCCAGACTGGGGTACGCTGTGTGTCTGGTCACTGACATGGCCCTAGGAGCTGTTCTGTACTGTTTCTGGTTATTTAGTGTTTGTTCTGGAGGACGAACTAAAACGTGCACATTGTTAAGCTGCCATCTTGACCCGAAAGTCTCTCTTTTTATTTTTTAAACAGTTTTATTCACACCTCATACAATCCATCCTACAAAAACAAACCATGTTTCCATAATCACATAATTAGGCATTTATCACCAAATTCCTCTTGAGGACATTTCTGTTATTCCACATAGAAAGAAGAAGAAAGAAAATGAAAATAAATAAAAAGGAGGAAGAACAACACCACCAAGAATCCCAAACCCTCCTCCATCATATTTGCTGCTCATTGACTTTTAGCTTCAGTATATTGCCTTTGTTACATTTAATGGAAGAATATTGCAATGTTATTGTTAACTGTAGACCCTAATTTGCATTGATTTTATTTTTCCCTATACCATCTGTTTTTCAACACCTTGCAATGTTGACATTCATTTGTTCACCCTCATATAAAAACATTCTCATATTTGCATGTTTAGTCACCATCATTGTCCACTCTTGGATTCGCTTAGATATACAATGCTAGTTTTTATCTTCTGTCAAGTGTCATACATGCCCCTAGCCTTCCTATTTCAACCATGCTCACACTCAGCTTTGTTCAGTGTCCTTACAATATTGTTCTAGCATTGATGGTATTGTGCTATCCACTTCTAGATCTTTACAATCAATCCTGCTGAACATTTTTTACTCCTTCAGCATCAAATGTCCAACCTCTATCCTCATTCTATCTCCAGATAACATACATTCTCAACTTCAACCAATTTTAACTCTCCAAGTTTGCTCATTACATTAGTTCATATTAGTGAGACCGTATAGTATCTGTCCTTTTGTTTCTGGCTAATTTCACTGAACACAGTGTCCTCAAATTCATCCACATTGTTGCATGCATCATGAATTTATTCTGTCTTAGTAGCTGTTTAGTATTCCATTATAAGTATATACCACAGTTTATTTATCCACTCATCCATTGATGGATGTTTGGGCTATTTCCAACTCTTGGCAATCATGAATAATACCACTGTAATCATCAGTGTGAAAATGTCCATCAGTGTCCTTGCCTTTAATTCTTCTGAATATATACCTAGTAATGGGATTGCTGGATCATATGACAGTTATATACTTAGCTTCCAAAGGAAACGCCACACTGCCTTCTGAAGTGGTTGTGCTATTTTACATTCCCAGCAACAATGAGTGTGCCTCTTTCTCCTCATCTTCTCCAACACTGGTAGTTCTTGCTCTCTCGCTCTCTTTTTTTTTTTGATAATGGTCATTCCTACTGGGTGTAAGATGATATTTCATTATGGTTTGGATTTGCATTTCCCTAATAGCCAGTGAAGTTGAGCATCTTTTCATATATTTTTGAGCCATTTGTATTTCTTCTTCTGAAAAAAATCTGTGTGTTTTGCCTATTTTTTAATTGTGTTGTTTGTCGTTTTGTTGTTAAGTTGTAGGATCTCTTTGTATATTCTGGATAGTAGATCCTTATTTGATATATGGTTCCCAAATATTGTCTCCCATTATTTAGGCTGCCATTTTACTTTTCTGACAAAGTCTTCTGATGCATAAAAGCATTCAGTTTTGATGAGATCCCATTTATCTATTTCTTCTTTCATTGCTTACTCTTTGGTGTAAGGTCTAGGAAACCACATACTGTCATAAGAATTTTTAATTATTTCCCTACATTTTCTCCTAAAATTTTATGTTCTTGGTGATAATGTTTAGGTCTTTGATCTGTTTTGTGTTAATTTTTGTATAAGGTATAAGATGGAGTCCTCTTTCATTCTGTTAGATATGGATATCCAGTTCTCTGAGTACCATTTATTGAAGAGACTACTTTGTCCCAGTTGAGTTAATTTGAATGCCTTCTGAAAGTTCCATTGTCCATTGATGAAAGAATCTATTTCTGAACACTCAATTTGATTCCCTTGGTCAGTACCATGCTATTTTTTTTTTTTTTTTTTTTTTTAAAGGAAAGACAGAGAGAAGGAAGGAAGGATAGAAGGAAGGAAGGAAGGAAGAAAGGGAAACATCTTTTAAACATTTTCTTGTTTTATTGTATTCTGTTTCTCCGTTTTTGTTACATGGGCTGGGGCCGGGAATCGAACCGAGGTCCTCCGGCATAGCAGGCAAGCACTTTGCCCGCTGAGCCACCGCGGCCCGCCCAATACCATGCTATTTTGACCACTATCGCTTTGTAATATGCTTTAAAGTTAGTGTGAGACCTCTTACTTCATTCCTCTTTATCAAGATAATTTCAGCCATTTGGGATACCCTGCCCTTCTAGATAAATTTGTTTGTTGTTTTTCTATTTCTGCAAATTAAGTTGTTGTGATTTTAATTGATACTGCTTTAAATCTATAAATCAATTTGGGTAGAATTGATATCTTAACTATATTTAGTCTTCCAGTGCATAAACCTGATATGTTCTTCCATTTATTGAGGTCTTCTTTCATTTCTTTTAAGAGCAATTTCTTGTAGTTCTCAGTGAAGAGGTCTTTGTGGCCTTGGTTAAATTTATTGATAACTATTTTGTTCTTTTCGTTGCTATTCTAAGTAGAATTTTATTCTTGATTCCCTTCACAGATTGCTCATTACTAGTACATGGAAATACTACTGACTTTTTAGGTGTTGATCTTGTCTCCTGCCACCTTGCTGTACTTATTTATTAGCTATGGTAGTTTTGCTGTACATTTTTCAGGATTTTCTATGTATGATATCATGTCATCTACAAACAGTGAAAGTTTTACTTCTTACTTTCCAATTTGTATGCGTTTTATTTATTTATCTTGTAAAATATCTCTAGGTAGAAA
Organism: Tamandua tetradactyla; assembly: GCF_023851605.1. Classification (NCBI taxonomy): domain Eukaryota; kingdom Metazoa; phylum Chordata; class Mammalia; order Pilosa; family Myrmecophagidae; genus Tamandua; species Tamandua tetradactyla. The sequence continues at coordinate 3,855,008 of NC_135351.1, read as the reverse complement.
TTCCAGAACAATGTTGAATAACAGTGGTTACAGTGGGCATCCTTGTCTTGTTCCTTATCTTAAAGGGAATGCTTTGTCTTTGTCTGTTGAGTAAGATGTTAGCTGCACATTTTTCATATATTCCCTTTATCATGTTGAATATGTTCCCTTCTATTCCTATCTTTTGAAGTTCTTTTATCAAAAATGGATGTTGAATTTTGTCACATGTATTTTTTTGAGGAGTTTGAGCAGGATTGGTACTAATTCTTTCATTCTTTCTTTTTTTTCACATTTTCTTTGACTGATCTTTTTTTAGAATTTTTATTAATAAAACCAAAAATATACAATATGATCATTCTTTTTTTCTTTCATCACATAGTTGTATGTTCATCATCATGATCATTTCTTAGAACATCTGCATCAATTCAGAAAAAGAAATAAAAAGAATACAGAAAAAAATTTATACATACCATCTCCCTTACCCCCCTCCCTTTCATTGATCACTAGAATTTCAATCTACTAAATTTATTTTAACATTTGTTCCCATATTATTTATTTATTTTTAATCCATATGTTTTACTTGTCTGTCGATAAGGTAGATAAAAGAAGCATCAGACACAAGGTTTTCATGACTACACAGTTACATTGTGAAAGCTATGTCATTATACAATCATCTATAAGAAACATGGCTACTGGCACACAGCTCTACATTTTCAGGTAGTTACCACCAGCCTCTCTGTTATGCCTTAACTAAAAAAGGTGATATCTGTTTAATGCATAAGAATAACTTCCAGGATAACCTCTCGACTCTGTTTGGAAACTCTCAACCATTTACACTTTATTTTGTCTCATTTCTCTCTTCCCCGTTTCGGTCGAGAAGGTTTTCTTAATCCCTTGGTGCTGAGTCCCAGCTCATTCTAGGATTTCTGTCCCATGTTGCCAGGAAGATCCACACCCCTGGGAGTCATGTCCCATGTAGATCTAATGTTTAGGTCTTTTATCCATTTTGAGTTAATTTTTGTATAGGGTATGAGATATGGATCCTCTTTCATTGTTTTGCATGTGGATATCCAGTTCTCTAGGCACCATTTATTGAAGAGACTGTTCTGTCCCAGGTGAGTTGGCTTGACTGCCTTATCGAAGATCAATTGTCCATAGATGAGCTGGTCTATATCTGAACACTTTATTTGATTCTATTGGTCAGTATATCTGTCTTTATGCCAGTACCATGCTGTTTTGACCAATGTAGCTTTGTAATACACCTTAAAGTCAGGTAATGTGAGACCTCCAGCTTCATTTTTCTTGCTCAGGATACTTTTAGCTATTCAGGGCACCCTGCCCTTCCTGATAAATTTGATAATCAGTTTTTCTATTTCTGAATAGTAAATGTTTGGGATTTTAATTGGTATTGCCTTGAATCTGTAAATCAATTTAGGTAGAATTGACATCTTAACTATATTTAGTCTTCCAATGTATGAACACTGTATGCCCTTCCATTTATTTAGGTCTTCTGTGATTTCTTTTAACAATTTCTTATAGTTGTCTCTGTATAGGTCTTCTGTCTCTTTAGTTAAATTTATCCCTAAATATTTTATTCATTAGGTTTCAATTGTAAGTGGAATTTTTTTCATGATTTCCCCCTCAGATTGTTTATTACTATTGTATAGAAACATTACAGATTTTTGAGTGTTGATCTTGTAACCTGCCACTTTGCTGTACTCATTTATTAGCTCTGGTAGTTTTGCTGTGATATTTTTGGGGTTTTCGACCTATAGTATCATATCATCTGCAAATAGAGTTTACTTCTTCCTTTCCAATTTTGATGTTTGTATTTCTTTTTCTTGTCTAAATGCGCTGGCTAGAACTTCCAACACAATGTTGAACAACAATGGTAATAGTGGACGTCCTTGTCCTGTTCTTGATCTTCGGGGGAAAATTTTCAGTTTTTCCCCATTGAGGATGATGTTAGCTGTGGGTTTTTCATATATATTCCTTTTATCATGCTGAGGAAATTCCCTTCTATTCCTATCCTTTGAACTATTTTCAACAGGAAAGTATGTTGAATTTTATCAAATGCCTTTTCTGCCTCAATCAAGATGATCATGTGGTTTTTCTGCTTTAATTTGTTGATACGGTATATTACATTAATTAATTTTCTTATGTTGAGCCATCCTGCATACCTAGGATGAATCCTACTTGGTCATGGTGTATAATTCTTTTAATATGCTGTTGAATTGGATTTGCAAGAATTTTGTTGAGGGTTTTTGCATCTTTATTCATAAGAGAGATTGGTCTGTAGTTTTCTTTTTTTGTAATATCTTTGTCTGGCTTTGGTATGAGGGTTATGGCTTTGTAGAATGAGTTGGTAGCTTTCCCTCCTCTTCATTTTTTTTGAAGAGTTTGAGCAGGATTGGTACTATTTCTTTCTTGAATGTTTGGTAGAATTAACATGTAAAGCCATCTGGTCCTGGACTTTTCTTTTTGGGGAGCTTCTTAATGACTGATTCAATTTCTTTACTTCTGATTGGTTTTTTGAGGTCATCTATTTCATCTCAAATCAGTGTTGGTTCTTCATGACTTTCTAGGAAGTTGCCCATTTCATCTACATTGTCGAGTTTATTTGCATAAAGTTGTGCATAGTATCCTCTCATTTCTTCCTTTATTTCTGTGGGGTCAGTAGTTATGTCTCCTCTTCCATTTCTGATTTATTTTATTTTATTTTATTTTTTGCATCTTCTATCTTCTTCTTTTTGTCAACCTCACTAAGGGTCCATCAATCTTATTGGTTTTCTCATAGAACCAACTTCTGGCGGTGTTGATTTTCTCGATTGTTTTTGTGTTCTCAATTTCATTTATTTATGCTATGTTCTTCATTATTTCTTTCCTTTTACTTGCTTTGGGGTTAATTTGCGCTTCTTTCTCTAGTTCTTCTAAGTGAACAGCTAATTCCTTGAATTTTGCTCTTTATTCTTTTTTGATAAAGGCATTTAGGGCAATAAATTTCTCTCTTAGCACTGCCTTTGCTGCATCCCATAAATTCTAATATGTTGTGTTTTCGTTTTCATTTGCCTCAAGATATTTACTGATTTCTCTTGTAATTTCTTTCTTGATCCACTAGTTGTTTGAGAGTGTGTTGTTGAACCTCCATATATTTGTGAAATTTCTGGCCCTCTGCCTATTATTGATTTCCAACTTCATTCCTTTATGATCTGAGAAAGGGTTTTCTATGATTTCAATCTTTTTAAATTTATTGAGACTTGCTTTGTGATCCAGCATGTGGTCTATCCTTGAGAATGATCCATGAGCACTTGAGGAAAAGGTATACCCTGCTGTTCTGGGTGTAATGTTCTATAAATATCTGTTAAGTCTAGCTCATTTATTGTATTATTCAAATTCTCTGTTTCTTTATTGATCCTCTGTCTAGATGTCCTGTCCATTGACGAGAGTGGGAAATTGAAGTCTCCAACTATTATGATAGATGCATGTATTTCTTTTTTTAGTGTTTGCCTCATGTATTTTGGAGCATTCTGGCTTGTTGCATAAATATTTATGATTGCTATGTATTCTCATTGAATTGTTCCTTTTATTAATATGTAGTGTCCTTCTTTGTCTCTTTTAACTGTTTGACATTTGAAGTCTAATTTGTTGCATATTAGTATAGCTACTCCTGCTCTTTTCTGTTTGTTATTTACATGAAATATCTTTTCCCAGCCTTTCAGGTTCAACCTATGTTTATCCTTGGATCTAAGATGTGTTTCCTGTAGATAGCATATAGATGGGTCCTTTTTAAAAAAAAAAAAAAAAATCAATTCTGCCAGTCTATGTCTTTTGATTGGAGAGTTTAATCCATTAACATTTAGTATTATTATGGTACAGGCAGTACTTTCTTCTAACCTCTTGCCTTTTGGATTTCATATGTCATATCTAATTTTCCTTCTTTTTACCTTATGATACTCTTCATTTCTAAACTGCTGTCCACACCTCTCTCTCCCTTCTTTTCATATCTGTCTCTAGTGCTCCCTTTAGTATTTCTTGGAGAGCTGGTCTCTTGGTCACAAATTCTCTCAGTGATTTTTTGTCTGAAAATGTTTTAATTTCTCCCTCATTTTTGAGGGACAATTTTTTTTTTATTCCTAGGTATTTTATTCTTTTAGTTGCAATTGTAAATGGGATTCATTTCTTGATTTCCCCCTCAGCTTGTTCATTACTAGTGTATAGAAATGCTACAGATTTTTGAATGTTGATCTTGTAACCTGCTACTTTGCTCTACTCATTTATTAGCTCTAGTAGTTTTGTTGTGGATTTTTCCGGGTTTTCGATGTATAGTATCATATCGTCTGCAAACAGTGATAGTTTTACTTCTTCCTTTCCAATTTTGATGCTTTGTATTTCTTTTTCTTGTCTAATTGCTCTGGCTAGAACCTCCAACACGATGTTGAATAATAGTGGTGATAATGGACATCCTTGTCTTGTTCCTGATCTTAGGGGGAAAGTTTTCAATTTTTCCCCATTGAGGATGATATTAGCTGTGGGTTTTTCATATATTCCCTCTATCATTTTAAGGAAGTTCCCTTGTATTCCTACCTTTTGAAGTGTTTTCAACAGGAAAGGGTGTTGAATCTTGTCAAATGCCTTCTCTGCATCAATTGAGATGATCATGTGATTTTTCTGCTTTGATTTGTTGATATGGTGTATTACATTGATTTTCTTATGTTGAACCATCCTTGCATATCTGGGATGAATCCTACTTCGTCATGATGAATAATTCTTTTAATGTGTTGTTGGATACGATTTCTTAGAATTTTATTGAGGATTTTTGCATCTATACTCATTAGAGAGATTGGCCTGTAGTTTTCTTTTTTTGTAATATCTTTGCCTGGTTTTGGTATGAGGGTGATGTTGGCTTCATAGAATGAATTAGGTAGTTTTCCCTCCACTTTGATTTTTTTGAAGAGTTTGAGGAGAGTTGGTATTAATTCTTTCTGGAATGTTTGATAGAATTCACATGTGAAGCTGTCTGGTCCTGGACTTTTCTTTTTAGGAAGTTTTTGAATGACTAATTCAATTTCTTTACCTGTGATTGGTTTGTTGAGGTCATCTATTTCTTCTTGAGTCAAAGTTGGTTGTTCTTGAGCGACAGTTTTGCTGGATATAAAATTCTTCGTTGGCAGTTTTTCTCTTTTAGTAATTTAAATATATCATCCCACTGCCTTCTTGCCTTCATGGTTTCTGTTGAGAAATCTACGCATAGTCTTATTGGGCTTCCCTTGTATGTGATGGATTGCTTTTCTCTTGCTGCTTTCAAGATTCTCTCTTTCTCTTTGACATTTGATATTCCAATTAGTAACTGTCTTGGAGTACATCTATTTGAATCTATTCTGTTTGGGGTACATTGTACTTCTTATATCTGTAATTTTAATTCTTTCATAAAAGTTGGGAAATTTTCAGTGATAATTTCCTCCATTAGTTTTTCTCCTCCTTTTCCATTCTCTTCTCCCTCTGGGACATCCACAACATGTATATTCATGTGCTTCATGTGGTCATTCAGTTCCTTGAGTCCCTCCTCATATTTTTCCATTCTTTTCCCTATATTTTATTTTGCTTGTCTGATTTCAGATGTCCCATCGTCCCGTTCACTAATCCTATCTTCTACCTCTTGATCTGACATTGTAGGTTTCTGTTGTTTTTTTCATCTCTTCTACTGTGCCTTTCATTCCCATAAGTTCTGTGATTTGTTTTTTCAGACTTTCAGTTTCTTTTTATTTGTTCATTACTTGCCTTCTTTATATTCTACCTCAATTCACTTATTTGATTTTTGATGAAATTTCCCGTGTCTGTTTGACCATTCTGAATTAATTGTTTCAACTCTTATATCTCATTTGAATTGTTGGTTTGTTCCTTTGACTGGGTCATATCTTCAATTTTCCTAGTATGATTCATTATTTTTTGCTGGAATCTACACATTTAATTACCTTAATTAGTTTATTCTGGAGATTGTTTTTACTTTTTTACCTAGGATTTTGTTGCTGGATGACTTTGTTGTCTATCTGTTCTTTGACATTCAGTTTAGTGTATTCTGAACCTCTAGCTTAGGTTTTGTTTAACAGGTCAGAATTTTTAAGTTCTTGCTTACTTGTTTCTTGCCTTACCTGTGTGGTGCCTTTTTGTCTCCACTTAGGAGGGTCTACTTAGGTATTATAGACCCCAGCCAGATTTTCCCAGACTAAACTGGCCTCCTTTCACAAGGAAAGAGTTAGCTACATTGGTTTTCCCTTAGGGTGAGACCCAGCAGATTGAAAGGCATTCCTATGAAGTGTCTGGACTCTGCATTTTTCCTATTCTGCCCAATATGTGGTGCTTTTCTGCCTGCAGGTCCCACCAGCATAGGGTAATGTGGTACTTTCAACTTCAGCAAACTCTCCCTGCTGGGAATATGGTGGAGACTGAGGAGAGGTTGTAGGCTGGCTTTAACTCCTTCACTTTTCCAGACCCTGGGGTCTGAATTCCTTGAGGGAAGGATTCCACCTGTGCTGGGACACAACCCTCTCCTGGGGGAGGCACAGGCTCTAGACAAACACTCAAACAAGCTTAATTCTACCTGTGCCTGAGGCAGTGGAGCCCCAGAAGCCTTGCAGCTATATCCAATGATCAGTCAAGCAGTAGAAACACAGCCACCAAAATGAAAGAGAAAAATTCTTTTCAGAGCAGGACCCCGTTCCTCAGGTTTCCCAGTGAGGAGCGTAAGTTGGTACTTTGCTCTCTGTATCTCCAGGTCCTATGTGCCCCCTTCTTTCCTTCAGGGCCCAGACCTTTTCAAATCCAAAAAACCCTGTTTTTTTCTCTTGTTCAATCAGCCCTGCCCCCTCTGTGCTGGAGCAAAAACCAGCAACCTCTGCTTTTCCTGGAGATTCAGCTGAGCTGGGGGCCTATTTTTAGTAGTCAGAATTAGTTAATTAGTTCCACAATTGGAGTTTGGTTGCACTCAGCCCCTGCTGCTGGTAAAGTCTCTTTCCTTTCCCTTCTGGGAAGCAGCCTGTGTGGGAGGGGTACTGGCCACCGCGGCTTGGGGACTTATGGTTCTAGGTGGGCTCGCTGCTGGTCCAGCTTGTCCAGACTGGTGTACGCTGTGTGTCCCGTCATTGACGTGGCCTCAACAGTGTTCTCTACTGTTCCTGGCTATTTACTAGCTGTCTGGAAGATGAACTAAATCCCACACCTTGCTAGCTGCCATCTTGACCCTCTCTCTGGCTGATCTTGGTACTAATTCTTTCTTGAATACTTCGTAGAATTCACATGTGATGCCATCTGGTCCTGGACTTTTCTTTTTTGGAAACTTTTTTTGACTTTATTTGTGATTGGTTTGTTGAGGTCACCTATTTCTTTTCAAGTCAGTAATCATTATTCTTGCTTTTCTAGAAAGTTGTCCATTTCTTGTACGTTTCCTAGTTTTATAGCACATCGTTGCTCATAGTATCCTCTCATTAGCTCCTTCATTTCTATGGGCTCACTAGTTATTTCCCCTCTCCCATTTCTGGTTTCATTTTTCACATCCCCCCTCCCCCTCTCCCCCTCTCCCCTTCTCCCTTTCTCCCCTTCTTGCTGTGTAGTGTAGTGTGATTGCCTAAAAAGCAGTAACCATTTAGGATGTTTAAATTATCTGGCAGAGTTTTAAAAAATTTTTATTGTGTCTAGCATAGAGTGTGGCTAATGTCTGACAATAGAGTTCACTTTTGGTTATGAGTAGCAAATTTATCACATATAATGTTACAACATTATATATATAATATACATATGTACATGTAGATATATTTGTTTGTGAAATGTGGTAATTACCCAAAACAAGACTTTTTCTAGGTGCTCTTTTGGTTTAACACACCAATATGCAGAGAGTATTCGTACATATCCATTCTGTAATTTCAATTGCTGCAACCTTGATTAGTCAGATCTTGATAAGTGAAACTGTGTAGGCAGTTGTGTGGTTTTTAGTCCTTGCTTGACAGAATGGATATTTTTTTTCCTTAAATTAATAAACAAAACTAAACAATGGTCTTCAGTGTGTATCACAGCAAATGTTCAAAGGCAGCTGGAAGGAACGCCAAATATAAAGAAGTTCTTCTAGCATGTTTAATTGGCTATAGAAAGGCTAACTAATACATTGATTGTCTCTTTGAAGGTAATTGCAGGTGCTTGTTACAGATTTCAGCAGCATCCATGTCATTTCAAATATCTAAGTACTTTAATGGAAATCTTTAATCTTTTAATCTTGGCCTATTTTGGAAATCAGCTAAATTGAATAGGTAGATTTATGCCAGCTTCCATTAATTGGCACTTTTGCTATTTTTAAGGGATAGGCCCAGTACTTGATTGCAATGAGGTAAACATCTTAAGTGGTTTTTGAATTGCTGCATAAAAAATATTCTAGTAACATTGTATTACAGCATTAGAGCAGACCCCATAAGCTATGAAAACGAGGAGCTTTCATTTTAACATTCCCTTCATGTTTTGGTTTGTATGCATACTTGGTTTTTACATGCAAGTTCATACATAAATACATGCAGCTTCCAATGCCAATTTGGATGCATTAGAATTACCTGGCATCATTGGTGATTTGAAGCTCAGCCAGAATTGGAACTCATTGGTAAGACCTTAAAGCTAATTAATAGAAGAATATTCTAACAAAGTATATGTTCACCTTTTCTTCTTCTTTTTGTATGCTGTTTGGTGGGGGTCACATTTCATTCTTTTTCACATGAGTATCCACTTATTTCAGCACCATTTGTTGAATTTTTGCTTGTTTTGTTTTTCGTTTGTTTGTTCTGCTTGTTTCTTTGTTTGGGAAGTGCATGGGCCGGGAATAGAACCTGGGTCTCCCACATGGCAGGTGAGAATTCTACCACTGAACTACCCTTGCACCCCCTCACCTATTCATTTTTGACAAACATTTACTGAACATCTATTGTTCTCAGTTTTTTCATCTGTAAAATAGGGATAATAAGAGGAGTTTGTTGGGAAGATTAAATGAGTTAATGCAGGTAAAACACTGAGAACAGTGGCTGGCAATGCAAAATATTAGCTTTTATTGTTTGTATCTGGAACTATGCTACTTCTAAGTAGCTTTCCCTTTAAATAATCTCCCTTTTAAGTGAACCAAACATATAAAAATCCACTACATAGACAGACAAAGCAAATCACTGTGGGTTGTGTAAATTCTTCCATTCACACGTGCAGCATACCTTGTGGATTTTTATGCACAGGACACTGCGTGGATCACCTAGATGCAGAAGCTGTAGTGAGTGTCTAAGTCATTAGAACAATGGTCCTCCCCAAGCATCTGGGTTGATTTGCCTGGAGAGAAGTGGGCATGCAGGGAGGAACCATATGCATGGATTTGGGTGAAAGGAAGATAGAGAAGAGAGTAAGGTATGCTTGGCATTTTCTGGACACAGGGAAACATTTCCCAAGATTTGCTTTGAATGAGGCAGGAAAAAGTAACACTGTTTTGGGGATTGATTTAAAAAGTAAAAAGTAAAGTTTGGAGAATGGCCATTTTTCATATTTCTGCTTGTCCTCAAACACAACTTGCCTGGCTCAGGAGCACCAAGAACTACTAGAATATCACTTGGTATCTCAAGGGTTTTGCAGTTTGGCAGAACTGTAGGATTAAAAACTGGCATTTTTCTTGCCAAGACATGGCAGTAATGACACTGCTTTGTAAAATTTTGGGAGTAGATGTTGAGATGGTGGAACTGGAATGGAAAGAATGATCATAAACTTGTGTGAGACACTTCCAAACATTTTGGGGTGCCATCCCAGATCTAGTAGTTATGTAAATGGGGCCAAAATATTTTGAATGAGATTCTGTTTTTAATTACAAGCTGATGAGACCTAAGGAAATTTGGAATATGTATTTAATAGTCTAGCATCATCTTTGTCCCAGTTCTTTAAAAATGGCCCTAGGGTGGCAACTGAGGTTTTCTGCACAGGCATTAATTCTATCTTGGGAGAAATTCTGAGTGTTTTAATTTCTGACCCAGGAATTGGGTGGAATAACATGGACAGGTCGGGCTTAGTACAGAGTGCCCTGCCGTACACATTTCGGCAGTTGAGTTGTGCAAAACAAGTAGGATGGCTGAAATAGTATCATTATTGTTGTCTCTAGACATTGGTTAAAGATGTAGTTTAATTCTTCCACATTGAAGTATCCTCAGAGTTAGTGTCTGAATATGGTTACATATTTAGAGCAATTATTTTGATCAAAACATTTGATCACTGTACAATACAAAGAATATGTAATTAAAAGAATGCAATATTTTCAGGAACAGATGGTGTTGTTTATGAACCTGAGAAGCATCATGCTGAATCTGACCCATGTATATTAGTCAGCGAGACAGAACTGACAGGGTAGATATATGTAAATATTGAGAGATTTATTATAGCAATCTGCTCATGTGTCCATGGGGGTTGGCAAGTCCGAATTCTATAGGGCAGACTGCAAGGTGGAAACTCAGTGAAGGTGACTTTGGATTTCCCAAGAGAAGCTGGATGTTTGAAATCGAGATAAAAATTCTCCCTGACTGCTGAAATCTTTAGTTCTTGCTTTAAGACCTCTAACTGATTGGGAAAGGAAACTCCTCTCATTGCTACAGGCTACCTCCTTTGTTGACTGCAGATGTAATCAGCCATAAAGGCAATCAACTGACTAATGGTTTAAATCCATCTGTGAAATATCCTCACAGTAACAGTGACTATTACTGTGACCAAACAACTAGACATCATAATCTAGCTAAGTTGACACACTGAAACTAACATAATACCATGCCAGTGTGCTACAACTGGCAGTGACAAGGCATGCTTTGTGGGAGGGGTGTGTTGTCATTCTGGCCATCAAACCTAAAAAATTTAGGCTGCTCTGTAATATATCCCAACTTTCATATTTATACCCCTGGTTTGAGTGCATTCTAAATGCTGCCCTTTTTTGCTAAGAAAAGCCTTGCCTTGATGCAGGCGGTATGGAAGGATGGTAGGCTTTGGAATAGACCTGATTTCAAATCCTGGCTTTGCCCCAGGGTCTTGCCTTGGGGAGTTAGGCCTATAACCCAACCTCTCTTGGGTTTCCCCTATTAAATGTGAGCTCTGTCCAACTTGGCAGATGAACTCACTGCCTTTCCCCCTATGTGGGACATGACTCCCAAGGGGTGTAAATCTCCCTGGCAACGTGGCACAGAATTCCTGGGATGAGCCAGGGCATGGCATTAAGGTATTGAGAAAGCCTTCTTGACCAAAAGGGGAAAGAGAGAAATGAGACAAAATAAAGTTTCAGTGGCCGAGAGATTTCAAGCAGTCAAGAGATTATCCTGAAATTTATTCTTTTGCATTATATAGATATTCCTTCTTAGTTTATGGTGTACTGGTGTGGCAGGAGGGAAGTAACTGAAACTGTTGAGCTGTTTCCAGTAGCCTTGATTCTTGAAGATAATTTTATAAAGGTATAACTTTTACAGTTTGATAGTGTGATTGTGAAAACCTTGTGTCTGAAGCTCCTTTTATCCAGATAAATTAAAAAAAATGGATAAAAAATAAGGAAATAATAGGAGGATAAGGGGTAAAATAACTTGGGTAGATGGAAATACTAGTGGTCAGTGAGAGATAGGATAAAGGGCTATGGGATGTATGAGTTTTTTCTTTTAACTTTTTATTTCTCTTTCTGCAAATGTTCTAAAAAATGATCATGGTAATGAATATACAACTATGTGATGATATTGTGAGTCATTGATTGTACACCATTTATGGAATGTATGTGTGTGAAGATTTGTTAATAAAAATATTTTAAAAAGTGAGCTCTGTGAAGGCAGGGACCTTGTCTGTTTTGTTCATTGCTGGAAATCCAGTAACTGCCACAGTGGCTGGTACATAGTGGTAGGTGCTGTGAGAATAAGCATGGACGCCCTGGAGCAGTGTCAGTATCTGGTTTGTTCATAGCTGTGGTTTCATTATGGGACAGTCACAGAAACAACAGTAGACTCGTAGTAATTTAGTAATTTAGAGACATACAGTAATGTGGTAGATGAATTCTTTGTTGGCTTTGATAATTCAAATTTTGGGCTTGTATTTTGTATGAGTTTAAAATATATATTTTAAAAATAAATTCACCTTTACCATATTTTACAAAAGAATATAGTTCCATAATGGGTTATAAATTAAGGGGGTAAAAATGGGTCATTTATCACAGTGAGAAGACTGTGCTAGAGAGGAACTGGGAATGGGAAAGGAAGACAATTTAAATGAGCCAGTCGGGGAAGGCCTCTTTGAAGATGAGATTTGTGCTGAAACTACAAAGGAGAATATCTTTGTAGGCACAATACACAGCAAGTGCAAAAGCCCTAAGGTGGCAATAAGCGTTTCTTGTCTTTCCAGGACCAGAAAGAGATCAGAAGCATAATGTGAGAAATTGATGAAGGAGGGGTAGTTGGGGATGTGGGCAAGCCCAGATACTCTGGAGATTGTTGATCTTGGCAAAGAGTTTAAATATGAGTTGTTGAATAGTTTTAGTGATGAAGTTATATGATCTCATTGACAGTTTAAAAAATCACTTTTGCTATCTATAGATGTTAGGGAGTCAAGAGTGGAAGAAAACATACTGGTTAGGAAGATTATAACCGCCACCTTACTAGGCTAGGCTAGAGACAATGGTAGATTGGACCAAAGTCTTAGCAGAAGAGATGGAGAAAAGCAGATCAATTTGAATGATACTTTGAAATAGAACTGATAGGACTGGATTTGGGGAATGAAAGAAAGAAAAGGAAATCGAGTATAAATATGAAGGGTTTATGCTGATCATTTATATGAGTAGAATTGCCTTTAATGAGTAGAAGGAGACCTTTTTTGAGGAGGGAGTAGATGGGAATTAAAATTCTCATTTTGGCACATACATTGAGAAATGTTCATTATCTTTCTTAATGCTATGAATCTTTTCCAGGAATTCTTTTAAAAATAGAGTATCATAGGTCCATCTTCTGTACTATTGTTATATGTGATTTGGAGAGGAAATACTGAATAAAGTAGGCATCTTGGGGTACCATCTGGTTCTAGTGGCTTAAAAGCATTGGAGAAAGAAAACTTATTTATCAACTATGTTGGAAACTTTCATAAAAATTCTTTGGGATTAATGTTGGGAGAATTTGTCTACATTGGCTATTATTTATTCCAAAATGGTATCCTGCTCTGTAGTTATTTAACTAGGTATGTATTGTATTTATGTCTCAGCTCATTCCACAAAGGAACAGAAGATACTTATGCAGGAAGTATAGATACTGCAGGCAGTCTAATAGCATTGTCTTAGTTCTTTCCTTTAGGCAGTGAGAGAAAAAAAGGAAAAATTCAACTATTCTTATTAGCTTTTGCATCCTGAAATTTATTTTTCAAACCATTTTTATGTTTGCTAATATATGTATATGTATGTGTGTTTATATATATATATATATATATATATATATATTTCTTTGTAAATTCAAAGGATGAAAAGATCAAGTGTTTATATATATATATATATATATTTCTTTGTAAATTCAAAGGATGAAAAGATCAAGATTTATTATCAAACTTGGAATTACCACATAGGACCTAGCTCTGGCTAGAAGGACAACTGAGAAACAGATTAATTCTGGTATATGCCTTTCTCTGCAGTATTAAAATCTCTCCAGAAAGATCTGGTGTTTTTTATTTTATCTGAGCTCTGTGAGGTAAGACTTTAAAATTATTCTCCTTTTATTTCCCTGAGAAGGGGTCCTTTGTTATTTTGAAATATGCCTTAACTTTTCATAACCCGTGACATCTCTGCCTGCACTTGTAGCCACTTTTGCCAGTTCTCTGGCTTTCTTTGATTCACTGCTGTGTTCCACATCCACAGGAACTGTTTAGGTAACCCACAAGAATTGTGTTGCTATAGTACTGTATTTTTTTCAGCTTTAAATTTGATCTGTTGGGTGTATCACCTTAAATTTCATTTCATTTTCCAAACAAAAATATCATTGATCTTCCTTACTTTGACAGTTAATCAAAATTTTGAGATAGAGAACCTTGAAATGATTTCTTTTTGGCATAAACTTTTGACCTTTTGTACTCTCTGTGGACCTTGATACTGCAGCTTCTTGAAGTCAAATTTAAAAATTATTTTTAATTTTCTTATTGTGAAGACTAACTGCCTCTTTTTAGATTTTTCAGAGATATTATCTTGGATTTTAGTTGAACTTCTTTTTTTTTTTTAAACTGTTTAATTGTATAATATAACATCTACAAAGCAAATAAAGAAAAAAACAAATATTTTCAACATACTCTTCAACAAGTAATTACAGGACAGATTCTAAAATTTGCCCTGGGCTACCATACCATTATTTCATATTTTTTCTTCTAGCTGCTCCAGAACATTGGCGGTTAGAAGAATATATATATATATATATATATATGTTTTTTATCATTGCTCTTTTTTCTTTTTTGTGAAAAATAACATATAGACTAAAAAACAAATTTCTAAGTACAGCACAACAATTAGCTGTAGAACAGATTTCAAAGTTTGGATGAGTTACAATTTCACAATTTTAGGTTTTTACTCCTAGCTGCTCTAAGATGTGGGAGACTAAAGGAAATATTAATACAATGATTCAGCAATCATACTCATTTGTTAAACGCTACCTTCTCTGTATAACTCCATTATCACCTCCGATCTTTCTCCTACTCTAGCGGTGTTTGGGCTATGCCCATTCTACCTTTTTCATGTTTGAAGGGCTTTCAATATTAAGGAGTCAGGAGATAGAACTAGCTGATGTTTTAGAAAAGCTGGTTCCTCAGGGTTTCAGGGACCCATCTGGTCTAGGGACCCATCTGGTGGCTGCAGGTTTCTGGGAAGTTACCCTAGTGCTTGGAACCTTTGTAGAATCTTATGTATCACCCTAGGTGTTCTTTAGGATTGGCTGGAATGATTTTGGTTGGGGGTTGACAAGTTATGATAGGTAGCAATGTCTAACTGAAGCTTGCATAAGAGCAACCTCCAGAATAGCCTCTCTACTCTACTTGAACTCTCTCAGCCACTGATACCTTATTTGTTATACTTCGTTTTCCCCTTGTGGTCAGGATGGTATTGTTGATCCCACGGTGCCAGGGCCAGACTCATCCCTGAAAGTCATCTCCCATGTGGCCAGGGAGACTTTCACCCCTGGAACATCACTGCATTTTGAAGGTCCATATCTTCAGAGCAATATGACGTTTCCTCTGTCCATTTGAAGCAATGGCATGTAATTCTGTAACCCTTGAGTAATTCTTAATCATTTCTACATCCTAGTTCTTGAACATTTGAAGTAAATGAAACAGTTGTGAATGGGCATCTACATTTTCTTATAGGGCCATTGTAGGTAATGAGTCTTTGCTTGGCTGTTTATATTTCCTTCTTTCATTTATATTCTCCATTTACAATTCCTATTATATTTTCCTCACTGTTTTCTGTCCCTTCAAGTCATTTTCATATTCTGCTTTTTTGTCCATCTGTATTTCATTCTTAATATTTTCTATAGTAGTATATTCCAGTTCATTCTTTTGCTAATTTGTTTTATATCTGCATTGTGTTGTGATTTTCAATTATAGTTATTTTTTAAAACTTTTTTATTGTATAGTATACCATATATACAAAGCTAAGAAATGAAAAAGCAATAGTTTCCATAGTTGGAATTATTTTATAATATTTGTGGCATATTCAGGATACTTTTCTACATATATTATGATGATTTGCATTTGTTTCTCACCTCCTGGGCTAGATGATAGTCTTCTCAAATGCGGAAAGCATTCTTATTCATTTTTATATTCCACACAAAGAGAAAAAGTGTCTCTTCCACAAAGTAGTTGTTGATAAAAGAATGTTGAAAGATTTCAAAGTTATTATGGTCTGATAATGTTATCTCTCTTTTTCTTAGACTCCTTTAGTATAGATCATCTTAACAAAGAATCTGTTTCCAAGGATATATTTTGGTTTCAGAAAATCATTGCTAGTAGAGGAAATTGGGGCCTATGGATTTTTAAAGACATTAAAAAGTGGAAATGATATGAAAATTCGATTAAATCCTGACTTACAATGGCATCTATGCTTTTATTCATTTCATTATCTAGCTGTCTTAGTTGTCATAGCTACTACTCCACACCTATTCATTCTCCAGATTTTACCATGGACCCATCCCCTTTAAAAAACCCCTTTCCCCAGCTTTGTTGAGACTCATCCAGTCATTAGGTGAAATGCCCTTCATCTTTACACAATCTCCCTGTGGTTTCACGGTCCTCTCTCCTCTCCTCTTTGGAGAGGAACTATCCATCTTCCTCCCAAGCCTGACTTTCCAACTGCCTTCTTCTTCTTCTTTTTTAAAATATTTTTATTGACCTGTATTTGCACATATACAGTATCATCATATAGTTGTGTATTCATCACCATGATCCTTTTTTAGAACATTTGCATCACCCCAGAAAAAGAAATAAAAAGAAAAAGAAAAAATTCATACATCCCATAACCCTGACCCTTCCCTCTCATTGACCACTAGTATTTCCATCTACCCAATTTATTTTACCTCTTATTCCCCCATTATTTCTTTATTTTTTGATCCATTTTTTTTTATTCATCTGTCCATACCCTGGATAAAAGGAACCAGCTATATTCTTGATACAAACAACTTTTCTTTCTGGATCCTGCTCCATTTGTTTTGTGTCTACATGCCTTCTGAGACCTTCCCTCTAAGAGAGGCTTCCTTTAACTTTCCTACCTGCTTAGCTACATTCTTTGCCTTGATGCCTGCACCTTGGTGATCCCTTCTATCCTTGTTCTTCTTCAGCCTTATGCTGGGGGGTAAACTGCGTGCACTTCAGTGCAGGAGGTGTGCACGGGAACAGTACTTCTGCTTCCTCCTGGGAACTGGGCATCAGCAATTGCTTCCAGACTAACTTCCACCTTGCTCCCTAGAGTAGCAGGAGGCTGGTTTTTGAGGAGGGAGGGCCAGGATGAAGACTCTCCCACATCTGCTTTCATTGGATCTCTCTGGTTCCCCAGGGGTGATCAGGCAAATAAGCTTTGTCCTTATATATTGTCCTAAAGGCTGCAATGATTTTTTCTACTACTTCCTCCCTGGCCTATTCCTCCCCACTCCAGGTTTCCTCCATATGAGGTTATTTTACCAGACACTCTATTAGGAACCTATAGACTTGAATTTTTGTCATACCCCATGAAGCATTGTGCCCACTTGACAGATGAGGTGCAGAAAAGTTAAATAACTTATATGAAGTCACACAGCTAGTAAAGAGCCAAAATCTCTGACTTCAAAGTTTAACCATTGTTACATTGCCTTATTGTAGTTTTCTACTGCTAAAATTCTTTCAACAGTGAGGTAAAATTTTAATACAAAAAATTTGGATTTGGGTAACATGTTTAGGAAAATTGTTAATGTGTAATTACTCAGTGTAGTAAATCAGAATCTATCCTGTATTGATGCAGTTTTTTAATTACCAGAAACAGAATTTGTACCTGGGTGGCTGGGGTGGTAGGCAGTTATCACTGGTTGTAGAAAGGGTAGCTGAACAGGGAGGATGGGAACAGGGAAGCCAGAGTTTGCCAGCATTTCACTTTTTTTTGCCTGTAGTGATGTCCCTTGTCTTCACTGCTTGACTATTGTCTTCATTGCTTGTGGACAAATCAAGCATCTCTGCTCTGAGGCACTTATGTATGATACAGTATGTACACAGGCAGCTTCGCGGGAACATTGCTATTGCTTCTGTTTCTTCATTTGTAAAATGCAGTTAAAAATAGCACATAAACCTTATAGAATTGCTTATGTGGATTAATGAATTACTATGGATAAAGTGATCAGAACAATTTTTTTTTTGGTGCATGGTCCAGTAATTGAACCCTGGTCTCCCGCATGAAAGGTGGGCATTCTAACCACTGAACTACCGTAAGTGATCAGAACAATTTTAAGGGCTGTTTAAGGTTAGTCATAAAAATAAGCATTACTATTATTATTAGTAATAGAGATCAGCATAGTTATTTTGTTTATGGCAGTTTGAGAGGGGCGGTGTATCTGTCTTTGTGTGTGTATTAAAAAATAAAGCAAAAAAAAATAAAAAATAAAAAAATCAAGTAGGTTCAATTACACCCCACAACAGCAGGATACACCTTTTTCTTAAGTGCTCATGGATCATTTTAAAGGATAGACCATTTGCTGGGTCACCAAGCAAGTCTCAATAAATTTGAAAATATTGAAATCATAGAAAACACTTTCTCAGATCATAAAAGAATGAAGTTGGAAATCAGTAATAGGCAGAGGACCAGAAACGTCACAAATATATAGAGGCTCAACAACACACTCTTAAACAACCAGTGGGTCAAGGAAGAAATTACAAGAGAAATCAGTAAATATCTCAAGGCAAACAAAAATGAAAACACAACATATCAAAATGTATAGGATGCAGCAAAGTCAGTGCTAAGAGGAAAATTTATTGCCCTAAATGCCTATATCAAAAAAGAAAAAGAACAGAAATCAAGGAATTAATTGTTCACTTGGAAGAACTAGAGAAAGAAGAGCAAACTAACCCAAAGCAAGCAAAAGGAAAGAAATAATGAAGATTAGAGCAGAAATTAATGAAATTGAGAATATGAAAACAGTTGAGAAAATCAACAAAACCAGAAGTTGGTTCTATGAGAAAATCAATAAGACTGATGGAAAAAAAGAAGAAAGAGGATGCAAATAAATAAAATAAAAAATGGGAGAGGAGACATAACCACTGACTGCACAGAAATAAAGGGAATAATGAAAGGATACTATGAACAACTTTATGCTAATAAACTTGACAATATAGATGAAATGAATAAATTCCTAGAAAGGCATGAACAACCAACATTGACTAAAGAAGAAATAGATGACCTCAGCAAACCAATCAGAAATAAAGAAATTGAATTAGTCATTAAGAAGCTCCCCAGAAAGAAAAACCCAGGACCAGATGGCTTCACATGTGAATTCTCCCAAATATTCAAGAAAGAATTGGTACCAATCCTGCTCAAACTCTTCAGAAAAATTGAAGAGGGAAGATTACCTAACTCATTCTATGAAGCCAACATCACCCTCATACCAAAGCCTGACAAAGATACTAAAGAAAAGAAAATTAAAGACCAATCTCTCTACAGATGAAATATCTTCAACAAAATTCTTGCAAATCAAATCCAGCAACATATTAAAAGAATTATATACCATGACCAAGTAGGATTCATCCCAGGTATACAAGGATGGTTCAACATAAGAAAATCAATTAATGTAATATACCATTTCAACAAATCAAAGCAGAAAAACCACATGATCATCTTGATTGATGCAGAAAAGATATTTGACAAAATTCATACTTTCTTGTTGAAAACATTTCAAAGGATAGGAATAGAAGGGGACTTCCTCAACATGATAAAGGGAATCTATGAAAAAACCACAGCTAACATCCTCAATGTGGAAAAACTGAAAACTTACCCCCTAAGATCAGGAACGAGACAAGGAAGTCCACTATCACCATTGTTATTCAACATTGTGTTGGAAGTTCTAGCCAGAGCAATTAGACAAGAAAAAGAAATACAAGGCATCAGAATTGGAAAGGAAGAAGTAAAATTCTCACTGTTTGCAGATGCTATGATACTATTTATTGAAAACCCTCAAAAACCCACAGCAAAACTACTAGAGCTAATAAATGAGTATAGCAAAGTGGCAGGTTACAAGGTTAACACTCAAAAATCTATAGTGTTTCTAAACACTAGTGATGAGCAATCTGAGGGGCAAATCAAGGAAAAAAATTCCATTTACAATTGCAACCAAAAGAATAAAATATTTAGGAATAAATTTCAGTAAGGATACAAAAGACCTGTACAGAGAAAACTATAAGAAACTGCTAAAAGAAATCGCAGAAGACCTAAATAAATGGAAGGGCATACCATGTTCATGGATAGGAAGACTAAATATAGTTAAGATATCAGTTCTACCTAAATTGATTTATAGATTGAATGCAATGCCAATTAAAATCCCAAACACTTACTTTTCAGAAATAGAAAAACCAATAACCAAATTTATCAGGAAGGGGAGGAAGCCCCGAATAGCTAAAAATATCCTGAGAAAGAAAAATACAGTCAGAGGACTCACACTACCTGACTTTAAGGCATATTATGAAACTACAGTGGTCAAAACTGCATGGTACTGGCATAAAGATAGATATACTGACCAATGGAATCGAATAGAGTGTTCAGATGTAGACCCTCTTATCTATGGACAGTTGATCTTTGATAAGGCAGTCGAGCCAACTCACCTGGGACAGAACAGTCTCTTCAAAAAATGGTGCCTGGGGAACTGGATAGCCACATGCAAAAGAATGAAAGAGGATCTATATCTCGTACCCTATACAAAAATTAACTCAAAATGGATCACAGACCTAAGTGTTAAATCTAAGACCATAAAAATTTTCGAAGAAATTATGGGGAAGTATCTTATAAATCTTATAATAGTAGGCAGTTTCCTAGATCTTACACCCAAAGCACAAAGATTGAAGAAAGAAATAGTTAAATGGAAACTTGTCAAAATTAAACACTTTTTTGCATCAAAGAACTTTGTCAAAAAAGTAAAAAGACAGCCCACACAATGGGAGATATATCAGATAAGGGTCTAGTACCCAGAATATATAAAGAGATTGTTCAACTCAACAACAAAAAGACAAGCAACCCAATTACAAAATGTACAAAAGACGTGAACAGACACTTCTCAGAAGAGGAAATACAAATGGCTAAAAGGTACATGAAAAGATGCCCAATTTCCCTGGCTATTAGGGTTATGCAAATCAAAACCACAATGAAATATCATCTCATACCCAGCAGAATAGCCATTATCAACAGAACAGAAAATGACAAGTGCTGGAGAGGATGTGGAGAAAGAAGCACATTTATCCATTGTTGGTGGGAATGTCAAATGGTACAACTGCTGTGGGAGCCAGTTTGGTGGTTCCTCAGGAAGCTAAATATAGAATTGCTATATGATCTGCAGTACCATTGCTAGGTATCTATTAAGAGGACATGAAGACAAGAACACAAACGACCATTTGCACAACAATGTTTATAGCAGTGTTATTTACAGTTGTAAGGGTTAATGATCCTTTAGCCACCTTAAATTTGCTATTTTTATACTGCTTAAGACATAGTGTTCTCTTTTCTAGTTAACACTCTTTGTGTTAACTTATGCTAATAATGAAAACATCTGTTTTCCAGAAGCAAAAATGCTGACACATAAATTATTTCTTATGTTCCCAAATCTATACATCAATCAGAATCCCTGGAGAGGTTTTAAAATGATTGTATTGATTTTCAATCACTAGCTCTCTCAGTAATTCTGATGATGAACCAACCAAGCATTGTGGTATGTTATGGTTGAGCGAAGAGATTCTTTTTTTCCTCTGTTTTACATATGAGGACTGTGTAGCTTGCTCAGTTTCCTCTGGCCAGTGACCTTTGGACACCTGTTGTGATGGCCCCTGCCTTCTGCGGTTATGGGTCTTTTGCTGTTTCCTATGTTTTGCATATGATACTCAGTCTTTAAAAACTAGGCCCCTTTACTGGATGCAACGGTAGTGCAGCAGTAAATCTTTAGGGTGGTGCGACAGTGTCTCAGTGGCAGAATTCTCACTTGCTATGCCGCAGATCTGGGTTTGATTCTCGGGGCCTGCCCATGTGAAAAACAAGCAAACAAACAAGACTAGGCTCCTTTAAATTCTACTCCCATTTTTTGGGTTGTTCTCTGCTTATCTTAACAATACTTAAAATGGAAATGAAATTTTAAAAAATTTAAGACTGTCATACCCTTAAAACAGAAGAGTATTTTTCCCTGAAAAATGTGAAATATTCTTCAGGTACACTTTAATGAAATCAGTGAACTTGAGCATGAAATCTTAAACTTTTTCATTGAAGACCTGAAAATATCTTTAATAGGAAATAATGGGATTCAAGATAATGCTTTATTCTTTTTAAAAAGTTTGTTTGCGAGGAAATACGGATGGCCAAGAGGCACATGAAGAAATGCTCAATGTCCCTGGCCATTAGAGAAATGCAAATCAAAACCACAATGAGATATCATCTCACACCCACCAGAATGGCCATTATCAACAAAACAGAAAATGACAAGTGCTGGAGAGGATGCGGAGAAAGAGGCACACTTATCCACTGTTGGTGGAAATGTCAAATGGTGCAACCACTGTGGAAGGCAGTTTGGTGGTTCCTCAAAAAGCTGAATATAGAATTGCCATACGACCCAGCAATACCATTGCTAGGTATCTACTCAAAGGACTTAAGGGCAAAGATACAAACGGACATTTGCACACCAATGTTTATAGCAGCGTTATTTATAATTGCAAAGAGATGGAAACAGCCAAAATGTTCATCAACAGAAGAATGGCTAAATAAACTGTGGTATATACGTACGATGGAATATTATGCAGCTTTAAGACAAGATAAACTTATGAAGCATGTAATAACATGGATGGACCTAGAGAATATTATGCTGAGTGAGTCCAGCCAAAAACTAAAGGACAAATACTGTATGGTCCCACTGATGTGAACGGACATTCGAGAATAAACTTGAAATATGTCATTGGTAACAGAGTCCAGCAGGAGTTAGAAACAGGGTAAGATAATGGGTAATTGGAGCGGAAGGGATACAGACTGTGCAACAGGACTAGATACAAAAACTCAAAAATGGACAGCACAATAATACCTAATTGTAAAGTAATCATGTTAAAACACTGAATGAAGCTGCATCTGAGCTATAGGGTTTTTTTGTTGTTGTTTTTTACTATTATTACTACTTTTATTTCTTTTCTCTATATTAACATTTTATATCTTTTTCTGTTGTGTTGCTAGTTCCTCTAAACCGATGCAAATGTACTAAGAAACGATGATCATGCATCTATGTGATGATGTTAAGAATTACTGAGTGCATATGTAGAACGGTATGATTTCTAAATGTTGTGTTAATTTCTTTTTTTTTTATTTTTTTATTTTTTTATTTTTTTCTTTCTTTCCGTTAATAAAAAAAAATTTAAAAAGTTTGTTTGCAAGCATTTACTCATGTAATCCTGAAAACTTTTTGAGCTAGACAGTATATTTGTTCACATTTTTTGAGATTCCTCTAAATCCACCTTCTAAAGATGAATTTTTTTTCTTTAAAGTATCATAATGAACATATTTCATGTGTTTCAGTCCATTGCAGTTATCTTCAATAATGCTTAAAGTTGGTCGTCTATTAGGTTGCTCTTGAGTCCTTCAGTTATATTCCTGGTATTCTTGGATAACTTCCTTGCTTTTGCATATGGCAGATGCCTATCTTGCTTCTCCAGACCTACAATCAAATATATTTTCTAGGAGTCCTGGTTTCTTTTAGTGGAAAATGGTGACAAATGATTCTTAGGTATACTAATCTTTGAAAACTTCATAGTAAGACCTTTTTATCACCATACCATGGAAGGCACTATATAGCGTAATAGTTAAGAGTGTGGGCTTTAGAGAATTATTTTACTTGGATGCAATCCAGCTCCACTGCTTATAAACTGATCTTGGACAAGATACTTAATTTCTCTGTGACTTCATTTTATCATCATGCTCATTAATCATCTATGGTATAAGGTCCATGAAGGGAAGGAAACTCTTGGTATTGTTCACAGCTGTATTTCTTAGCACTTAGAACAGGGTCTGCCACATAGTTTGCGCTCAATAAACATTTGCTAAATGCATATATCTGTAAAATGACAGTGATAGGAGTATTCTCCTTATAGACTAATGGGATACTTAGGGGATAAGGCTTATACAATGTTTGTTAACTGTCCAGAACTGTTAAGGGATTAGGATTTTACCCTACTTTCAAGCTCACTAATTAGCCTGCCACAGATTCCTGGATATTGGCAGAAGAGATGAGCCTCTTGTGTCAGAGACAAAGGACAAAGAGATTTGTTAATCATAGCAGTCGCAATAACCAGCGACTCGCGAGCAGCCATCATGGCAGCAGATGAGAAGGACCCTCGGAGCTATTTCGCAGCTTACGGAGTAGCAGCTCAAGTTTCTCCGACCAGGACAACAGCGAGCAGGAGGAAATGGGTCGCAGGGCCCCAGATCCCAGCGGCAGCAGAAACAAGGTGCAGACACAGCTGCGGGGACCTGATGAGCTGTTCCTGAGCGTGACTCGCCCAGTCTTTCTCTACATAGTCGCCTGAACAAGCAGACTGTGAGAGGCACGTTGAATTTCCAAAGAAGTTCAAAATATGGAAATCGAAATATGTACCACCTCCTGAAAGCTACACTACTGAGAAGAAACCACCGCCCGTGGAGCTGGATATGGCAATAAAGGAGTCAGGCATATATGAGATGATGCTCCACAGAATGCTAGGAAAGCTAGTCTGCTGCAAGGGGAGAACATGATGAAAAAGATGAGCAGACTTCTAAAAAACCCAAGGTGGAATGAGGGGAGCCATCAAAGAAGAAAAAGTAAACAAGTGACAAGAATTTCTCTACTGCAAAACTTGTTGAAATATCCCTTTGGCAGATTAAGTTGGTGTTTTAAAGTATTATGACACAATGTCTCCTTGAAGAAAGTACATGTTAATAAATATTGCTGCAGGAACTTTCCTCTTCAAGAATTTATTTTTTATTTAAAACTTGCATGTGTTTAAAACTGAAATGGTGACTTTGTGATTGTGAAATTGATAACACTTGTAAGCATACTTGATATCACAGAATTGTTGACATGCTTCTTGAGTTTTGTCATGTGTTCTGTGAACCTTTTATAAAGGAATATATGTTTAAAGTAACTATGTTGTAACACACTGTGAACTTGTAGGGTGCTCTTCAACAGCGTTCTACAATGTAAATAGATCATGGTAATAAAATCGCATCTTACATATAACCATTACTGTATAACGTTAACATCTGAATATTTGTCTGTGACAAGTACCCTTTTTGTCAAGTGACATTTTAAGTTGTAATAGTATTATATTTAAAGAGAGCCTCTTATGTTCTAGGTGCTTTGTGCATATATTATCTCTGATCTTCAAATAGCAGTAATGTAGGTGTTGTTATCCTCATTTTACAATAAAGATTGACTTTTCCAAGGTTACACACCTAGTGAGGGTGACTTTGAGATTTAACCCAGGACACTTGAACTTAAAAATTATCACACTAAACCACTTATCCACCAAGCAAATTTACTCATCTTGGAATACTGCATTAGTTGCTATCTCTCCCAAGTATTCTTCTATAGTGGTAGACAGCTTTTCCTTCTCTTATTGTATTACTGCTCTTATTATAGATGCTTTACATTATGATTATTCATTAATTTTCCCATTAAGTAGTAAGTTTACTGAAGGTAAGGATCTTCTACAAAGAGTTGCTAGGTTTAACAAATAATATATAGCATATCGAGTTAAACTTGAATTTCAGATAAGCAACATAATTTTTTTGGTATGTGCAATATCTGAAACATAATTATGCTAGCATTTTTTTGTTTATCTGCTATTCAAATTTAACTGAGCACCTTGTATTTTATCTGCAACCCCATTTCTATATCTTTTCTCTCTCTAGCTGCTTTTTAAATGTTTTTCATATAATAATGCTTAATAAATTCAGCAAGGAGTCAGGAAGATGTCACCTTTGATAAGCGCTCTACAGTCCAAAAAGTTGTGACATTTTGAATGGTAAAAAAAGCAGAGATTACATACTGTACCAATTTTTCCATGATTTACATGTATACCTTTAAGAGACTAGTCAATTACAGGGCACCATACATTCAGTGTATAAGAAAAATCAAAGGTGTGTGTGAGTTTAAAAACCCATTCTAATTGTACCTTCCTCCCATCACTTGTAAAAGTCATTAAAAATGTATGTATGTGCCAGCCATTGTGTTTTGCGAATTGAGGAGGGAACATGATGTTTGAATCGATTGTAGCATTATCCACTGGGGACAAACTCTGTAGACCTCCAGAATTAAAGTATTTTGCTCAAGGCAAACTGCAAAAATAAACAAAAAAAAAAACTCAATGAATCTCATTTTCTTGCTTTTAGTTCCTGAAGCCTAATTCCCGCAAAATGATGTGAAGAGGGCAAGGTGACACCTGTATACTCATTGAATGACTGCTTGTAGGAGAGGACCACTAAGTTTAGAGAACCCAAATCTTTTATAAGAATCAGTAAGCTTGCCTGCCCATTATTTCACAGCTAGACATTATTTCTTTCTCCTATGACTGTTCAGTATACAAACATCCTTGAAAAAATAGCTTGGGACAAAAGGGCAGTATGTGTGCAAGATATGCAGAAGCATGAGAATCCTATGGAAAGTTGTTTCTAAACAATAGCATTTGTAGATTCAACTCAATAAATATTGTTCATGATGATATTAATGATGATTACCTTATGCTTATTTCCCACCTGAACATAAAGTTTCTTCTTGCCTCCTTTAATCTAATTCTTATTTAAGTTGATTGTCTTTCCACTTTTTGTTCCAAGACTCCTGGATGTAAATTTTGAGATCTCTGACACATCACTATAGTTTTATTTGTTAATTATATTTGCTTATTTAAGGTGTATTTTTATCATAGCCTTTTATTCTGCAGTAGTCCTGTCTGAATTATATTGTTGGTTTCTGTAGAGTATGGCTGAGCATGCCCAGTTCTTTCTTTCTGGATAACGTAGTAGGGAAATTTATCTAATAGATTGACATGTCTATCACAATCTATTGTGCTATATTGAACAAATTACTTAAATTCTTTCTCTACCACCTCCTCCCCTTGTTATTCTTTTTATCTTTTGAATCTGTGTAAGAACTCATCACTCCATTTTATTAAGTTCATGACACCTTGAAACTTGTGTGACAGGTCTCATATGAGTTCCTGAATGTGTGTTTGTAATTTTAATAATACTATGGTTTTGAATGACAGTAGTAGTAATTTTTGTCAGTCTGATATATATTGGTTTTTAGAATTTTAATTCTTTAGTGTAATTGAACAAATAGAGTGAGTCTTTCATATAATTATGCTTTTATTTAGTTTAGAATATACAGTTACAAAGTATAAAGGACTTAAAACAATCTGGAAGTTAAAAGATTTTCTTAAAATTATGTGGAGGAAGTTGGATCTCTTTTCTATTACACCATCAGATAGTATATTCCAAAATAGCCAAGAATGACTAAGTTCCCTCTGAATCTGTTTCCTGAGTCTGTATTTGAGAATGATATTCTGCGGAAGGAATTGTATGAATTAAAATCTTGGGTCTTGGCAAAATTTTGTGAAAGTAAAGGGAAAAGCAAGCTGCTCTCAGTGGCCTCATCGAGTTGCAATTCTTTTCATTAATTTCTTGGTTCCTCTGTTTTCCCATATTTAAAACTACAATTATATTCTGTTTAAATTATATTGTAAATATTATGTATTTATAATATAATATATAATATAATTCTATTATAATTATGTGTCAAATGTAATTTGTACTATATTTAAATTATAATATATTTAAACTTATAATTAAAATTATAAAAATATAATAATTACATTTAAAACTATATTATACTTTTTCTCTTCTTCTTGAATGTTTGTTGGAGATGCCCAATTATCATCCATGTTTCTTAAGTTGTCTTTCATATTTTCCAGCTTTCAAGCTTTGTTATTTTGGGTCATTTCTTCCAATTTACTAATTCATCTTTCCTCTTTGTCTCATTCTTTGGGTTTTTAACTTTAATGACTATATAATTTTCACTTCTGGAATTTCTATCATTTTGTTCCAAAGCTGCCTGTTTCTATTTCATAATGTCCTGTTCTTGCATTATGAATTTGATTCACTCCTTTATCTCTTAAACATATTTATTTTAAAGCCCTGTGGAGAGTGTTCTATTATCTGTTATTTCTGGGCTGTATTTGTTACATGAATATGAGCTGGCATTCTTTTATGTAGTTGGATAGCTGAGCCTATGTGGTAATTTTTAGCCATGAACTCAGATTTAACATGGGTTGTCTTCCACAGGAATGTGGATTGTAAGGTGAATATATGAGGCTATTTAGTGTTTGCCTCTCCTGTGGCTCTTTGCTTTAGCCTGAGAATTCTGCATATTATGGATAGGCTTGCATTCTAGTTTGCCAGCTGCCAGAATGCGATGTACCAGAAATGGAACTGCTTTTAAAAAGGGAAATTTATTAAGTTGCAAATTTGCAGTTTTAAGGCCGTGAAATTGTCCAAATAAAGAAAGGTTATAGAAATGTCTAATCTAAGGCATCCAGGAAAGGATCCCTTGGTTCAGGAAGGCCTGTGACATTCAGGATTTCTTTCTCAACTGGAAGTCACATGGTAAACATGGTGGCATCTGCTAGCCTTCTCTCCTGGTTTCTTGTTTCATGAAGCTCTCCCCCGGGGCATTTTCTTTTTGCATTTTCCTTTTCCAAAGATCTCTGCCTGCGCAGGCTCTGTCCTGTCTCTAAAAGGGACTCTCTCCAAAATGTTTCCTCTTTTAAAGTATTCCAGTCAAGGCCCACCAGGAATGGGTAGAGTTACATATCCCTCTAATCAAAAGTTAATACCCACAATTGGGTGAGTCACTTCTCCCTGGAGATCATCTAATCAGTTTTTAATAATCCCTATACATTATTAGGGCAGTTTCTTATTGCCATCTGGGACATGCATTTATCATCACTCAATTCATAAACCTAGCCTTGATTGGACATCTCCATGACTTTTCAAGAGCTTGCCTGTACTCTCCCTATGACAGTTTTACAGCAGCATTATAGTATGAGGAACAGTGAGAAAATTAGTGGACTGTTGCTTCTCTAATTTTTTGTTCTTAGGTATAGTGATAGAACACCCAGGATGATAGAGAGGGATGGCCACAGGCACTCAGAGTGACGCAAATGAAGAAAGACTGCAGTGGCCCCATGACTTGGAGAACAGAAGGGAGCTCAGTCCCCTGGAGGCAGTGTGAATGGGGAAGACATGCTCATCACCTCCAGTGGATCCTCTCAATCCCAGTCCCGCTGCTTAGCCATTAGAGATCTAGCAGATCTCAGACCAGCTCACTCATGCAGGAACACAGAAAGATGTGACATGGGTGTGGGGTGGGGGTGGGAACATGTTGAAATCTTAACATATTTGACTCTATCATTGGAATGATGAATAATTTTACTAGCAATAAATAGGATGATTATAGGTATAGATTTTGAAATTCCAGCACTGTACAAATGAGACTGGAACAAACGAAAAACAAAATCTTCCTTCTCTGTTGGTAATTCAGTTTCTGCTTGCTCATAGCAGAAAAGTTGTTTAAAGTCCCAGAAGTATAAAAAAACATTTATGGGAAAGAACTTTGGGGACAGATGCCTATTATTTGATTTTAACTACAGAAAACCACAGTCTAATTTGTGGAACACTCGTGTTCCATGGGGGAAGAATTTGAGAACCATTGAATTTGTCTATTCGGTTCCTTTTTTCACCAGTGCAGACCAGGCCTTCATACATTGTGATTCATTCAGGATCTTAAGGTCATACTGCTGGAGGTAGAGCCATGACTAGGACCCAGGCACCCACCCTAGCAGTTAGGTGGACTTGGAAAATGTGCTTCTTTTATTTTTTTAGAATAGGCATTCGAATGTGTATCCTGGTGTGGCTTATGGGGCCAACTTAGTCTCAAGAGATTTTGCCTATGAAAGCAGTGACCTTATCAGGCATAGACAATTTCCTGTGTCATTAAGATGTTCCTTGGCAGAATATTATTTTTATTGGTGAATATAGTGTGGTGTAAAACAACGCACTCAGAGCCAACTCTCTGTTTTTCCTGAGTAAGTTAACTGCATTGTAGCTTATCTGTGGCAAATCTTGCTTTTAAGTTTACTGACAGTGACTCCTCATTAATGTGTAGCTTGGTTGAGGTCTTGGCTTTCTGTCTTTCTATTCTGACTTTTTAGCAGCCTGAGTCACAGCCAGGAAATCTTTTGAAAGCAAACACTTAACCCTTATTTGTGTTTCAGGAACAGTTTGGAAAGTGGCAGCTCTGCTTAAAACGGTGCTATGGTTTCTCCTTGGAGTTCCTTTATATTATACACTAGTTTGACATGGAACTTGTTCTTTTCTAGGGTAGGTGGTTAAGAGGGTTGTAATGGGGAAATGGAAACTTCCCAGCTACCTCTGGGTCAGAACTACACAGCATGCCTTTATTATTGTGTTGAAAATCAATTTCCAAATCCACAAGTGCACCCAAATGGAAACAGAAAACTCAAAGAAACACATTTAAGTTTCTGCTGCATAGTTCATAAATCTTGGTCCCAGTACTCAGAAAGTTCAGGTTAGTGGATACTAGGTTCTCAGTTAACACCTATCATGACTGATGCCATTCATTACTATTTAAGTAATTTGTTTTAGTCAATGAATGAAACTAGTATATACATACAGTTAAAGATTAATTATACTTTATATTATCTTAGTAAAATATCTCTGACAAAGTTTATTAAAAATGTTTCAGTGAGCTTCAGGGTATGGCCTTTGGTTGGTTTGTTTATTCAAGTTGTAAGAACAACAAAAATTACATAATCAGAGAAGTGATTTTTATTGGTTGAAGAAATCGGGTTTGACTAAGGATCATCAGCTCTTCATAGACATATATTGAATGAAAATTAAAGTTGAGTGCAAATGGAAAAAAAATATATATTTAAAGAATTTAAAATGTTGTATTTGGAGTCAGTCCTGAGCTAAGACCTGTTCTTACTAGATAAGAGTATCTCCATATAGCAGGATAATAACTGTGTTCACTCCTCAGGCCACAGTGAAGAGAAATGAACTAAGTTGTGCTGTGTGCTTTAGCATGATGCTTGAAGACTTAGCTGCTCTGACCATTCTGGTGCAGAATTGCTGTCCCTAATTTACCCTTGTCAGAGTTCAGATGTAATATTTTGGCATAATGTACAATTTACAATGACAAAAACTACTATTTGTGGAAGAAATTATTTAGAAAATATAGCATTGCTTTTTCACAGGGGTAGAAACTTACAGTTGTCTTTTAAATTTTATTTTTAAATATGTTAATAAATAGATCATAGTTGCTTGTTATCAACCCCAAAAGGATTTATTTGTAGTCAATTTTTTTATTGGCTTCCTTGATCATTTTCACTCCTATGGATGGTGACAATGTAAAATGACTGTAAAACTGTATATTTTTATATATTATTTACAACGAGTTTTGAAAATAGCATTTGGCTTAAATTTAATATGTATCCCCAAAGTTGGGCTTAGTTTAACTTGATAGGTAGTAGAGAGAATTTGTTTGAATTTAATAAAATGTCAAAATTCTAAAAAGTTGAAGAAAATTTACTGTTTTTAAAATATGGTGATGTATCAATATTTTTTATTTTTTATCGAGACCACCTAGTTATTGTTTTTCTTTTGAATATCAATTTTATTTTCTCTTCCCATAGAGTTAGCCTTGAAGGTTCTTGATGTAAGCAGCCATATTTGTCAAGGACAGCTTAGGCTTGGGAATGACCACCTTAGCTCTGGTAGTACAGGGAATTAAGATAGGCACATGTTGGGAGGAGGCCCCATACATGCCAGTTGGAGAAGGAAAAGCATAAGGACTGTATCTGGTTAGGGGGAGTAAGAAGGGATTTTGCTAAGCCTCCAAAATTGGCTTTTTACCCCGTAAATAGTGAGGGGAAGTTAAGACACCAGTCTTAGTAACTCCCAAATGGTCAGTAGGTTTCCAGTGGGGATTTTTACTTAGAAGTAACCAGTTGTGGTCTGTTTAGTCTTACTGAAGTTGGAAATTCCTATATTGAGACCGTCTGAGGCATTATCATAGTCACTTAAGTTATTTATTTATCTTGGCAGCTAAATAATATCTATATGACCTTGATTGGAAATTTTGCTTAAAATTCTTTTTTATTTTTCAGAAAAAAACAATTCTCATAGGATATATTTATGTTTACTTTAGCGTTCTACTCTCACCATACTCTGGCAAGTGTTTTCTGTCTTATTCAGAATCCCTTTGCAGAAAAGGTGAACTAACCCAGCTTTTGGGTTCTCTGTTTCCATTATCTATACATACAAGGTTTTTGTTTTTTTGATTTTAATATTGCTAGAACTATGAAGGGAAAATAAAAATTGGAACCAGAAAGATGGTGAGAAGTCCACTATGAGAGTTGAGCATGAAAGAATGGTGCTTTAATGAAGAGGGAGGTTACTGATGTGGTTTTGGGGCTGAGGTTTGTTTTTGTTTCAGTTACCATCTTAGAGACAATGGTGAATCAAAACTAGAGCAAGGCAAGCAGGTTTTAATGCCCGTTTCCAAACAGGGATGTCTCTCTTAGATACACAGGGAAAGTCTAAAATAGATGGTCTGTTTGTTCTACTTCTCATTTTACCCTTGCGGAACGAAGGAATCCTACTGAACGGTGCCAACATTAGTTTAGGCTGAAACACATAAGTGTATTGGGTAATAAAGGAATTTAAAAATTCCTGTTTTTTCCCTGTGGTTCTCTTTCACAAAACAGGCTAATGGTGAAATACTTTTGCAAGAGTTCCCATTCACCTCCAACTCATGCAAGATGCCTAGTGGTTTGAGGTTTCCTAATTACTGGAGCCCTAATTTCTTTGGCAGGTCTTTCCTCTGTCCGTAGCTTTCCTTTGGCAGCAAAAATATTTACTCACGTGACAAGATGTGCATAGGCGTCTCTGGTCTGGTAGAGGCAACATCTGGGTTCTGAGCTTCCTCATAGGATGATGACCTTTTATTTTCAGGTCATTGGTCAATGGGCTGAGGCCTCTAGCTCTTACCATCTGGTGGTTTTTTCCTGGCTTTTTAAAGATGAATCTGAGGCTGATAGCTTGGCTTTCACCCGCTGCTAGCTTAGCCTAGCAACAACATTCAGAAAGAAGAGAGAGAATTTGAATGCACTTGAGCACCTGAGTGACTGTCTTGGGGGAGGCCTCTCTAGAATCTTAGTGCTCAAAGACCAGCAATTTCACCAGAGAGCTTGTTAGATACTGGAATCTCAGGCCCACTGAAGCAGAACTGTCATTTAAACAAGATCCCAAGTAATTTGTATGAACATTAAAATTTGAAAAGCTCCTCTAGAACATGCTCAGTCTATGAAGGCGCTCTGGCTATGCTGCTGCAGTCTTACAGATGGAGTTTTTAAGAGTGGGTCTGTCAGCCAGTTCAGTACTTTCCTTAAGACCTTAATTCTCCTGAAATATGAAGGAATAAAAGTTTATTATATGCATAGGTAGTGAAAAAAGTCTGAATTAGTTCTTCTGTGTCCCTATTATAATAGCAATTGGTAATATTTTTGTTATGTTCTCATGTTATGTCTGCAGAGAAAACTGTGGATTTTGGCTCTCTCACTTAAAACCCTGAATCCATTTTTGCTTTCTCATTTTAATAGAACACTGAAAAAAAGTATCAGGTGATATTTGACGGGTATAAAGAAAATAGAAGCATATTCAGTGTAGAAATTGAAAAGCCTTTATGCATATAGACAAAAAATAACATCTACCCCCAAATATATGTATCTTCTCTAACAGTGATGCTTTGAATCATATTCTTTGTTCCCTATCTGACTTTAGGATAAGGAGAAAGTAAGTAATTTACTTTATTGGTCACATTATGAAATTTTAAAATTTTTAATTTTTTTTAAACTAAAATATCAATGCAATCTTGAAATAATCTAAGAACATATTACAAAAACCAAAGACTATAGTTTGGTGTGAAACTCAGTATTTGGTTGCATGTGTAATTCTTATTTGTTCACCCATTTATTTATTGAAATGTAGCTATGGTTTGACACTGTGCTAGCATGGCCATCCCCCTTCTAGGACTTGGAGGTCTTCATTAGATTTTCTGAATGGAAAAAAGTGAATTTCATTTTTTAATAAGGACATTTTTTCAAGTCTACAGTGATAGGAATCTGCATACAGATAATTCAGTTACCAGATTAATGTTTTTTAAGTGATTGAAATTTTTCTCCTTCCCACTTTTGCCTTGAAATTATGCCACAACTTGCAAGAATGGGAGAACAATTTTTAAGGTGCTATTTATTACATTTAATTTCCTAAACCCTAAATGAGAATGTGATGTCAACTGAAAAGATTAAGAAAGCCTTATACAATCTATTTAGATTTTTCTGAACATTTAGCAATGACTTCTAAGTGTCCTCCCTTCTTTGAATCCTGAGCAAAAAGGAATGTAAGCCTAATATTTCTAAAAAAATTCCAAAAATGATACTGAGCAATTTTGATTTTCTTTTATGGCTATTTTATTTCTTTGTAGCTCAAGATGATTTTGTAATTTATTTATAGCTATTGTGTTTGGTTTCATATTGATAATTTTCAACTCACATTTATAAAATCTTCACAACCTGATTAAAAAGCACTTTTCAGCAGAAATATTGGCTCTTATTCTCCATTGCAAGAAAGAGAAAGCAAGTCAAAAAAGCTCTTGCTTAAGAAGAGCTTGACATTATGGCCATTCTTCTCACACTTCATTTTTCTTAAGGATACGTTATCCCAAAGTGCTCCATTAGTAGGAAAATCTTAAGAATGTGATGCCTGAATTTGAAAAATTTAAAACAAGTATATTCTTATTATCTGCTGCTTGGGACACAATAATCTTCTCCTGTTAGTCAGTTGCAGTTAGGTTGAAGTGTTGAGCTGTCATATATTGGCATTATGCAAATAAAATGCTTCTCTTTATAAACCCATTTACATATGAGAGACGTCCAAAGTAAATTTTGTGTATTTGCTCACAAGATTTAGCCATGAAAGACATCCACCCAAAGTATAATGACCTTCAGTTCAGGCTGTGGAATCTACTTTACTTTTGGAAACCATCCAGTTTTCTGGTTCTTTGTATATTGTCAAAATAAGGTGGGGATTGGGCTGGAATCATTATCCTTTTAACCATTTCTCAGTTCCTTTTGTGTTTTGTCTGTTAAATATAATTAGTGGGAAGCAGTAAAGATAAACTTGGCTGCAAATAAACTTTTAATTGATAAGAATAAATATCCTTATGATTTAATGTCATGGGCGTTGTATTATAATGGGCATATAAAGCCTCATTTAAAGAAGTTAGCTTTTGTTTTTGTTTTTGGTCAACATTTATTGAGTACTTGGGCCATTATTGTAGAAAAATACGAGAGGATGTGTCCTTTGAGGAAGAACCTCACTTTTGATTTTAGGAACACTTCAAAAAGAAAGAATGATTACATATAAAGAGTTGAAAAAATATGAAAGAATTGATGAAGGTAATCAGCCTCTTTAAGGTTAAGTATTGGGTTGAATCATGTAAATGTGGTTAAAAAAATAACAAACCTGTAGGTAAACTGTTGAATACTGGCAAATTTCATATGACTCAACCTATTACATTACTGTTTAGTAATAGACTGGTTTGGTCTAAATTAAAAATTTTTAGCATCTCTTCAATAAGAGTCTTTTTTACTGAAATTGCTTTTAGCAAGATGAAATTGAACTTAGGATTGGGTTTGGCCAGAAGTTCACCTCCTTAGTGATAAATAGTTTGAAAATCTGAATTCTACTCCAATAATTCATATAATTACATCTCAGTGTAGAAGTTATTGATCTAAGTATTAGTTTAATACCGTAAACCCTAGAATTAGTCAAAAGAACAAGCTTTGGGTGGCATCAGACAATGAATGTTTGGTTGCAAGTGGCCTAAGTTTAGGTGGAAAAAATCCTTTGCTGAGTTTTAGTTGGAAGAGAGTTAGTGCATATTTGTGGTCACTGACTGTTTTTCCTATTTTATGTGCCAAAATCAGAATTATAGATCCTAACCACTTCCCAGTATCTTAATTTAATTTTGAGTATAAGAGTGCTTTTCAAACATTATTTTTGTGTACTAGTTAATGAAAACTATTAACAACAGTCAGAACAGAAAGTAAAATTTAACATACCATTTTGATAATGAATAGAATTTCTAAAATAGAGGTAAAATATTTCCCAAACAGGATAGCTGTGTGCATTCATAAGCCTTTTTTTTTTTAAGCCGTGGATTGGACCAACAACTCAAAAAGAAAAGCTATGTATACTTTATGATTTATTTCATTTTTTCTGACTAAAATCTACCATGAAATATAAAAATCTTTTAGTTTAAATTTTTAATAAATTCGATTGCATCATTAGGAAGAATACTTAGGGAATACTTAACTATAAAAACATAAAGAGCAGCATTAATACATGTTTTCTTAGTTTCTAAATACAAGTATTATATGGACAAAGCAAAAATCAAACTGTATAACATTCTCTCTCTCGTCATATTCATCCCCAGTGCTTGATCCTCCTCTTAAAATAGTTTTTGTTGCATCCTTCCAGAAATATTTTTATGCACATATCAGTACATATCTTTTCAAAATTTACATAAATGATATATTCCATACATAAATCTGCCCCTTACTGGAATTGTTGTCCATACATATGTATGTAACATACCATACATTTGTGAATATGTCCTTAGGGTAAAATTCCTAGCAATGGCATTGTTGGGTCAAAAGGCATATGAACCTCCAAATTTTTCTATAAAAATGTCAGTACCAATTTACACTCTCACCAATAGCATATGAAAGCAACTTGTTATAGTTGGAGTTACAGAACTTTTTAGCTTTTGTCAGTTTAATAGATGAAAAATATATCTCATTTTGATTTATATTCATTTCATTTTGAGTAGTGATAGTGATCTTTTTATATGTATTTATTGCCGTTTAAATATCAAATTTTCAATTAACAACCAATTCAACTACCTATATTTTTTTAAATTGATTTCTGCATGTTCTTTGTATATTTGGAAGCTAGTTCTTTTTTGCAATTTTGCAGATGTTTCCCCATCCAGTTTTGATTTGTGTTTTTATTATTTGGTATTTTTTGCCCTAAAGAAGTTTTAATTTTTTTTGTAGTCAAATTATTTATCTTTTTCCTTGTGATCCCTGGATTTTGTGTCCTTCTTAAAATAGTCCCTGTTCTAACACTCTAAATACACTTATTCGTGCTTTTTCTAGTATTTCTATGATTTCATTTTTAACCTTCGATTGTTTTATCTGGAATTTGTTTTGGTGCAGAACTGTGCTCTGGCTTTATATTTTTCCTAAAATGTGATTTCCCCACATTATTAATTGAGTAATCTCTCTTTTCTCCCTTGGTTTAATGATGCTGCCTTTATCTTCTACTACATTCCTTCATGTATTTGGGACTGTATCTAGATTTCAATGGAACTATTAGTGTTCTTCTACCTTATTATATTTCCATAATATACAGTTTTAATGTCTAACTGAATTTGGTTCATCCTATTAATCTTTTTCAGGATTTTCAGGTTATTCTTTCATGTTTATTTGACCTTATGATATAATTTTGTCACCTTCTGTCCAAACTCCTATAACCTGGCATTGAATCAAATTTAAGGGTAATTAAGATGCAATATGTCTTTATAATGTTGAATTTTTCAATCCAATTGAAATGTAGTCTGTCTTTCAATATTTTCCTTTATATGTCTTAGAAAAGTTTAAATTTTTCTTTAGATGGTTCCTAATTAATTTATTAACTTGTTTTTTAGGTTTTCAATTTTTTGGTTATTAAAATTGGATATTGTCCCTCAGTATAATTTTCATACACATTATTTTTAAATTGGAAAGCTCTTGATTTTGAATAATAAATTGTAACCAGCTAACTTAAAAATTTTCATTTTTTTTAGGTATACAATTATATCATTTGCAAAATGGTAACTTTTGTCTTTTCATTCTTTCTGAACTAATTACATTGGCTAGTAGCAGCAATCAATTTTTTAGTCTTAAATTATTTCTAAATTGACCATAAAGTACTCTGAATGCATTTAATTTTGTTTATAATTAGCTGTTTTAGAAAGGTATTCTTGAATTTATGTTTCTGTTTAATAAAGGAACCTTAAATAACATTCTTTAAAAAAATAAAGCCAAACTGTAAGGAAATTAAAAAATTAATGGAGTTACATAT
Organism: Tamandua tetradactyla; assembly: GCF_023851605.1. Taxonomy (NCBI): domain Eukaryota; kingdom Metazoa; phylum Chordata; class Mammalia; order Pilosa; family Myrmecophagidae; genus Tamandua; species Tamandua tetradactyla. The sequence goes on along the minus strand of NC_135351.1, from coordinate 3,816,955 downwards.
TTGTTTACAATGTGAATATTTTCAGATAAGAGAACTGTGTATTCATCAACCTGTGTTATGACCCTACAAGTAGGGTGGATTTTGTATCAGAAGATATGACTTTAAATTTGAAAATGTACCATAGATTAACAAATATCAATTTAGATCAGTGTTTTTAAAACTGTTGGTAGCATGAAATATTTTAAGGGGTACATTTTAAATTAATAGCTGTAGATTTCATCTTAGGAAAAAATTGTATATAGCATTTCAAACCTGTGTTTTTGTGGTTGACGTTTACTCAAAATGAGAATAAGTAAAGACAGATTGGACTGATTTAAATAAAAATGTAAAAAACAGTACAGATGGTACCCAAATGCTTAAAACTAAGAGTGATAGAAAAGTTTTGAAATGTGGAAAACCTGGTTTTAGATTAATATTATAGTGGATGTATTCTCAGAGATCAAATTCAGTTTTCCCTGTAGTTTGTTATAGCAATGCTCAGTAAATAATAATGATACTGATAATAATAATAATACAAGCCAGAGATTACAGGAGCTTTCATACGTGAGCTCATATGCTTACACAAGAATTCAACTTACTAGTTTCATGGTCTAAAAGAAATTATACCACTCACTTGCACCAGATTACATAGGTAGGAGGTGTCTATCCTTCACATTTATTTTAAATTTTATTCTATTTATTCAGAATTCACTCTAATTCATTCATAGACAAATATGTAAAAATACGCTGTCTCACTATATCCTAGGATATCACTAATAATTTAGGCATCTCTAAGCAAAATTTGTAGTGTAAAAGCAGTCTGAACATACTCACAATCAAAACTTCCAAATATTCGAACTAGTTGGAAGCTGTGAATTTTCACTATGCTCTGTGTGAATTTTTTGCGTAATAAAAACAGATAGCTTTCATTAGGTATCACATAATAATTAGAGAAATAGGTATTGATAACACAGAAATATTAGCTAACCAAAGTACTTTTAAATTTACTGTGTATTTCTACAAAGCATGCAGAAACATCCAGTCTATTGAATATTCCTTAGTTTCAATTATTATAGATTTTTAATCTGAAGTAACTTCTTATAGGTGGAAATAATTTTAGAGATTATTTTAAAGTTCAAGCCCTGATTTTATAGATTAGAAAACTGAGGCCAAAAGAAGTGGTTTTTCCCTCAGACAATGTAATATGTAGTAAAGCCAGTCAGGTGCTGGAATCTGATTGCTAGACTTCCATGGAGATAGTTTTGTGTTAGTGGAGGAAGTACACTTTGAAGTTGAAGGGATCCTATTCAACAGAATTATGAATTTATTTCACTCATTTGGAAGCTGTCTTTATTGTTATCATAGTCAGTTCCAAATACAGCTAATTGTTATATTCTGTTATGAATGAAAATCACTGGACAAGTACTTTGTTTCCTGAAGGAATGCAAGGTATCCATTTTTTAAAAATGAAAACACAATAGGAAAAAAAATCATATATTTATCCATCTTCCATAATAATTTATACTAGGTGGAGTGAGAGTGTTTTTTGGTGGAAATAATAAATACTTAAAAATTTCAAGAAAAACAACTTTGTCATTGCAGCCTTTGCCTTAAGAAGCTTGTTAATAGGATAAAAAATAAATTTCAGGTTTCACCCACATAGCAGGCTGAGATAGAGTCTTCCAAGTATTTTCTGTAGTGTCTGGGGCTTAAGGTAATTTGAAGACACTTTAAAAAACAAACAAAAAAAGACAACGAAGAAGAAGGAAAAACTCCCAAACTAAAAAACCTTGGGGTTAGTTCATGTAGACCACTCTGGTTGAAATGTGCCTTGTGTACTCCATCTCCACACAGCTTGTAAAGGTAGTTAAATATAGCTGCATTTGGGTTCTGTGGAACAGCAAATAGGAAAAGAAGTGAAACCTGGAGGCGTGTTTGTGAAAAACACTTCAAAGTAATTTATTTTGACGCTTTTTAAAGGCTTCTTTGTAAATGCGCTTTTAAATAGTAGTTCTGTTTCCTTGAATCCATGCAAGCGCATAAAATAGACGGGATCCAGGAGAACTGGCGTGGGAATATTTTCAGCTATGTTATTGCTTGTGTTAGGACAGCTGCTCTACCCTGAACTGCATGATTTCTTTTTAATGAACTTAAATTTAGTTGCTAAAAAAGTCATTCTGTGGTACACATCTTCCAAAATCCTCATGTGTACTTTTATTGTGTGTGCCTGTTCATTGGAGTTTGTGATGGTTAAACTCCCCCTAACAGGTTGACAAACAGAAGGATGCACGTATAAATGACCCAATATTTGCTGGTGTTTAGTTAATGAAAAAACAGATAACACATATTGTTTTCCTTACAACTGTTTTAATGAAGTGACAAAACTGCTTATCTCTTTAACCTAAAATACTGTTTAATGATTTTTCCCAATTTATAAGAAAATAATCATCTACCTTTTCCCTATTAGTTAATTATTCTAAGGTAAAAGCCCTTAACTTTCTTAAATTGCCTGTTTGAGGCAACTTTGGGTAAGCAAAAGAAAAGTTTTAAAAAATTTTTTCCCCTTTTATTTTGTACCTTCAAGATCTTAATTTCCTTGTTGGTGAAATAATTAGATTTAATTGATCTCTAAGGCCTTCTCCAAGTCTAGAATTTTATGATTCATAACAAAGTTTTGGTGGTGCTATGGGAGCCTGGGGCATCAAGTATATTAGGTGTTGCATCTGTGGTGAGGAGGGCTAGTGTTCCAGAATAATCTAGAAAAGCAACCTCTCACCTTCTTTTCTATGTATTTCTCATGAATGATGCTTCCATGGACTTATTCAGATTTGGGGATTTCATTAAGCACAGCTCTTCAAACTTTACCTCTTTTACACAGGATGTGACAGCAAGTCTTGGAGAACCCCTCAACTCCTAACATAAACCCTGAGGTCAGAGAATCCTGTTAAGGCTTGTATTTGTACTTTGCTGCTCTACTTAGGGCTTCAAGGTGCAGGTTTGAGTCATTGAATGGATCTATTAACTGGAGGTTTTCACACTACAAATCAGAATTTACCATGCTCAGTGGTGTCGCACCAGCATTTAATTTATTTTGGATCTGCACCGCACCTCTAAGTAAAACTTAAGGTTTTACTACTGTAAAAATGCTTTTGAAATCGCTCAACATCTGACAAAAATGTGAAAGTGCTTCCAGGAACACTAAAAATGTGTTTCAAAACACTAGAAAACAGGGAGCCTAATTCTGTGGTGTGGGTGCCCCACTTTGAGAATTGCAGTATACAACCTTTATGGAGGGTTTTACACAGAATTCTTTTAAATAGGGATTAATTCCTAATATATTTCTAAAGTGAGCCAATATGTAAATATTTTTCTTAAGACAGCTTGTCAACAACACATCTATTTCATTATCCGTAAAACATAACTACTTTTAGTTTCTAAGTTGCTGAATTATCTGGTATGCTCAGGGGAATTGTTCTAAATTTAAAGCATTTACTAGACTTGTGGAAAAAAATTAGATACATCTGTCTGCTTTTGAGAACCTTAGGGAAAATTTCTATGTGTTGCATGTGAACTGCTTTGTAAACATCTCATTAAGAAATGAATCACTGTGAGAAATACGAGATAGTTGCTATTCTCATTTGATAGATGGTGATGGCATATATGTGGGAAAGGGAAAAGACAAATTGATAAATGTCAGTACTCCAGAGTGATGAGCTGAGAATGATTCAGAGGTTTCCAATGTCTTAACGCCAGCCTAAAGATAATTAATGTTAGGGTTTCAAAATTACAGCAATCTGATGTGTAGGTCTTTTTCCACTCCTTTTGGAATATTATCAAAATATCTTAAATACTTTTGGACTAAACCACTGGAAACGTTAGGTTCAGAATCTTATGCATCTCTTCTGGGATAACAACCAATGTCATGTACCACTAAAATTAGGGACTCTCAACATGTGTTTCTGTGAAGGGGAAGCTAGTATTGGTTTTCTAATCTTGGCAGGGGCTGCTGTATCAGAGATTTAAATGATTACCATTTTTATTGTCTTCATGATTTATTTCAAAGCATCCCTTCCACATTTTGTCTAACTGGTAACTTTTTTTATATTTCATCAAAACCAAAGAATTCTCTGGTTACGCCTATTTTTCTCTTCATTCCAAAATACTGTCTGTTCCTCCAAAGTATCAAAACAGACATTTTAAATTTAAGGCTTAACTTAGTAAATGTAAGTAAAAATGGGACTCTTCTTTTCTCTTGCTTTTTGGTCATTAGGTTTCAGTTAGTGATAAGCCAGTATCTATCCATGGCTGACTTTCTCTTTCAAGTCTTCATATCATTTGGACATGTCATTTCTTCTACCAAGAATATTTCTTTCTTTTTCTCTGCTAATGGATTCCTTTGCATTTTCAAAAGGTTGACTCAAAATTCATCTTTGGAAAGACTTCCTTGGAAGATTCTAGCTGACAACTAACTGTTTCTGGATATAAATTATATTTATAAAAACAAATTTAACCACTTAGGAATAGCATTTTAGTAGAAGACATTCTGAGAAAAGAAAATGAACATCTTTTCATAGTCATGCAGAAACCTAACGTCTAGTTAAAGAACTAGGAGAAAAAGCAAAGATCCATATAATTTAAGGCAATATTGTTTGATGGTGGTGGTGGTGATGGGGCATGTGATTAAAAATATGTCTGTGTATAGGTATGTAATCAAAGGATGAAAATGAATTTACAGTAGAATCCTTGAAGAGGCCAAGTAGTCTAGCCTTTTTTTGATAGTATCATAGGATTGCAAAGGTTTAGAGTTGCAAAGATAGTATCATAAGGTTGCAAAGGTTTAGAATTCATTAGTGATTATGTAATTTAATTAAATTTCAGTCTAATATAACCATAGATTGCTTGCTGGAAATGTCCATTTGAGTTTTTGGTTATTGCCTGAAACTCAAAATGTCTAAAACTAAATAGTTTCTTTTTCTGCCAAAACAGCCTAGCTGATATGCACAATTTGCTCACTCATCCTGATTTCTTCCTCTTGCCTCATAAATGTTGGCCATCAAAACCTGTAGATCCTTCCTTTGTTGTAGTTTTTTTACTTTACCCTATCTTTTACATGTCCTTTGTTAACTCCTTTGTTATGAACTCTGGAAGTAAGTAGTTCCTGATTTGTCTCTCTCCTTTGCTACTCTTGTTGCTTCTGTCAGTCCTAGTTACTACCACCAGACCAATAACCTCAAAGCACTGCTTTTCTACAGCTTGAAAATTTACTGAGTTAACAGCTATCTGCAATGTATAAACCATGATTGGGTCTTAAAATACATTTTTGGAAATTTGAATATGGGCTATAATTACGGTTCTGAGGTTATGTAGGAGAATCTCCTTAATCTTATGCATGCCAAAGAAGTATCATTGAAAGTGAAGTATCATTATTTAATGTCTGCAACTTATCTTCAAGTGGTTCTCCGCCCAGAAGAAGTATATGTGTGTAAAATATGGAGGGATATTAAAACAGATGTGGAAATTTATTAATTGATGAGTTAAGTAAAGGATTAATGGATATGCATTGCACTATGCCATCAATTTCCATTTAGATTTGAAATTTTTCAAGATCTCATGCTGGGGAAAAATCTTGATGAGGTATCATCTCAATTGATAACTTCATTGGATTAGTATGACTGCATAGAATACTGGAGAAATATTGTGAGCCCAGAGGGAATGAATACTGTGATTGAATAACAGCCATAGTTTTTGCTGAGAAATCCACACATAGTCTTATTTGAGCTTTTCTTGTATGTAATGGATTGCTTTTCTCTTGCTGCTTTCAAAATTCCCTCTTTGTCTTTGACATTTGATAACCTGATTAGTAAGTGTCTTGGAGTATATATATTTGCATCTATTCTGTTTGGAATACACTGCACTCCTTGGATCTGTAGTTTTATGTCTTTTATAAGAGATGGGAAATTTTCAGTGATTATTTCCTCCAGTAGTTTTTCTGCCCCTTTACTCTTCTCTTTTCTTTCTGGGACACGCATAACATGTATATTCATGTGCTTCATGTTGTCTTTCAATTCCTTGAGACCCTGGTCATATTTTTCCATTCTTTCCCCTATGTTTTCTTTTGTGTGTCAGATTTCAGATGCTCAGTCCTCTGGTTCACTAATCCTTTCTTCTGTGTCTTCACGTCTATTGTTGTAGGTTTTCATTTCATTTCATTTCATTATTTTTGTTTTTTTTATATCTTCTATTGTGCCTTTCATTTTCATAAGTTCTGTGATTTGTTTTTTCAAACTTTTGAGCTCCTCTTTTTCTTTACCCAATGTCTTTATATCCTTCCTCAACTCATTGATTTGATTTTTTTAAACTTTTTAATTGTATAATATAACATAGAAAGAAAAAATATATAACAGCAAAGAAAGAAAAAAAGCAAACGTTTTCAAAGTACTTTTCAACAAGTAGAACCTAGAGTTTGTTCTGGGCCACCATATGATCTTTTCAGATTTTTCCTTCCTGCTGGTGCAGAATATAGAGGGCTAGAAGGCATACATATTTTTTTTTTATCATCCCAATCAACTTTTTTTTCTTTTTGTGAAAAATAGCATATATACAAAAAAGCAATCAATTTCAAAGCACAGCACCACAATTAGTTGCAGCACATATTTCAGAGTTTGGCATGGGTTACAATTCCACAATTTTAGGTTTGTACTTCTAGCTGCTCTAAGATACTGGAGGCTAAAAGAGATACCAATTTATTAATTCAGCAATCACATTCATTTGTTAAATCCCATCTTCTCTGTATAACTCCACCATCACCTTTGCTCTTTCTGTCCCTCTCTTTAGGGGTGTTTGGGCTGTGGCTATTCTAACTTTTTCATGATAAGGGTCTATCAATAATATGGGTTAGGGAGATGGATTTGTTGATTTGATTCTTGATGAGATTTTCTATGTTTGTTTGAACATCCTGAATTAGTTGTTTCAACTCCTGTATCTCATTTATTCCTTTGACTGGGCCATATTTTTTGTTTTCCTAGTATGACTCATTATTTTTGCTGGCATCTAGGCATTTGATTTCCTTAATTAGTTTGTTCTGGAAATTATTTTCATTCTTTTACTTAAGGTTTTCTTGCTGAATGGCTTTGTTCTCCATCTGTTCTTTGACATTCAGTTCAACTTATTCTAGACCTCTAGTATAAGTTCTGTTTAACTGATCAGAATTGTTCAGTTCTTGTTTTTCTGTTTCTTGCCCTGAGTATATGGAGCCTTTCTTTTTAGGAGGGTCTCCTCAGATATTACAGACCCCAGTCAGATTTTCCTAGACCAAACAGGCCCAGAACTCAAGAAAAAAGAGTAGTGAGCATCAGTTTTTCCTGAGGATGAGACCCAGCAGGTTGTCAGACTCTCCTATGAAACCTCTAGACTCAGTGCTTTTCCTATCCTGCCCAGCATGTGGCACTTGTCTGCTTGTAGTTTCCAACCAGTTTAACGTGATGTGGTACCTTTAATTTCAGCAGACTCTCCTTGTCAGGGGGGTGGTTCAGACAGGGTAAGGTAATAGGATGGATTTACTTGCTTCAGTTTTCTAGTTCCTGGGGCCTGAATTCCTTAAAGGAGGGATTCCACTTGAGCTGGATCCCACCCCCTTTTTCTTGGGACAGATACATCCTTCAGGGAATTAACTCCTTTCATCTAACTAGTTACTTTGTCTCTCAGACAAGCTTAATTCTGCTCTTATGTGGGGCAGTGCTGGAGCCTGAGAGTGCTTCCAGTTCTGTCTAATGAGCTGTTTAAGGAGTGAAAAAATGGCTTTTCAGAGCTGGACCTGTTCCTTGCATTTGTCAATCAAGAGCTTGAGTTGGTTCACGGCTCTATATGTCTCCAGGCTCTTTGTGCCCCCTTTTCGTAGGATCCAGTCTTTCCCCAGTATTTTGTGCTGTCCAACTCCAAAAGCCTCTGTTTTTTTTTTTTTTTGTTGTTGTTGTTGTTGTTTCCCATCTGCCTACCCCTCCTCCTGCTGGGGCAAAAAATCCTAGCTCCTTTAGTGCTGATTCCAGGTTTATCTGTGCTGGGGGCCTGCTTTCATTAGTCAGAATTTGTTAATTAATTCCATAATTGGAGCTTAGTTGGACTAAGTCTTTGCTGGTAGTAAAGTCTGTTTCCTTTTCCACTGGGTAGCCAGTCTGCATGCCCATGGGGGAGGATTGTGGCCTCTGCAGTTTTGGGAATTACAGTTCTGTGTGGGGTCTCAACCACTCTACTCAGTCCAGGCTGTTATCTGGTCACTGATGTTCCCCCAGCAGTTGTTCTGTACTGTTTCTGACTGGTTACTAGCTGCTGTGCAGGACAAATTAAATTCCACACCTCACTGTGCTGCCATGTTGCTCCCACCTTATCATTCTTGAAACATCCTTCCTTCCCCACCCTCTTCCTCAGCCCCCAACTTAAGAAGTAGAGGAAATCTGGTAACAACTCCCCATTTTTTCTACCTTGCCTCACCCAGAGGAAACCAGTATCTTGATATTTCCTTATTCTCTTCATGTTCTTTATAGTTTTATCACACATAAATGATTCCTAAACACTAAGTTATTTAGTTTTGTCTATTTTTTGTTTATAAAAATGATATCACAGTGTATTGTATATCTTCTTTTTCATTCATATTATAAGATTTATGAATTTAGAGGCAAATAAATGTTCTTCATTTCCACTACTATATAATATTCATTTTTCTGAACATTCCACAGTTTATTTATTTTCCTGTTACTGGACATCTGAATTATTTCCATTTCTTGCCTTCATAAATAATGTTTTGGTGAGCATGTTTTTTGTGTGTCACTGACAAGAGTGACTCTAAGGTGTATCCTCCATCTTAGAGTATGAACGTCTTTGTTACTGGAAAAGAATTGAGTGTTACCTTGTAAAGTGGTGCTTATACATCTTTGCTAATACTTGATTTGGATAAATTTTTAACTTTGGCTAATGTCATGGTTATAAACTACTATGCTGTAGTTTTAATTTCATATCCCTGATTACCAAAGAAGACCAAGCATCTTTCATATGATTATTGGCAATTTGTGTTTCCTCATCTATAAGATTTTTGTTCATGCATTTGCCAGTTTTTCTAATGGGTTATATCTTTAAAGTTAATTTTTAGGCATTCTTGTTATATTCTGGATACTAAATCTTTTCTATGTTATATGTACTGCATATATTTCCTTCCAGTTTGTTATTTTATTTCCTTTATTTTGGTTTTTTTTATGAACTTTAGTTTTTTCTTTTTTTTTTTTTTAATAATTAAGTGGTTTTTAGTATATTAAAAAAAAGTTATACCACCATCATCACTTTCTACTTGCATACTTTTTTTTTTTTTTTTACTTAACAGGAATTTACTGAGTCATGGTTTTGGAGGCTAGAAGCCTTGCTTCCTCTTGGGTTGTTAGTGTGTCACAATCTTTGGGAGTCCTCATTTGCCTGCTGACTTAAAGAAAATTTTTTTAAATGCAATTTTGTTGATATGTATTGTATATTCACATACCATACAATCATCCAAAGTGTACAAATGCTGTTTCACAAAATCATCATATTGTGCATTCATCACAATAAGTTTTTGGACATTTTCATCACTCCAAAAAAAAAAAAAGAATAAAACTAAAAAGAAAAGTAAAAAAGAACACCCAAAATATCCCATACTCCCCATACCCCGCCATTGTTTATTATTTTTTGTCTTTATTTTCTTTGTCATCTGCTCTTGACTTATTTTTAAGGAGTGACCTTTTAGGAGGAGGGCTTTTTTTTTTATATCTTTTACTCCAAACTCAAAGAGGTATTCTACTACATGTTTTTTTCTAGAAGTTTTAAAATTTTTACATTTAAATCTGTATCTGTTTCAGTTGATTTTTTTTTTTTTTTTTACTGTGATGTGAGCTAGGGAATGCAGTTTTATTTTTCCCATATAGGTAACCAGGTTTCTAGTTCTATTTGTAGAAAAAGTATATCATTTTCCCATCCATCTGTGTTGCTATCTATGTTTATATATCAAGTTTTCATATATGTATGGGTCTGTTTCTAGGCTCTGTGTTCTCTTCTATTATTCTGTTTATTTCTGAGCTGAGAAGAGCACTATTTAGATGTATAATTAGTCTTCTGTTAGGAAAAGTCCTCTAACTTTGTTTTTCTTTTCAAGAATATCATAATGATTCTTCACTTTTTGTTCTTACGTAAAACTTTTAAAATCAGCTTGTCACGTTTCATACAAAAAAGTTGCTAGTATTTTTATTGGAATTGACTGTATAGCACTCTCTAATGGGAATTGACTTTATGATTTTGACTCCCCTGTTCCTGAACTTAGTATTTTATCTTTCTTCTTAATCTCTTGTTTAGGGTACTCTTTACTCTTTTCAATGAAGTATTATGTTATGTTCTTCTGTAACTTAGCTCTAAATCTCACAAAAATCTAGAAGGAAGTTATCATTATTTCCAGATTAAAAAGCCTATCTTTGTTCTGAGCTGTTTGTAAATAACCTAATCTTTCCCAGAAACTTTGGATATTTATGTGACACCTGAGAATTCACACAGCTGAAGCTATGAAAGACTGCAGTACCCCATTCAGGAACTGTTAAAAAAGTTGAAAAACTGATCAAACATCAAGTAGAGATATGAATGAAGCTAATCTGAATAGAACTGTGGTAGATCAGAATATAGGGTAAAATTTGATATCATCCATATCTTAAAATTTCAACTTCTGTGTGAGGCTAAAGGGAGAGATGTTTATTTGGTACAAAATGTATATTTTGGGTACTGTATTTCCTAATTTAATTTGTGTGGTCAATTTAGTTGAACCCTATAAGTACAGTGTATTTTGAACAGGGCATGAGATTTTGTTGGTTTGTTCAGGTTAGTGTGAGGCCCCGATAAATCCCGGAGTGATTTGGACAGTGAGTAAAGAAGTATTTGCAGGATCCCCTTAGGGGGATGGGGAGAAAGGAGGAAAGGTTCAACTTCCCCATTTGGAGAATTTCTGATACTCTTGCAAGCAGTAGGGACAACCAAATCAATAGGCCAAGTCCTGATTTTGGAGTTCACCTCTATGAAACTTATTCCTGCAAAGGATAGGCTAAGCCTACTTAAAATTGGGCCTAAGAGTCACCCCCAGAGAACCTCTTCTGTTGCTCAGATGTGTCCTCTCTTTCTGAGCCAACACCGCAAGTGAACCCACTATCCTTCCCCACTAAGTGGGATATGACTTCCAGGGGTGTAAATCTCCCTGGCAGTGTGGGACCTGGCATCTAGGGATTGAGAAAACCTTCTTGACCAAAAGAGGAAAGAGAGAAATGAGAAAAAATAAAATGTCAGTGGCTGAGAGATTTCAGACAGAATGAGAGGTTATCCTGTAGGTTATTCTTACACATTATATAGATATCCCTTTTCAGTTTATGATGTATTGGAGTGGCTAAAGGGAAGTACTTGAAACTGTAGAGCTGTGTTTCAGTAGCCTTATTTCTTAAAGATGATTGTATGAAGATACAACGTTTGTACTGTGACTGTGTGATTGTGAAGGTCTTGTGTCTGATACTCCCTTGGACAGACAAGTAAAAATGTGAAAAAAAAATAGGGGTAACGAGGGTTGAAATATATTGGGTAGGTAGAAATACTAGGGTTCAGTGTGAGAGGGGTAAGTAGTATGGCATGTATGAGTTTTTTCTTTTTTCTTTTTATTTCTTTTTCTGGAGTGATGCAAATGTTCCTAAAAAATTATCATGGTGATGAATATACAACTAGGTGATGATACTGTGAGTCGTTGATTGTACACCATGTATGGAATGTTTGTATGTTAAGAATGTTTGTGTTTGTATGTTGTTTTATCAATAAAAATATTTTTTTACAAAGCCTATCTTGACCATTCCAGCCAATCCTGAAGAACACCTCGGGCAATTTATAAGCTTTCACAAGGGTTCCAGGCACTAGAGTAACTTGCCATAAACCTACAACCTCCAGATGGGTCCCTGGTCCAGATAAGTCCTGAAACCTAGCCCAGCCTCTCCAGAACATCAGATAGTTCCATCTCCCTACCCCATATTAGTGACAGACCCTTCCGATATCAAAAATTTAGAATTGCTATAACCCAAACAACCCCAGTGAGAGTATGGAAAGATCAAAGGTGATGGTGGAATTATACATAGAAGATAGGACTTAACAAATGAATATGAAATGTTGAATCATTAAATTGATATCTTTTAGTCTCCAGTATTTTAGAGCAGCTAGAAGTAAAAACCTAAAATTGTGAAATTGTAACCATGTCAAAGTCTGAAATATGTCCTACAATTAATTGTGGTGTTGTGCTTGGAAATTTATAGCTTTTTTGTATATATATTATTGTTCATAAAAAAAGAAGGAAAAAAAAAAGTCAATTGTGATTTAAGCCTGCTAGCGTCCTCTATTCTGGAGAAGCTAGAAGGGAAAATATGAGAGGATCATATGGTAGCCCATGACAAACTCTGGGATCTATCATGTAACCACTTTTGAAGAGTGCTTTGAAAACTATTGCTTTTTTATTTCTTTGCTTTGTATATATGTTATACCATACAATAAAAAAAGTTTAAAAATCCTATCTTTGGAATGGGGAATTATTGCTTAATGGTTATAGACTGTTTTGTTTGCATGATGAAAAAATTGGAAATGGATAGTGGTAATTGTAGCATAATGTTACCACAGTAAAAGTAAAAGTAAAAGAAAACCTACCTTTGGAGTGGTTAAATGTCTTTGTCTAAGACCATAAATAGTAGATGCATAAGCCAGGATTTGAATATAGAATTTTGTAAAACAAAGTCATCATTCCGTTGAATATTGAACCTTCACTCTGTTTTTCTCCTACCATATTTTCTCTTTCTTTTCCTTATAGCCAAGGCCTTAGAAATAATTTCATGTGCTATCTGTGTCTTCTTCTTTGCTCATGGATGCACTGCACTGTCCTGGCTCCACACCGTTTCGAAAGTATTCTCTGAAAGGCCGGCCCTCTACAGTGCTTAGATCTAGTAGATTATATTGTAGTCTTAGCAGAAGAGGAATTTTTTGGCTTATATAAGGGATGTTCAGGGTCCATGAATTATTTATATATGGCTGGATTCAGGTGTTCAAATAACACCGTCAATCGTAGTTCTCTTTCTTATTCTCTCTTCTTTTTTCTTCTTCCCATCTCTATTCCTCATCTTGCTTTTCAATCCTCTGTATTGTCTTCAGGTTCAGACATTTTTCTAGCATGATTTCTCTGCCTGGTGCCAAATAGGACCATGAGGGCTCAAGACTTAATGATCCCTGAGAAAAGAGAACTTTTACCTTTACCAGAAAACTTAAAGGGCTTTGATTTTCTGGTGTGGTTCACATGCATATCTCTACCCTAGTTAGTATGGCAAGGGAGCAAGGTACTCTGCTTATTCCTGTGGTGGAAAGGGGAGGTATGGAACAAGTCTATGAGGAGCAGAGCATTTCATTACTGCAGTGGGGAGAGACACTGTTCTAGTTTGCTAGCTGTCTGAATGCAATATACCAGAAACAGAATGGCTTTTAAAAAAGGGAATTTAGTAAGTTGCTAGTTTTACAGTTCTAAGGCTGAGCGAATGTCCCAATTAAAACAAATCTATAGAAATGTCCAATCTAAGGCATCCAGGGAAAGATACCTTGGTTCAAGAAGGCCGATGAAGTTCAGGGTTTCTCTCTCAAGTGGAAGGGCACATGGCACACACAGTCAGAGTTTCTCATCTGCAAAGGCACATGGTGAACACCATGTACTAGCTTTCTCTCATTGCTTCCTGTTTCATGAAGCTCCCAGGGAGGCATTTTCCTTCTTCATCTCCACAGGTCGCTGGCTGGTAGACTCTGCTTCATGGTGCTGCAGCATTCTCTGCTCTTCTGAATCTCCCAGTTTCTCCAAAAATGATTCCAGTAAACTAATCAAGAGCCACCCAAATGGATGGAGATACATCTCCACCTAATCTATTTTTTTTTTTAATTTTTTTTATTAATCAAAAAAAAGAAAAGAAATTAACACAACATTTAGAAATCATTCCATTCTACAAATGCACTCAGTAATTCTTAGTATCATCACATAGATGTATGATCATCATTTCTTAGTACATTTGCATCGATTTAGGAAAAGAACTAGCAAAACAGCAGAAAAAGATATAGAATGTTAATATAGAGAAGAGAATTAAAATACTACTACTACTAATATATATATATATATATAAAGGAAAAAGAAAAGAAACAAAAACAAAAGATACAAACACACAAACAAACGAACAAAAAAACCATATTTCAGGTGCAGCTTCATTCAGTGTTCCAACCTAGTTACATTACACTTAGGTATTATTGTGCTGTCCATTTTTGAGTTTTTGTATCTAGTCCTGTTGCACAGTCTGTATCCCTTCAGCTCCAATTACCCATTATCTTACCCTGTTTCTAACTCCTGCTGGTCTCTGTTACCAATGATATATTCCAAGCTGATTCTCGAATGTCGGTTCACATCAGTGGGACCTTACAGTATTTGTCCTTTAGTTTTGGGCTAGGCTCACTCAGTATAATGTTCTCTAGGTCCATCCATGTTATTACATGCTTCATAAGTTTAGTCTGTCTTAAAGCTGCATAATATTCCATCGTAGGTATACGCCACAGTTTGTTTAGCCACTCGTCTGTTGATGAACATTTTGGCTGTTTCCATCTCTTTGCAATTGTAGATAATGCTGCTATAAACACTGGTGTGCAAATGTCCGTCTGTGTCTTTGCCCTTAAGTCCTTTGAGTAGATACCTAGCAGTGGTATTGCTGGGTCGTAATCCATTCTGCCATTCTATGTCTTTTGATTGGGAAATTCAGTCCATTAACTTTTAGTATTATTACTGTTTGGATAATATTTTCCTCTACCATTTTGGCTTTTGTATTATATATATCATATCTGATTTTCCTTCTTTCTACACTTTACTCCATACCTCTCTCTTCTGTCTTTTCGTATCTGACTCTAGTGCTCCCTTTAGTATTTCTTGCAGAGCTGGTCTCTTGGTCACAAATTCTCTCAGTGACTTTTTGTCTATAAATGTTTTAATTTCTCCTTCATTTTTGAAGGACAATTTTGCTGGATATAGGAGTCTTGGTTGGCAGTTTTTCTCTTTTAGTAATTTAAATATATCATCCCACTGTCTTCTAGCTTCCATGGTTTCTGCTGAGAAATCTACACATAGTCTTATTGGGTTTCCCTTGTATGTGACAGATTGTTTTTCTCTTGCTGCTTTCAAGATCCTCTCTTTCTCTTTGACCTCTGACATTCTAACTAGTAAGTGTCTTGGAGAACGCCTATTTGGGTCTATTCTCTTTGGGGTGCGCTGCACTTCTTGGATCTGCAAATTTAGGTCTTTCATAAGAGTTGGGAAATTTTCAGTGATAATTTCTTCCATTAGTTTTTCTCCTCCTTTTCCCTTCTCTTCTCCTTCTGGGACACCCACAACACGTATATTTGTGCGCTTCATATTGTCATTCAGTTCCCTGATCCCCTGCTCAAGTTTTTCCATTCTTTTCCCTATAGTTTCTGTTTCTTTTTGGAATTCAGATGTTCCATCCTCCAGTTCACTAATTGTAGCTTCTGTCTCTTTAGATCTACCATTGTAGGTATCCATTGTTTTTTCCATTTTTTCTTCTTTGTCCTTCACTCCCATAAGTTCTGTGATTTGTTTTTTCAGATTTTCTATTTCTTCTTTTTGTTCAGCCCATGTCTTCTTCATGTCCTCCCTCAATTTATTGATTTGGTTTTTGAAGAGTTTTTCCATTTCTGTTCGTATATTCAGCATTAGTTGTCTCAGCTCCTGTATCTCATTTGAACTATTGGTTTGTTCCTTTGACTGGGCCATATCTTCAATTTTCCGAGCGTCATCCATTATTTTCTGCTGGTGTCTGGGCATTTGATCAGATTTCCCTGGGTGTGGGACCCAGCTGGTTGAAAGCTTTTTCTGTGAAATCTCTGGGCTCTGTTTTTCTTTTCCTGCCCAGTAGGTGGCACTCATGGCGCTCGTCTGTCTGCACGGCAGTCGGCCCGGGAAACCACGTGTGGAGGCGGGGGGTCGCTGGCCCCCACGGCTTGGGAGAGTGCCGGTCCTAATTGCCCAGCTGGCCCGAAACGCCAAGCGTGACGGGAGGGCCCCGCTATCCAACGTTCCCAGTCAGACCGGGGAGCCACGTGCGTGGAGGGGACCCCAGTCGCCAGCCGCCCCGGCCGGGAAAACGCGCGCCCCTCGGGTATCTCACCGCAGCAGATTCTCCCTGCCCGTTCAGCTGTTCCAGAATGGGGTACGCTGTCTTTTTGGTCTCTGTCGTGACTCCGGGAGCTGTTTCGTATTGTTTCTGTTTCTTTAGTTGCTTTTCTGGAGGAGGAACTAAGACCTGCGCGTCTTACTAAGCCGCCATCTTCTCCGGAAGTTCCACCTAATCTATTTTAACAACCATTCTTGATCACTCAAGATCACATCAAGATCACATCAAGATGTGACTCCCTAAGTCACATCTTCTGGGAGATGACCTAATTACAGTTTCAAACATACAGTACTGAATAGGAATTAGAAGAAACGGCTGCCTTTACAAAATGGGATTAGGATTAAAACATAGCTTTTCTAGGGTACATGCATCCTTTCAAACCAGCACAGTATGGTAGTGCTTATAATGAAAGACAATGGGGTTCTGTTCCATACCAGGTTTGTTCTATAGGGGCAACCACTTCTAAATATTAGTTTTCTTCAGATAATTACCTCTAAAATTCTAAATAGTATACATACTCCATCTGTATCAAATTTAGATCCCATTACTATACTAGTAATGTACAGTGAGGATTTAGCTCATTTCCACTAACCTCCACTTCTCCCTATTTCAATAGTTATATTATTAAATAATCTTCAGTAATGCTAGTTTTGTTACTTTAAATAATAGGCTTCAACCTGTATCAATTATTTTTTCAACTTTAAAAAGAAGCTGACAACTCTTCCTTAGGTGATGCAAATATACTAGTGCACCTATACCAATACCCTTTCTATCTTCCACTTTCTCTCAGCTATATTTTTCTTTTTATATAATATATTCATATTTCATTCTTTAACCATAATTCAGTCTTCAGTGCTTGTTGATTCTAGATATGGAACATGTGTAAAGAGTATTCACATTTTGATTCTTTCAGTATTGTTCACTGCAGAGACAGATATTTTACTAGATTATATTTTCCATGAATTCACTGTCATCATCTTTGTGTCACTCAAATGAGAAGGTTTCTATCCTCTGGGTCAAAATGTCTCCATTCTTGTAAAATCATTGACTGTGCAAAATATGCTAGATATTTTAGTTTACTTCATATTTGAGTTTCATTATAGTTTTACATGTTTTTTAGGGGGTAGTTTCTGATTGTTTTTCTTTTTTCTTATTGAAGGGAAAATAGTCTTTACCAAATCACTGATATCTACCATCTTCTTACTTAAAAACAAACAAAGAAACTTATTACATACTTCTTGAAACATAGTTTTTGGATCCCGCACTGATTTCCTATTCTAATTGTGATGAATCATTTTCTAGATCTTCATAGCTATCATTCTGGAGTTTCTTTGAAGTCCTTGAGGCCTAAAATTGCTATTTTACTTTCTCACACATGGGTAAGAATTTATCTGAGTATATAATTCTTTTTCTCAACCTTAAAGGAATTGTGTTTGTTGATCTAATGTCTTATAGCTTCCAGGGTCATTGATGAAAATCTAATAGTAGTCTATTTCTCATTCTTTTGTAGCTTATCTTATTTTTTAGGCTTATTTTTTTAATTGTGAACTATATATACAAAAAAAATCAATAAATTTCCAAGGACATTGTAGCAAGTTGCTATAGAACAGATTTTAAAGTTTGGTGTGGGTCACAGTTCCATAGTTTTTCATTTTTTCTTCTAGCTGATCCAAGACATTGGAGACCAACAGAAATGTCAATATAATGATTCAGCAGTCATACTCGTTTGTTAAATCTTAGCTTTTCTGTTATACTCCTCCTTCTTTTTAAATAACATATATGCATAAAAGCAATACATTTCAAAGTATATTCCAGCAATAGTTGTAGAACAGATTTCAGAGTTTGGTATGGGTTACAATTTCACAATTTTAGGTTTTTATTTCTAGCTGCTCGAAGGTACTGGAGGCTAAAAGAAATAACTATAATGATTCAGCACTTATACTCATTTGTTAAACTGACCTGAAGTATAACACCACCATCACCTTTGATCATTCTCCCACTCTTTAAGGCTAAGCCCATTCTAATTTTTTCATGTTGGGAGGGACTGTCGATAATATGGGATAGGGAGAATGGAACTAGTTGAAATTCTGGAAAGGTTTACCCCTCTGATTTCAGGATTTATCTGGTCCAGGGGCCCATCTAGAGGTTGGAGGTTTCTGAAGTGACCCTAGTGCATGGAAACTTAGTAGAATCTTATATAATGCCCTAGATATTCTTCAGGATTGGCAGGAATGGTTTTAGTTGGGGTTTGGCAAGTTATGATAGGTAGCAATGTCTAACTGAAGCATGCATAAGAGTGACCTCCAGTGTAGCTGCTCAACTCTCTTTGAACTCTCTCAGGCCCTGATACCTTTTTATTTGTTACACTTTTTTCTTCCCTGTTTGTCAGGATGACATTATTGATCCCACAGTGCCAGGGCCAAGTTTATCCCTGGTGGTCATCTCACATGAAACCAGGGAGACTTTCATCCCTGAATGTCATATCCCATGTAGGGGTGAGGGCAATGGTTTTACTCGCAAAGTTAATCTTAGAGAGAGAGGGGGAGGGGGGGGGAGGGGGAGGGAGAGGGAGAGGGAGAGGGAGAGGGAGAGAGGGGCCACTTCTAGCAACAAAAGAGGTCATCTGGAGATGAACTTTGGCCCACCTATAGGTAGGTTAAGCTTCTCCACTATATATAGAAGCTTCACAAGAGCAAACCTCAATATCAAGGGCTTGGCCTATTGATTTGGCTATCCCTAATATTTGACACAGTACAGGGGTTTCCCTGATGGTACAGTTGAATAGTTCCATAATTTTTCTCTCATCCCTCAAGGGACTTTGTCAATACTTTTTAATTATCTGCTTAATAGGCTCTGGGATGTATCCAGGCATAATATTAAGCTATACAGGATTAAAGACCCTCATTCTTATTCTGGAACCCCTGTGTTTGGATTGTTTAAATGATGTATCCAGACAAGGTGAGCTAGATTATGTGCTACAGAAAGTGTAGGTTCTGGATACAATACAATTTTCTTCCTTTGTCTCAAAGAGTAGGTGAAATTCTAAAATACAGGTAATGTCTTACTTACTCCTGTATTCTTAATTACCTTAATCCTGACACAATAGGCTTCATTCTTATCACTAAATACCAACTTATACACATATAAAACAGCCCCTCAAAATCCAGAAGTAACAATTACCACTCCAAACTACATGTGACTGCTCTAAGTGCTTACAATCTAGGCCCCAGTTTTCTTATAAGTATTTTCTAAGTCAGATCATACGATGTTTGCTCTTTTGTTTCTGGCTTATTTTTCCTCACCAGCTGTCTTACATGTTCATTCACATTGTTGTATGCCTCAGAACTTCCTTCCTTTTTGTGATAGCACCGTGTGTTTACACCAGCGTTTGCCAATTTGCTTCTCAGTCAGTGCATCTTTCAGCCACCTCCATCTACTGGGCCTCATGTATAATGTTCAAAGTCAACAGTCCATCAGCACTCTCAATTTTAGATAATTCCATTGTTCCCAAGAGAAAGCCAATAAACACACACTCACCAAACAGAAAATCCAAACCTCTCCCCAACTCTTGTCCCTCCCCCTATTAAGTACCTCTGATATTGTTGTGGTACTATTGATGTTTTCCTGTTAAACACAGCCCATAGCATGCAATGACATTTTCCCCCATACCCTGAAATTATACACTCTTTGTACAAGATTCATACTTTTGCAGTAGTTCATTCAATAACTTATTTATATTTGTCGTGTTCATCAGTGGGACAAATGATTCTATATTACACCTTTCAGTCATGCTCAACTTCAATATGGTGATATTACTATAGTCCCACTAGTGAATCACCTTCACTTCTATTTGCTTACAATTAAGTTCAACCTCATTAGCCAACTGTTCATGCATCTTAAGCTTCTGTGTATCTCTAGATCCTCTATATTCTGTATCATGGCCATAAAAGTGGAATCACACTGTATCTATCCTTTTGTGTCTGACTTATTTCACTCAGCATTATGTTCTCAAGGCTCATCTGTCTTGTCATGTGTTTCAGGGCATCACTTTGTCTTACTGCTGCATAATAGTCCATCGTATGCATATACCATATTTTGTTAACCCATTCATCTGTTGATGGGCGCTTGGATTGTTTCTATCTTTTGGCAATTTTGAATACTGCTGCTATGAATATCCATGTGCAAATCTTTGTTTATGTCACTGCTTTCAGCTCTTTGGGTATATACCAAGTACTGGTATTGCTGGGTCATAGGGCAACTCAATATTTAGTTTCCTAAGGAACCACCAAACTGTCTTCCATAGTGGCTGTACCATTATACATTCCCACCAGCAGCAGTGCATAAGTGTCCCAATTTCTCCACACCTTCTCTAACATTTGTAGTTTCCTGTTTAACAGCAGCCATGCTTATAGATGTGAGGTGGTATTTTATTTAGTCTTGATCTGTATTTCCCTTATAACTAATGAGAATGGCATCTCTTCATGTGCCTTTTAGGCATCTGTATTTGCTCTTCAGAGAGATATCTATTCATATCTTTAGCCCACTTTATAATTGGTGTGCTTGTACTTTTGTTGTTGAGTTGTATGATTTCTTTATGTATACAGGATATCTCACCTTTGTCTGATATGTGATTTCCAAATATTTTTTCCCATTGGGTTGGCTGCTTCTTCACCTTTTTGACAAAGTCTTTTGGTGCAGAAGCATTTGATTTTGAGGAGTTTCCATTTATCTATTTTTTCTTTTTTTCTTGTGCTTTGGGTGTAAAGTTTAGGAAGTTACCTCCTATTATTAGGTCTTGAAGATGTTTCCCTACATTTTCTTCTAGGAGCTTTATGGTAGTAGTTTTTATATTTAGGTGTTTGATCCAATTTGAGTTAATTATTGTATAGGGTGTAAGGTAAGGTTTTTCTTTCATTCTTTTGGCTATTGATACCAAGTTTTCCCATGCCCATTTATTGAAAAGACTGTTTTTCTTAGTTCAGTGGATTTGAGGACCTTGTCAACGGTTAATTTACCATAGATTTGGGAGTCTATTTCTGCACTCTTGATTCAGTTCCATTAGTCAGTACTTTTTTGTACCATGCTAGTACCATGCTATTTTGACCACTGTGGCTTTATAATAAGTTTTAAAATTGGGGAGTGTTAAACCTCACACTTCATTTTTCTTTTTCAGGATGCTTTTAGCTATTTGAAGTCTCTTTCACTTCCATACGAACTTGTTAACTGGCTTTTCCAAGTCTTTATGTTGTTGAAATTTTGATTGGTACTGTGCTCAATCTATAGATTGGTTTGTGTAGAATTGGCATTTTAACTTCATTTAACTTTTGTATCCATGAGCATGAAATATCTTTCTACCCATTTAGATCTCTTTCATTTCTTTTAACGATGTTATGTAATTTTCAATGTACAAGTCCTTTACATCCCTAGTTAAGTTCATTCCTAGATACTTTTATTTCCTATTTTGAATGGAGTTTTTTTGTTAATAGACTCCTTGATTAGGTCATTGCTTGTGAATAGAAACATTACTGATTTTTTTCACATTAATTTTATAACCTGCCACTTTGCTGGATTTGTTTAGTTGCTCAATTAACTTTGTTGTGAATTTCATAGGATTTCCCAAGTATAGTATCATGTCATCTGCAATTAATGAACTTTTTACTGCTTCCTTCCTTTCTTCCTTGTCTTTGCTTTTCCTGCCTGATTGCTCTTGCCAGAACTTCTAGTGCAATGTTGAATAATAGTGGTGACAGATGGCATCCTTGTCTCCTTCCCAGTCTGGAGAAATCTTTCAGCCTCTCACCATTGAGAATGATGCGGGCTATGAGTTTTTCATATATGCCTTTTATCATGTTGAGGAAATTACCTTTGATTCCTACCATTTGAAGTGCTTTTATCAGAAAAGGATGTTGAATTTTGTCATATGCTTTTTCAGCATCAATCTAGATGATCATATGGTTTTTCCCTTTCAATTTGTTAATGTGCTGTATTACATTAACTGATTTTCTTGTCTGGAACCATCCTTGCATTCTTGGTATAACCCCACTTGATCCTGGTGTGTATTTCTTTTAATGTGCTGTTGAATTCGATTTGCTAATATTTTGTTGAGAATTTTTGCATCTTTGTTCATTAGGGAGATTGATCTGTAGTTTTCCTTTCTTGTAGCATCTTTACCAGTTTTGGTATTAAAGTGATGTTAGCTTTATAAATGAGTTAGGTAGTGTCCCTTTTTTCTCAGTTTTTTGGAAAAGTTTGAGCAGGATTGGTGTTAGTTGTTTTTGGAATGTTGGATAAAATTCCCCTGTGAAGATATCTGGCCCTAGGTTTTTCTTTGTCAGAAGATTTTTGGTGACTGTTTGAATCTCTTTAGTTGCAATTTTTTTTTTTTTTGAGATCTTCTATTTCTTCTCGAGTCATTGTAGCTTGTTTATGTGTTTCCAGGATTTTGTCCATTTCATCTAAGTTGTCTAGCTTGTTGGCGTATAGTTGTTCGTAGTATTCTCTTATGATTTTTTTTTATTTCTTCAGGATCTGTAGTAATGAACTCTTTCTCATTTCTTATTTTGTTTATTTGTATCCTCTTTTTTTCTTTATCATCTTTGCTAGTGGCCCATAGATTTTATTGATTTTCTTGAAGAACCAACATTTGGTTTTATTGATTCTATTGTTCTTTTGTTCTCCCATTCATTTAACTCTGCTTTAACCTTTGTTATTTCTCTTATTCTGTTTGCTTTGGGGTTAGATTGCTATTCTTCCTCCAGTTCCTCCAGGTGAGCAGTTAAGTTCTCAATTTTTGCTCTTCTTTTTTATTATAGGCATTTAGGGTGATAAATTTCCCTCTCAGCACAGCCTTTTTCACATCCCTTAAGTTTTATATGTTGTATTTTCATTTTCATTGTTCTCCAGCTACTGATTTCTCTAGCAGTTTCTTCTTTGACCCACTCACTGTTGAAGAGTTTGTTCTTTAATCTCCATATATTTGTGAAGGTTCTTGTTCTTTTGTGGTTATTGATTTCTAGCTTCACTCCATTGTGATCAAAGAAAGTGCTTTGAATAATTTGTGCCCCAGTGTATGATCTATCCTGGAGAATATACTATGGCTCTAGAGAAGAATGTACATCCTGGTGTTCTGGATATATATGTCTGTTAGGTCTAATTCATTTATCAAACTGTTTAACTTCTCTATTTCTTTGTTGATCTTCTGTCTGGTTGTTCTGTCTATAGAGAATGGTATACTAAAGTCTCCTACTATTATTGTTGAAATATCTGTCACTTTCTTCAGTTTTGCCAGTGTGTGCTTCATGTACTTTGGAGCTCCTTGATTGGGAGCATAAACATTTATAATTGCCACTTCTTCTTCGTGAATTGTCCATTTTATTAATATATAGTGTCCTTTATCTCTTATGATGTCTTTACATTTAATGTCTATTTTGTCTGATATTAGTGTAGCTACTCCTTCTTTCTTTGGTTACAGCTTGCATGGAACATCTCTTTCCAAATTTTCGTGTTCAATCTGTTTGTGTCCTTGTGTCTAAGATGAGTCTCTTGTTAGCAACATATAGCTGGATTATATTTCTTAATCCATTCTGCCAATCTGTATTTTTAATTGTTGAGTTTAGTCCATTAATATTCAAAGTTATTACTCTGAAGGCATTTCTTGAATCCACCATCTTATCCTTTGGATCTTATTTGTAAGAACTATATATATTTTTTCTTCTTTCTCTTTTCATCCTTTAGGTTACTCTTACTGGTATGCTTCAATTATGTGTCCTCCTCCAGCCCTCCCTCACCTGTCTTTTTTTTCCGCTGTCAGAACTCCCTTTAGTGGCTTGTCTCTTATTGACATATTCTCTCAGCCTTTGTTTGTCTGTGAAAATTTTAATCTCTCCTTCAGTTTTGAAGGATAATTTGGCTTGGTACAGAATTCTTGGCTGGAAGTTATTTCTCTTTCAGGATCTTAAATATATCATGCCTTCTCACCTCCATAATGCCAGTTGAGTAGTCTGAATTCAATCTTAAGTGATTTCCCTTGTATGTAGTAGATTGTTTTTCTCTTGCCTCTTTGAGGATTTTCTGCTTCTCTTTAACATTTGACAGGCTGATTAGTATGTATCTTGGGGTAGGCCTTTTTGGATTTATTCTGTTTGGAGTTTTGTTAGGCTTCTTTAATTTGCATATTTATGTCTTTTTGAAAGGTTTGGAAGTTTTCCCCATTATATCCTCCACTAATCTTCCTAGCCATTTGTTCCTCTCTTCTCCTGGGATACCAGTGATTCTTATATTTGTGTGCTTTGTTTTATCCATCATTTCTCTGAGATCTGATTCAGATTTTTCCATCTTTTTTGTCATTTGCTCTTTTGTGTGTTCACAATCAGTTGTCCTGTCCTGTAGTTCACTTATTTTTTCTTCTACCTCTTCAGATCTGCTGCTGTGTGTCTCTAGTATATCTTCGATTTGGTCTACAGCATTTTTAATCTCTGTGACGTCTGCTGTTTTTCTATTCTTTCAAATTCCTCTTTATGCTCTTCTAGTCTCTTCTTGATCTCTTTTATGTCATTAGACATCCCACTGATTTTATTTAGCAAAATAAATAAAATTTTTAAAAAATTTTAAAATTTATTCTTGATTAGTTGTTTCAATGTTTATGTCTCCTCCAGTGTTTTAATTTGGTTCTTAGAGTGGGCTGTATCCTCTGCATCTTCATTTGGTTAGTGATCTTCTGTTGTCTTTGCGGCATATAAACATCTTGATAGGGTTACTTTGGTTGTTGATTTCCTTCAATAATCTAAAGTTCCTTGTCCCCATCTCCCTGTCGGTGCATTCCTGACAGCTCCAGGTCTCTGTTGGAAATGGATGTGCTAGGCTGGTTGTACTAGCTGGCTGGTCTCTGGTTCTCTGCATCTCAGTTCTCCTGTGTTTTCAACCAGGGCCTCCCTCTCATTCACAGTACATTGTTTTCTTTTGTGTTTTATACTTTTTAGTTTGTGCGTTCATCTTCTGTAGGGATTTACTTGGGCAGAGACCCTCTACAGCCTGGGTTGAGGGAATGTTCATCCGGAGCAGTTTTGTGTTTGTGTCTGCCAAGTGCTCCAGGAGTATCACTAAAGAAAGGATGAGATGTTGCTATTACTTAGGAGATGAAGGGGAGTTGCTCAGCAGACAGTGTCCACAGCAGGAATCATCAGTGACCACATGGCAAAGTCATCCTGGAGCACAGCCACATGCATGGGATCTACATCCTCTCCAAGACCAACAGCATCCATGTGGGCGCTGCCTCAGCTGCCTGTCTTCCCACTGGCGCCCAAGCCTGCTGCACTCCTGGTGGTGCCCAGCACCTGGCTTGAGGTCTTCAAGAGCATGTACTTCTGAGACAAGGAACTGGTGGCCAGCCATTGGCTGCACCACCACCACCATGCACCCCTTGCCTACTTCACCTGTTGCCTGCTAGCCTATCCTGTGAGGAGCTGACTCAGCCGGGCTTGTGCCTGCTACCGTGCACGCTACATGCTGCCTGAAATTGAAATCCCGCTGCGGGAGTTGTTTGCGTGCATGCCCATGGCATTCTCAGCATGCTTGCCGGCACCGCTGCTACCTCCTGAGCTGGGGCCTGGCCCTTGCCCTGGGCCCGCCTCTGTCTCACCTGCATCTCTGTTGCCTGCTGCTGTGGCATTCTGTGAGGGCCTGGCGTACCTCAAGACCTGTGCACTGGAGAAGCTAGAGGTGGACTGGTGGGTGGAGCGGCTCGTAGCTTATCTTATTTATTTCTACTGGAAGCTTTTGGATATTCTCATTAATCTTAGTGAACTGAAGCTTCACAAACATTTCTAAGTGTAGGTCTTTTTTATCTGAGTACTGGGCAAAAGCTTTTAGTTTTGGGCTTCCAGGTCTTATTATTCTTTGATTATTTCTTTGATTATTTCTTCCCTGTTCTTTTTTGTTTTTCAGAGAGAGGGTGACCTCTCTTTCTGTGCAGCAGTTTCTCTCTTAGGGATTAAATTAGATAGTCCACATAAAGTACTTAACCAGGTGCCTGACACATGATAATCACTCAATAAATGTTATACCTTCAATTAGAGGTTGATATTATTTTATCATCTTATTCACATTTGTATTCCTTATACTCACTGTGCTTAGGCTATAATTAATACTTAATAAATACTTGAGACATACTTGAGACACTTACCTAAAATGTAGTTCTGTTTATACCACTTGTTGTTATTTCCTAAGTAAAACTTGAGCAATCTTGCTCTGGCACATGTGGCTCTTGAAGGTCTGTCCTTGCCTTCATCTCCACCCCCATCTCCTGCCACACTGCCTCTGGTACCCACCTCTCCAGCAATTTCCAAACTACCTTGTCATGGGTTCAGCCATTTTCCGTTCTTATCCTCTTGCAAATTCCTACTTGTCCTTTCCAACCCAGGTTATGTGCTGCCTTCATGGTGAAACTTGTCCTTATCTTCTAAGGTAAGTGCATGCTTTCCCCTGCTAGGGCCACACTTCATGCCTGCCTGGTTCTGGGATTGCACCATCACTGTGCTAGAGAGGCAGTAGGCATAGTGGTGAGAAGGCTTCACCTCAGATAGCCTGGTTTTGGTCTCGACTCTGCTTCTTTCTAGCTGTGTGACCTTACCTCACCACAAGGCTCTATTTCCTCATCATATAATTGGAGAATAATTAGATCCTAACTTATAGGGCTGTTCAGAAGGCTAATGCTTATAAAAGACTTCTACCGGTCCTGTTTCATGGTGAATATTGCATGTTTTTTATTGTGACTATTATCATTATTGTTTTGTATAATCATTTACATTACTTTGTTGTCCACCATATTGTCATTTCTTAAAGTGGCTTGTTTCTTTGTAACCTTAGCACCATAACATTTGGTGGAAAATCAGCAAATATTTGTCACTTGAATGAATGAAAAAAATAAATATATAGCAGGGAAAAATTGGAGCTAGGATATGGAATGCATATATTAAAAACATTTGTACTCCTTATACTCACTTGATTTGGTTCAGCTTTTGAGAATGAAAAGTTAACTGAGAGCTGATATTAGATGATAGTTAACTGAGAGCCTTGACTCCTTTAATAAAAAAATGTAGGTTTAGTCAGATGGGCTAGTGTTTGCTAAATTGTGCTTGGAGGAACCCGGCATAGCCTGGAGATGCTTCAAGGTTGGCTAAGCAGCTGGGCTGCCAGATGTGACACACAAATGAGTGAGAGGCCAAGAGAATGAAAGGGACTCTTGCCTCTCCCAAATCCTTCTGTAGCTTTCTTTCTCCTCCTCCCTACAGCACCCCTACTCAAAACTATTGAGTTCTGTGTTAATCACTTGTATGCATTGGATTTCTGTTTACGATTTCATTGAAAAAAAAGGAGTTGTTTGGAAACAAAAAAAAAGTTTGAAAAACTTTGGGATAGGCAGTAGGAAATTGGTGTGGTTTTTAAGTAAGGAATAGCACAGCAGAACTATCCTTGTGAGCGGGGCATTTGGAAGCATGGATGCTGGAGGCAGGAGGACCATGGGTATTAATCAGTGTCCGAATGAGGTTGGTGGGAGCTGATGGCAGCAGCCCTGAGAAACGCTCTGGGAGCACTTGCACCACACTGTAAAGAAGAAATCCTAGTGTTTTCATAAGAGACCACAGAGTCCATTTGTATTTGACGTTTTAAGACAAGGATGCCAAGCTGATTGATAAGGCTGTTTTTTATATATGTTTCATACGTCATCAGGGTATTGGCATGTCTGTTGGAGACCTAGGATATCTGAGATTAGAAACCCAAAGACACTAGATTCTATTTTATTGAACAAGTATGCACTATTCATATTAATGTGCATAATAATGTGCTAGGTCGTGATGAGCAAGCCAGCTGTCATCCTGTCCTCATGGACCTTATGGTCTAGTGGGGTACATGTAGTCACACAAAGATAATTATTAAGGAAAGGGATAGTGTGCTTTGTGTGTTTATAATGGGGTGGGGTAGGGGTTACAATTCCACAATTTTAGGTTTTTACTTCTAGCTGCTCAAAGATACTGGCAACTAAAATATCAATATAATGATTCAATACACAAACTCATTTGTTAAACCTGACCTCTGTATAACTCCCCCCATTACCTTTGATCTTTCTGTCCCACACTTTAAGGGCATTTGGGCTATGGCCATTCTAACTTTTTCATATTGGAAGGGGCTGTCAATAATAAGTAGTAGGGAGATGGAACTGGCTGATTTCTGGAAAGGCTGGCCCCTCTAGGTTGCAGGACTTATCTGGTCCAGGGACTCATCTGGAGGTTGTAAGTTTCTGGAAAGTTACCCTAGTGCATGGAATCTTTGTAGAGTCTTATATATTGCTGTAGGCGTTCTTTAGGATTGCCTGAAATGGTTTGGTTGGGGTTTGGCAAGTTATGATAGGTAGCAATAACTAACCAAAGTTTGTGTAAGAGTGACCTCCAGAGTAGTCTCTTGATTCTATTTGAATTTTCTTAGCCACTGATACCTTATTTGTTACAGTTCTTTTCCCTCCTCTGGTCAGGATGGCATTATTGATCCCATGGTGCCAGGGCCAGTCTCATCTCTGGGAGTCATCTCCCATGCCACCAGGGAGACTTCTACCCCTAGATGTCGTGTACCCTGTAGTGGGGAGGACAATTATTTCTCTTGCAGAGTTGGGCTTAGAGAGAGTGAGGCCACATCTGAGCAACAACAGAGGTCCTGCAGAAGTAACTTTTAGGCATTCCTATAGATAGGCTATGTTTCTCCATTACAAGCATAAGCTTCACGAGAGCAAGCCTCAAGTTCAAGGGCGTGGCCTATTGATTTGAGTGTCCCTAATGTTTGATGTAGTATCAGGGGTGTCCCTGGTGGTAATGTTTAATAGTTTCATAATTTTTCTCCTATCCCTCAAGGGACTTTTTTTTTTTTTTAACTTTTTTTATTGTATAGTATAGCATATATACAAAGCAAAGAAATAAAAAAGCAATAGTTTTCAAAGCACTCTTCAAACGTGGTTACAGGGTAGATCCCAGAGTTTGCCATGGGCTACCATACGATTCTCTCATCTTTTTCCTTCTGGCTGCTCCAGAATATAGGAGGTTAGAGGGCTTAAATTCGTTTTTATCTTTACAATTGACTTTTTTTGTGTGTGTGAACAATAGCATATATACAAAAATCTATAAATTTCCAAGCACAGCACCACAATTAGTTTAGAACATATTTCAGGCTTTGACATGGGTTACATTTTCACATTTTTAGGTTTTCATTTCTAGCTGTTCTAAAATACTGGAGATTAAAAGAGATATCAATTTAATGATTCAGAGTTCATATTCATTTAAGTCCTATCTTCTATGTATAATTTCATCATCACCTTTGATCTTTCCATACCTCTCATTGGGGTTGTTTGGGCTATGGCAATTCTAAATTTTTTATATTGGAAGGGTTTGTCACTGATATGGGGTAAGAAGATGAAACTATCTGATGTTCTGGAGAGGCTGGGCTAGGTTTCAGGACTTATCTGGACTAAGGACCCATCTGGAGGTTGTAGGTTTCTGGCAAGTTACTCTAGTGCGTGGAACCCTTGTGGGATTTTATAAATTGCCCGAGGTGTTCTTTAGGATTGGCTGAAATGGTCCTGGTTGGGGGTTGACAGGTTATGATAGGTAGCAAGGTCTACCTGAAGCTTGCATAGGAGCAACCTCCAGAGTAGCCTCTCAACTCTATAGGGACTTTGTGAATACTTTTTGATTATCTGCTTAATATACTCTGGGATGTATCCAGGTGTTACATTAAGGTATACAGGATTAAAGACCCTCGTTCTTATTCTGGACTCTCTGTGTTATGATTGTTTAAATGAGCTATCCAGACAGGTTGAGTTAGATTATGTGCTACAGAAAATTTAGGTTCTGGACTAAATAAACCTTTCTTCCTTGGTCTCAGAGTAGGTGAGGTTCTAAAATATAGACAATGTCTTCCTTACCCTTGTGTTCTAAATTACCTTAATCCCGACCTGATCAATTTTATTGTTCTCTCTGAATACCAGGTTATACATATATAAAACAGCCTCTCAAAACCCAGAAATAATAATTACCACTCTGGACTAAATGTGATTGCTATAAGAGCTTACAATCTAGGCCCTTGTTTTCTTATAACATTTTCTAAATGAGAGCGTACAATAACTGCTCTTTTGTTTCTGGCTTGTTTAGCCTCATCGGTGTCCCACAGGTTCAATCACAATGTTGCTGCATGAGACAATTTTATATCTCATCTATACAGGTATCTCCTGTTGGTTCTGTTTCTCTAGAGAACCCTGCTAATACAGAGAATTTAGGTAAAAGGAGTACATCGTGAAGCTCCAGAGGATGGATCAGGGAGCTCGGGGAAGGCCTGTGTGGCTGTCAGCCAGAGCACTGCAAGAGTATGGGGTTGGTCTTGAACTTTGTGGCTCCTAACAGTTAACTAAAGGTACAAAAATAGAAGCTCTTTCCCCTTGAACTTTTCCCTGTGCCCCTGTATGACCTTTCATTTGCCATTTTCTTGATTCTTTTTGCTCCTGGTTTTAGCCTTATGATGCTGCGTTTTTAAAATACAGCCCCTTCAAATATGAGCATGAACCTATGCTCTCCTTTTCTGTTAAGACCTAAGGACAGAAGCGTAAAATTGAAACTGACTTGTAGTAAACCTGCAGTAAAATTTAGATAATAAGGTCTTTGTTCAAGTCCTGTAATTTACCTCTACCTTATAAAGAAAGTACCCATTGTTGGCCGTTGACCTATTAGACAGGTGCTGCCAAACAGATATTATTAGCCCAAAACCAGTATGATCCAAATTTATGCTATAGGCTTAGGGGAGAGAGAGGGAAAGAATGAGCACAACCCAAACCAAACATAAAACCCCTACCATGTAATTAATATTTGTAGGAAGGTTAGGTAAACAGTAGTGTCATGGTGTGTTGGTTCCAGCTGATGACCACTTATGGTTAGATGTCCAGTACAGGAAAGTGCCTTCCAGCTGACCTGATCATCCTTCCTTTCCATGCAGTGGTTTCCCAAGCCAGAGGGGCCTGTTGTTAATACAAATAAACAGTTTTTATGTGATAATCTTTTCCTCTTCCTTCTATATTCCTGCTGCTCAGAATCCATATTCAACTTCAGGTTGTTATTAACAGTGTATAATGTATGAAAACTGAAATTTAGCTGGTTAGTAACCACCTGTGGGACTCATAAGCTGGCAGCCACCATGGTGATCAGTGCCTGTGCTGTACAGGTTATAAAATATTTTGAATTTCATTACTGGTTTAATACAGTATAATAGTTATTATTCCACTAAGCATGTAGTTGTGGCCAACAAGTCTGTGGCAAGTTGGGGACATGGAATCTTAGAGCTGGAAGGAAGCTTAGAGGTTTTCTAGCCAGTGTGGATTCCCTTCTCCTACAGCAGTCTAACCAGTCTTGAAGAGACCATTCAGTCTCTGCAAGAATCTCCACACTGACAGAATCTTTTTACTACGAATGTGCACTGAAGGTTCTGTGCTGAGCCCAGAACCCCTCCCTGGAGTATTTTAGTTTTTCTGACCTCTTCATAATTCATTTTTTTTCTGTTATATTTTAGCTGTTTTATTTGAATGTATTGCTATTTTGTTAATTTTGTTTCCCCTTTGAAAACTGTTTTCTAAGAACAATACGTTTTTCATTTTTTTATATCATTTCTCATTCACCACCCTCTGAAGCCATTTTAGTCTGTCACATCTTTCATAAGGCATGAAAGACTGTCTAGAGGTGGTAGTTTCATCTGGTCAGAGAGCAGTAATACTTAATGGCATTGTTAACTGTGACAATTAGGTTGGCTTCATGCTTTATTGCCCAAGTAGTATATTCTGCCTCTTTGAAGTCTCTTTACCCCAAATGGCTAACATCTTGCAAAAGATGTACTGAAAAACCCTCAATGGTTATACATTGTTGTTTGAAAACAGTTTAAACTTATTTGCCTGAATTACATATCTCCCCATGAATTTGTCTTGGGCCAGCATTTCCCACACTCTGTTAGAGGAATACTGGGGCTGCCAGATATTAACAGGTATGTACTGTTACCACCAGCCCTTCCCCTCAAGGAGGAGGTTTCTGTCATTAAATAAATTGGGAAATGCTGCTTAAGATATTCTCCTAGATTCACCAGGTACGTTTGCATGCTAAAAGTTTTGAAAAGTCTCTAGGAACTGTATTGGGTTCCTATGGCTGCTGTAAAAATTACACAAATTCGGTGTCTTTAAACAACAGAGTTTTTTTTTTCACACAGTTCTGGAGGCCAGAAGTCCAAAATAGGTATCATTGGTCTGAAATCAAGATGTCAGTAGGGCTACACTACCTCCAGAGGGTGTAGGGGATAATCTCCTCCTTCCAGCACTGGTGGCCGCTGGCATTCCTTGGCTTGTGACTGCATCGCTCCATTTCCTACCTCCGTGAGCACACTGCTGCCTCCTCTTCCATTTATGAGAAATTTCAGCTCCCTCTCTTATCAGGACACTTGTGATTGAATTTAGGTCCCATCTACAAAGACTTTTTCCACAGAAGGTGGCATTCATAGGTTTTGAGGGAGTAGAACCTTTAAGTATCTGTTTAGTTCACTATAGTAAATGAATAGCTGATCTTTTGTCTATTCCTGATAATAGCCCACTTTGCCATACTTCTCACTCTCATTCCTATTTGTCCCACGTTGCTTTTCCTTTCATCTACAACATATATCTTTATTTTCAAGCTCAAGTCTTTTCTCCTTTTTCATGTCTTCCTATCAGTTGTGGCTGTCTCCTTTAACTACATGTGGTTGAGTTTATGTTTCTTTAACATGTTTTGTTAATTATTTATATGGGCCATTAAATCTTTCATTGAACTCTGTACTTTTGCTGAGCCTTTTGACAGAACATATAGTGAGTGAGACCCCCTGAATTTTCACTGTCTGCATTTATACCTGGGCCCCCCCAGTTAATATCTGTGATTTCTGTCACTTGTTACACCCACCATTATTAATTCTGACTCTAACTCCCCCATAGGTTCAGGGCAGTCCTCTACAAGACTGCCCTTCTGTCATTGCAAGTTGGGGGTTTCCAGGCTACCTTCAGCTCTGATCAACTGGTTATAAATTCAGGAATTCCCATTACTTCCTTGGTTTGATTATTAGCTAGAACATCTCAGAACTCACTGAAAACACTATACTTATATTTATAGTTTTATTAAAGCAAAAAGAAGGATAGAAATCAGAAGAAGCCAAAAGAAGAGATGTATAAAGCAAGGCCTGGAGGGTGTCAAACACTAAGCTTCTGTGTCCTCTCTGTAGAGTCAGAATGCATCACCCTCCTGGCACAGTGATGTCATTGTCAGTTATGGATGCTCACCTGAGCTTCCAGTGTCTGGAGTTTATATGGAGTCTCATTTCATAGACATGATTGGTGGGATCCACACCTACCTGGTTGAAAGGAATCCCCAGGCCCCCTGCCCTTCCCAGAAGGTGGGCTGATATCATGCAGCTCAAAGCCCCAAACCCCTAATCACATGATTGGGCTTTCTGGTATAACTCCCCATACTAAAACTATCTGTGTGGCTAGCCCCGCTGAATCATCTTGTTAGCATAACCTATCTGATGTGGTCTGGGGCCCACCATGAATAATGAAAGACCTTCCTATCTTGGTAAATTCAAAGGGTGTAGAAGTTACCCACCAGGAGCCAAGAGGAAGACCAGCCAATTTCTTTGTTATACTATAATAAGTATATGATTTTGGATAATTCCCTTAGTTGCTTTTGCTTAAGTTTCATTGTGTGTAATATAAGATAAGTAGAATAATACTTTAAGAAGTTGTGAGAATTAAATAAATTAATATAAACAGTTTAGAACATGGCTTGTCACTGCAGTGTCCAAAATAGTTCAAGATAGTCACAAGCTGTGAATGATTATTGAACAATTAAAATGAGGTTAATGTTACTGAGAAACTAAATTTTTAAAGTTAAAACAATATAAAATGTATTTCTGTTAAACACAACTTTCTTGTTTTGGTGTCACTATAATTCGTATTAACTAATTTATCAGGTAAGTTATTGTTGCAATTTGAGTGTTTTGCAGGGTACATCATTTCTTGGCATTTCACACATAAACATGCCACTGATCTTGAAGGTGTCAACTGATTTCTTCACTTTGACTTTTTTCTGTGTTCTAATGTAATGTTGTATTGTATTTATTTGATTATTTTATGTAGACAGCATGACTTAGAACAATACCTATGTAAATCATAATTGGTAATTAAATTGAAATGTTTATCTCAATATTTATAAATATTTATGAATATTTATATTAATTCATAATATAATTAAATTATTTTTTTAGTAAAAAATAGATATGGGCAACGTTTTAAATAAAAAATGAAGGCAAACTAATGATGCAGAACTGAGTGCAAATGAAGAAATTAATATTGTGATCAGTACAGTGAAGATAAAAAAAACTGGAAATTTCACTCTGAATGACATTTGCAATTTACTGTGGCAGAGCAAAACAAAAAAGCTATTACTATGTTAAAAAAATCAAAGTAAATAAAGCAGCAGCATTAGGGAACATTTTCAACAAATACAAAAGTGAATTTGATTAGGAATTTCTTTTCAGTTGTCAAAATGAATTTATGCTATTAATCACCTGAAATCATAATTAAATGCCCAACAATTAATGCCCAACAAACTTAAAAATATTAAGAGGATGTGAGCTTGTAATTTTGTCCATCTAAGAAATCGCTTGGATTCTTACATAAAACAGGAAACTATTTGTAGATGGAGAGATTGTAAAAACTTATTTCTATCATTTTGGAAATTTTAGTAGAAAATTATGAGAAAAAATTTAATAAAGATTAATGATCTTTAATTAAATCACCAATTTCCTTTATAATGGTATCAAAGGTATGAAATTTGAAAATTTTCAAGTTATTTTCTTTAGCTTTAGATAAGTCATCTGATATAGGAGTCACTGCCCAGTTAATACTTCGGATATCCTTTGTCTCAAAAAAACTTAAAAATTTAAAAAGAAATATCATAAATTTGTGACCCAAAATATCAAATTTGTGGTATAGATATTTTTTAATGTTTTACATATGATACTTAAGCTCTATTAAGTCAAAAATCTGAAGTTATTGGAATTTTTTAAAACTTTATGTTTTGAGATAAAATAAAACTTGCAGGACAGTTGTAAAAATAATACAAACCCCATGCAGAGAACCCTGAACCCTCATCCCAAGATAACCAGATCCACCAATTTTAACATTTTGCCACTGTGCCATATCATTCTATTATCCATCCATCTATCCATCCATCTATCATTTTCTGACCATTCTCAGCTTCTCTCTCTACCTATGGTTAAGAAGTTGGAGTTTGTTGCCACTGAGACCAAGATGGAACAATGAATCCCCTATTAGAGGTGGAGATTAGTTTTTCATTTGGAGAAGTATCCTTCTGCATCTCTTCCCCCCAACAACAAAAAAAAACTTTTCAAAACAAAAACAGAAAACTCTGGTCTTGAGTACAGTGAAAGTCCTCTTAAACTGAAATTAAAAAAAAAAAGTGTGTGGTTGCACTAGAGCCATCACTGCAGTTGGTGAAAAAATAAAATAGGCAGAACAGCAAAATAAAAACCAAACATAAGCCCTGTAAAAGTTAGTGCTGTATGGGTGCATGGGTGGTTCAGTGGTAGAATGCTTGTCTTCCATGAGGGAGACCTGGGTTCAATTCCTGGACCATGCACCACCAACCTCCCCCACCCCCCAAAAAAGAGCTATAATCTAGAAATCTCACAGATAGTTCATTTTACTCCCTTTGTTTCTGAGCTAGAGTTGAGCTATATAGTAATGCACTTGAATTATACAGCCTAAAATATAGTGAAACTGGAAAAAGAGAACTGCAAGAATGATGGAGGTACACGGTTTTAAATCTGCGATTTTTTTTTCCAAAATAGGTTATAATACCTTCTCTGGGTGACAGGAACTCTAAGGTACAATATAGCACCACCTGACATGTGTTTACTATCCTGCAAAATAGAGTTTCTAATTTTTTTAATTTTTTAATTTTTTAATTTTTACATGGGCAGGCACCGGGAAATGAACCCGGGTCCTCGGGCATGGCAGACAAGTACTCTTACCTGCTGAGCCACCGTGGCCCACCCCAAAATAGAGTTTCATCAGCTAACTTTACCCCCAGATAACCCCAGTGAAATCAGCATTGTTTGTAGATGCCAGGAGCTCTGTTTGCCTTAGTGATGTCCTTATATAATACTCATTTCTGTCTGTCTTCAGGCTCTGAATATTATTTAACTTTATTAATTTGATGATACGCAGCTTTCTGGGTAGATGCTTAAAGGTTTCTGTAGTTGCTGTCACATCCTTAACCTTTCCCCCAGCCCTGCTAACCTCTTTGTCTCTCAGGAGGAGCTGGTGGTACTTTACTTATCTGACTCTCAGCCTAGGCCATAAGCCAGGGCCATCCCACCATGACCTAGGATTTACCACCCAGGCAATTGTAGACTCCACTTACAGCTCTGCAGTTACTGAAGCAACTCACCTTTTCTGCTCAGATCAGTACATCTGAGCAGATTACACTTGAATTTGATTTTAGGTCTGTGCGTATTGTATATGCATGTAAGGGCTTGTGCCTTTGTGCCACTTTTAGGCAAATTTTATCCTTTTTCTGAAGGATAAAAACTTCAGGATGGGGCAGTGCCGATGGCTCAGTGGCATAATTCTTGCCTGCCAAGCAGAGACCTAGGTTCGATTCCCGGTGCCTGCCCATGCCAAAAAAAAAACAGACTTTGGGAGAAGGGCAAGGTGGGAGAGGAGGAGAGAGAAAAGAATATAGAGGTTCTTTCTTTGGTACAGTATTTGCTGTATGCGGAAAATTTTTTTACCCTTCTGTATATATGTTTTAATTTCAACCGTCTTTCAACAATTTTAACTTCATTAAATCATAGTTCTTGGTCTGTATCTTTCATCATTGATTTACAGTGTTTCCAAAATGACAGGGACAGCATGTTTACAGAGTAGCTCTGAAATGTATCAGAGTGGATAAGTGACGTTTCTGTTATGGTATGTGCATATTTTAAGAACAGTCTTAACTGAATCATGCTAATTAGTTATATCCCTGAAAGAAATGAGGTAACAAAGAGCAAGAATATTTGTAAAAAGTTAAAATGTGCTCCTTGTACCCAACAGTGACAGTTTAGTAGCAATCTGTTAAATGAATATGCAGAAAAATGGAGAAAGACATAGATGTTAATATATGCTTATCTCTTTGTTATTCTTATGACCCTTTTTTTTTATTCCTATGACCTTTTAAAAGCCGTAGACAAAAGAACATTTGTTTTCTCTTCCTGCCTTAGCCAGGACACAAATTTTAAAAAGAAATGCACAAAGAAACATTAATAAATCAGGTAAATACTAAAATTTCATACTTCTTTTTTCAGTGCAGTTTTTTTTCCTTCCAAATTTAAAGTTTTTCATTAAGCATTGCCTTGGACACTGAACAGAGTGCAGCTCTGTTTTAGTGAGAGTACCTGCAAAAAATCATTTCCTCTATAAATCATTTGAATGATTAGAACTACCTAAGCATGTACTTTGCAAAGAAACAGCCTTTAATTGTATGGACTGTCACTTTGAGAGATAGTGAGAAAGCAAAAAAGGAAAGGAGAAAGGATTCTGTTTCCAAAATTTGTACAGTTTTGATTTTTATACACGTATGACGGGCTTACTACAAAGAGATAATTATTTAAGCATGAAGGTTAGTGGTAATTTGTCAT
Organism: Tamandua tetradactyla; assembly: GCF_023851605.1. Taxonomy (NCBI): domain Eukaryota; kingdom Metazoa; phylum Chordata; class Mammalia; order Pilosa; family Myrmecophagidae; genus Tamandua; species Tamandua tetradactyla. The sequence goes on along the minus strand of NC_135351.1, from coordinate 3,778,898 downwards.
TAACTGTCCTACAAATCTTGTGTTTGTAATCAATGTATTTGGATCCCTGAGTATTAAAAACTGTCAACTAGTATATTGTTTTTCTAAACTTGAAAGGAGTTATTCACACCAACACTGAACTGGCCAGTTAGGCAGAACTTTAAAAGGATTTTGAGAGGGATATGCTTCTTGTATTTCCTCTGTTTTTCCTGCTTTGATTTCATGCTCAAGTTTGGTGCTTTATTTCTGTAGGGCTCTGTGCCATCCACTATAGAAGAGGTCGACTGTGTTAGTATTTTATAGCTTTTTTTTATTCACAAAGCCTTGACCCTTCTATCCATGATTCATGAGTCTATTGGTGTTCCCTGGTAGCAGAACGTTTTTCTTAGCTGTACAGGTTACCTGCTTATTATTCTTATCCTGTCCATGTGTGGGTTTGCCGATGCATGTGAAATCTAGACATGATAGCATTGATGCATAATCCTATATTGGCCAGGAAATGCCTGGCTCTCACAGATACTACTCAGAGCAGTAGGGCAGGGACTAAATCTCTTATTTCCTTCCTGTCCTTCTCTATTTCGTAATACCTATGGCCATTTGGTATTTAATAGTTCAGGTCACTTTTGAGTATTAAATTCTATAGAAATTCAAATTTTATGTTAACTTATCTCTAGGGTCATCATTATAGAGTTATTGATCCTATTAGTGAAGCAAATTGCCATATAAGTAATTTAGTGCAAATGCTAGGTCTGATTCTAGCTCTATTAATTGTGAGGCTTGGACAGGTTATTTATTTAGTCTCATTTCAACTCAGTTTCTTCATTAGTAAAATGGGGATAATAGAAAAACTGCATAGGATCATGAGAATTTAAAAAGTTTATGAATGCAAAGCCCTTGGAGCTTGCCTCCCCTCTGCTAAGTGCCGTGTACGTGCTTACTATTATTGCTATTATCAGTAAAGTCTTTGTAGTAGTAAGCCACATTAGTTTTTTTTTTTTTTTTCTGAAGGATAAAATGTTCAGGATGAGGGCAAGAATGGGAGAGGAGGAGAGAGAAAAGAATACAGAAGCTCAAACTGAAGGGGCTTACATTTAAAAGAAGAAAACTGGTAGAACTATAGTATTCCTTTGCATGCTTTTATTTACATGGAGATGAACAAGCTGACTCACCCTTGGTGCATCTGCATGTGTGCCACTCCGCATACATGTAGGCTGTCAGTAAATGCCTTTGGATTTGCTTTTGAGGCTTTTCAAGCAGATCTAGAACTGAGCGTGTTGGGGTAACCGTATACGTGGGTTAACTTTCCCCTAATTATTTACTTAAAAACATCTTTCTGTGCTTTATCAATAACTTCCTCCTTTCTCCCTCCTTATTTTAAACCCTTTAATTTCACTTTCCTTATAGTGTTTGCCTAAATTGCAGTAATTTATTTTAGTATGTTGAAATTCATGTTTCTCCAAATGTGGGGTTGTGCAAGTATACCTAGAGCTCAAATTTTGGCGTTTGTAATCTCCCTCTCATTAAACTAAGAGTTTATTACAATCATTTGCAATTTGAAAGGAGTGTATATTTTAAACCAGGTTACTATGGGAGTTCTAACATCGAAAACCTGCTAACCTGTTTAAAAATATCAGTTATTGAATGGCTTTTATTGGACTTGAAAATTAGTCAGTTTCATACATATTCTACAAGAACACAGTAATTGGCAAAACACTAGCAGCCTACTAGAAAAATGGATAAAGAATATAAAGACAAGGGTCAGTAATTCCCAGGAGAAATAATATATAAGGTCACACATAAGAAATGATTCAGTCTTAACACTAATCAAAAAATGAAGAAACAAAAACATTATACCATTTTTAACCTATCAAATTGGAAAAAGCTTTTTAAAAACTAACTTTTAAGGTCACTTCTTCCTTTTATGATATTTTTTCATATGTAAATCTTTGGGTTTTTTGTTAGCTTATCATGGAAGCAAGACTTAACATTATAGTCTTTTGCAAGAGGGCACGTTTGGAAAGAACTCTGGATCATGGTAGACCAATATGTAGGATGAAGGAAAGTATTTGTCTCTTCCTGAAATTTTGATATTTTGATATTTGGATAAATTGCAGCTCATCAACCAGTAGTCAGCTACTTATGCTTACTAGTACCCTTCTAGCTCATCAACCAGTAGTTACCTACTTATTCTTACTATTACCCTTCCAGCTCATTAACCCGTAGTCACCTACTTATTCTTACTATTAACCTTCCAGCTCATCAACCCGTAGTTACCTAATTATGCTCACTGGAAGCTATTGTGTTTGGCAGCAAAGCCACAGTCACTTGGTGTATACTGAGGACTATGTGAAACCATTAAGCCCCTGATTGAGGGTTTCCTTCCCTAGCAAGTGGTCAGATGGAAGGGGTGGTTAAGTAATGTTTATCTGGGCTGTTGGGCACAATCAATTCTTTATTATTCAGAGGTTGTTCCTCATGTTTCTAGATTACTGTGCTTCCCCCTATTTTACCAGGAGGTAAATCAGAGGAGCTGAAAGTTAGTTCTTTGGTGACAGCAACTGTTACGGTGAAATAATTTTCAACTTTGAAGACTCCAGGAGATGGGAGTTATATATATTTTTAAAATATTGCTGGTGTCCTTATTTCTATCCACCATCAGTCAGTTAAAATATCACTGTTGGCTCCGTTCTCATTCTTCCTCTGGTAACATGTTAGTGTGTTTTAGCTGGTTTTCAACTGTATGCAGAAACCCCAGCGCTTCATCTTAGACATCTCTCAGTAGTTTTTTTAGTGTAAATGCTAGGCCTGAGAGTACAGAGGTCTTTTGCATGTGCACGCTGTGCCTTTCCCTATCCATGTGACTGTATGCCAAGCACTTCACTGTTTTGAGTCTCAATTTCCTAATTTGTAAAATGAGAGAGTTGGATCAATTGATCCCCATGGTCTTTTTAATTCTGTGAGTCAGAAGATTTTATCCAATGATTTATATTACCAAAATGAACCAGATTTTAATACTTTTAAAATTCATTCTACTTCTGTTTGTATGCTTCATACCATAGTAGCAAGTCACTGCAAATTTTCATTCTGATTCAAAACAGCATCCTATGTTAATCAGTTAAATGTTTATATTTCTCTTATTGGACGTACCAATTACTTTGATATTATAATTATGATTAGCTGAAAAGATGCTTATTTTAGAGTAATTAGCATACATAGAGTTAAAAAACATAAAATGCAGCATAAATGAGCTCTTTATCTTCTCACAGCAGGTGTATTCATTTCCTGATGCTTGAGGTGATCTAAACAAAGAAATTCATTTTATTAGTCCCATGATTTCTTTAGTCCAATACTACTTATCTTATCCTGTTCAAAGAAGCTGCCAAACACTGCTTAGGCAGTACTAAACAATATGATTTAGCATGCAGTACAGAGGGAGCAGGTTCTCAAATTGCACTTGAAAGTTTCCTTTTCCTTTGTCCGTCTGGGTTATAAGTGCACCTACTGTACGAAGAGGAAAAAGAAATACTGGTCTCTCTTCTTTGTGGGAAAGTGGACAGACCCAAGTATGTTTGGACTCAGGGTAGATGTGAGGGTCCATCAGGCTTTTCCAGCTTTCTGTAGTCATTTGGGAAAGGGAAAACTTTATAGATATGAAATTATAGTTGATTCTTCTACTGTAGTCAAGATATACTTTTATTCCTGAAATTGCTTTTGATTTTAATGTGTCCCTGTTGGGAACATTCCCCTGTGCCATCAGAAGTGAGGGTCCACCACCTCTGAAGAACAGGGTACCCAAGAATGGGGATGGTAGGTGTCATGCACACCCAAGTTTGGTCCTTTGGGACCCAGAAGAACCAAGATTTGGGAAATCTCAGACACTGTATCCTTCCTCTTTCCTCTGAGCTTCAGAGTGTTCTAAAATTACATGATTTCTTGAGGTTTGTGTCACTCGATTAGAACTGGAAGCACTGTGTAATCCATAAAACACCCTATAAGGGGAAATGACTAAATCAATCCGTTTTAAAAACAAATCCCTTGTGTTCTTTTATTATTTTGTTGGGTATTGACATGTTTTGGTAGATTCCAGGTGGAGGAGGTTTAAGAAGGAGATTGTTTCTTAGTTCAGAATAATGGCAGTCCAAAATAATAATACTACTACTAATAATGGCAGACCTTGATTTTAGTCCTTTTTGTTCCCTAACTAGTAATGTGATAGACAATTCATCTAACCCCTTCCCCTCCCTGTGCCCCAGTTACCTCAGATGCCAGAAGGCAGTTCACCTTCCCAGCTTGCTCTTAGTTGTGAGAATAACATAGAAATATTCCTATGCCTTGAAAACATTAAAGTTATGTTGATTACTTAAAACTGTATGGTGTTCAATATGAAAAGATCTAAATGTCCCATAGGAGGAAGTCAGAAAAGCCCTTATGTGTAAAATTAACTTTAAAAAGTATCACAATTGGGACATTATGTCTTTAATTTAAAAGTTTTCTGTAACAGGGCTAAATTTTATACCAGGTTGATTGGGTTCATAGCAAGTGAGTTAGAAATTTGGACTATTTAGTTCATTGGTTTCAGAGGCGTTAAGGGCCAGAATTTAATGTTAGCTGAAGATTTCCTCTTGTTGTGATATTTTAGTCACTGTGATTAAAGCATTCTCTAACAGTCACGGTTTTTCAAGAAGAGGTGGAAACAACAACCATGCTGTCTTGGCAAACATTAGCCTCCCTGAGATACAGTATCTCCCATGGAGTCTCCTGGGGGGCCTGGGGAGGGACCGCTGGTCAGTCAGCTGGGCTCCCTGGAACCAGAGACCTGCAGAGCTGGGCCTGCTTTGCTTCCCACTCATTGTGAAGCCTGAGCCCTATCACTTGACGGACCTGGCAAGGAAATACAGAGGAAGCCAGTGCCCTGCTGGGGCAGAGTGTTCCAGTGTGGTTGGAAAGTTTGAGAAGTGGCCTGGGTGAGAAGAACAAGACCTTATTGACAGGGTTCAGTCCTGGTCAGGCCTGCTTCACATCATCTGTCTAAATAATCACAGCCCTGCGGCAACCCCCTCCCCAACCCCGCCCAGCCCCATGGATCTCTAGCACTTTCACCTGTCTTTTTTTTTTTCTTTAAAACATACTGTACAGCAACACATTTTAACTTTTTATTCCAAGAGAAGTGAAAAGTATAATGTTGCCTCTTTAAAAAAAAAAAAGCAACAAGAAATCTACTTTCCAGGGCTTTTGTTCTTTGTGTAAAATAATAATAAAATAGCGAAAATAAATACTAGTATTACTGGACATACTTTTTCTGTTGAACTGTTTTATTATTCTTTAAGTTATCAGAGTAATGATTATTCTAACATATCCAATGGTAGTAATGGTAAGGAATCCATACCATCATGGTAAGGTCGTGGTCAAAATTGGTCACTTCATTGTCTGATTTAGTTTGTACATTGGGTGTGTAAAAACCAGGCAATTGTGTTAGTATGGTAAAAGGAAAAGAAATATACCAAGTCTTTTTCCCACCAAAAAAACTAGACTATGTCAAGAAGTCAGAAGAGAGTCTGCTGGAAGTTGTAGGACCACCAAATGTGTCCTAGTAGACTCGCCTTGTCACTCCCCCTGAATCTATGCATGACTTCTGCACTAATGGAGTAAACACACACTTGGCAGCCCTGTCGATTTCAGGACCCAAAGGGCATCTCCAGTTCCAGCTTCAGGCCAAGTCCCCATAATAATAAGTCTTGTTTCATTTTTCTTTTTTCCTGGAATATCTGGTAGGAACTTTTGAAACTTCAAGGAATATTTTAAGATATTTCAAACTGAAGGAATGGAAAGAAACCCAGACATCGCCAACTACTTTTAAGAACTTAAAATGGACGGAAGGGGACCTACCGGGGCTAAAAGCAGAAGAGCAATTACAGAATTGGTTCAAAATGTCTACCCATTTAATTTTCTGAGAGAAGCTGCTGACTTTTTAGTAAAATTTCTGAACTTTTGACTCTTACTATATACTTTAATTAGATGACTGTCACACTTTCTTCCCTCTAAAGTGGCATATGAAATACTTTAATGTAAATGTACACCCATTCCCAGAAATTTCAAAAAGAATTATTAAAAACCATTTTTAAAAGAATTCTTAAAAACCAGTTGAGAATCTCTGTGTTTAGTTAGACCCTTCATCTTGATGTAGGGCTTTTAGCTCCATGATTTAAGATTAACACAAACAATGTACTTATTATTTTATAAAAAAGAAACACCATCCAATTTTTGTAATCAAATATTGTGTGTATGTTTGCAACTCTTCCTCTCCCCACCATTTTTCCCCGCCCCCATTAAAATCTTTTAAATCTTTAGTGACTTCCCAATCAGTAACCTTGGTTAAGGGCCAAAGCCCTGTTCTTGCCCAAAAGGGCTCTCCAGGCTCATCTCCACCCCTCTCCCCTTGCCCTCCCCACTCCACCTGTGGACAGTTCTTGTGAGTCCCACACCCTTCATACCTGCCCTGCCCTCTCCCCAAGGTCCCTGTTTCATCCCTTCCTCTGCAATTGAATTTTACAAGTCCCCAGAATTAGTTTTCCTATTTATATTGCCATAACACCAAGGTCTTCTACTTTGCGCATATTTTGCAGATTTCATACAACTAGTAAGTAAGCGGCAAAGCCTAAACCCAAATTTGTCTGACTCTGAAGCTTATGTTGCCCTGTTTCCCAGGATTTCATTTTCTTCCTCTATAAAAATGATAATACAACTCTTTACTGGACTTGTGTGGAGCTCAGATGAAGTAATGTCTGTGAAAATGCTTTGTGAATAGTGAGATTTATTGTCATTATTTTTACGTTAGCTGACGTGATCCTTAGTTTAAGTTCATCTAGTGTATAAATGCTTTTCTCAAAATGCTTACTCTATGCCACCTCCTGTACTAGCCACAAGGAGTCTGACATTTTCCATCTTCCTTCTCTTCCCAGGACGGTTCATATTTGGCTGAGTTCCTGCTGGAGAAAGGCTATGAGGTGAGTAGCTCTGTGAGCTAGTTTAGACCATGGAATCTCTCATTTGCAGCAGCCTTGTGCTTCCTCTACTGCTGTCCACCAGTGTGTGTTTTCCACTGAGACTCTGATAACAAATCAAAATCAGGGAAGAATGTGCCGCTTGGCTTGTAACTGTGCCAGCTCATTGTGCTATTATCTCCTAGTAAGTACTGGTGGCTTCCCCTATTCCTTGGGGTTCCACTGCTTTGCACGCTTCCTGCTTTCTCAGATAAAGCAGCAACTGGTGTCAGCTATTGCTATAAAATTATTAGGGTTTACTTATGATGTAATGCATTACATGAAAAAACCCCACTCACAGTGAAGTCACTTAATTCGGAAATTGTACAGAGTAATAAAAACCAAGCTGATTTTTAACAAGCTTGAATAAAAATTTAAATCTAGAGGTTTTTGCTTTCTAACAGGCAGCCATATGTTTTATGGAAGCTTAAAATTTCAGGCTTGCTTTAGTCGTCATTATTGTCTTTCTCTTATTAAATATTTTCTGCTTTCCTTAAAAGAAACAAAGGTTTTACCTATCACATTTGATATAGGTAAGATGTACATCTTATCTTTTTTTAGGAACACTTTTAAGATATATTTACATGTATATAAATTCATGCTATACAGAGAAGAAAAACTTTCACAGTGACCTATATCCTCTGATCTGCTTTGTGAATGTTTATCTTAATAATTTTCGATCATTTAATTATAAGTATTCCAACTGCAGGAACATTATCTAAAAATGTTTAGTTGGGGCAAATGGAAAATCAACAGCAAAAAATGTGACATTTGAATGTCAAAAGGATTTGAAGAAAAGGAAATTAATTTTTTCACTGTGACTCATCATCTTTTCTGAGAATTAACTTTTAGACTTAAAAAATAATATTGAATATGTTTAACACCTTATATTACTCTTTTCTAATTATCTAGTTCTCATCTTGTAAAAGTATCAAAATAAGACAAATATAAGCATGAAAGTACATATGTACACATATGTTCATATATGTACATTTCTATGATATTGAGAAGATTTTTTATAGAGCTGAGAAGTGGTAGAGTAGATCACAGGTAGTACAAACTAAAAGGGTGTTTGTACTATATTCAGTTTTAATAGTTATTGGCCTAAGTTTTAAGAGTTTGATGTAGTGGAGGATAAGCTATTAAGATGGATCTTATGGTGGTACAGGCTTTTTGTGTCTAGATCAAAATAAATGTGAGAGGGATTTTACACAGAGGCTGCACAGGGGAATTTCTAGAATTATAGCAAGCTGTCCCTGGTTGCTCAAGATCATGAGTGAAAGGACAGGTTAGCAAATTACATACAGTGGAACGAGATGGGGACAAGTAAATCCAGAGGGTCAACATCAGCAGTTTTGGATGAGGAGAGATTTCTAACTCACTGGTTCTCAAACTGGTTGATTCTGTGCATCAGAATCACCCAGAGGCCAAGTTGAGACTCAGATCACTAATTCCGTGGATCTGGGATAGAACCTGAGAATCAGTCTTTCTACTAAGTTCTCAGTTGTTGCTGCTGCTGTTGTGTGGAAACTACGCTATGAGAATCACAGCTACTAAGAGTTCACATGAGATCAGTGATCGGTTTAATCAGTCGTAAGGTGAAGAAGAACAAGGTGCCTTGAGACACTGCAGCTCTGAGCTTTCCTATTATTTTTGAACCTGGTCATTGTATAGGGAATCTCACCAGGCTCAAAGACAACTAGAAACAATATACTTTTGGGTAGCAAAATGCAAGCCAGGAACAAATAAACATTGTGAAGAAGAGCTAAATATGCTATGAATAAGGTGTGTGAGTGCTTCAGTGGTGAATGCTTGCCTTCCATGCGGGAGACTCGGGTTTGATTCCTGGACTATGCAGCGCCCCCCCCCCCCCCCCCAATACTATGAATAGGCTTGATGCTGAGATGGGACTGACTTCTTCCTAGAAGAGAGAGGCTCCTTTTGATTGGCTTTGGTGAGGTCAGGTCAGCCTTTGATTGTGCAAATGGGAAGCCTGGAATACCTGGATAAGCAGTAGTCAACTATAGGAAGACAGGAGGAAGAGGACCAAGTTGAGAGGGAGGCAGCAATAGTGGGTGGCATAGGCAGAAACGTGCCTTGTATGTAAGATTAGCATACAGCACCTAGATATACTGCTTTACTTTTTCTCTAATCAAAAAAGTGAAATATAAGAGCTTGGCTAACCTCAATGCAAAAATAAACTTTCAATTACAACTTGGAAAGGAATAGTACAATTTAATTGATTGACTAGTAATGGTTAGCTGCCTTGTATGATTCCGTACATGTTTAGATCCCTAAAGCTATTGAGTCTGGTCATATCTGGCCTATCAACCACCTTAGTGTAAGGGACATGAAATAATAGTCCAGCTGCCCAGGAAGCCACACAGTGTGGTAGAGAAAAGCATGCAGACTCTGGGATAGACGCCTGTGTTCCAACCATCCTCTGGCACTTTTTAGCCATGCTGCCTTGGGCAAGTGACTTAACCTCCCCAGGACTTAGCTTCCTCTGTAAAACAGGGATAGTAAGTGGACTTATCACTTAAGGTTATACTGAAGGTTGAAGTGAGATGGTGCATTGAACACACCAGAGCTAGGTGGGATCTGTGGGGTTTATTGATACAGGAATGACATAGTGATGTGATGAGCTGGGTGGATTCAGATTTTGTAGGAGGTGCATTAGTATTGCTGAAAGGCAGGCATGTTTTGCTGCCTAAGATCCTAGATGTGTGTGCATGCCTTTTCATTGTAAGGGTCAAAGGAAAACCAACAGAAATGAAACTTTTTATGAAAGCATATTTTAGTTTTATCCTATGCTCGCACCATTGCTAGCAGATAGTCAACAACATATTTTGTACCCATTCTGCAGAGTACAGAGGGAAACCAGAGAACAAACACAAAGTTGAGCTATAATTTTTCTGAGAATATATGAAAAATCTGTATTCAATAACTTGGTAACAACTTGTTTGAGTTTGCTAGGGCTGCCATAATACAGTACACCAGAGATGAACCAGTTTTAACAAAAGGGATTTATTTTAGTTAGAAATTTATATTTCCTTGGAGGAAAGGCAGCTAGCTTTCATCTGGGTTTCATCATACGACAATGTCCTCTAGCCCTTTCTCACACAGCGATGTCCACTAGCCCTTTTCCCCAGCTTCTGTGCTCAAACAGCTTTCCCTGGAATGTTTCCTCTCTGTATCTCCAGACATCAACTGTGTTGGCTCTGAGTGCTGAGGTGTGCTGAACTGCTGAGCTTCACTGAGCTATTGTTCTCTTCTGACTCCTCCTTTTAAGCCTCCAGCAAATTAAATTAAATGCCACTCATTGTAGAAAGCACTCCCCTTAGCCTACTGCAGATGTAATCAGCCACAGATGAAATTCGTGTGCTGATGATTTAAGTTCACAGCAACAGAACAATTGGGCACCATCACCTGACCAAACTGATACCTGAACCTAACTACTACACAATTATAATAGAGCATATCAGAATTCGAAATAAAAAAATAAGTATATTGTGAGTTTTCTTTCCCTTCCCTTCCAGAAACCATAACACCTCCTTTGGTGTGGAGTGTTGAGAGAATGAAAAAAGAAATGGAATATAAGGATCATCAGATTGCTATTTCTGGCAGATGACTTGTTAGCACATGAAGTTCTTATATGTCCTTTCTCGATCTTTAACAAACCTTGAAGGCTATGAATGTCTTTTTTTTTTTTCCTGAATGGTTGGTTATTCCAGACTTCATGCTTCAACTTAAAAAGCAAAACTTTTTTTCATGGATTTCATTTTGATCTGGACTGACTGTCAGCCGGATTGAGAAAGTTCACTCCTTACCATCACCACACATTAGTCACACAATCTCAGACAATTCCTTACTCTGTAGGGGAGGAATCATACGAATAAGTCTACTGTGAAGATTGCATGATTATAAGGTTTAAAAAAAGAAATAAAAATAGAAAAAAGATTAAATTATTATATATATATACACACACACACACACGTACACACACATATACACACAGCAGTGTCTGGCACGAGGTCATCTCTATGTAATGTTAGCTGTTGATATTACCTAAGTAATCTGTACTTTTCAAAAGGTGCAGGACGTTCAAAACCTCTGGGAGGCATCCTTGCCTCCACGGGAAATGCAGATACTAAGAATTTGAAATGCAGTGATAATAATTTTCCATTGTCTTGATTGGACTAAATAAATAAATTGTCTTGATTGGACTAAATATATTACTTAATCTGATTCTAGCTTCTGAAGTCACACCTGACATTGTTTTGACCTTGAAAGAACCTGAAATTTTCCTTTTCATTATTACATTAAGTGGGCATGAAATTTGTTTGTCAAAACATGCTTTTCCTTTTTTTTTTTGGCTGCATGGTCTGGGAATCAAACCCGGGTCTCCTGCATGAAAGGTGAGCATTCTACCACTGAACCACCTGTTCCGTTTATTTTAATAGCTCAGTTTTTCAGGATTGTAACTTGCTTTTGAGCTGCTGTAATTTAATAAAGAGTTTGATTTAGTTTGTATAAAGTCATATTCAGCTCATTTATCTTTTCATTTGGTTTCCTAACTCCCCCTCTTCTCCCCCACACCCCAAATCCTGATAAAAGCAAACAAAGCACCCTATATACATCCCTTCTGTAGAGAGAAAGCCACTAATCTCAAATTATTAGCTGAATTATCCAGTTTGCACACATTTTGGCTGGCCTTAAAGTTTGTATTTCACCTGTCTCTGAAGCAGACAGACTCAGTTTTCACTATGTCTTACATTCTTATAATATATTCTTATATGATATTCACACTTGCTGTCACAGATTTAGCATTTGGCAGATCTTTCTTTCCCTAGTATACACATCCCAAAAGTTGGGAGTGTGGAGAAATTAAAACACTTTTTTTTTTGCCTGGGCAGGCAACGGGAATTGAACCTGGGTCTCAGGCATGGCAGACGAGAACTCTGTGACTGAACCACGGTCACACCTCCCACCACTTTGTTTTTATATTAACAAAAAACAGCTAGTGCTTAATTAATGCTTTTGGTTATTAATATGACAACAAAGCCTTGTTTATTTATTTGATGTAACTTTGAGAGTTGTCTGATTTTCATACTGAATCCCTAAACATCATTTAATTTTTATCAGAGCCTTTTATATTTATACGCAGTATTTATATGGCATTTCTCTATGCTTTGGGCTATTAGAATACATGACTTACCCAGAATCCGGGAATCGAGAGTCAATAGCTGAAATATCATCATCATCATCATCATCATCATTATCATTATCATCGTCAAAGTTAAATGATCAGTTTTTTGGGAGGGTAGTTGTATGGACTAGGAATCGAACCTGAGTCTCTCGCATGGAAGATGAGCAATCTACCACTGATCCACCTGTGCACCCATAAATGATCAGTTTTTAAAACAGGTATCTCTTTCTCTCCAATGAAACGCAACTCTACTTAAATCTGAGAACACTGTATTTCAGAAATGATTTTGGTGATAAACACCAGTTTGTTAAACATAAGTACCTATGTGAACTTGCTTTTTATTAAAGAAAATTTATTAAATGTGTAGAGTAATTTAGCTTTACATTAAGTAACAACTTGAAAATCAGAGACTATGAAGTAGAATATAAGTCCTAAGATTAGTATTTTCTCCCTAAGATTAGTTTTTCTCCCTAAATTAAGAGATAAATATAGCCACATCTTGATTTAATGTTTCCTAGATTTTAATATTTGGCTCCTAAAATGTCAGCAAAGTTTGTGATATTCCCTTCTTGAAAGATTTTCACATTTACTTCATTTTCTTGAATTTAGTTCTTTTGGAAAATAGTGTCAATGAGTGCTTTTCTCTTTGGCTAAAGCAACTAACCATCAGAGTTATAAATTGTAGCGTAATTGTGGGTATGTTGTATCCTTTGCGTGAGTCAGTTTCTTTTGTATACCATATAAAATGATGATGACATTTTTACTTAAAAGAAAGTCTTAGGCACTAATAATTCCCTCCCCCTTGCATTTGTTATATTTGAATCGTGCCAAGGATTAATTTTGGTTCAAAATAGATGGAAAATGAGTGAGTCAAAATATGGAAGCATATTTGGCTACAAATGAACCTACCCATTTAGAAGGAACATTTCTAAAATAAGTCAAGAATTAAAACCACTACCAGTAGAACTGGCGCTTCGGCCACTGGTGACATGAGTTGGTATTAACATTGGCAACATCTGGGAGCAATCTTGACACAGAAGGAAGTGGGATCAGGTCTTGAACAATATCTCTTATGTATCAGGCACAAATAGTCTTTTCTTCAGTATCAGGCAGGTATGTATTTGTGTTCCAACTCCTTTTTTTTCTTTCACACTTAATCATAGTTCAATCAAAGATAAAAGTTTTTTTTTTAATCTCCTCATATGAGTTTTCTTACTCAATAGTACATGAATCTTCACCGTAACCTATGTTATTTGGCTTTCTGACTTTTCCATATAGCTGCATATTAACAACTGCTTTCTGATTATATCTGTGGACCCAAAGATACATGTATTAAATGCAGGAGGCAACAACTCTGAGAACACAAAAGATGTGGTGGCATCAGGGCCCCCTTATGCTGGGCTAAACAGGCACAAGGTGATTTATTCAGATAGGACCTCGCGTGTCTGTCTTCAGTTTCAAACTGAAGAGGTATGTTTTGTCAGCTGTAATACTGTGAGTGGGTGTGATTGGAAAAGAAGACATTTGAATATCTATACCCGAGCATTGATTCTGAAATAAAAGAATTATCTAATTACTTTTGTTATTGGAAATAAAAGCAATAAGGAGAAAGATGGAGGTAGGGTGTATGTGATTGATGGGCAGTCTTGAGGAGACTGGAAATTAAGTAGTAGAGCTATGTCTAATTAAAAAAAATAATTTTCCCTTAATAAACAAAGGATTTTTTTTCATAAAGCTACACATTAGCTAAGGAACTCCTGAATTGCTTATTAGTTCTCACTATACAATTACAATTTACTTTTATCTTTTCACACTGTAAAAACCCAGGTCCATGGAATTGTACGACGATCCAGTTCATTCAATACAGGTCGAATTGAACATCTGTATAAGAATCCCCAGGGTCATATTGAAGGAAGTAAGTAATTTTCTTTTTCTAGAATCTCTACTGTAACTTCCTATATTATCATAAGGTATTTTCTAATGTGATTCTTTTCAAAGCCCATCAATCACATTTATTTACCCATGAGTTATCTGCGTTGAATGTTGTCTGTCTGCTTTCAGAACCCTTCATTGCTGGATATTTTAGGCTGTGGTGTCCTCTTGGTTAGAACTGTTACAAGCAGAGAGCAAGAACAGTAATGTCTTTGATCAGCCTTCTCTAGGTGTCCCTATTTCCTCAAGTAAAATCAGTTTCATATTGATAAGACACTTGTTGTTTTTTTTTCCAGCTGGTCTAATTTAGTCAAGGAAAACAGTTTTTGTATGCTTAATTTTTAAAAATAAGTTGTAGATTCAGGTGAAAAAAAGATGGCAATTGCATTTTAATTGCTTTACAGATTATTGTCAATATTTGCAGTTGTTTATTTTTGCTAATAAAATGGCCTGTATGTACCTGTGCAGTTTACATAGCAAAGCTTCAGTGTCTTCTCATTTGACGCTACAGCACCTTCCCAGGTTGTGAAGGAGACCATTTTACAAAAGAGGAAATGGGGGCAGAGAGAAGTTGTGACTTTATCAAGGTCATATACCTAGGAAAAGGCAGAGCTGGAACTAACACACAGGGTTTTTAACTCCAAGTTCAGTCTGAGTTATTCTTTCAGTTTTTCCAGTTTAGGAAGGATGATACAGTTGAAGAACCTTTGAATATCTGAAGGTTTGGGTTACTTGTACAAGTGGTAATATCATCAGGAAGTCGATCCAGTCCAAAGAAAAGGCTTTACACCTTAATATTTAAATTAATAAATGCATCCTCCTTGAAATTTAGTTTTTTTGCAACGCGCAGAATACTGCTGCTACTGGATCTAGAAATAGATCAGCATTTTGTAAAATGATGAAAAGATTGTTAGCAAGTCATCCATCTCTATGTTAAATTCTTACATTAATGAAGTTAGGGTATCTGCTTAGATTTAGGATTTGGAATAGATTAATTGTCCTTTAGTCAATTATGTCACTATATCAGGCATTTCATGGAAGTTTGGATATTGATGTTTAGAAAGAACTTAAAAATTGCTAGGTGAAAGCATCTGAACAAATGCAGAGCTGTATTATAGATTTCTTTAGAGTGTGTGCACATTATTATAAGATTTTCTTTGTCTGAATTCTTAAGTTCACTCTCATGTGACACATTTTACAATCACCTGGGAGCTTATGACTGTTGTATAACATCTGTCATAATGATATTGAGATATTTTAAAAAGTTAATCTGAGTTGAACACTACAAATCCTATATAGATACAGGCAGCATATATAAATATCTTTCTACTGTTTAGATTCTTTAAAGATGATAGTTACACTCTCCTACTCCAGGGCTATCAGATATAACATTTCCATTTTGACCCTGATTTTCAAACTTTCAAAAGATTCATTTCAATGTTGATATTTTAACAAATGAGGCTTATGTTGTTTTTGGCTGTCTAATGGTATGTTTTTGAATCCTGAAGACATGAAATTGCACTATGGTGATCTCACTGATAGTACCTGTCTTGTGAAGATAATTAATGAAGTAAAACCTACAGAGATCTACAACTTAGGAGCCCAGAGCCACGTAAAAGTAAGCAATTTTCATTATCTCCATTTGTCTGGCTGTGGCTTTGAGGTATTCTGTATTTTAGTTTTTTCTGCTGCTTCTTGACATTACTATGCGCTGATTTTATTCTTCAAGTTTAATTGTCACTTTTAATTTGGATATTATTACATCCTGATAGAAATGCTAACAACATTTAAAATGTGTATTCTCTGTTATGGAACAATCTACTAAATTCTTACTACTAACATTAAAATAGCAGTATTCATTTAATTTAGCTTGATCCTGAGCCCTACTTCAATGTGCTTTCTGCCATGGCACATCGCATTGTGAATGAAGTGTTCTGTTAAAATGTTTGAAGATGGTACTCAATAGAATATGAATTTTTAGTAGTGATTGATATTACTGACTGAGATATTACTGACCGAGAGAATAATATATTCTGATTCCCAATAATATGTTAAGATTAGCTGAATTTGTTTTTTTTTTTTGCGTAGTAGAAGTCATTGTAAGAAGAACTCTATAGCCTCTTTTCTCCTCACTGTGATGTAGCTCATGTTGACTTGCTTTCCTTTTATTCAGAAACTCTGGTTGCTTATCTAAATTTATATAGATTGTGATTCTAGAACAAATTGCAGTAATCTGAGAAGCCCATCTCCAGGGTTTTAAGAATCGGTTTAATTCAGCTTTTCCTTGCTGTGTCCTACTGCTCACTTGAATAAGTGAGACCTAAAGCAAGAGATGATATGAGTTCTATCTAGATCTTTATTCAACCCAGATAATTAGTGGAGTTTAGGAATAAAAGTAAATAACACTTATTAAACAGTGAAAAAAGCCCAAGAAAATCTATGAGCATTTTTTGTTGCCTAATGAACTAATTCAGCAATCATATTTCAAAGAAAGCATTTAAGCCGATTTGCTGTTTCTCCATATCCCAGCTTTAGGCAAAGTAGAAGCTATGTCTGTTATAAATATCTCTGCTCATTTAAGGAAGAAGTGATAAAGTAGATCAAATGAAATCAGATGTCATACCAAAAATATAGGGGCAAGCCCAGTCTTATAATTAATATTAAATATAAAAATTGAATTGTAATTCCTTATAATACATTTTCCTCTAAAATATTAACCTTGAAAGATGACCACATATATCAGTCAACACTTCTTATCTGCCTGTGCCATCTATAAAAATTTTTTTCCTCATTTTTAATCTATGATGATTCTGTACTATATCCAGATTTAAAATGTAGGCTGTGAAATGTCTTTAGGTTAGAGTAGAGCTGTTTTTTTCTAATAGGTTTTAAACCTGTTAGAAATTGTATTTCTAACAGTTTGTTATTTTCTCAATTTGTAATTGTATTTTCTCAATTTGAAAGGGTGCCTAATGCATTCTGTGTCTTGAGATTATTACTACTTTTTTTTCCTATAGAGAAGGAGCAACTCTCTTTATCACTCTAGGAATGAAGACTTTATTTTCCATAGTTGAAACAATCAGTCCATCTTAAAGTTTTAATTCATCTGGGTGCTTTTTTTATCTTCCTGAACAGCCATGAGAGTGTCTTCCAGACAAAACAGAATGCTTTGGAATGAATGCTCTGTTATTCAGTTTCTTTTAGATTAAGAAGTTTCCTTTGTGATGTAGATAGTTTATCACCTCTAGAAACTATGAATTGGCAAGGTGGGAAGATGCAGGAAATTTTATAAAGGTTTATTTATAGAACAATTCCCTCTGTCATTTTAATATTGAAAGAGCCAGTCTTTTCCCTTTCTCCAAAATGTGTTTGTAGTTCAAAAATTCTATCTAATTTCTTTGCTTTCAGTCAACGTAGTAATATTTGCTTATCATTCTGGAGTGGTTGTAAGTATAGAAAACATAAGAGATTGAGTTCAGCTCTTTCTAAGTTGCTATGTATGTAAAGTCTTTTTTAAATTATGTTTTGCTTGCTTTTTCTAAAGATGGGATTATGGGAAGGTTAGGTTTGTAGGTCATTTTATCCTTTAACAAATATTTGTCTAGTGCAAGGTATCATGCATGGTACAGTGTGGAGACACAGGTATGTAAAACCCACTTGTGCTGTGGAGGATAAACTATAGTGGCAGTAATGATGTGATGAGTGCTCAAATAAGGCACAAATACTTTTGAGTCTTTAGAGGAGAGCAAGAGAGAACTGTAGTCGGAAGAGGTTCTGGATGGAGTCAAGGGGGAAGTGACTCTGGATCTGAGTTTTGAAGAATAGGGAGGAAATTTACAGACACAGTTGGGGTAAACTGTTAATTGAGTTGGTGGTAGTAACAAAAGGGCAGGAGTTAGAAGTGAGAAAACTATGGGCATGTTTGCAAGGAGTGAGTGTTCTGGATAAGCAAGCTGAGAAGGCTGGTAGGAAGTTGGGCTGTATTTGAGTGACCGTTATAAGAATTTGAACAGGGGAAAAGTACATTCAGAGAAGAATTTTACTGGCAGGATAGAGAGAAGAGGTAGGAAGCTGTTGAATAGAGATGACAGCATGAGAAATGGAAAAAAGAAGGATTAAACAGAATACCTTGTAGGGCTAGACTCCTCTGCTGACTAGATGTGGTAGCCAGGGAAGAGGGAAAGCTGATGCTGTGTTTTCACGCACAGAGGGCCAGGCAGTTCATAGCACCAACACTAAATATAGGCTTTTCAAAGAGGGACTGTTTTGGGGTGGGGAAGGGGAAACGAGAAAGTCACTGTTAGATAGATTCAACTGGCAGTTCTGGATGGACATTTGGGAAAAGCAGTTCATCTAGTAGTTTAAAATGTTATTAGCAGAGAGGCCCGGCTTTCCAGAATATCAGTTAGTTCCATCTCCCTATCCCATGTTATTGACAGCCCCTTCCAACATGAAAAAGTTAGAATGGCCATAGCCCAAATACCCCTAAAGAGAGGGAGAAAGATCAAAGGTAATGATAGAATTATACAGAGAAGGTAGGGTTTTAGCAAATGGGTACGATTGCTGAATCATTATATTGATATTTCTTTTAGTCTCCGGTACTTAGATCAGCTAGAAGTACAAACCTAAAATTGTGGAATTGTAACCCACACCGAACTCTGAAATCTCTTCTACACCTAATTGTTGCGATATACTTTGAAATTTATTGCCTTTTTGTATATGTTATTTTTCACAAAAAGGAGAAGGAGGAGTGTTACAGAGAAGATAGGATTTAACAAATGAATATGACTACTGAATCATTATATTGATATTTCTTTTGGTCCCCAGTGTATTGAGCAGCTAGAAGAAACTGGAACTGTAACCCACACCAAACTTTAAAATCTGTTCTGTAACTACTTTTTAAAACATACTTGGAAATGTATTACTTTTTTTCTGCATATGTTATATTTCACCAAAAAAATGTTAAAATTTTGTTTTTAGGCTTGAGAGAGGTTTGGGGTATAGAGATGCAAATTCATCTGTTTGAGTATTTGAGAAAGGGATAGAAAACTGAAGATCTAATCTTGGGGAACAGGGCTTTTAGAGGGTGGGAGGAGAAAGAGTAGCCACAGGAAAGAAGGAGATGGAGAGACTAGAGGATGGAATCATGTCACAGATATCAAGGATTTGGGACCTGTCAGCAGTGCTGGATGCTTCAGATAAGTCATGGAAATGAGGATCAGGAAAAGGCTTTTGGCTTTGGCAGTTGGAATAACTTTGTAACTTTTACCAAGAGTATCTTAGTGATGTGATAGAATGAATTAAAGCATAGGGATTTAGAAGTTCAGTGGTTAGAGAGAAATGTAAATCAAGTGTATTCTTTTCTGGAAATTTCCTGAATAAGATAGCGAAAGCTTATGTCAGTATCACCTGTGGGTGCTGGGCCTGTCCTCACTTTCTGATTCTAGGTCTAGGGTGGGGTCTGAGACCTTGCATTTCTAGAACATGTCCAGAGGATATCCGGTAATGCTGGCCTGAGGACCCTACTTTGAGAATCACTACTTGAATATTTCAGGTTTCTTGACTTATCTATATATAATATATTGCCTTCAAGGCATCCTTTTTAGGTCTTCTTCTTTTAATGTAGCAATGTTTGAATGTGGGGATAAAATAATTCTTACTTGGCAGCATGCAATCAAGAAGGATAAGAATGGAAAGAAGCCAAAGAGACTCCAATGCGTATTTATACCAAAGTTCTTCACATTCAGAAATCGTTTTTTTTCTAAGCAGTTCTGTGTAGTATGTAAGAATAAATGTCAGTTATAACTAGGATTTTAGTATTTTAGAGAAATAGTATGATTACAATCACTGTTAGTGTAACCTTTAAATGCCCGTGTTCCATACCACTATTTATGCTGTGATCTAGTAACAGATTGATTTTTAGTAAGGAAAGAGTGAATGTGGGGTAGGGGACTGGCATGATGACAGTGGAGTGATAACAAATAACAGCCTGCTCTCCTCCCAGCTTCCTGGGGCACTTTATTCCCTGACCACTCCAAGGTGCTGTGCATTAGGTTTCAGTTGTCTGTCTGTTTTCCTCTCAGGTTGTTAGGTAATTAGGAAGGAGAATATGTATTTTCTTATTTATAACTGACATCTCTATACTAATTAGCTTTGTAGGATTTCCTATATTCATAGACAATGTGGTTTTTTTTTTTTAACAAAAGAAACATTCTTTCTGGAAGTGAAATGCTTGCAATAAGGTTAATTCAAATAAATTTCTTCATATTATTATTTGGTTTGGTGCTTTTTTGAAAGGATGTTCTAATATTAGCATGTTTTGTGTTTAATTTTGAAACCGTGACTTCTAGACTGGGCATTGTTTGTGTTGGCTTCACTTTGTGCAGGATAAAGTCTCCTATCACTCTCACTTCCAGTTAATTTGATGTGGGCTATGGAATGCTAAAAGTAAGGAAAATTAAATAATAGGAAGTTGGTCTGGTTTCCTGTAGGAAACCAATGAAGATGAAATTGGTTCTTGGAATAAACCCACAGCAGTCTGGGAAATACTGACTGAAGACATTTTTCTGAATCATAAACAGAAAAAATTATGACTCATGAAGTAGGTCATTGAAAGGCTGATTTGATCTTATGTGGGAGAAAGTGAGAGATGACTGAAATGTACTAGTTATTAAAAGCAGTTAAACCTAGCATGATGATATCACCCAAGTAGGAACAAATTATCCAATATGTAGTCCTGCCCATTTTGTTGAAGAGAGTGTTTGGGACCCTGCTTTTTTTTTTTTTTTTTTTTTTTTTTTTTGTGGCGAGGGGTTTTGTCAGTGATAGTTTTCAGTGGTTTTTGTTTAATTTTTTTTCTGTTCAACCTTCACTATTGTTATGTTTTAGATTTTTCTATCATTTCTAACTACTTTGTTGATAATTTTATGTCATTCATGAAGTCGGTGTTGTTTTAAAACCTTCTTTATACAGTGAATCGAGTCCAGTGTTACTCTCTTTCTTCTCACAATATCATCTTGGAATTGCCTTGTTTTTCTTTCCAGAGAAATGAAAATTTTATAGTCATGGAACTTAGAGCTGGAAGGTGCTTTAGAAATAATTTAATTTGAATTCTCATTTTTGCAAATGAAGTTACCTGCTCAAAGTTATACATCTGGTTACTGGCCAATCAGGGGAGTAGAACTCAGGTCTTCGTATTCTATAATGTATTTTATTTATTTATCTAAGAAAAAATTATCTCTACTGGTAATAATTGTAATATAAGAACATGTAGAAGAGAGGGGTTGGATAACTTACCGGATTGGGAGGATTGCATTTTTTGGCTGGTTAGTGCCTGATTAACCCAGTTTTAGAACAAAATAGAATTGCAGCAATGTGGCCCTTTACTGTGTATTCGTAACAAGGGTATGGGGTTATTAAACCCAGGGCAAAACCTCAGAGAATGACTGTTCTTCTGTGTGCTTGGTCATCCATGTATTTTGGATCCTGGGGAGCCTGCACAAGGTGAATAGAGCAGGACAGTGAGGAAAAGGCCAGGAGCACAGCTATTGCTATTAGAATAAAGAGGGAGTGGGCCAAGTAGAGACCTGTCAGAGTATCGTTTCATCATAGGTTTAGGTCTAGCCCCATATTCCACATAGCTCTATTTTATACTTCATTATGTCCAGTTGTGTAACCATCACCATATAACCTATCTGTTTAGCTAGTTCCTTTTACCAGGTCCTGTGCCCACAGCATGTGGGGCGGGGAGGTGGTGGGGAGACACAGAAGGAAATACATGGATGCAAAACATTTTGATGGGTGTTGTGGGAGAGCAGCAGGCACTGTGCTTGGGGCAGAGAGAAGGAACATGTTCACGAGAGACCATAGGGCAAGGTGAGGGTTTTCAACTCAGGGGTGCATTCGCAATTCGTGGGGCACATTCTAAATTCAGGACTTCTGATCCAGAATCTCTGGGGAGGGACCTGTCATGACCAGTGGTCCAGAACCACACTTAGGGGCTTTCCATAGGCTCTGATCCTGGCTCTGTCACATGCTGGCTGTGTGATGTGGGGCAGGGTACCCAGCCTTTGCCTAAGCCTCCGTTTTCTCATCTACACACTGACTACTGCTTGGGATGTGGTTTCTTTTGACATGCTTCTACCCATGGACTTTTTGCACTGGCACATGATTGTGAAACTCTTTCCCTGGTGTCCACCAGTCTCATGCCCTCAACTTCTCACAGGGGATTTCCTGGATATAATGATCCAGCTGCATCATGAGGGAGTGGTCTAGCAAATGTGTGAGGTTGGGAAAGGGCAATGGGAATGGACATTAGGTACTCTGCCTCTCCATTCTAAACCCAGGTGCTCTCTGCTCATTATTCAGGCTAAAGTGAGGCAGATTATCCAGTGAAATGGATGGCTCAGGTTACCTTGTGAACCAGTGAGCCATTCCGTTTTGCTTCTGCCTGTGAGGGAGGTCAGCTGTTTCCCATGGCTGCTGTTTGAAATTATTTGCAAGAATGTTTCCCTCATTCAGAAGCCTGTAGTTCCAGCCACTTAAATGTTAACTTGTCATGACATATTATAAAGGGAAATGATATTTTGGATGCTTTGTTATTTATTAATTGGAGCCATAGAATTCTGAGGGGAAAGAGATCTTGGTGGTGAGCCAGCTCCAGCCTCTTATTTCCCCAAGTGCCTTGCCTTCGACTTCCAGTAGGTAAGGGGCAGAGCTGATTATTTAGACTAGAGCCTAGAGCTGATACCACTTGGTTTTCTTTTTTCATAACACTAAACTGAGAACAGGTATCATTGAAATATGAGGGGGTGATAATGCCAAGACTCTGATGTTTGAAGTTTCACCTCTTTTGTCATCCTACCATTTACTATAGTAAAACAAATTTTGGTGTAAAAAGTAGGTTTGAATTGAAAACATTCTTTTTTCCCTTAGTGAAGGAAGCTGGTTATAATTAATACCATATGGGTAATGATTACATATTAAGGAAGATCCCCAAATACTATAGTACAAAGTAGAATTTTAGCACATCAGTGATCCTAAAATGAAATTAGTATATAGGGAAAAAGAAACCCACAGTGCTAACTCAGCAAGAATAATTAAAATTTTGGTTAGGATAGTCAATTCCATTCAATATAAAAATTTTTATATTTTATAATGAGTGCTTATACAGTGCTAGTTTGTAAATGCTATGGGAGGCTAATAATATTTGCTACTCATGGAATCGGAAAGATTGATGGCTTGATAATTAGACTGAACAGTTTCTTCTGATTTGCATCATTAATTTTTTTTTTTTAGGAAATTGCTGAGCCAGTTATATGACTATAGTATCAGTTAACCTATTTTCTAAGATTGTAAAAAATACTTTCTTTTAAATACTACAGATACATTTTTGTTCACATATTAGTGTACACAAATTATGCCTCCATATTGGGTCTATGAAGACAATGTATTTTACTTAGTGAATTTATAAAGTTTTATAGCCTTTTATACTTTATGAGGTTTAAAATGTATTCTTAATCATCATGTAATTTTTGTTTACTCTCAGGGCAACATAAAATCACTGTAGTTTGTTAGTAAATTATTAATGTTGAAACTATGAAAGTACAATAGGGGCAGAATGCTTTACTTAGTGCAAAAGTGAGTGTGACTTTGAGAACCTGAAAATTAATAACCTGTATTTGTGTTTAGACCTAATATCCATGTATACTATAATGTATCTGTTCTGGAAGAATTAGCTCCCTTACTGGTGAAGTGAGTAGGTAAGTTGAACAAATATTGGGTACATTTAGCCACTAGATAGTTTACAGTCCTCTAGTGCTCAAGCAGAGCTGCATTTGTACCTGTTTATTTTGCTATAGAAATGCCCATTTCTTCCTAACTGATCCTGCTGTCCTCTTACCTGGGCAAGCACAGTCCCTATGACATTTAATAAAGTGATGACCACTTTTGTTTGTTACAGGGCAAAATTGCAATATAAACCTTTCTCATTTTATGGTTTAATGTTTAAGTTTACAATGTATAAGCTCCATTAATATCAGTATGGCTAGTCAGTTCCCTGGTTCTTAAGCAGAAGTTTAGCACTTTTTATCTTATAATCATGAGGGTAAGGAGGGAGTGCATATTGTTGGTGGGTGATTGTGTGTCATCTGGCTCAAATTTTTCGTGGAAGCCTGTTATGTATTTGAGCAATTGAATTCAAATCTTAAGCCACTTAAAAACTCCTTTATAGTCCATTAAGGATTTATATGAGAAAGAACACTCTATGAAAGTTCTCCTCTCCTTGTTCAAACAGATTGTTCTGTTTTATTAGATCTAGGTGGTATTGTAATTTTGATAACAGCTAATAATGTTTGGAATTTTGCTTATAATTAGCAGACCACACAAAGTTATGTTTGTTGGGTTTTACGCCATTAGTACACTTACAATAGCAACTTATTTACTAAATAAAATCCTATATATTATTTTCTGCTTATGGAGCTAAAATTAATGCACCTAATTAAATGCCCATGCTTACCTTAATATCCGTTTATAGATATATTTTTAAACACAAGTGGTAAACAAAGAGTAAATCAGCGAGGGTATTGTGAAGCTTTTTGTTTTTGACTTTAATGATGAATGGAAAACTTTTTAGAATTTCCGGTTAGATTAGAATATGTAATTAGCATACATCAAGATGCAGAAATTAAGTAATACCTTGTATAGTTACCACTGTTGGATATATTTGCCCCTACCCACCCAAAAAAGATTGTAAAAATTTAAGAAATTAAACTTAACTTCTCTTTTTTTAAATACCTAATAGAGCTTGACATAAAAAAAATAATTATCTGATTACCATTTTAGCCTTATAGTAAAAGTTGGAGTTTGTAA
Source organism: Tamandua tetradactyla (assembly GCF_023851605.1). NCBI lineage: Eukaryota > Metazoa > Chordata > Mammalia > Pilosa > Myrmecophagidae > Tamandua > Tamandua tetradactyla. The sequence continues at coordinate 3,753,869 of NC_135351.1, read as the reverse complement.
ATTTTTTTCTTAAAGTTAGATGCAGTATGATAAAATGAAACCCTCTTTATTTCAGATAAATTTAATATATGAAAAATTTTCTGTTAATTTCTACCATAAATCATCAATTGCATACCGTACCTGTGCTGACAAGGAATAAATTATAAGAAAATTGTTTTAATTTTTCAGATTTGTATTCTTTGAAATGTATACCGTCAGACATTAGTAGGTATTATGGTACTGTTTTTTTGTTATAGTGGCATAATGTGTGCGTTGTTTGGAGATGTTAATTTAAAAATCATCTACAGTGAATTTGAATTTGCCTTATTTATGAGTAAACTATGCATAAAGGCTTGGTTTGGCATGTTAAATTATGTTAAGTTGGTCATTGAATTAGTTTAGGCCAAGAATTGCTTAGAAAAAGTTGTCAACGCAGGTAGTTGTAGTGTTAAGGATTAAAATAAATATTTACCTGAGGTTAAACCATTGTCTTGATAGTAGTTGTGCATTTGTTATAAATGGCAGTTGATATAGAGTGTGCAACTAGTTTGAGCTTTTATTATTTGGTACATTAGGGAATAAAACCTTTTCCTTACTGAGCCTCCTTTCCATTCTCACCCCCATAGATTTTATTGATGTCAGTTTTTTTTTTAACAAGAAAGACCCTTTTTGAAATTTGTGGTCTTGACAAAATAAACTTTTAAGGAGTATATTTTAGGATTATTAACACACATCAGTAAGTCCTGATTATAAATATCAATCTTTGCCTTTACTATGTGAATTAATTGTTAAATGCCAGAGTAGTAGACAGATTTTATTTTTAGGTTCCCATATGGATTCACAGAGGAGTGTTGTCAGGACAATTCAGAACCAGTATGGTCAGTGCTAACGGGGAGACTTAGAGGGTCTCTAGCATGTTCTTAGATAATTCCCCATTTTCTCTAGCAAAAAGCCTCCCAGTGTTTGATAGTTGATTATTAGAACACAGTATTTGAAATGTCGGTTGTTTAAATTTGTTTGTTTTACATTTAACTTTATGTTGAATATTATAAAGGTGTTTTGGCTCAGTGATCATTTCACCATATTTAACATAATATTCAGATTGCAGTTTTATAAAAATTAACGGATTTGATTGAAATTATTTACTTAAGGGACTTTAAACTTTTCAACTTTTTCTTGTTTTGCATTTTCTTTTTCAATCATAAATCCATAACTCTTTCCTAAAATACAAGTTACCATATTAGCTAAAACTTATCAACAACAGTAGCAGAAATAAAACATATTGCTCTTTGTTTTTGTTAAATAATATTACATTTAATAATGTACCCTCAGCATTCTTTGTAAAGTTACCTTGCTGAGAAAGAAATAGAAATTCCTGATCAGTTTATGTGTTTTGGTGAGGAAGCGAATTATCCTGAAGCTTCCCTCTTTATCTGTCTGGATTAGAGGTGGAATTTTTTCTAGATAGAGGGAACCGAGGAAGTTTCTGGGGCATGGAAGAGTGTTGTGCTCTTTTATACACATAGATGGCAGCAAAGTGTTATGGACAATAGAAGTCCAGCTTCATATAATGAAAGATGAGTGACAGCGTAAACTGAGTTGTATCAACGTAGCTTTGTATGTCCTGCAGTTAGACATGAAATAAGAAAGCAAGCTACTATTGATAACCCAAGAGTATAGGAGAATGAAGAAGGCTGTGAGAAGCTATAATTCATTGAATTTCTGGACAGATCCAGGTGGGAAAACGTAATCTTTTAAGGTATGTCATCTACTCATGCAAGATTGAAATCAACTAAGATAATATGCATGTCAAAACAAAGAGACAATGAAAGGCTAGGGGGTGGTAGGGAGAGAGTAGAAGGAAAGCACACACAGGCTGCAGCGGCTGATCCTGGTCTGCTGCCTGCAGGCGCTGTAGAGCTTGGCCTGCCTGTCTCCTTAGTGAAGCGAGTTACCAAGAGGAAATGTCAGTCCACGAATTGGGCAAACATTCCATGGGAACATTTGCTCAAATGTCAGCGTTTTAGAAAATGGAACTGCAGTCTATTATGTTCCAGTCCCCACACTGGACTTGCTATTAACTGCACAAGTACAAATCTGTTTCTTCAGAATGCGTTTGCAATTATCAAGTCATTTTATGTCCTAGTTAGCATTCCGACATAATAACACAATCACTATAAAAGATGGTAGTCATCATTATAATGCGTGTCTACTACTGAGGACTTTCCTGTGGCTGCTCACAAATTTCCAAGGTAGTTTTCAAGTTTTAGCATTGAATTTAGTGAAATCACAGACATGAGGATCTACTGAAGTAGAATCGTATTTATGAGAAACCTGATCTAAGGAAGAAAGTTATAAAAAAGCAATTTGTGACACGTCCTGAACTATTGAATCACATCAGTTTCTTACTACTTATAAGGGCTTCTTAATAACAATTAAAGGAATGCTGCTGTTATTCAGGAAAACATTTCCCATACCCCTGTTTGCCCCCCACCCAACCCCCTTTTTCTGACCTACTCTCATGCAATTTTGTACCTCAGACTAATCTCTGTGACACAAAATTGATTCTAAAGGTGTGTATAACAACTTGCTTAAAAGCAATATCTGGCAAGTCTCTCTTGTGACAGAAACTTATTTCTCACATAATTATTTTCTTAGTAAATTTGATATCTTAACAACCCCTTCCCTCATTTCTTGGTTCAAAAAAATAACACTTAATATAATTTATTTCCCATACTTAATAAAGCGTTACTTGAGAGTATTGCCGTTCCCTCTGTAGCTGTTTCAACGAAATGAGGTTAGAAGAGAATGTGGTTTGCAAGGGGGTAAGGTGGTTTCCAGCATCATTTGCTGTGTACTGTAATGGGCCTCAATGTTATTTTAATGAAGCATAAAACATATTCTAGCTGCTGCTTGTTACTTATTAGTGATTAAATGGTTATACTCTGTCATATATTGGTTAGAAAGAGAAGATATATATATTTACATATATTTAGTTTTGTTGGGCCATATTACTTTAATTTTCTTAGTATAGTGGGCTGTGTGAACAACAGAAGTGAAGATAATTTGATTTCTAAACATATATTTATTTTATAATTTTCTGTGCTTTAAATTTAATTAAATGGAATTTTACAAGATGAACTTTCATCACCATACATTTCTTGAAATCACATTATAAGATCTCAAATTAGTCACAATTATATATAAATTTCTTTGTAAATAATTATTGAAATATCCGATGTATCTATTGAAGGATTTTAAATCAACGTATGCTGTTTGAAAACAAACAGGGTTTTACCAGAATGTAATGTTTTGTGGATGACTGCGTACTTTTTCTTTTGCCCTTTTTCCCCCTCTTTGGCAGTTACTATATGCAGTGGGAGATTATTTATGTGACCTTTTTATTACTGCAGTTTTCATAAAAAGAACAGTTTTGCAGTACTGCTTCCCCTAACTGCTTAGGTTTAAAAGAATCATGTCTAAAATAAACAAATCTAAGTGATTTTGTTTGCTTATTAACAGAAGAACGTTGTTCTAAAACATTTTTGCCAATAGATTGGTTTTCTTAATACTGACATACTGGTGTGTTAGTTTTCCTTAATAAAATTATATAAATACTTTGTACATAATCAAATATTGAATAATTTAAATTTTTTCAATTTGTCTATAACCTTTTAAACAGAATTTTAAAAAGAGTGAACTTCATAAATAATTTTTTCATGTACTTTTAAAACTAGAAAAACAGTTTATATCAGTTTCAGAGGCCTTTGAAAAATTTTTTGATATTTCATCACCAGTTTTACTTTATGATAGTTGTACATTTGTAAAATGGCTTAATCTTAGATATTTAAAATGTTTCCACTATAATTTAATAATAGCTTAAGTAGTGCTTCTTCTGAGTACACTGCCTTTCTTAATTGTTTTAACTTTCAATTAATTAACTAAGTAGCATTCCAGTTGATCAGTGAATTAGAGTGTACTCTATTGTTTGGAATTATACTACCAAAATATTTGTGTTTATAATTCTTAGCTTTTCTTTCTTATTATTTCCAAATTATACCTTCTTTTATTTGAAATGTATAAATGCTTTGAAAATTATTTAACTGATAGATGCGAGAGACTGTAATTCCAAAGTATATTTTTTCACGTGCTTATTATTTTCATGAAGTACTCATAATCAGTGCAAAAAATTTTAATTTTATGCAACTGCCCTAAAGTACAATTTGGGCCCCAAGTTTATCCTTTTAAAAATTGCTTTCTTTTATAGGTTGTATCGTTATTATAGGATTGAACATTTAGATTCATAAATGTGCTACTCGTAATTTCTATTCTTTGAGGGATGATCTCATATAGATTTGATATATTCATTCATTTTATGGGAAATTCTTTTATAGCTGTAATTTCTCTCTCCATGCCTTTCTGCCTCTTTCTCACAGTTATTCCTGAAGATGCCAGTGATCAAGCTGAATGTCTTATATGATAATGATGAGTCTTGGTGGTGCAACTTTTTGGCACAGGATCCAAAGACTAATCTGTGAATCTCGGTTACAAAAGCAACCAAAGAGTAAAATATTAGCTTGTCATTTTTTCTTGGGTTTTCTCTTTTGACAAGTTTCATTGAATTTCTTTTTCTTTTTGTGAATGTTTTCTACCATGCTGATTCTGAAATGATTTATAGATATGTCATTATGGATGTGACCAACCTTTTGGAAAAGAAGTATTTTAATAGGCAACAGATTTCAGTTTGTAAACATCCTAGTTATTTTAGTTTGTAAACATCCTAGTTATATAGTCATGTGGTCAAAGATTTTTAATTGCAAACTAGTAAAAATCCATGCTTTATAATATAGAAAGGTTTCATATACCTAAATTAGTACTTTCAGTAAAAACTTTTTAGTAAAATTTGGTCATTGAACATTGTGACTTTAAAAAAAGCTCCATGATGGCAGTGCTCATGAAATATTTAATAGAAACATTGTAGCTTTGTTGTATCTTTTTTCATAATAAACTAGAAGTTGACAAAGAAATTGACAAATGACTCATCTTACTCATTTTCTTGTATTCTTACAGAAAATACAAGTACAGTTGAAAACTTGTAGTGAAATCAGCTCTCTGGATAAGAATTACATTTCTATGTGTAAAACAATAACAATAAACTTCTGAGGTTTAGTGCTTACCTTTATTTTTCAGGGACACTTCATTTCCCCCACTGCAGTAATGTTAATTCCAGATGTTAGCATGCAATATTTTGTGTAATGTTTCAATCACATTTTTATTTGTTATTTTTTGAAAATATTAGCTCTAGGATCTGGTACTATATATATTATCTGTGTTTCTCAATTATATAGATTCTATTGTCATTTGCTTTTTAGTTACATTCCTTTATCTGTTTTAGTTAAACTAAAGATATGTTTGTTGTAACATTTCAAGCCCCTTACTGAATAATCTGTAGTTTATTTAAATTTTATCAGGCCTTTAGCATTTTATGAATAGAGCTTTGTAAAGTTAAATAAAATAGAGTGTTGTATATATGGGCATCTTAATAAAACATCAGTATAAGGAAGAAAGACAACTGTTGCAATATTTAGGAGATTAGAAAAACATATAGTTAGACATGGCTAACTACTAAAAATGTACGTTATCTATATTGAAGGCATTTGTGATTAATCTTAAAGGCAACTAGAAGATGGGCACATGAAGTAAGGATTTCACTGTACTGACCAAGTTTTATACATTTATTTAACCAGTTGTAATTATATAATTATTTTATTATTTAAGCCTCGCTCATTTACATCTCTGACTGATATTGAGATACAAAAACTGCTAAGTAATTGTATTGGCTATTTTTTCTTTATCATTAGAAAAAGAAGGAATTAGACTCTCAGAGTCTTTATAATCAAATAAATGAAACACTTCTGAGCAAAGCAAGTAACCTCTCAGGACCTCAGTTTCCTCATCTGTAAAATGGGGTGTGGGGCTTTGGGAAGCAGGAGGAGTTAGGTTCTTTGCTCTTTCAGATCTCTTTCAACCCTGAATTTCTACGATCGTGTGATTTGTTTTTATAGTGGTATTATGCCTGTCATTATAATCATGTATCTTGTCTAGTGTAAACACAAGGGTTAATAAAACCTAAGAATGAAAAGTTCAAAATATTTCTTTAAAAAACCCATACTTTTGGGGAAGAATCGATTGGCAGGTTTTAGTAGATGGTGTTTTTCTCAAGAAATATTTGAAATCCTTATTTAAACCAGCTTTCTACTTTTTAAAATTTAATATGGAACAATGGAAACTGTGGGATGGAAAAGCGTTATACTCCATTTTGTCAGAAAGTACAAATTAAAATTGAGTGCTCTGTAAGCCAGTGGCCCTACTCTTGCCATGGAAATATGTCATCTAAAGAAAAATAGCATGTGAAAAAATGTTGTATAAGGTAAGGTAGAAATTTGGAAGGATACAATAAATTGGTTTTCTGAGTAATACATTGTGACATTCCTTAAATGTAAATATATGTATATATGCATTTCATAAATTAATTCTGAGGAATATAAATGAATTTAAGTGCCCGTGTTAATTTGTTTCTACATTTAGCTTTAGTTATTATTTCTTCATTTCTTAAAATTTACAGACATTTGCAGTAGACGTTATTGAGCCTCCAATTTTCTCATCAAGAAATAATAAACAGATCTGTTTTCATGCCCTGAATATATTGAATATTCAGTCTCTGGCTATGGAAACAAACTTCTAAACCTTGAAAGAAACTTCATTAAAGTACAACTTTCTAGGAATTTCTATTTCATGAATTGCTGTTGTTGTTTTGCTGTGGGGTGAAAGGATTTTGTTTGGAGATATAGTTGATTTTAAATTATGTATATTTAATTTGTAGGATAATACAGTTTATCTATTACCAGTATTGGTGGCTCTACTAAATGTGTGCTAAATGAGATTTTTTAACCCAAAATGCAGTGGTTAAGTGTAAATTATGATTTTATAGAGCAAAAAGTTAAAGTTTTTAAAAAATACATAAAATATAGCATATCATAATTTTATTAGCGCCATCTATACTCATTGCCTGGCAGAAAAAACAATGATTAACAATTCAAATTTCTAAGGCATTTATTTTTTATTTGAATGAGGAATTGTTTATTCTTAGAGTTTATAAAAGCCAGAAAAATACTACATTCTAATAAAAAAAAAAAGAAAGCACTTGTTTCCTCTTAACTGTATCATTGTATTCTCAAGCCAAAGATTCTAATGCTATAACTAGCTTAATTCAACTATTTTAAAGTCATCCGGACCCTTTTCTGCAATGTAGTGGTATTTCATGCTTACAGGGTCGCAAAATTGTTCATAAGTTGGTTTAAGCTTTCAGACTTATTTTAACCCCAATTAAGGCATTCCTAAGATGTTTACTCTGAACTTTTTTATAAGTTTGCTTATATGTCATATGGAAATTTAAAAATTTTTGCATATGGCTTAAGTGTAAGTGTAATAAATAATAATCATGTAAAATTTAGATTTTCTCCACCTTCTGTGAAATTGCTATAAAATTTAAGAATTTAAATAAATGAAATTATAAATAGAAATTCTTGGATTGGTCCTATTATCATTTGCTATTAAGTTCTAAAAGTTTTCAAATATATTATTTTTTTTGTGTAACTAAATTTTCACTATTTAAAGATCAGTTATATAGTAATAACTTAGGTGTGATTTTCTTAATATCATCCTAACTTAGATTTGTTTTTACTTACATAAGGAAATATTTAATCAGCTTTATATTGTGTTTTCTCATACTTTTGGTAGCTTACTGAAGAGTTTTTTTTTTCTTTTTTAAAGTGTAACATTAAACTTCTAAATAATCTGAAAATTGATTATATGCTGTAATTAATGATAAAACCTTATTTATTTGACCTATTTTTGTTGTTGTCATTATCTCAACCTTCTAGACTAGTGATTGTCTTAAAACTGGACGATTGTGGTATAATTCCTTCATTTTACAATGAGATTATTGAATCTCATAGAAAATAATTTCCTTACCTTGGGTTGCCCTAGGTCAGACCAAGTAAGGTGGGGCAGAACTGTGCCCAGAGTTATGGTTTTCTGACTCTTTATTCAGAGCGAAATCTTCTCTAACTTGCTTTGTCCAAGTATGACATGGATAGATTGCTTGGAATTCTTTCGAACCCTTTCCTGTGTAATGATGATGGTGAAGATTTCAAACATTTGTCAGGGACCACTAATACATGTTGTGACAGCAGTTTAAGGGGGAAAAAGTAGATTTATTGCTAATAAAACATTAAATCCCTTATATTTAAAGCCAAGCATAATTTACATTCACTTCACCTCTCACAGCCTTACCTGTCTCTTTTTGATTTAAGCAGCTATCCTCTTTCTCTTCCCCACTGCATTCATCCTCCTCGAAACCATCCCCCATGCTGCCACCCGCTTTGGTAGATAGGTGGTAAATGCGGGGGGTATGTGAGCTGAGTTGTTAGCTAAAGGCTTTGACTAGAACCATCTGTTTTACTCTCTCTCAAAAATAATAAGCCAGAAATTATTCCATGGGGCTTTGCATATACAATTATGTACAATAATAAAGTATAAAAATGTGAAATTTTCACATTCTGAAAATCCAGTATCTTGGACTTCTAGGAATTGCAGTTCTTTTATTCATTTATTACCTGGAACTTGTAAACTTGTATGGTTTATTTTTCTTTTTCCTTTCAAACAGCATTATTTTCCCTTATAATTTGCACAGTTGAACACCATCATGATGAAACCTGTTAAATAGATTCACATTGTCTCTTAATGTTGCCACACATTTGTCTTCAGTATTTTGGGGGTGGTGGGCCAGGGTGGGAAGACCGAAAAAACACACTCCTTATTCTTTGAATTTTCAGTGCATGGGCATTTTAAAATATAAAACTAACAGTCACTACCTTAGATGGTCTCCAGATGTGTGTACATACACGTACATACACACACACTCTCTTACCGCATATGCACAAATGAAATATATGATCTTCAATGGCTCCCCTCCTGGATTGTGTTTTTAATTGCCTAAAAGTTAATGATGGCTTTTTGTGTCATGTGTTTGTTGTGACTAGATGACTTGATTGGAATTGTAACGGGATAACAGCTTTAGGATGATTATCAATCTGTCTGAATTGGGAACCTCCCTGTTTGACAGAGGTCAAATGTGTTTTTATTGTTCCCGGGCTAGTGAGAATTGTTTTTTTCTTCTTGTTCTGATTAGTATTAGAATTATCAAGTAAATGTGAAATTCACGTTAGAGATCCTATTTTTGGTCTTAATGATTTTTTAATTGCACTTGACTTAGTAGTAATGTTACCCAACTTGTCATTTTCTTCAGATGCCAAACCATTGATGTAGAGGTTTCCACTACATCACTTAACATTAAGTTTCTTATTTCTGAAACAGACACGGCGAATGTTTTCATTATTGGAATTGTGTTTGAACTGCTCAAGCTTGTAAATGTGTTGTGTTTTCTTAAAATATAAATAAATCCTAGTAATAAAAGAAAAATGAGTTAAACATATGTATTTTTATTTGGAAATAAAAAAGTACCCTATTTCTCTATATGTCCCTGAAGTAGATATTACCCTACTTCAAGACAACTGGATATGTGAAAGTCTTAATATCCATTAAGATATTAAGACATTAGACAACAAATTGAGATTATTCATATTTTTAATTATAAAATGAGTATCTACCTTTTTGTTCTTTTCAATAATTTTTCCATGTCACTTAATAAATATTAAAATCTAGTCTTTTACTTTATAAACTGGAAGAGAATTATATAATGTCATACTTATATCTCTGCTTAAATATATACTCTCTTTTTATAGTTATTAGATATTCTGGTATTCCTTGGTGAAATGCCTTTTTCTATCCTTACCCATTCTGTTTCTACTTTGTAATTGCTAATTTGTAGGAATTCCTATTAATCTTCCATCAGTTATAAGTGTTTGCAAATATATTCTTCGAGTTTGTCACTTCTCTGCTAACTTTGTGGTGGTCTTCACTGAATATAAATTTTGAATTTTGTTGAAGTTAAGTCCATTATTTTTTATTGCTATATATAACTTCTTTAAGAAATCCTCCTTTACTCTATGCATACTTTCTTCCTTCAATCAGGTTCACAATTGCTAGAAATCTTTCAACTTATTTAAGAGTTGTCTTGCAGTATGTTAGGTCTATTATTGAAAAGATTCATACATTAGAACCAGATGACCATTGGAGGTTAGACCAAATGGCCTCCAAGGATGCTTAAAACTCTTCAATTCTGGAATTATGTTATATTATAGATAGATTAGACATAAGATGCTGAGAGGTATAAAATGTACACCAAATTTGTCCATTCATAGAAAATTTAATTTGTAAGAAACACACAGTAAGTACCATTAAGAGAGAACAAACTTACCTGATTAAACTATGGCAGAATTCTTTCTTACCACTTCAGTCCTTTTATTTTGTGCTTACTGAAAAATTCACAGAGTCATATCATATTTTACTCTTATGCATATATTAGAAAGCAAAATGAATTGGCATCTTTGCAAGAAAATGAAATTGGAAACATTCTTCCAGTGACAAATATTTGCTTAAATTAATTAATGCCAATTGTTCCCCCACTTTTTTAGTTCCTTTCTATATATGCTTTTTTCTTTTTAAACTTCTTTTTTTTATTGTATAGTATAACATCTATACAAAGCAAAGAAATTTAAAAAAAGTAGTTTTCAAAGCACTAACAAGTAACTACAGAACAGATCCCAGTGTTTGTCATGGTCTCCCATATAATCCTCTCATATTTTTCCTTCTAGCTGTTCCAGAATATGGGAGGCTAGAGGGCGTGAATATTTTTTTGTCATCACAATCGACTTTTCCTTCTTTATATATGCTATCTTTTGATTTGAATACCCAGATGTGTAATGCCCCTGGTGCATGTTACTTAACTGAAGTAGCAACAGTGTGAACAGGACAGGTCAGGTTTGGACATGTTCAGCCAGTGGCAACCGCAGCATGTTCACTGCCTGGCTGACTGCACTTGTAAGATGCAACTTAGCTTCAGAGATATTAAAATAAGAAAAATAAATGTAAAGCTAAGTGCATGTGTTTAGTGCTTTGAGGGAAATATGCCTTCTGATGCTCAATTTCCAAATTAACAGAGGAAATAAAATTGGTCTGATTCTTAATAAGAAAGCCCTATGTAGAGTTCTGTTTTATTTCCAATGTTGTTATAGTTGTGGTTCCCAAACTGTATCTTAATTTATTTAACAAATTATAAATGTAAAAGCTAGAAGAGATTTTAAAGGTAGTCTATTCCCATCTTTTATGTAGTGCAGGAATCTTTACCCTAGCTTCCCTGACTATAGATATGAGCTCTTTCACCTACTGTTTGAACACTTACCTCAGGAATGCCTGACTGCCTTCGCAAGCAGCTCATTCTGCCTTTGAACTGCTTTCTTGTCAGAAAGGTCTTCTTTATTATTGAACCAAAATCTGCTTATTTCCAATCTCAGTACCATTGAATCTAGCTCTTCCCTCTGCCATCTACCCTGCGAACCACACCCAACATTACCCTACTTTACGTGTAACTTCCAACTAAATATTTGAATGTAGACTGTAACCTTAGTTCTCTTCTTTTTTTTCTCTGAATGCTTAGTTTGTTAATGTCCCTTTTAGAATGTAGTGCTTAGTTTAGTATATGGCACTCCAGGACCTACCATCTTCTCTTTTCATGAAGTCTAGAATCATAGTTCTCTTTTGGCAGTCATACCAGCTGTTGAGTGACAATTAAAATGCCTAAATCTTCCTCTTTAGTTATATTTCCTTTTGCTATAGTATTTTTTTTTTTTTTGGTAGGCTGTATGGCAGGGTCACATTTCATTCTTTTCTCATGTGAGTATCCCGTTATTGAAACACCGTTTGTTGAATTTTTTGTTGGTTGGTTGGTTGGTTTTTGTTGGTGTCTTTGTTTGTTTGGAAAGAAGTGAATGGGCCAGGAATCAGACCTGTGTCTCCGGCATGGCAGGCGAGAATTTTACCACTGAACCCTTTTGCTATAGTTTTATAGTTCAATTTTTAGACTTACAATATTTCACATTTACCTTTAATTTGCTACCTTCTGGATCTAGATTAAGTTTTTGCAGTCTGTAGAGATTAAACAAACAAAATGCTTATTCTATCATCCAGTATGCAACATTATTATCATTTCTAGCATTATTGTCTCCTGATTTGCTCATCATATTTTCTGAGTGTCCGTTCACCTCACTGGTATGACAAGGGACAATTTGTGGAGATAGCCCTTGCTGCACCCAGTAGAGCCTTCCCCAGAGATGACCACTCACATACTGACGTGGGTCTGCAGCTCCCTCTGGGAGTGCTCAGGAGCCAAGTTAGGAGCTCCCTGCTTTCTCACCAGGCCCTGCATTTCATCATCCTGCCTACAAGTATATCATTAAGAATTTTATCAAGGCTTGAAGATTGTTAGGGAATTTTCACAGGCTTGTTTCTTGAGAAATTTGCTCCCCACCTTAAGCATTATTTTCTCATTATTCTGAGTCTTTTTAAAAATCTTAAATGAAATTTTATTTTAAAATTACAACACTAGCTTAACATTAGAGCAGATTTGGAATATAAAAAAATTCTAAAATCTTAGCACTGGAGCCCACATTTTGGTGATTTTTGCTATTTCTGTTTCTCGTCTATTTTTTACTGTATTTTTTATATACATGGAATCATAACATGCATTCATTTGCGTATCCTTTCTAAAATTAAATTTGGTAAAATGATCTTTTATTTGCAATAACCAGCATTTCAGTTAGCTGCATAAACTTATGTGAGTTTTTCAATTTAAAGAGACATGAAGACTTATTTTTAAGAAACATTTATATTAAACATTATAATTAAAATCTGTTTCTTATTTATGTGGATCCTGTCTCTGACTCTCTCTGTGCTATTATTGTCATTAACTACTACCACTAGTTGGGGGATTTGGTTGAATTTGTGCTGACCATCTGAAATGCCCCAGATAATACTTTTACAGACAAATTTCGTGGGTTTCCCCCCCTCAATATTCTTTCTTATTTTATTAAAACAAAAAAGAATACATAATGCAAAAAAAAGTTTTTTGACCTATTTGTATTTTTGTTTGTTTGTTTTCTTTTAAATATGATGAATGTTTCATGGTCTTGCAGACTTATTTTTCTTTTAAAGTAGAGATTTCTAAAAGCCCAATCGGAATAATATAGGCTAATAAATATGTTTGGGTTTAATTCTCAGTCCAGTTATATCTGGAAGGCTGGTCCCATTGTAAATACTTGACTTAGAGGTAAGACTGCAGGGTTTCTGCTTTGCCTTGCTTTTATAGTTTTCACATATTTTAATGAACGAGTTCAAAATAGAGCCCACAAAATAGGATACTGAATGATTTTATTATGTAAATTTGTGTTATTTGATAACTGTTGGCCTAATACATATACCTCTCTGTATTCCTGACAATCTTCCAGTATTTTTTTGATCCAACTAACGTTCAGCTTTATTTCAGGTATTATTTATGTTGCCATTCTATTAAAAGTTTTTCTATCTTTCGTGGGACTTAAGATGTCCCATTTATACCTGTGTCATTACTAGATAAGATTTTTGTTTTACTTTGAGTAGAAATGCATTGCATTCTGAGTCTCTCTACTTCAGTTTAAGGCTACCTTTGTAGTATTTTTTTCTTCTCTGTTCACTGGCAGTGTTATCAGATGAAAGTCTTAAATATTTTGTCTCTACATTTTTTTTTTTCTTTAGAACTAGAGAATTTCAGACTCTTAAAAAGTCATCTAGCCTGTCTCTGTATCTGACTTGGAGTATCATCTGCATTTCAGAACATATCAGTTGAGTTGTCAATATCATGACACTGTAAATAAACCAGGTGCTACCTAGGAGCCAGGAGTATAAAGATGGTTAAGATAGTCCCTATTTCCTATTATTTCATTGTACTGTGACTCAGTATTGTAACAGAGATACACAAAGTGCTGTGGGATCTTGGATGAAGGAATGATTAATTCTAAGGATGGGAAAGGCTTTGGAGGAAACTGTTTTATCAGGGAAAATTGCAGAAAGGAGGCTTCCATTTAGCTAGAATCATTGAAGTTGTATTTTGCCAGATGATCAAAAAAGGGGCCTGGCATTTGCAGAAACAGTGCAAACTAATGCATGGTTATATGAAGGTGCATGGGACATTTAATAAAGATTAAAAATTATAAACTTGATAGTGTAGTTTAACTACTCCACTGCCACTAACCACCTATCAGGGTGGTCTATTTCAATTTCAGATAACTATTTGAAAATTTCTCTCCCTGTAGCTTATTGTACATCCATTGTTTCTAATTTTTTTCCCCTTAGGAATTCATGCAAAACAAATCCAAATCTTTTTGTCGCATTTCTTCTTTCCAAATGTTTGGAAAGGATTATTATTCCCATTAAGACACGTTCTTCCCCACCTCCTGCCTGAATTTTTTCTTCTCAAGGTCAACAGTACTATTTTCTTTAGTTGTTCTTCCTATTACGTGGATTCGAGTTCTCACAACTATCCTGGTTCTTGCCTGCCAAACATATTCCTTTGTCTTTATCCTTCTTAAAGTATAATGCTCAGTATTAAACACCTTTTGCTAGATGTGGTCTGACTAATATAGACAGCCTGTTTTGGTGATCATATCACACTATCATGAAAGCCTGTTTTGGTGACCATATCATTCTAACCCACTGTCCAGTCATATTAAATGTACTTTAATTGTGCTTATAGCTCATTTTTACTTGACATTTATTGAAATCCTGACAGATCAAAGAAAATGAAATCAAATTTCAGTATCCAGAATTGAAAAATGCAAAAACATTTCCCCTGAAATGTTTTAATGTGTTTTGATGAATGAACTTGCTAAATGTAGGAGCCTGTGTATTATACAGCTAATGGTATTTTGGATCTCCTTATATGAATTGGTCTCACATCTATCCAAATGCTCTGGTGAGGGTGTTTCAGACCATATTGGGTTTTCTATCAGCATACTTTAACAGTAAGCAATTCCAGCTAAATGTCATGAAGTCTTCTATATTATAAACCAAGAAGCAATTTAGTTAGCAACTCAAAAGTGGAATGTAAAATGAAAATGGAATGAGATAAAATTCCTCCCAGAGGCAGTCCACATTGTATACTCTTCTGAGTGTACGATTTTGATATTATCCATAAAGTGTGCTTTTATAAAAACTTGGATTTTTCCGATATTCATGATAATAGTATGTCATACTTAAGTCACGTATGAATATAATGTCATTTTTCCTTTTAGTTCTATTAGGTTGACAGTTTGAGCTAATATGTGATGAGACTTTGAAACTTCAACAAAATCTTTGTTTCATACTCAAAAGCAGATATTCCACTTTGGTTGTAAGGAAGTTCAATTTATTTTATGCCATTATAAATATAGTAAGAATTAAAATGTTTTTAAATATTTGTTTTAATAGCAAGCAGTGTAAAGCAAATCATTTAATAAATGTAGGGTTTTTTTTTAAAAGTCTATTCTTGTTTATTCTGTTAAATGTTGCTTTGAAAATTGAAGATATTTGTTGCTATTTAGAACTGTATACAATAGTATTTTCAATGTATTCTTTGGTTGCTGGTCTAATAAAATGATTTTGTTTTTAGTGGTAATTAAGTTTTTTTGTAACTATCAAATGATTATGTTAACCTGTTTTGCCAAATTATTTTGTCTAGGTGTAGGAACAATTTATAGAAGTTCCCTAATCATTGCCAGAGACTTGGGACCAGATATTGGCAGAGTTGATCACAATACTTTTTGTATAGGGATTTGTAGGCTAAATTATTTGAATCAAGTCTTATACTGAAAATAACTAAAAATGCAGGCTAAAAAATATTTAAAATTTCCTTAAAATCATTGAATAACAAGATAGTAATTCACTATCAGGCAAATACCTAAGGGGAAGTAGGAGAGGCAAGTCATGCATTCACACTGCTTTAATCCTGAGGGCATTTGTCCATTTGTTAACTGGAACTTTATTTTTGACAGTCTTGTGTGTTGAGAGGGACAGAAATCAAAGGTCAGGATCTGCCCAAATGGGAAGTCTAATAGAAGTCACTTCCTATATTAAGCTAGGACCTTAAAGGGCTATCCTAGCATTAGGATAAATTAGATATATAAACTCTGTTTCCATCCCCAAGTGATTACACAGGAAAATTGTTTGGTGCTAAGCAGAGAAGGGGTAGAGTGAAATTCCTGAGACGATATAACTACAAATAGTCCCTCAAACATATTGTAATCTAAATTAATACCACCTGGGTAATCCAGGAAACTTTGAACTCAGGATTTAGTTTTAGAAGTTCAGAAACTTACAAAGCTCCAAGTGCTTCACAGTCACTAACATGAATAATATTTTCAAGGGCATTGAATAGCACAAAATAAAAAATAACCAGGCACACAAAGGAAAAAGTAAATATTAATGAGATCTGGTAGGAACAATTGGTAGTAGATCCATTATCCCCTGTTTTCTTTTTGTTCTCTTCTTCTGCCTCATGCGCTGCTTCTTTTTTTTCTTCTTCTCTTCTTTCTTACTATCTATCTACTTTATGTTCTTTAGTTTCTTGCAGCTTGGTGTATTTTCACTGAAAATCATCTTCTGCTTTGTAGACTCTCAAAGCATTAGGTTTTCATTCCTACCGCCATTGATCTAGTTAAGTCCTTCCTTATCATGTCACAAGTATGCTATTGTGATTGATTTTAATTTCATTTTCCTTCCCAAATTCAGTGTCAAATCAGGTTTAGGTTAATTAAGTCCTTTCTCACCATCCTTCAGGATTTTCACTTTACTACCAGAAAACAAAATGAAAATTCCTAAGCTTGGCATTTGATTTCCTTATGATCTGGTCATAATTAACTTTCTTTTATTGTTGTGAGGTAGGACTGAGGTGTTGGAGTCTGGGGAAATGGTTGAGAACCATTTAATTTTATATGATTCATTTCTATATTATAAACGAATCTATAAACCCTTTGAGGAATAAGAATTCTTTTATTTTGTTTGATATTATCATTGGCTCTTAATATAGTGATTTATACATAACAGTTGCCCAACAAATGTTCTGGGAATCAATTAATGACTCAGAGAAGGCAGATAATGACTTTATAGTCAGCTGCTTTCCTTAACACAGGTTGCCTCTACCAAGGACGCAGAAGAAAGGGCTGCTCTGACATGCCTGTCGACGTATTATGGGTTTTCCTCTGGCCTTTCCATTTCAGTATGCCACCCATGCCTTAGAGCTATGCACCCTATCAGTTTTTGGGGTTTCAGGTCTCATGGCAGTGGGATAAAGGAAAAGAGTAGTGCAAACATAAGCCAGACTAAGAGAATGGCACATGACCTGGATTTTCTCCTTCTTACCAGGTGGAGTTTCCATCTCTAGAATCAAGTTTATGATCAGAAATAACTAAGTTTTCTCTATACTCAATTTCCAGTACTGTAATAGTACTGCTCTTCATTTTAAGTAAACCATAGATAGAGAATTTCAGCATTGCAACACAGATAAAGCAGGGAGCTATTTGTTTTATGCAACGTAGAGACTTCAATTGATGGAATTTTAGTTTGGAAGAATGCATGAGTTATCAGGCATGAGATTGATAGGAAGAGCACTACTGCACATTCACCTGGTACTTGATAATTGGCAGCACATTTTCACATCTCTTTTTATTTTTATACCATTAGTAAGGCAAAGCAGCTTCCTATTATCACTGTTGTATATTCAAGTTAACTTGCAGTCAGCCTTTCTTTTTGCAGATGGGCCACTTAGTTCAGTTCAAGAAGCATTAATAAAATTCCATCACTAATTTAGCCTACTAACTTTGGCAATACACTTAACCTTTTTTTTGCCATAACATTCTCATTTGTAAAATCAATATTCCATATCAGTGGGTTTTATTATGACTCTCTACTGCACACTTGGACTTTCTTTTTAACTACTTCTTTTTCCTCCCCTCCATCATATGGATTTTTACTTTGTAGACAAATGAAGTAGATGAACCCTTAGTTAATTGTTTAGGCCCAGAGCTCCTCTTTCCACTCTGCTGAGTTTAGGGAAAACAAAAACTCTATTTGCGTAAATAAAATATTTTAGCACAGTGTTTAACATGTGACAATGTCACAGAAGAATTTGAGGACACAAACTTTGGCAATACAGATAATCTATCTTGATAATAGAGACTTCTTTTGATCTAAATTTGGCAAAAATAAAACTTTGAAATTTATAACATTTAAGAATAAATAAGTACACTGTGTTAGGTCTTAGGGATATTTAAAGTCAAGGCACAGAACTTATTTTCAATTTTATAGGGGAGGAATGCAATTAGCAAATGCTGTAAAGTTGTATATGATTAAGTGCTATTGCATATAGTTCAATTAGCTTTGCATTTATTGAGTGCCTGCAGTTTCCAGGTACTGAAGAGAAACATAGAAATCCTTTCTTAAATTTGAAAAATGTAGATGAAATAATGGGCCTGAATGCAAATTCAGGCTCTTCTGTTGGTTATTTTCATAATGAGAATATTTCAACAGCGAATGCATTTAGAGGGAGTTCATGGATACCAAAAGATCATTTATTTCTCTAATATGGGGCTGAATTCCTCTTCCATAGATAATCAGTACTAATTACAAACTGTAATTCTTACTGTTGCAAAGCTAAAACCTTCAGTATTGGGAAATATCTACAATAAGGATGACTGGAAGAAGGAAAGAGTACATTATTTCTCATGCGCAAAAAGGGAAAGGGTCAGCTATTGGTTTGTTAAATGTTCCTTTACTTAGGAATGAACCACATAATACTTTTTCCTTGTAATTCTTATCTGCCCTGTCAGAACTTCCAAGGATTCCCCAAAGCAATTCATTCTGGTTCACGGCATGAGCATGTATGAAGAACAATACCAAACATATGCCTGTAGTAGAAATGGAAAAGCCTTTATGAGGCAAGTAACTCAGATCCTTATAAATTACATCTGTGGTAATAATTCTTTAGTATTTTAGCCTAACATTTCAACAAGTTTTTTATGTTAATATTTTATTTGGAGCAATATTGTGATTTTCCAAGTGATTTCTCTTATGGAAACTCTTGAGTCTATGAAGGATTCAGACAGATATTTCAGAATTTTTTTTATTGCTCCAGACAGCAGCAAACACATGGCAACAATAATGTACTAAAAGGAAAACTATTATAGTCAGCCTGAATATTCTTTGTCAAAGCCCCTCTTTCATAATCATGACCATAAAGGGCCTGGAAATGCACACTACCACCTCTTCATTGTATTATTCTCTGCCAGCATGCAGCCCAGAAGGGAAATAAAACACATTGAACTGATGTGCACAGGCAGAATAAAGTCTATCAACAACTTTCTTTAAAAGTCTATTATACAAACTGAAAAGTATGTAAATGCTGGGCAGTAGTCCTTCCCACTACTGGAAGAAGTCTTAAAGTCCCCCACATAGCCACAAACAGAAGGTTTGGGGAGTAACAGCAGCATGCTGTTTTTTCTTGATTGATTATTCTCTCATGACCCAGGGTGCCTTGAAAGGTCTGCATCTTTGCAAAGGTCTGTATTTTATTTTATTAGAATGATGGGAACCTAAGCTATTTGGGCCATAATTTTCTATGTGAGACCAGAAGGTTCTATCAGTTATGTCTTAGAACAAAAGGGAACTCAGGTAAGGCTTTCATAGATTCTACCACAGGAAGCTGAGTGCTCATGCAGAAAGAGTTATTGCCTCAAGATGCACAATTGATGGATAAAATATTCTACAGATATCATATTAGTCTCTTTGTTAGTAGAGTGGAGTGTTCTTCGAGTTGTTATCTCTGGAAGAAAAGATAACATATGTTTGGGAAGAATTCTTATTACCTATAAAGGGAGGTTCTCATGTAAGTGGATCCACCAAAGCCTGTTAGGCAAGAGAAATCCCAGAGTAATCATTGACCCCTTACTACGTACCATATTCTACACTATGACTTGTGACTCTACATTATTATGTTTAATTAATTTTATTTAATAGATATTATTTTCCTCATTTATTGATGAGGAAACTGAGGCTGAGAGAGGTTTAGTAATCAGTTCAAGGCCATAGAAGATCCTGCATTGGAATACAGGTCTTTCTAATTTGAAAAATGCCTAAATTTCATGGTAGGTTTTGTCTTTTCTAATGAGATTGATACATGGAGTAAGAGAAGTTAGAAGTAAGGACATAAGACTATTGTCCTAAGATACAGTACATAGGCAGTTAATAGAAGGATGATGTTCTTAATTCAAAATGAATATTGTAATCAGAATTATTTTCTTGACTTAGAAAACAAGCTCAAATGATATACTAGGCTAGCGAGCTGTAGGTGTTTAGGAAAATAGTGAGAGAAAAATTCAAATAGTATCATCAACATGTTAAAAATACCTGGGGAAACCAGAAAAAGATGGGCAACATGGGAGTGAGCCTGGGTGTTATCTTAAAGATTTCTAACCCTAGAAATGTAATTGTTGGCTTCTTTCAAGGAAGAGAGAATCCTTTCATAAGTTCAAGTATTTGATGGCATTGGTTAAGCATGGTCATGGAAGAGCAAACTTTTCCAAGTGTGAACATGTTAGTTCAAGGTATTTTCCTAGGCTTCACTTGCTTTGCCTACTAAAAGCTGGTAAAACCTAGAAAAATAACAGGGTTGCAAAGTTTTATACTTGCTACTGGATTTGGTTGTGGCTTTATATGATTAATTGTAAGACTTTGGAGTGTTAAGCAAATATCTGATCAAGTGGAATTGTCTACTCTGGTTTGCTCAAACTAAATGTAAACCATCCTTCTTACTTCTGGAGAGTTGAATTCAAGAATTTTATTTAGATTATTTTATTATAGCTACTTAAACTGTGAAATGAAGGGTAATTGTCTAATCTAGGATCTGGGAGTGATTTTAGAGATTGGAAAATTGGATCTCCATCTACCACTTGAACAAATAATCAGCTTCTCAGATATGCACTCAACCAGTTGATTCGAAAGGCTGTGTTTATGGGCTGCCTCTTCTTGTTCACTGGCTTATTACATTCTATGTGATTTTAAAAACATTTCCTCTCCCTGGAACTTCCCAAACCTAGAAATGTAGATACCTCTACTGTATAGATATAGGTACTTGGAAATACATACACTTTTATGAAAAACATCCACAAGGGTAAAGGAAAAGATTAGGGTACACAATCAAGTATAACTTTTACAAGCTGACATATAGCTTTAACAACAAAAGTAAATTACTTGCATTTATCTAAAATGTAGAGTCTTGGACAGTGTTTTACATGTAAAAGATATTTGATAAATATTTGTTAATTTGGTTTTCTTTATCCAGAACTGTCTTTGAGGCATATAATTTTGATTGACTTACTCATAAGTAAGTCTTGACTATTATTAATTTAGATTTAGCCATTTCTTTCTATTCAAGTCAAAATTATTTCTATTAATGGTGGATGTACAAATGCCTACCCACCCAAGTAACAAGAATGCTTTGGTAAAAACTTGAATATATCTGTCTGTAATCAATAGCAAATGATTACTTGAATATATCTTCACTTGAGTATGTCTGTCAGTAATCAATATCAAATGATAAATATACTGTAGTTTTAAAATTACTTGATGATGGACTTGCTCAACAAATTGTAGTTATACTAATGAATACTCAAAACGACATGAAGATTTGTGAGAAATCTAAGACCTTATTATAAAATCAAGGGTAAATTAGCTTTCTGAAGGCATAGGTATGACCTTCAACTCCCAACCATCTAGAAGGTGTTTAAACAAACTTTTAGACAGTTAGAATTAATCCAAGTGTTATAAGAGACGGCTGATTAATATTCTGAAGTGGCATTTCAGTTGGAATGAATCTGATTTCATTCTTACTTCCTAAATAGTGGTTTGGGGCCTGGGTTTTCTGTCCCGTGTATTTTATTTTATAACCTATTAGATTAACTCAGTGTATGCCAATAGTTTTCATGTTTTGTTAGGGCCTCCATAGATGCTAGAAGAGTTACAGATTTTCCAATAATGCTAGTTATGACTTTTGGGAAGTTAGCTTAAATGTTATAGAGGATTTTCTACTATCTTGGGTGTTTGGGCTCAATCTAGGCTTAAGCTATACAGATGGAAAAATAGAGAGGGTATGATTAAGGAAGATGATAGCACTTATTAAGTGCTTGATATAGTGTTGAGGTCTTTATTATATGTTATATGTATCTAATTTGATGTTGATTAAAAATCATAGTTTCTGGTTTCTAACCTCAGTATTTTACTTACTTAGAACCCAGATTTTTCAAGAGATTTGGAGAAATTGTTTGAATTAATTCACTGACAAATTTGAGAATATCTGCCTTCTGTATTTTAGATAAATTATGAAGTTGAATGAGATTTTTTTCCTTTAAAAATTATAGAAGATGGGATTGCACGTGTGTGTGTTTTTCAAAGGCTTCTTGTTTTAGGTTTGAGGCTTTAGTCTTTGACAGTAACAAGCTGTGTAATTGTGGGAAAGTCTTTTAACCTCTCTGGACCTCAATTGTATTATATGTTAAATAAGGATATTGGGCTAGATTGATGTTTGCACTCAGGTTATCCTTTCAATTTTAGGATTCAGTTTTAAGATTAGTTGACCCAAAAAGTGAGTTGAGCTTTTAGTAATGATGAACTGTAGTCCTTCATGAAAACTCCATCAAAGTGTAGAGGAGATGTGGTGGGGAGGCAGGCAATGCTCTCTGGGACTGCTGTATCAGTTATGTCAGGTCAACAGCAGTGACCCTCTTTCTACTGTACTTCCTCCTTTACTGGCCATGTCTTGTTGTTTCGGTATATCATGCCAATTCCTTGGAGCTGAAGTCATCAGAACTAAGGAAGTGAGATTAAAATATCTGATTGATCAGGAAAGAATAGAGGTATGTAGCATTTGGATGTATGCTGCTTTGCTTTCCCTGATTGTGAAAAGGAGGTATTTGAAGTTCATTAAGGGAAGTGGTTGTAGAATAAAACCTATGATAGATACTGTTTAGATGATGGGACCTTGGTAAGTACACATATTTTCTATGTTTGAGTTTGTATATATGTGTGTGTGAAAGGTCAGGAATACGTATGTACCATGTACCTATTCATCTCATTTCTTTTTGACTTAGTTTTCCAGGGCTGCTGTAACAGAAATCACATACTGGTTGGCTTAAACAACAGGACCTTATTACTCTCTGTTTTGGAGGCTAAAATTTCAGCATTAAGGAAGCAGCTGGATCATGCTTTCTTCAAAGTATATAGCATTCTGGTGATGGCTTACTGGCCATCCAGAATTCAGTTTATGCCTCTGTCACATGACTGTCTGACTTTCTGTTTCCTTCTCTTCTACTGTGTCCACATTTCCTCTGTATATAAGGACTCCACTCACATTGAATAAAGGCCCACCTTGATTTGTGTGGCCTCACCTTAACTAATAGGATCTTCAAAAATCCTATTTACGAAGGAGTTAAGGACTAGGGATTAGTATTGAACATGTTTTTGTGGGAAACATGATTCAGTCCATGACACTTCATCTTGAATGTTATTGCTATATATGTACTTTTTTTCTTAGGGCAAATAGCAGAAAGAGTTTTCACTTATACTAGAATAATTAAGTGGTTCTCCATGTGGCTAAATCACCTGGAATTTGTGGCGGTGGTGAGATTTAGCTGGACATTAGATTAATAGGTATACCATATTCTGCTCTCTTGGACTTCTCCTAGGAGTCAGATACCTTTGAAGTAGAGAGTATGTTTGAAAGTCCACCTTTACGGCTAACATTTTGCTTAGTGTGTGTAGTATATCAGGAATAAGCACATAAATTCTGGACTTCCAAAGAGTTCATTAGAATATGGAAATGGGGGGAGGAGGAGGTATCACTAACTTACTCTGAATTTTTTTATAGCGAATATCTTCTAAAAAAGAGATCGTTAGCTCAGAATCCTACTGTTAGGAGCCCAGAATAAGTGTGGTCCATCATGGCGGTGGCCTCAGTCTTTGACACTGTGGGTGGTCTTTAGCTAAAAGGCAAGTGCTAAAATTTTTGATCCTGGAGGGCTACCATGGTCCGAGGAGCAAGTTGTGGAAGTCGTTGATAAAGTACAAATGATTAGGGAATGGGAGTGTTCAAGGAATAGGAAAGCCCAGAGCAGGAGCACATGGACAGACCAGCTAGTGGCTCTCAGGAGGAATCCCAGAGTCAAGTGCTGATGCCCGTGGTAGCTTTTTGTGGATACTTATAAGGTTGTGTGGATGGTCCAGGGAAAGGGGAAAGGACATCAGATTGAGCTGCACAGAAAGGGCAACCCACTGGAACTATGCTTTCAGTAACGTGCAGAATATTTGTATGTAACCAGAGACAGCCTTTATGTAGTTTCCAGAGGGCATTTCTGATTTTTTTTCTTTGCACAGAAGTCCTGAATAAATCATGTTTTTTCTTCTTTCAGGTATTTAAAAAATGGAAATGGTTTTCTTACAGAATAGCCGATATTCAATATTTACTAACACTTTATACACAAAGCTTTAATAAAAATATCAAAATATTTTATTTTGAGAACTGTTTGCCCCCATATAATGGCCCCTGTTAAGTAGAGGATATTATCTCAATTTTATAGAAAATTGAGGCTTCTGTTATTCAGTTGGACCATATGAAATAGTCATTTTGTAGCCCCCAAACAGCAGTATTATATTGTTCAGCCTAAAAACCTACCCAAGATCAAGTAACTATGAAGTGACAGAAGTAGTATTCTAGTTTAGCTGTCTTATCCAGCAGCAATATTCACTTTTCCATTGTTCTTTTATTGTTTTCTATGTGAAAATTAGCACATTTAAAAATCTCACTAAATGGATAATGCAGATATTGTCTCATCATGATGTAAAAACCTGAGAGCCCATTCTAGATTGGCATCAAAAAGAAAAAAAAAGAATGGCAATATAAAGGGACATTTTGTCCAATATATATTTTTTGAGTGTCTGTTAAGGATTTCTGAGGGAAGGGTGATTTCAGTGTTCTCAGTATAATTATTTCTAAGTTTATTTATTTACTGAAGGTTAGCATATTTATGTGGTTGGAATCTGACAGTGCCATTTAATGAACACCAGTTAAAAGGCAGCCTAATAAACAGAATACCATTTTCTGAATACTAAATATGTTCCTTTCCCATGTGTCTATTGAATGACTGCTTCATATTCTAGAGACTTCTGCCCTGCCCATCCAGGATGCCATCACTGACAAAGAGTAACTAGATATGTTTAGAAAAGATGCCTCCCCCAGAATTCAGAGTAATTCCCAAGGTGCTCCTGTGAATTCAGCACAAGAGTGACATGTGCATAAATTAAAATGAGGTGCTGCAGGTGGGAGCTGTGTTAATTTTCCCTGTGCACTGACTGTCTAATCTAAACATTCCAGTGTGGAAAACAAAATTGTAGGTTGATATTTCAAGAGAAGGGTCATTGAGCCTCAGATGGATAGAAAGGATATAGGCAGGAAGAAAACAGCACGAAAATACAGAATATGAATCCGAGTTAAAGGTCACATGCTCATCTAATTTCAGGGGATAGAAATTTGCATTTTACAGAATTTTACATTTTATGTAATTTTACCAGCTATAGAGATTTCACATATTGAAATGGCAATTGGAATGGGAGGATAGGGTTCAGATTAGAGCTTAGTGAGTAACAAAGTGAAAATGTTGTTCTTCTGACAGCTTATGGATATTTCATTGTATTTGCCTCTGCTAAATCCTGATGGAGTGGTCTTGAAAGAGTGATACCTATTGTTCTTGGCTTTTATCAGTTTTGTTCCATGCAGTGTGAAGGATCTACTGCTTGTCCTAAGAAGATGAAACTGAAAGAAGATTGATTTTGGATGACTTCCAGTCCCTTCCTTAAACTTTAGTTTGCAGAAAGTGGTCACTCAAAAACAAAACCAGAACTCTCCCAGTCCACTCCCTGCTGCTTGAAACCAAAATTTGCAGTTCATGCAGCTAATATCTTTGAAAGGGTTAGACATTCCAACCTCTTTTGAAGCAATAATACTCCCATATATGTTCTATTAAAAAAAAAAGTTAGGCAACCTGCCTTTATACATCCCCAAATCTCTTTGGATATCTTACTTTTTTCCAACTATGTCGTAAAAAACAACTGGAACTTGTTGTTTGGAACTTAGGAAATTGCAGTATTGAGGGTTGGGGGTAGAGGACATTCCCCCCTCCTATCCTTTTAGATTTTGAACATTTTAGGGTATTAATTTGTAGAAACAAAATTAGTTTCTTTTGTAATAAATTAATATAGGCTCTGTCCTGTGGTACGAGTTTCCTGTTGTGTAAAGGAAAAATAAAATGTCTGAAAAACATCCATGGCCCCCCACACACACACACGCACACACGCGCACACACACACACACACACACACACACACACACACCCTTCCTGCTCCTATCATGTACTCTTTGACTCAACATGTGGATTTATTCATTAATAAATAGTTCTACAAGTTGATAGAAGGCTTTTCTGTCTGTTTTACTTGTTTTCTTCTTTGGGTCCTTAACAGTGGAGTTTGCATTTTAGAGATGAAAACAATGCCTTTAGTGTGGTGTGAAATGCCCAAGAGTAATTTAAAAGTAAGAAGCATGGGTATTGGCAGCTTGAGCAACCATCTTTGGGTTGGGATTCAGTCTTCACCATATCACTTGCCATTTTACAATCTTGGGAATTTCAAATATGGCAGTGTGGGTATTTAGATGGGGTTTGGGGTTTGAGGGTTTGGAATTTTAGTGTTTCTTTTTATTTCATTTTTTTTTTCAAGTTATCACATGTCATTGTTCTTCAGTTTTTGTTTTTTTTCGAAGTATTCAGACCAGGAATTGAACCCGGGTCTCCTCAATGACAGATGAGAATTCTACCACTGAACTACCCTTGCACCTCTGTTTTTCTGTTTTTACAGTCTTCAGTTTAATTTTAGAGAATATAGGATGCAGTCTCATATTTACTTTGCTGTCTAGTCACTCATTCAACATTTACTGAATTCCTGGTTTTGATAAGATGACTGTGTGGAAAATGCAAATGTATAAAACATTGTTTTTGCACTTAAGAACTTTATTATCTATTAGAAAGAAGAAATCATGGAGTGCCTCACTCATTCCTAACTGTTTTCACCCTTAGGCTAAAAGAGTAAAAGGAATCTTTTAGATTTCTTTTGATGACATTCAGCTCACCATGGTAAGAAACCAGAAATGTATGTTGAAGGGTTGGGGAGAAAAAGATAGCTGACATTTTCTGCATACTATTCTTAGAAATTTCTGATTTGTCTATTGTAGACACTTGAATGAGAATTTAGGATTTGAGGTTTACAATTCTGATTTTTACACAGTTAACGTCTTAGGGAAAACTAAGTTATACCTGTGCACAAGAATTGGGGGTTAGTAGGTATACTTGCTGGGAAATGTCAATTCCTCCCTAAAAGCTGTACAAATGTGGACAATGGGTAGAGCAAACTGTTGGGAAAAGATCATGATGTTTGCTTCTGCATGGGGGAAATCTGTTATTTTGGATTTGAGGGAATGGCATGGCTTCTGTGGACAAGAATGAGAAATATTACATGAGGGTAACTATGGTGTGTAGTAGTGGGAGACAGATATCATGAGGACCCACAAAGAGATTCACTAACTTCCCTGGGACACAAGGTCTGTATTATGCACTCTTATAAGAAACCTTTGGACAAGTCTATGTTCAGAAATAGAAGAATATAGGAGAGTGAACAGAGAAGTAGAGGAATACACAGAAGGAGATACAGAAAGTATGGATCTTTGAAGCCAAGAGCACAAGGAGTCTTAGGTGTGCAAGAGTGCAGATAAGAAAAAAAAAGCACAGATAAGGTTGAGAGAATCAGGATGGACTAAAGTTTTAGATATGAGAGATATTGGTATACTGGCTTTTGAGATAATCTAACTTTTCTTATGTGACCTTTTCTTCCCTTTGTTAATCTATTAGTTTTAGTGATCTGTAGTATACATGTTAATAATCTATTAGTATATTAGGTATATTGAACAAATATTTTTTAGTTACTGTATTTTATTACCTTTTCAGCCTCACCTCTTGTTAGTTCCTCCATCTGAGTTTGAGATCTTTAATGATCACATATTACCATACCATGGATTTGCTTTTCAGAATATTTTGGTAATAGTATTTTAATATGATTTTCTTTATTCATAATTTTATGTATTTATTTTGTATTGTTACAAAAATTATTCAGAGAAAGGGCTCATAGACTTCATAGATTATCAAAGAGTCTATGCTACAAAAATGGTGCAGATCAAGCATGTATTCTGCCCTTGTGTGTCCTATCATAGTGGCTACATATAGACACTAGATAAATATTTGATGCATGATTGAGGAAGAGTTGTGTGAATAAAGATTTATAGCCTTCCTTCCCCCACCCCCACCAGGCAGAGTATAATATAATTCATCATGTTTCAACTTTCTTAGTTACATTTACATTAGGTGATGACTAAGTTTGAGTTTAAGTTTACTAGAATCTACTTGATTGGTCTCTTTTTATCACTGGGAGACTGTATGGTATATTAAAAGCATGTCTTTCAAGCTAGACTACCTAGCTCTAAATTCTTTTGCTTCCTACATGAGTGAAAATACAGGGTAAGACCTTTAAGATTTTGTACTTTCGTTTTCTTTTCTGTAAAATTGAATAATGATAGAAAAGTCTATGAAAATTGTAGGCATAATATGATTATGGTATGTGCTTGTGTAAAAAGAACTAGAAACTAGGGTGGTGAGAATATGTATTAATATTTTTTCATTTACTTTCCACATTCTTTATGAACTATAAAATATCAGATATGGGGTACCTATTGATGAATTGTTGGTAATGGGGTTAGAACTGTAATTTTATGGATTAACATGCTAAGATATGAGCTAATCTTGAAGAAGTGTGAGATGGTAACATGGGAACAATTGTCTGCTTCTTGTTGAAATACTGGTGTACTTTGACTTCCATAATAAATTTCTTCTTCAGAACTTATGTTATTGAAAAGGACCTTAGATATATTTCTGTAGAAGTCTTGCTTTGAGTACTTGTCATACTTTCCTTATATCATGATTATAGCAATTAACATATTTTATTGTGATTATCTGATTACAAATTTTGTCTTTAAAAAAAAAAATAGAGTGTGAGCTGCTGTTATAGATAAATTGAGTAGTTAAACTTTTACCCCCAAAGATTCCTGCAGGGCCCAGTACGTGGTAGGCAATGGCTAATAAGAATGAATTATTCTTGTCTACAAAGTGATGGAGTATTTCCAGTAACATGCTTTCTGCTTTGCTTGCAGCCTTTGACATTGTTGCAGTTTTCCTATATTTAGAGAATTCTAATGTGTTAAATTTAGGTATGCATATGATACTTATTCATAGTCTGGGGTGACACAGAATAAATTCTCTCCTTTTAAAGCATTTGAAGGTCATCTCTGAGGTCCTTGCTCTCCCCAAATGTACACATGTACCTTTCCCTCATCTATTTCTTCCTTGACAACATCCAGAATCTCATCAACCTAATGTGCTCTTCCTGCTAATGTGCCCTTCCATGCTGTCCATGTCCTCCTGCCCAGGATTGGACATGGTGGGCTCTGAGAATTTAGCAATGCAATTAACTCCCTTATCCCAGAAAATATTTTTATACTTGTGGTCTCTGGCATCTTTTTAGCTTTCTAAGTAGGGATACCCCTCTGTAATGCTGCTTGTCAAGCATGTGGACAGCCCAACCTATCTGGTCTTAACACATTTAAATTTCTTTCCTTTCCTACATGTGAAAATATTAAGTTGTAACTATGAATGCAAGATGTTATATTTTCTCTTACTCTTTGTATTCCAAAAGCCAAATTAAATTGTTTGTCTGATTGATTGATTAGTTTTCCTGCTTACTTTGAAACTCCGAGAGGTATGACAATATCACAGCCGTCTTTTTGAGAACCTGAATTTTTCAATTTGTCATTTCATTTTTACTTGTTTTGCTTTCCTCTCACCTATTTCTTATGAAAGTTGTACCAATCTATAATGAAGTTTAAGATTTTTAATAGGTAATCGTTCACAACCAAATTTTGTTATTCTTTCTTATTTGATTTGCTGCTTTGGGGCTCTAAATAGGTTTCAAAGATAATTATAGGGCAATAGAGTGTAATGGTTCAGAGTGTGGGGTCTGAAGCTTGGTTGCCTGGGCTCAAATCCTGGCTCTATTACTTGCTGGCTTTTGTGACCTTAAACAAATGATTTAACCTTTCTATGCCCCCATTCCTTATTTATAACACAGGGATAATATTGGTACCTATCTCACAGGGTTATTGTGAAATTTACAAGAATATAAGGGAAGTCACCGCTCCCCCGCCCCCAAAAAAGAACTGTATAAGTGGAATATTGTGACTTCTTCAGCGAGTTACGTGATAAGGAAGCAGCCCAAGTTTCCTGGAAGCCGATGAGGCAGGACTACCTATTTTCTTCCCATGTTAGCTGCACTGACCAGCCTAACTGCCCCTCAACTTAGTATCAGAACTTGTGTCAAAGTTTAAAGGTCGACAACAGAGCTGGAGGAGTTTGCGTGATTTGGCTAGAATGGGATAAACAGGGATAATGGATTTGGAAGGAAATGTGTGTAGGGAATAAGGGGGGGTTGGGGAATGTACCCAGGACCATAAAAAGGAGGGTAAGAATAGGCTTTCCCCAACATCTGGACAAAATGCCTGTCAGCCAGCCTAATGGAGTTTTCAAAAAGAATGGGAGGTATTCTGCAAGGAACTAATTTACTTTGAAATATTCAAGTGTGGTCATTCTAAAATATATCCCTCTGTGCTTACTCCACCTTACTTTTCTTTTAAACCTTCTGTTGGTCTTGTTATTTCTCACCTTCATTTTCCAAAATATTTTGCCAATTGAAAAATATAGTAATTATATTTATACATTTGTAGTTATTAACTAATAACAGATTAATGTTTAAACATCTTGAATATTGATATCATTCACTAAACTTGAATTGTCTTTTAGTATCGATTTGATGTATGAAAATATGATTTATGGCAGGGTCTATTTTTCACGTGGTGGAAAATATGAGATCTACTCATTGTATTTAGAAAACCATTTCATTAGATAGCATTTGTTAATGTTTTTAATTTATGAGATATCTTTTCCACATGGTGTAATTAATTATTCATTCTTGATATCTTCATTTGTAGATCACCTATTTATGCAATTCAATTTGCCCCTTACCTGGGTATGTAGCTATACATGTAACATCTGTTAATTCATGACTATTTTTGACCAGAAATGTAGGGACATTAATAAATATTATTTATTGCTGTTCTTTTTAACTGCTCAGAGTTGCTCTAACTTTCAAACAGCTTTTCCTGGCTTGTTCTCTCACACATTTGACATGCAACAAAAGTGACTTTTGTCTTATTATGGAATGGTGCCAAATTATTTGACATAATGACAGATGGGATATTATTTAGGGCTGCTGAAATGTTGAGCTCCACAAATGCTTTGTCCCCTGTGGATTATGTTTTGACTTGCCCATTTCTGACAGCCATTGTGGCTTTAACCTTCTTTATTCAGTTTGGAACATTGAAATATGCCTGCAAGTGCCAGCCTTATAAAGTCCACCAGGTCTCAACTACGGTCTTACCGTTTTTCTCAAATGTTTCCTATATTAGCATTTATTATAGTTTATTATTATATTTAATAGTGTTTATTATGATATGATTTTGTCTATTTTTACCTCGTTTCCTATTACAGAACACATTTTTTGTTTATTGTTGTGAATATTTGTGCTTTTTTGATTCTTTGGACTTTTAGTTCTCAGGTATGGTTTGTATTGATATGTATTTATGTGTAAATTGAAAAAAATTACAAAAAAACTCTACCACTTTGGGTAAATGACCTTAAGAAATTAAAGATCTTCCTTTTACTTATTGGACATCTTTGCTATAGGAAATATTAGCAAATATTATTTTAATAGGAAGTATGCAAAAAATGTAGCCTGATCCCAACCTTTAGGTATATTAAAATACTCAAAGTGGGTAGGTGATCTATATTCTTTTTCTCCCTTCCCATTGAAAGGTCTGTATTTAATCCCTGTACTCATGAAGCTTTGGTCTGCTTCCATGGCTCATCAGGGCAAACCCCATGTTTACAGAATCTGTCCAGAAACAAATTCTAGAGCAAACTGGTAGTAATTCTAGCTACTATTTACTGACAGCTAAATGCTCTCTGTATGACATCTCTAACCCTTTCAAGTCAGAAGCTATTAATAGCTTCGTTTTATAGGTAAGTGAACTGAGGCTCATAAAAATTGATTAAAATCACAGAGCTAGTGTTGGGAATTTAAAAACTACAGTCTATTTGTTGCTGTTTGGTCCTTTCTATTTATTATGACTCGTCTCAATAAGTTACGTTTTAGACTAATGTTACTAACTTGTTTTTAACATGAACTCAGTGCATTGCAATTTAAAACTTGGCGATTTGGATCTTTAGCAAAGAAAATTATTTTTGCAGCTTGATTTTTTGTTTTTCAGATTGGGCCGACTTGTATAGTTCTGTTAGCCCTCCAATTGTATATACTGTATTTGTTGAAGGGAGAAAATGAACCAGGAACATTACTGTTGTACTTAACTGTCCAGACCTTAGTGTGCCCTCCCATGCCCCTGCCGCTCTAGTCAGGGTATGAGGATAAGGCTTCTCTGGACCCATCTAGCATTTCCCTAAGCTGCTGGGGTTGCAGGGAACTGGGGAACACTGCCTCAGCGCTAGTTGCAAGGAATATTGGTGGTGGCGTGCTTTCTTGGTTTCTTGTGCTGATCTAGGCATAACTGTGGTCAAGAAAATATTGAGTGAATGATTAATATATAGTTCTCAATTTTATTCAGCTGCCAAATTCTTAGCACTGGGAAATAACCCAAGCCAACTACCTTGCAGTGGCTTAGGATTTCAATTTTTAAAGTCAAAATTCAGAGCAATAAAAACACTGAAAATTTCAATAGATTGTGAAGATAAGGAATTACTGGTGAGATAGAATTTAAATCAATACACATTTCTCCCCTTATCATCTGGTCTTTTAACTTGATATTTAGGGCTTTGTTTCCTATAATAATCATCCCAACAAAGATAGTTTCTAGTAACTTGGGTTGGTAACCATTTAAGATCTTTACTGTTGATCAGTATATAATGTCATTTTCACTTTGCAAAGTAACACACTAACCTTGAAGATAGATTTTGAGAAACTGCCAATCCACAGAAAAAGATTTTCCTATATTTCCAAAATACCATAATTTCTTCTTATTTGTTGGCCTCTACTTCCCAAGATGTGAGGTTCAGGGATATAGAGTGAGAGTACAGGTGGGTGGGTGGAGAAGCCAGCCTACAGGTGGGTGGGTGGAGAAGCCAGCCTACAAACAGTTGAGTCAGTTCCACAAGGACCCACTTAATTGGGCTCCAACCTCCTTTCCTACCACTTTGTTCCTCAGTTCCTTGATTTGCTCCACACTGGCATTCTTGATGATCTGAGACATGACAGTCATGCTCCTCATAGGGATTCCTGCTGTTCCTTCTCCTTCCAGACACCTCCATCATTCC
Organism: Tamandua tetradactyla; assembly: GCF_023851605.1. Taxonomy (NCBI): domain Eukaryota; kingdom Metazoa; phylum Chordata; class Mammalia; order Pilosa; family Myrmecophagidae; genus Tamandua; species Tamandua tetradactyla. Next base: position 3,720,162 of record NC_135351.1, on the reverse strand, counting down.
CCTCCTTCCTGAGAGTCTTCCTCGTAGGACACCGTCTCAGTGAACTGTTCCCTTACCCTGTTTAACTTGCTGTCTGCCCATACCTATACCATCTCTGCTTTTCCTTTTCTACATAGCACTTACCACTATCTAACATATTCAGTAATATATTTTGTTAATTTATTTTGCTTATTATCTGTCTTTTCACATTGGAATGGAAGGTCCATGAAGATGGAAATTTTCTCCTCTCCACTGTAGCACCTACAAGAATGGAGATAACATCACTGAGTTTATAATGATGCTGGCAGAGAACTGATGCTCAATACATATTTTTGGAATGAACTGTATAATCACAGAACTTAGAAACTGACTTCATTTTGTTTTGTTGGTTTTTATTTATTAAGAATCTATAAATAAGCTGTGCTTCCTGTTGGATATTTAAGGAAAATATTATCATCTTGGAGGGCTGCTATCTAAATTTCATGAGAGTCACAGAAGTCAGGCCTTTGTGATGAAGGGTCTGAGGAGTAGAGAGGGTAGAAAGAATTAAGATCTGGGATTCATGAGGTACAAGCTCCAACCCTGCCTATTTTGGAAGGGCTGGTCGTGTGACCTTATTCAACTTGCTTCAGTCATTGGATTTCATAAACTCTGGACATGATGACATGTTTAATGGGCATCACTAACCACAGTTTGAGCTGAAATTCAAGACCTCTAAAATAACTTTAAAATATATGAATGCTTCTATTGTAGTGACAGAAAATCAAGCAAGGGTTGGAAGATCTAGATTTGCTTCCTGGATACACCTTTGATTTATACAATTGTGTTATGAAAATCAGGATCTTTAAGTTTATTGTCCTTTCACGTTTAGACTTTGATCACTTTTATTACACACCTATGATTCTCTAAATTGCTTTACAGTAACACACAATAATGGGAGTTGAAGATATTCTTCAATATCTCTGGTGATATGGAACTCACCATATCTCAAGATATTCCTTTCCACCTTCAGACAGTTCTAGTTTTAAGTTCTTCTTATGCTCATAAGAAATCTGTTTTCCTCTAACTCTTACTGCAGGAATAAGAAAAAAATAAATCTCTCTTCCATTTGACTTTTCCCCCAGACAGGTTAGCTATAGTAAGATAATAATTATTTTGGTATGTCAACATTCCAAACTAAATCCTCCTGGCCTTTTCCACTGTCCTTCCCAGATACGATTTTTGAGCCCACCAACCCCACCCAGATCTTTCTCCATGAAATCTGCTCCAGTGGGACGAGGTCTTGCATTGGTGTAGGACCCTGACTTATTCCTCAGACAGGTGCATCTTATCAGCCTGGAGAGGATGGGGTAGCCATCCTCCCTCATTTTGGAAACTGCTTCTGTCTATACATAGCTTTTTTTGACATTAGCGTCTTTGGGTAGTCAGTGCTATACTGTTCACATGTTGAGCTTCAGTCAACTAAAGTCTGTTTTGCTTTATTTTTTCTGCATGTGTGCCAGTCCACACCATCATCATCCTGTACTCGTGGGATTTTTGGTTTGTTGTTTTGGTTTTGTGTTTTAGTGTCTTTATATTCATTTTCCTTAAATGTGCTACGTATACACCTGGATACTAGGGCTTTGATATATATAAATATTTTTAAATTATTATTATTGAAAACAATTTTAATAAAATTCCTCCTTCTGACTTGCTAGCCCTTCTTCCAGCTTGTTGTCACTGACAAATTTGAGCCAAGAAATTAATATAAAGATTGAGTATGATGAGGCTGAAGTTAGACCTCTATGGTATACCCATGTGTACCTCTAAACCTGTGGATGCCTAATACAATAGATGCAAATATATGACTATTTAACTTTTAATTAATTGAAATAAAATTAAATTAAAATTTCAGTTCCCCAGCTAATCACATCTTAAGTGCTCAGTAGCCACATATGGCTATTGGACAGCACTGATGTGGAATATTTATATCATTGCCGAAAATACTATTAGATAGCATTGCTCTAGGCTGATATTGATCCATTCCTAAAAGAATATCATGAAATATTTTTCTTCCCACACTGATGCTTTTAATTTAATACAGCAGATTATTAAGGCACATGTCATTTGTGGAGATCTGGCAGGTATTAATGGGAGAGATGTATTTTTAATTTGTATTTTGAAGGATGAGTATGATTTTGAAAGATTTTGGTGGGGTTGTCAGTTTCTTGGGAAACGTGGGCTATTACAGAAATCTGTGGGCTTAGAAATGTGCTTCGAAAAAAGAGTTGGAACTATTTAAAAAGTTGAAAAAGAGATCAGGCTTCAATTAGAATCAAGAAGGAAGCCAATCAGTTTGGGACCAAGGGAAATCAGAATAGAGGGGTAAGGAAGACATTATCTGTATTTTAGAACTTCACTTTCTTTATAAGACCAAAGAAAGAGAGGCTTATTTTGTCCAGTTTCTGTAGCATATAATCTAACTCAACCTATCTGGATAGAATATTTAAACAACCCAAACACAGGAAGCTTAGAATAGGATTGAGGGCTTGTAATTCTGTACAGTTTAATGTAATGCCCAGATATATCCCAGAGTATGTTGAGCAGATAATTAAAAATTATTGGCAAAGTCCCTTGAGGGATGGGAAATAAAACCGTGAAACTGTTAAGCTTTACCAATCGGGAAACCTTTCATACTAACTCAGACATTAGGGACTCCCAAATCAGTAGGCCAAGACCTTGATCTTGAGGCTTGCTCTTGTAGAGCTTATTTATATAGCAGAGAAGCTTAGCCTACCTATAGTTATGTTAAGAATTACTTCCAGAGAGTCTCTTTTGTTGCTCAGATGTGGCCTCTCTCTCTCCAAGTCCAGCTCTGCAAGTGAAATCATTATCCTCCCTGTTACGTGGGACATGACACCCAGGGGTGAAAGTCTTCCTGGTAACATGGGACATGATTCCCAGGGATGAGCCTGGCCCTGGCACTATGGGATCCACAAAGCCTTCCTGGCCAAAAAGGGTAAAAGAATTGTAACAAATAAGGTATCAGTGGCTGAGAGAGTTCAAATAGAGTCAAGAGGCTACTCTGGAGGCTACTTTTAGGTAAGTTTTAGCTAGATATTGCTACTTATCATGGTTTGCCAATAACCAACCAAAACCATTTCTGCCAACCCTAAAGAACACCTAGGGCTTTATCTGAGATTCTACCAAGGTTCTATACACTATTATTACTTTTCAGAAACCTACACCCTCCAGATGGGTTCCTAGGCTAGATAACTCCTGAAACCCAGAGGGGCCAGCCTCTCCAGAACATCAGCTAGTTCCATCCACCTATCCTGTATTATCGACTGCCCTTTCCAACATGAAAAAGCTAGAATTAGCATAGCCCAAATAGCCCTATAGATTGGGAGAAGGATCAAAGGAGAAGGAGGAGTTATAACAGAGAAGATAGGATTTAATATATGAGTATGATTGCTGAGTCATTATTCTGATATTTCTTTTAGTCTCTAGTGTTTTGGAGCTAGAATAAAAAGTCTAAAATTGTGGAATTGTAGCCCTTACCAAACTCTAAAATCTGTTCTACAGCTAATGGTTGCAGTGTGCTTTGAAGTTTATTGATTTTTTGAATATATGTTATTTTTCACAATTAAAAAAAAGCAGGAAGTTGGGGACATGAATAGAATTTCTATTCTAAATAAATTCTATTTAAATTCTAAATAAATTCTGTTTAAAATTATATAGCACTGATATCAGTATGGAGTATGAATTAGGGGAGGCAAAGGTGCATTTGTTTGCTCCTTCATTCAGCACTTGTGAATACATGCTCTGTGTGTGGCACCAAGCTACACATAGAAGATACTCAGATGGAGTTCCTCCCCAGGGAGTATGCAGAGATCAGTTTGGGAGACACACAAAAGAGCAGGTAATTGCAATTTGCTGTGTGCCTTGGTTGAGATGGATTGATGTCCTCAGATATCAAGGATGCCTGTCAAGGATATACTGGGAAAGTATTCTTAAATGGGCAGTTTCTATTTTTTTCACTGGAAGTGACAGTATGACAAATCTTATGTTATTTCATTAAAAACACTTTGTTTCATTTCCCCTCTCATGTTAAGAACTACTACAGTTTGACCGTCTCAAGATGTATATGCTCCTTTGGGGGTAATGCTGCATTTGTGCAGAAATGGAGATTTCCATTCTTAACAATACCAAATGCCCAAACATATTTTTTAGTTTTTAAAATTTGACAAGATTGAATTAAGATTTCATCAAAACTAGGAAACTTTTGGTTGGCAGTCAACTTTTGATGATCTTGATGTATATCACTGCTAATAAGATTAATGGAAAGTGTTGGTGGGAAAAAAAGGAACCAAAAACAAGGTTGATTGGTTTCCAAGGTAGGAGGAGGTACATCAGAATCAAAAAGTGAGCAGAAATACAGATCCCTATGTTCCATGCCTGAAGATTCTGATTTGTAAGTCTGGGTTTATTTCCTGGTGTCTGTGGTTTCTTAAAGTATCTGAAGTGATTCTGTTGGGCAGCCAGGGTTGAAAACCACTAGTAACTTGCTGTGATTGTGTAATAAATAATGCATGCCTCTTTGCATCTTCTGCAAGACAGAATGGGCCTCCTTTTCACCAGAAGTACGTGATATTCTGTCTTTGCAGATTTGAGCCCTGGAGTCTTGTTGAATATTTCAAGTTAATAAAATGACAGAATTCAAGAAAAAGAGACATTATTGTATAGAGATTAATTGAGAGAACTCTGAAGCCAGATTGCCTGGGTTTGAGTCTTGCCACACCATTTACCAACTTTGTGAATTTCTGTAAGTTATTTAACTTTGTAGACCTCAATTTCTTCATCTAGAAAATGAGGATAATGGCATCAATCGTAAAGGACTTTGTAAAAGTTAATAGATGTGCTTCATTCCATTGATTTTAAGATGTGTGTGTTACTATCTCTGAAACCAAGGGGTGATTACAAACAATAGAAAGTCCTGGCTCACTTAGCAACATTATTTTTTCTTTGTGGAACATCAAATAGGGGTGTGTCTTACCCTTGATGTCTTAGACCAAAAAACACCAAACAAATGCAAACGTTTGTAACTTTTGATCATTCTGTTCTACATATATAATCAGTAATTCACAATATCATCACATAGTTGCATATTCATCATCATGATCATTTCTTGGAACATTTGTATTTATTTCATAAAAAGAAAGCAGAAGAAAATTCATACATACCATACCTCCCACTCCTCCCCCTCACCAATCACCAGCATTTCACTCTAAATTTATTTTAACATTTGTTCCCCCTATTATTCATCTTTATTCTATATGTTTTACTCATCTGTTGATAAGATAGATAAAAGGAACATCAGACACAAGGTTTTCACAATCACACAGTCACACTGTGAAAGCTATATCATTATACAATCATCATCAAGAGACATGGCTACTGGAACACAGCTCTATATTTTCAGGCAGTTCCCTCCTTGAATAACAAGGTGACATCTACTTAATGCGTAAGAATAAGCTCTAGGATAACCTCTCAACTCTGTTTGGAATCTCTCAGCCATTGACACTTCATCTCATTTCACTCTTCCAGCTTTTGATCGAGAAGGTTTTCTCAATCCCTGGATGCTGAGTCTCAGCTCATTCTAGGATTTCTGTCCCATATTGCCAGGAAGGTCCACACCCCGGAGAGTCATGTCCCATGTGGACAGGGGGAGGGTGGTAGGTTTGCTTGTTGTGTTGGCTGGAGAGAGAGGCCACATCTCAGCAACAAAAGAGGTTCTCTTGGGGGTGACTCTTAGGCCTAATTTTAAGTAGGCTTGACCTATCCTTTGTGGGGTTAAGTTTCATATGAACAAACCCCAAGATTGGGGGCTCAGTCTATAGCTTTGATTGTCCCCACTGCTTGTGAGAATATCAAGAGTTCAACTTGGGGAAGTTGAATTTTCCCCCTTTCTCACCATTCCCCTTAAATACACTTTTTAAAAATAAAAAGTGGAATGCATTGGAATCTTCTTTAAACTTAATAATAATTGTGAGGATGATTACAATTTAAAACAAATTTTAGGCATTTTTTTATCTGCCAGGGAAGGTGTTAAGCCATTAACTTTCATAATACAGTAATAATAGTACATATTTTTTAAGATGATCATTTTAAGGCAACTAGAAAGTCTCAAAATTAAGATTCAAATGCATGCTTGATTCCAAAGCCCAGCCTATTAATCATTGTGCTGTGCGCATTAGCCTAATATTTAACGTTCAAATCTAAGCATAATCCTCAGAGATGGTTAGTTCTTATCAGTTAATGTGGCAAGAAAATACTAAAATGTATGAACTGAGGAAAGTCCAAGTAAATATACTCCCTCCATCATCAGCTTGGTCCTACATCCTAACGTGTCACCTATGAGGTTGAGGAAAGAAATGGTTGAGAAAGAGAAAGTAATTTGTCATCCTTGAGACAGGATTCTGGACAGTGCAAATACCAGAGTTTACATACCCATATGTGATAGTGTGTAGGAAGAGTATGGCATCTCTGACAGTGAATAGTGAACTGAGTAACAATGAGGTAATTGTCTTTTTATCATTCTTGTTCAGGAGCTTGACTGATATGCCTGCATTTGGTTTTCTTTTTCTATCCTGCTTGGGAAACTGCTGACCTTATTAAATCTATACATTTCTAGAGACTTTCATCCTGTTTCAGTTTGCTAATGCTCCCAGAATGCAATATACCAGAAACGGATTGGCTTTTATACAGGGGATTTATTAAGTTGCAAGTTACCATTCTAAGGCCATGAAAATATTCAAATTAAGGCACAAACAAGAGGATACTTCTCAGAGAAACAGGAGCATCTAGGTTCCTCTGTCACATGGGGAGGCTCATGACAATGTCTGCTGGTCCTTCTCTCCTGGTATGGTTTCAAAATGGCTATCTCAGCTCCTGTGGGTACTTCTGGCTTTTGCCAAGGGGCTTTCCTTCTGTATCTCCAAAATGTCTGTGTCTAGGCGTCCACTCTCTGTATCGACTCTGAGCTCTTGCTCTCTGTGTGAGCTCCTTTAAGGACTCCAGTAAACTAATTAAGACCCACCTTGAATGGGTGGGGCCACAACTCTATGGAAATAATCTAATCAAAAGGTTACACCTACAATGAGGTGGATCATATCTCCATGGAAACAACCTAATCAAAAGATCCTACCCACAATAGGTCTGCACCCACAAAATTGGATTAAAAGAGCATGACTTTTCTAGGGTACATAACAGTTTCAAACCAGCACACACCCTATTGAAGAAATTTATATTTTTGCGCCATTCTTTCTTTCCTTCCTTTCTGGGTATCCAATTATAGGATTCTTTTGATATTGTCTCACAGGCCCCTAAGTTCCCTTCATTTTTGTTCATTATTGTTTCTCCTTATTCCATAATTTCTGTTCTTTCTTCAAATTTATAGACTCTTTCCTCTATTACCATTCTGTTGTTAAGCCCATTTGCTGTTAAATGAAGCCCATTTTATTCCAGATATGATGCATATTTTTTGTTCTAGAATTTTTGTTTGATTCTGTTTCTCTGCTGAGATTTCTTTTCTTCCTCATAAGTGTATTGTCCTATATATTCTTGATCAAAGTTACAGTAGCTGCTTGAAAATCCCTGCCTGCTAATTTCAGTGAAAATTTGGGTCATTTTGGGGCCAGTCTCTATTGATTGTCTTATTTTTTGAGAATGGGGCATGTTTTCTGTTGCAGATTATGTTACATTCCTCCTAGGAACAGTATTGATTTTGTTTTTGTTTTTGCAAAAACTTAGTTTGTGTTACTCAAACTGAAAACTGTCTCTGAATGACAACTCAAGTGACAATTCATTTCTTTTAGCCCAAGCTTGGTTTACAGGTCAGCAGAGATTTGGTCAGAGTTTGTACATAGAATTTGTGCCTCTTCTTTTCTGTCTCTCTCTTTACTGGGATTCCCCAAGCTCACCAACCTACCAGTGGCTGTGGCTGCCCTGAACTCTGGTTATTCAGCTACTAAGATAGGGGTTTTCTGTTGGAGTTGTGTTGCCTCTACATGGTACATGTGGGGACTTGCCCTCAGGCTAAAATTCACAAAATAGTAAGTTCACCTAGAGTTGTTCTTTTATCCCAAGTGTCACCTCCCCCTCCAGAGTCTCCTTGCTTTTGGACTTTCTCAAATGCCAAGTGGGCAGTTTGTTTTTATAGGTGTTGTCCATGGTTTATGGTTGTTATTTGTGGCCACTTTGAAAAATAGACATTTTGTCAGCCATTACCTGAAGTAGATCCTTCTGGACCGCCAATTTTTAATACCCGCAAATGTTTCTTGTGAAAGACACTGTAAAGGTTATATTTTATGTGGCGAGAACAATAAAGTTTCTGCTCCCCAGCATGCTAGAATGGGAGTTTATATTGTTCCCTTCATTTTCTGTGAGAATTGAATGTACTCTCTTGGCACTTTGATGTCTTTCATGAGTATAAATTAATCTGAATTCTGGGTGAGCTCATTCGATGTGTTTCTTTTAGAAATTACAATATTTTCTTTAATATATGGAAAATTTTGATTTGCTAATAAAAGATCCTAGTCTTCGTAATCAAGTATATAAGCTTTTATTATTTAAATGATAATTTGGTGGAAGGGGGGTGCATATAAGTAATTCACTCATGTATATTGTATATATAATTTTAAGAAAAGAAAACCGTTAATTTACTATGGTAATTCCCCAACTGTTTGGTTGACTTACATTATGTTAGGCAAGGTGGTAATGTATACTTATTAATAGAAATTATTTTATCTTGATTTTGTCTGTGGTTATTTATAGTTACAAAGTCAAATGTTTTATCATAGTTAACTGAATTTTTTCTTTTCAGTCTGTTTTATCTTTTATTCTTAAAAATTTTCTGCTGTGAAATTTTAGCCTGTTGATACCTTGTTAGATTACAGTTCTATGCCTAACGCTTTTTTAATTTACTGAAAATAGAACTATAATGATACAAATATTTAATAGGACATACAGAAAGTTAATATATATAAATGAAGATGTGGAAATAGTCATGAATAAAGTTTAAAAAGGTTTAATTTTTTTGCATTTCCCAATTTGTTTAAAATCTGAGAAACATTCTAACAACTTTCTTATGCCTCCTGCTAAACTACATCATGTATGTGTTTATGTATGTGTATGTTTTCCTCAGATTAATTATATTCATTTTTATGTATTATTTTAAAATTCTTTGTATTTTACTTTATCAAACTAGGCATGGAAACTGTATTTTCAAAGAGAATCCATGTAAGGCCATTAATTGTTGGAATTTGGGAATAGGTATATATTTTTATGATAACATTTTAAATTTAAATTTCTATATTTTTTAGACTATCCTGTGATATATATATATGTGTGTGTGTATATCAATGTTTTAGGAAAAGAAAAAAAGTATTTTTTGCAGAGATTATTGTTTCTATTCTTCAGGAATATGTTGTAATTTAAAACATAGGATAAAAAAAAATTAAGGAGCATCTTAGGATGCATCAGTTTCAAGGAACAGAAGACCCTACTGAAAACTACCTAAACAATGAAAGGTTTATTAGCTTGCATAGCTGGAAGCCTGAACAGAGGGCCAAGTCATCAGTGTCCATGAGGATACAGGCTCCTTTTATCTTTTTGGTTTGATAGACTTGTCTTGTAAGCTTGGCTGTAGGGCTAACCACCTCATTGTCACAGAGTAGTCGCCACAGCTCCAGACATTCAGATTGTCTTCTCTGAAGTTGCCTCATGTTTCATCTTCCAGGGAAGTATAATTATCATAATTGGCTTGCAGCAATCATAATTGGTTTACATTCTCAGTGTAGAGAGGGGTGACCTTTCCAGACCACATGGGGGAGAGTGAATGCTTGAACAGAAATAGAACTCTGGCTACCAGAAAGGAAGGGTAGTAGAGTAAGAATTGTTGTTTTTTCACGCTTAGATTTTAGATACCAAATACTCAGTTCCTTGAGAGAGTCATAGCCCCTTTTGGCCCCAGGATTTTGCTACTGTTGTCTTTTCTCTTTGGAATATTTTTTTCCCTCTTTACTTGACAGATTCCTTCCTCTTCTTTAACTCCCAGCTTGGATGTAATTGTTTTAAGGAAGTTTTCTCTCCCTGCTTCCATCTAGATTAGCAATCCTTAGTATGCATACTTAGAGCAGGGGCCTATCATTTTCCTATCCTAGCAATTCTCATACTGTATCAGAATTGCTTTACTTACATAGCTCCCCATCTAGACTGTAAGCTTCAGAGGTGCAGGGACAATGCCTTCTGTCCATTTTTATATTCACAGTTTACCATAAAATCTAATCCAGTGCTACCAAATAAAATTTTCTGTAGTATTGGATATTCCTATGTTGTCCAGTAAAGTAGTTACTAGCCATACCTGGCCACTGGGCACTTGAAATGCAGGTAGTGTGCCTGAGGACCTACTTGTTTAATTTTTAATCATTTTAAATTCAAATTTAAGCCACAGTGACTTGTGGCTACTGTTTTGGACAGTATAGGTATAGGGTATAGAAAACATTACACTATTTACTGATTTCAGTAGGTTAGAGAATAAGATTCAGAAGGTCTACTGTCACCAAACTTTAACTGTCAGAAACAAGTGGCATATGTGGAATAATACCAACTTTATACAGAAAATAAGAGGTAAGATGCAAGGAGTGACAGAAATAGAAAGGGAAAAAGAAAGTTGGGGAAGGGGTAATAAATAAAACATTGAATATGTAAAAGTAGGTGATGGGCTGGTGACGATTCTTGATGTATATTTTGGGGTGAGATTCTTTGTATCAATATTGCCTAGCACCTCACTGAACATATAAGTATTCTGTTAGGAATGAAGGCATGAGTAAAAGAGAAAGGAGATGGAAAGAAATTGGAAATAGCAATGAAAGCAAAAAAAAAAAAAAGTGAATTTAGGAGCTATATAAATTATCATGAAAACATGGTGGAAAGTGATCAAATGTTTTCTGGTGATAAAGGGGCATGTCCTCATGAATGGGCAACTTTTCATAGTTCAATGGAAAAGTATATTGACATCTTAGATGACATTTTTATCTTGGTCCCATGTTCTCTTCTACTAGAATTATGAGAGTTAGGCACGATCTATGCAGAATGATTTTTACTGTTTTCACATTTCGTTCATTATGAAGTAGGAGTTAAGCTTTAAATTCTCTTTGACCACGATAAAATTTTGTGGGAAGCCATTCTTTAAAAACGAGAAATTTTTAAAAGGCAACTTGTAAATAATCCATAATGGATATGATGTAAAAATGAAACTTAAATCTTAAGACCCCTATTTGGAAGTTCAGGGAAGTTTTATATAAAGCCATTTCAAGGAGGCCATAAATTCTAAAGTGTATTTGAATGTAGTAGGGTATGAGGAATTTAAATAATGAAGAAGGTGAGACAAACAGGGTATTATTTAGAGAGTTTTACCTAACACAGCACATACCATGGCTATGGGTAGGAAAATCCAATATCATTAAAATGTAGATTCTCCCATAATTCATCCAAAGATTTATAATGAATCCCAGCAGATATACATGTGTATATAAATTGATAAGCTAATTCCAAAATTTGTATGTAAATAGACAAGAATAGCCAAGACACTCTTGAGGAAGAACATAGCATGATGTAAAGAATTGTTCTACTGGATGGTAAGATATACTTTAAAGTTATCTATTTGAATTGTTAATTAAGTGGGACACTGGTCTGAGAGTACACAACTAGACCAATAGAACAAGCTATTAAGAGTTCCTGCAGTACAGTGGGGAAAGACTTGTCATTTCACTAAATGATTCTCTATTTGCTGGCCATATGGGAAAATTAAAAAAAAAGACTTTGCCTGAAACTTACCGCACAACAAAGATCCATTCCAGGTGGATTATTGAGCAATATCACAGAAGATGGTAGCATAGGAGGAATTCCTAGAGGAATAGCTCTAGGAATTCTTCCCTTCACTGAAACAATTTTTGAGCTCACAAGGAACTGTCAGAATCAACTCTTTTAGAACTCTGGATTCTAGTCTAACACTTGTAGAATTTAGGAGAATGCTTGATGAAGAAGGAAACTGATGAAGTTCACTGCATTTTGGCATTTCATGTAGCAGTTACCATCTCCCAGCCCCTCACCTCATCCCCAAAGAAGTTCCTGGTGCAGTTTGATGGAGCCATGCTGAGCAATAAGGACTTTGCCCTCCAAAATCAGGGTGTGTGAGGGATTTCTGGCCATTGTTTCAACTGCCTCAGACTGAAGTGGCTTCCCAGGCAGAATCTGTTGAAATATTTTAAATAATCAGAACACTTTTTGTTTTCTCTTCCTTCTTTTCTTATTGGCTTTGCAAAAATAGTTTGTAAAAGTTACTAGACAAATGGATGACTGAACCCTGCAGTGATCAACAGCAGTCCCTGGGGAGGGAAGAGAATCTGATTTCCAGAGTTACACATTACAGTATTCAGAATGTCCATGTCTTGACAAAAACACTGCAAAATACAGCAAGGAAACTGGAAAGTATGGCCCATTCACAAGAAAGAAAGAAATCATCAGAGACTATCTCTTAGGAAGGGATATTTCACTTAGTAGAAAAAAGACTCTAAACAAACTGTTTTTAAAATTCTTAAAAATTTGAAGGAAAGATGGACAAAGAATTTTTAAAAGAAACAAGTAGGGAATATAAATAAAGACATAGAAATCATAAAAAAAAGAGCCAAGTAGAAATTCTGTAGCTACAAAATATAATAACTGAAGTGAAAAGTTCACTAAAAGGTTCAACTGCAGATTTGAGCAAGCAGGAGAAAGAATAAGGGAACTGAAAAAATGGGAATCTTGAAATTACCCAGTCTGAGGTACAGAAAGAGAATCAAGAATGAAGACAAATGAACAGAGCCTAAGTGACCTAAGGGGCACTCTCAAGAGCACCAATATGCATTATTGGAGTCCCAGAAGGAGAAGAAAGAGAGGAAGGGGCATAAAAAGTATTAGGAAACTATAGATTAGGTGTTTGATCTCTGCAGTTGAATTAGTCTTTGGTCTATTGGTTATCAGAGAATAAACAAAGTGTGAATATGCAAACATGAAAAATGAGCCTCAAATACTTGGATACTAGTATTAAGAGTTTTTATATCATTCGGTTTTATGGCCCCTAGTCAAACACAGTAGTATAAGCATTCAGAAAACATTGATATTGTTTGTCTAAATGTATTAGCAATAGAAGGCAATTTATCAAATTTGATGCCCAGTTTTCTAAAACTATATATAGTTTTCTGAATGGAATTTTCGTTATCGAGTGAAATGCATTAAAAAAATTTTGCAAGTGATTTTAATATATCTCATTTTAAAAAATTCAGGTCAGTTTGTTGTTTTAAAGGAACTCTCCTCTAAATTTGCTTTACAATGCCAAAGATCCCTCTGTAATTCTAGAAAGCATGTTCTGTCCCACTCCTCTAGTTCATTGTTTTATAAAGTTCAAATTTTTTACAAAGTTAGATTGGCCATTCAGGTTTACAAGGACACTGCAAGAGTTTTTATGCTAAAATCTTAATAACTTGAACTAGTCAAGACACTTTAAAGAGAATTACCAGAAGATTTGTCTTCTAAAGGACTATATCAAATGCCAAATACAATAAGACGATAATTTAGGGTGTGAATTGGGTATTGGTTTTAGTATATTTTCAGTCTGCTTCTGATTGTTTGGTGTTTGGAATTTATCCAAACATAACTAATAAGTGACATTTGTACTGTATGAACAGGATTTCGAGTAATTCCTATATTTGAGCAAGCATGCATGTGTGCTGCACACACACAGGTATACACAGTGTAAGATTGTTTTGCTTGAATGCAAAGCAAATTACTCAAACCACCACTTAATATATGGAATATGACAGACTTCTTTGATACTTTTTGTATTGCAACCTTGACCATATTTCTTTATCATTCTCTGCCAACTAGTATGAGATATGTATCAGAAAATGAGCAGTCTAGTGCTACTTTACTTAAATAATATGAAAATATATGACACTTAGAGGATTGTTTAGCCTCTGTACAAGAATAACATGCAAATTCAAGAAGTATTGTAGAAAAAGTCTTTGTTTTGGTAATTAAGACAAAATATAAATGTTTTATCTTTTAGTTTTGATTAAGAGATATTTTCCCATGATGATCTAGTGATTCCATATGAAGATCAAAATGAAAATGTACTAAACAAATATACCTTCAGATATTTTTCAGCTTAAAAAGCATTTGAATAGTAAAAATTTTGCAAAACAAATTTGACTGGTTTTCTTGAGTGTTTTTTTTTTTTTTTTATTAACGGAAAGAAAAAAAAAAGAAATTAACACAACATTTAGAAATCATACCATTCTACATATGCACTCAGTAATTCTTAACATCATCACATAGATGCATGATCATCATTTCTTAGTACATTTGCATCGGTTTAGAGGAACTAGCAAAACAACAGAAAAAGATATAAAATGTTAATATAGAGAAAAGAAATAAAAGTAGTAATAATAGTAAAACAAACAAACAAACAAACACACAAACAAAAAACAAAAAAAAACCCTATAGCTCAGATGCAGCTTCATTCAGTGTTTTAACATGATTAATTTACAATTAGGTATTATTGTGCTGTCCATTTTTGAGTTTTTGTATCTAGTCCTGTTGCACAGTCTGTATCCCTTCAGCTTCAATTACCCATTGTCTTACCCTGTTTCTAACTCCTGCTGGACTCTGTTACCAATGACATATTTCAAGTTTATTCTCGAATGTCCGTTCACATCAGTGGGACCATACAGTATTTGTCCTTTAGTTTTTTGCTGGACTCACTCAGCATAATGTTCTCTAGGTCCATCCATGTTATTACATGTTTCATAAGTTTATCTTGTCTTAAAGCTGCATAATATTCCATCGTGCGTATATACCACAGTTTGTTTAGCCATTCTTTTGTTGATGGACATTTTGGCTGTTTCCATCTCTTTGCAATTGTAAATAACGCTGCTATAAACATTGGTGTGCAAATGTCCGTTTGTGTCTTTGCCCTTAAACCCTTTGAGTAGATACCTAGCAATGGTATTGCTGGGTCGTATGGCAATTCTATATTCAGCTTTTTGAGGAACCGCCAAACTGCCTTCCACAGTGGTTGCACCATTTGACGTTCCCACCAACAGTGGATAAGTGTGCCTCTTTCTCCGCATCCTCTCCAGCACTTATCATTTTCTGTTTTGTTGATAATGGCCATTCTGGTGGGTGTGAGATGATATCTCATTGTGGTTTTGATTTGCATTTCTCTAATGGCCAGGGACATTGAGCATCTCTTCATGTGCCTCTTGGCCATCCGTATTTCCTCTTTTGGTAGGTGTCTGTTCAAGTCTTTTTCCCATTTTGTAATTGGGTTGGCTGTCTTTTTGTTGTTGAGGTGAACAATCTCTTTATAAATTCTGGATACTACACCTGTATCTGATATGTCATTTCCAAATATTGTCTCCCATTGTGTAGGCTGTCTTTCTACTTTCTTGATGAAGTTCTTTGATGCACAGAAGTGTTTAATTTTGAGGAGCTCCCATTTATTTCTTTCTTTCTTCAGTGCTCTTGCTTTAGGTTTAAGGTCCATAAAACCGCCTCCAGTTGTAAGATTCATAAGATATCTCCCTACATTTTCCTCTAACTGTTTTATGGTCTTAGACCTAATGTTTAGATCTTTGATCCATTTTGAGTTAACTTTTGTATAGGGTGTGAGATACGGGTCTTCTTTCATTCTTTTGCATATGGATATCCAGTTCTCTAGGCACCATTTATTGAAGAGACTGCTCTGTCCCAGGTGAGTTGGCTTGACTGCCTTATCAAAGATCAAATGTCCATAGATGAGAGGGTCTATATCTGAGCACTCTATTCGATTCCATTGGTCGATATATCTATCTTTATGCCAATACCATGCTGTTTTGACCACTGTGGCTTCATAATATGCCCTAAAGTCCGGCATCGCTAGACCTGCAGCTTCGTTTTTTTTCCTCAAGATGTTTTTAGCAATTCGGGGCAACCTGCCCTTCCAGATAAATTTGCTTATTGGTTTTTCTATTTCTGAAAAATAAGTTGTTGGGATTTTGATTGGTATTGCATTGAATCTGTAGATCAGTTTAGGTAGGATTGACATCTTAATTATATTTAGTCTTCCAATCCATGAACACGGTGTGCCCTTCCATCTATTTAGGTCTTCTGTGATTTCTTTAAGCAGTTTTTTGTAGTTTTCTTTATATAGGTTTTTTGTCTCTTTGGTTAAATTTATTCCTAGGTATTTTATTCTTTTAGTTGTGATTGTAAATGGGATTCGTTTCTTGATTTCCCCCTCAGCTTGTTCATTACTAGTGTAATAAAAGCTACAGATTTTTGAATGTTGATCTTGTAGCCTGCTACTTTGCTGTACTCATTTATTAGCTCTAGTAATTTTGTTGTGGATTTTTCTGGGTTTTCTACGTATAGTATCATATCATCTGCAAACAGTGATAGTTTTACTTCTTCCTTTCCAATTTTGATGCCTTGTATTTCTTTTTCTTGTCTAATTGCTCTGGCTAGAACTTCCAACACAATGTTGAATAATAGTGGTGATAGTGGACATCCTTGTCTTGTTCCTGATCTTAGGGGGAAAGTTTTCATTTTTTCCCCATTGAGGATGATATTAGCTGTGGGTTTTTCATATATTCCCTCTATCATTTTAAGGAAGTTCCCTTGTATTCCTATCTTTTGAAGTGTTTTCAACAGGAAAGGATGTTGAATCTTGTCAAATGCCTTCTCTGCATCAATTGAGATGATCATGTGATTTTTCTGCTTTGATTTGTTGATATGGTGTATTACATTAATTGATTTTCTTATGTTGAACCATCCTTGCATACCTGGGATGAATCCTACTTGGTCATGATGTATAATTCTTTTAATGTGTTGTTGGATACGATTTGCTAGAATTTTATTGAGGATTTTTGCATCTGTATTCATTAGAGAGATTGGTCTGTAGTTTTCTTTTTTTGTAATATCTTTGCCTGGTTTTGGTATGAGGGTGATGTTGGCTTCATAGAATGAATTAGGTAGTTTTCCCTCCACTTCAATTTTTTTGAAGAGTTTGAAGAGAATTGGCACTAATTCTTTCTGGAACGTTTGGTAGAATTCACATGTGAAGCCATCTGGTCCTGGACTTTTCTTTTTAGGAAGCTTTTGAATGACTAATTCAATTTCTTTACTTGTGATTGGTTTGTTGAGGTCATCTATGTCTTCTTGAGTCAAAGTTGGTTGTTCATGTCTTTCCAGGAACCCGTCCATTTCCTCTAAATTGTTGTATTTATTAGCGTAAAGTTGTTCATAGTATCCTGTTATTACCTCCTTTATTTCTGTGAGGTCAGTAGTTATGTCTCCTCTCCATTTCTGATCTTATTTATTTGCATCCTCTCTCTTCTTCTTTTTGTCAATCTTGCTAAGGGCCCATCAATCTTATTGATTTTCTCATAGAACCAACTTCTGGCCTTATTGATTTTCTCTATTGTTTTCATGTTTTCAATTTCATTTATTTGTACTCTAATCTTTGTTATTTCTTTCCTTTTGCTTGCTTTGGGGTTAGCTTGCTGTTCTTTCTCCAGCTCTTCCAAATGGATAGTTAATTCCTGAATTTTTGCCTTTTCTTCTTTTCTGATATAGGCATTTAGAGCAATAAATTTCCCTCTTAGCACTGCCTTTGCTGCGTCCCATAAGTTTTGATATGTTGTGTTTTCATTTTCATTCGCCTCGAGGTATTTGCTAATTTCTCTTGCAATTTCTTCTTTGACCCAGTCGTTGTTTAGGAGTGTGTTGTTGAGCCTCCACGTAATTGTGAATTTTCTGGCACTCTGCCTATTATTGATTTCCAACATCATTCCTTTATGGTCCGAGAAAGTGTTGTGTAAGATTTCAATCTTTTTAAATTTGTTAAGACTTGCTTTGTGACCCAGCATATGGTCTATCTTTGAGAATGATCCATGAGCACTTGAGAAAAAGGTGTATCCTGCTGTTGTGGGATGTAATGTCCTATAAATGTCTATTAAGTCTAGTTCATTTATAGTAATATTCAGATTCTCTATTTCTTTGTTGATCCTCTGTCTAGATGTTCTGTCCCTTGATGAGAGTGGTGAGTTGAAGTCTCCAACTATTATGGTATATGAGTCTATTTCCCTTTTCAGTGTTTGCAGTATATTCCTCACGTATTTTGGGGCATTCTGATTCGGTGCGTAAATATTTATGATTGTTATGTCTTCTGGTTTGATTGTTCCTTTTATTAGTATATAGTGTCCTTCTTTGTCTCTTTTAACTGTTTTACATTTGAAGTCTAATTTGTTGGATATTAGTATAGCCACTCCTGCTCTTTTCTGGTTGTTATTTGCATGAAATATCTTTTCCCAACCTTTCACTTTCAACCTATGTTTATCTTTGGGTCTAAGATGTGTTTCCTGTAGACAGCATATAGAAGGATCCTGTTTTTTAATCCATTCTGCCAATCTATGTCTTTTGATTGGGGAATTCAGTCCATTGACATTTAGTGTTATTACTGTTTGGATAATATTTTCCTCTAACATTTTGCCTTTTGTATTATATATATCATATCTGATTTTCCTTCTTTCTACACTCTTTTCCATATCTCTCTCTTCTGTCTTTTTGTATCTGACTCTAGTGCTCCCTTTAGTATTTCTTGCAGAGCTGGTCTCTTGGTCACAAATTCTTTCAGTGACTTTTTGTCTGAGAATGTTTTAATTTCTCCCTCATTTTTGAAGGATAATTTTGCTGGATATAGGAGTCTTGGTTGGCAGTTTTTCTCTTTTAGTATTTTAAATATATCATCCCACTGTCTTCTAGCTTCCATGGTTTCTGCTGAGAAATCTACACAAAGTCTTATTGGGTTTCCCTTGTATGTAATGGATTGTTTTTCTCTTGCTGCTTTCAAGATCTTCTCTTTCTCTTTGACCTCTGACATTCTAACTAGTAAGTGTCTTGGAGAACGCCTATTTGGGTCTAATCTCTTTGGGGTGCGCTGCACTTCTTGGATCTGTAATTTTAGGTCTTTCATAAGAGTTGGGAAATTTTCAGTGATAATTTCTTCCATTAGTTTTTCTCCTCCTTTTCCCTTCTCTTCTCCTTCTGGGACACCCACAACACGTATATTTGTGCGGTTCATATTGTCCTTGAGTTCCCTGATACCCTGTTCAAATTTTTCCATTCTTTTCCCTATAGTTTCTGTTTCTTTTTGGAATTCAGATGTTCCATCCTCCAAATCACTAATTCTATCTTCTGTCTCTTTAAATCTATCATTGTAGCTATCCATTATTTTTTCTATGTTTGCTACTTTATCCTTCACTTCCATAAGTTCTGCGATTTGTTTTTTCAGTTTTTCTATTTCTTCTTTATGTTCAGCCCATGTCCTCTTCATGTCCTCCCTCAATTTATTGATTTCATTTTTGAAGAGGTTTTCCATTTCTGTTCGTATATTCAGCATTAGTTGTCTCAGCTCTTGTGTCTCATTTGAGCTATTGGTTTGTTCCTTTGACTGAGCCATATTCTCAATCTTTTGAGCGTGGACAGTTATCTTCTACTGCTGGCGTCTGGGCATTTATTCAGATTTCTCTTGGTGTTGGACCCAGCAAGGTTGTAATATTTTTCTGTGAAATCTCTGGGTTCTGTTTTTCTTATCCTGCCCAGTAGGTGGCGCTCGTGGCACACGTTTGTCTGCGGGTCCCACCAGTAAAAGGTGCTGTGGGACCTTAAACTTTGGAAAACTCTCGCCGTCCTGGGGGTTCGCTAGCCGAAGCGGCTTGAGCCGGCCTGGGGTCCGAACGCAGGGAGGGTTGCTGGTCGCCGCAGCCAGGGAAAGAGCCCGTCCGAATTTCCTAGTCGGCCCTGGGCAACAAGCGTGGCGGGAGGGCGCCAGCGGCAGCGGCCCGCCCGAGAGAGTGCACGTTCCCTGGGAGTCACGGGGTCACCGTTCTCCGCGGCCTGGGGGTTTCCGATCCAATTCTCTCAGTTGGTCCGGGGGCTGCGCGTGGTGTGGGCGTCAGTCGCCTTGGTTTCAGGGGACCACCTCTCCAATTCTCCCAGCCGGCCCGGGAAGGGCCAAGGGAGTAACTCCGGCCGCTTGCCACCCCGCCCGGTAAGGCCCGCGCCCCTCGGCGATCTCACCCGAGCTGCCTCTCTCAGCCAGCCAGCCGTTCCAGGATGGGGTACGCTGTCTTTTTTATCTCTGTTGTGGCTTTGGGCGCTTTCTGTATCGTTTCTACTCTCCTAGTAGGTGTCCTGGAGAAGAAACTAAGATCCGCGCGTCTTACTAAGCCGCCATCTTCCAGGAAGTCCATTTGACTTTTCCAATAATGTCCTTTTAAGCCTTTTCTCTGCATTCTTAGATTTCATTAGGTATCATGTATTGCATTTAATTATAATTATCCCTTTAGTTTCTCTATTTTTCTTTTTGTTATTGTGGAAACATATACAATATTAACATTCCATCTAAGCCCTCACAAACATACCATTTCGTGGGATTAGTAACATTCACAGTGTTGCAGTACCTTCACCACTATCCATTATTAGAGCATTCCCTTCTCCCCAAATAGATCCCCTATACTCCCCATTGTCTCTGCACTCCACCCCTGTAACCTGCACTCTACTTTCTGTCTCTGTGAGTTTGCATAGGCTCTGATATTTTCTTTGTGCTTACCATGGGGCTTAAACTGAACATCCTAAATCTATAACTCCTCATTTATTTTGATACCAACTTAATTTCGGTAGCATACATAAACTGCATATATGTATATGCATATATGTTATGTTTAAAACAATACATGTTTACATACACATACATATATATGTGTTTATATTTATTTCTATAAACCATACTCCTCCTTTAGCTCATTCTTGTCAGAAATTGCATATTTATACATCACAAGTCCCAAACCATTGATTTATCTTTACATTTCATGCACTTGCCTTTTAGATCCTGTAGGAAGTAAAAATGGAGTTAAAAATCAAAATATAATAGTACTGGTATTTATATTTACCCATGTCATTATCTTTGCTGGAGATCTTTATTTCTTCATGTGGCTTCAGTCAATTGCCTAGTGTCCTCTTTTTTCAACCTGCAGAACAGCTTTTAACATTTCTTGTAGGGCCAGTCTAGTGTTGACACGTTCCCTCAGCTTTTGTTTATCTGGGTATGTCTTAATTCTTTTCTCATTTTTGAAATACAATTTTGTCAGATACTGAATTCTTGGTGGTAATGTTTTGCTTTTGACACCTTAAATGTGTCTTCCTGTTGCCTTCTTGCTTCCATAGCTTCCAAAGAGAAATCCACACTTAATGTTTTTGAGTACTTTTGTATGTGACATGTTACTTCTTTCTTTTGGCTTTCCGAATTTTGTGTAGTTTGATTATAACATGGTATGGGGTGGGTCTATAAGGGTTTATCCTGTTTTAAGTTCATTGAACATCTTGGATGTGTTTATTCACATCTTTTGTTAAGTTTGGGAAGTTTTCCACCATTATTCCTTTGAATATTTTCTCTACCCCTTTCTCTCTTTGTTCTTCTGGATTCTCATAATGTATATATATAGGTATGCTTAATGATGTCCTACCACTTCTAAAGGCTTTGTTCACTTTTCTCCATTCTTTCTTCTTTCTGTGCTTTGGACTGGATGGTTTCAACTGTCTTATTTTCAAGTTCACTGATTCTTCTGCCAGCTCCAATCTGCTATTAAACACCTCTTGGGAATTTTTAATTTCTATTACTGTGGTCTTCAGGTCTGTTTGATTTTCCTTTTTATAATTTCCTTCTCTATTGAAATTCTCTTTGTGTTCATCTGTTATTTTCCTGATTTCCTTTAGTTCTTTTTCTATGCTTTCCTTTAATTCTTTGGGAATATTTAGGATAATTTTTTAAGTCTTTGTCTGGACTGTCCCAGGTCTGTTCGTCCTCACTGGTGGTTTTAATCTTCTCCTTTGCCGGGGCTGTGACTTTCTGTTTGTTTGTATGTTTTATAATCTTCTCTTGAAACATGATTATTTTGATATTTTTAGTGTGTTATCACTGGAATTTGACCCTGAGGCATCTGTTCCTTAAGCTTGTATCCAGCTAGTGTTATGATCAAGCTTTCCTTGAAACCAGGAGCTAACAAAGAATAAGGAAGTGGAGGAGGGGTGGCATGGAGGAATGGGAAGGAGAGAAGAAATAGAAAACACCTTTCCTAGTCTTTCCTGATTGACCTGTGCAGATATTCTCCTTTAGGGCTTATCTGTGCAATGACTGGAGAACAGCTGAAGGCCAAAGTGTAGGGACCTCTTTGATCCTTTCTGTGAATTCCCAGGGGTGGGTAGGTTTAAATCGTCTGAATGTCCCTCTTCCCTAGGAAACAGTTTTCTCAAGGTCCTAGGCACTGCACTGTATGTCCTACAGCCAGCAGTACTAGCCCTAGGCAGCATGAGTTGACTGCTCTTCCACAGTGTTCTCTAGGAGAGCTCTGTGATTTGCCTCTACATGCAGGGCTAGTTCTGAGATCCCTCAGGCCATCGGATAGACTGTTCCAAACATATCTGCTCTAAGTATGTGTACAAGGGCTACTCTGCTACCTTTGGAGCCAGACCAGGAATCTGCAGTGGGAGCACTGGCTGGCATAGTGTCCAGCTGGTAAGGGGTCAGAGAGGGGCCAACCAAGGTACCAAGAGAGCCTACTTGTTTTAAGTGGCTTTTTTCTTTGTAGTTATAAAATCTTTAACTGTTTTCTGGAGCTTTAAGAAGGGTGTTTCCACCAATTCTTGCTTGTTGTTCAAGCAGCTTTGGAGGTCAGAACCCTGATGCATATCACTCTGCCATCTTGATCTGAGCAGGACCTTGCATATTCTGAAAAATATTCATTTAAAATTTAGAATCTTTAATAAATTTAATGTATACAAATATTTTCCTTGTTTCCATATTTTCTTGTTATGTAAATTACTGGTATTTAAAAGATGCCAAGTTTTCCCTCAAACTACACTTTAGAATTATTTTAGTAAGTATGTGTGTATACTGTTATATCAGTTATAGGTCATTTGGGGTGGCTGTTCTTTTTTTATTGTGGTGAAATATGCGTAACAGAACTTGTCATTTTAACCATTTTTAAGTGTTCATTACAGTGATGTTAATTACATTTGCAGTCTTGTGCAACTATCACTACTATCTTTTTCCAAAATTTTTCATTATACTGAACAAAACATGTACCCTTTAAGTAATAATTTCCCACTCCCCCTCTTCCCAACTCCTTGTAACTACTCTCTATGTCTGAGGATTTAGTTATTCTAGATATTTCATTAAGTGGAACCACATAACCGTATAATACATTTGTTCTTTGGTGTTTGACATCTTTCAGTTAGTGTAATATTTTCCAGATTTATCCTTGTTGTAGTATGTATCAGTACTTCATTCCTTTTTATGGCTGAATGATATTCCATGTTATGTATATATCTCATTTTGTTTAGCCATTCATCTGTTGATGTACACTTGAGTTGCTTCTACTCTGTGACTATTTTGAATAATGCTACTATGAACATTAGTGTACAAATATTATTAGTGTACAAATATACCATTTAAGTATATACCTAGAATTGGACTTGCTTGGTCATAAGGTAATTTTTTTTTTTTTTTAACATGGGCAGGCACCAGGAACCGAACCCGGGTCCTTGGGCTTGGCAGGCAAGCATTCTTACCTGCTGAGCCACCGTGGCCCACCCCGTAAGGTAATTTTATGTGTAACTTTTTGTATGTGTGAGAAGGAAGAGAAAAATTCCTTTTACTTTACCTTAGTGGAAATAGAATCTAGTCACTTAAAGACATTCAATCAGACATTGTCTCTGTTGAGCTGTAATTGTGCATTTGAGGCAGATATATGTGTTTTTTTTTTTTTTTCTACAATCACACAGTCACATTGTAAAAGCTGTGTCATTATACAGTGATCTTCAAGAACATGGTGACTGGAATGCAGCTCTACAGTTTCAGTTACTTCCCAGCCACTCTAATACAACATAAACGGAAAAGGAGATATCTATATAATGTGTAAAAACAATGTCTAGTTTATTAGCATAAAGTTGTTCATAGTGTCCTCTCATTACCTCCTTTCTTTCTACAGTGTCAGTGGTTATTTCTCCTCTTCCTTTTCTGATTTTATTTGCATCCTCTCTCTTTTTCTTTTTGTCAGCCTTTCTACATGTCCTTAAATGTTGCTTATTTTCTCAAAGAACCAACTTCTGATTTTGTTGATTTTCTTGATTGTTTTCATGTTCTCAATTTCATCTCTAATCATCATTATTTCTTTCCTTTTGCTTGCTTTGGAATTAGTTTGCTGTTTTTTCTCTAGTTCTTCCAAGTGAACAGTTAATTCCTCCATCTTTGCTCTTTCTTCTTTTTCAATATAGGTATTTTAAGGCAATAAATTTCCCTCTTAGCACTGCCTTTGCTGCATCCTAGAAATTTTGATATGTTGTATTTTCATTTTCATTTGCCTTGAGATATTTACTGATTTCTCGTGTAATTTCTTCCTTGACCCACTGGTTATTTAAGAGTGTGTTGTTGAACCTTCATATGTTTGTGAATTTTCTGGCCTTCTGCCTGCTATTAATTTCCAATTTCATTCCTTTATGATCTGAGAAAGTGTTTTATATGATGTCAACCTTTTAAAATTTATTGAGACTTGCTTTGTGACCCAGCATGTGGTCTATCCTTGAGAATGATCCATGAGCACTTGAGAAAAAGGTGTATCCTGCTGTTATGGGGTGTAATATTCTTTTTTTTTTTTATTAATTAAAGAAAAAAAAGAAATTAACACAACATTTAGAAATCATTCTATTCTACATATGTAATCAGTAATTCTTAACATCATCACATAGATGCATGATCATCATTTCTTAGTACATTTGCATCGATTTAGGAAAAGAACTAGCAAAACAACAGAAAAAGATATAGAATGTTAATATAGAGAAAAAAATAAAAATAATAATAATAGTAAAAAAAAAAGACACAAACAAACAAACAGACAAACAAAAAAAAAACCCTATAGCTCAGATGCAGTTTCATTCAGTGTTTTAACATGATTACTTTACAATTAGGTATTATTGTGCTGTCCATTTTTGAGTTTTTGTATCTAGTCCTGTTGCACAGTCTGTATCCCTTCAGCTCCAATTACCCATTATCTTACCCTGTTTCTAAGTCCTGTTGGTCTCTGTTACCAGTGACATATTCCAAGTTTATTCTCGAATGTCCGTTCACATCAGTGGGACCATACAGTATTTGTCCTTTAGTTTTTGGCTGGACTCACTCAGCATAATGTTCTCTAGGTCCATCCATGTTATCACATGCTTCATAAGTTTATTCTGACTTAAAGCTGCATAATATTCCATCGTATGTATATACCACAGTTTGTTTAGCCACTCGTCTGTTGATGGACATTTTGGCTGTTTCCATCTCTTTGCAATTGTAAATAACGCTGCTATAAACATTGGTGTGCAAATGTCCGTTTGTGTCTTTGCCCTTAAGTCCTTTGAGTAGATACCTAGCAATGGTATTGCTGGGTCATATGGCAATTCTATATTCAGCTTTTTGAGGAACCGCCAAACTGCCTTCCACAGTGGTTGCACTATTTGACGTTCCCACCAACAGTGGATAAGTGTGCCTCTTTCTCCGCATCCTCTCCAGCACTTGTCATTTTCTGTTTTGTTGATAATGGCCATTCTGGTGGGTGTGAGATGATATCTCATTGTGGTTTTGATTTGCATTTCTCTAATGGCCAGGGACATTGAGCATCTCTTCATGTGCCTTTTGGCCATTTGTATTTCCTCTTCTGAGAGGTGTCTGTTCAAGTCTTTTTCCCATGGGGTGTAATATTCTATAAATGTCTGTTACATCTAGTTCATTTATTGTATTATTCAAATTTTCTATTTCTTTATTGATCCTCTGTCTAGATGTTCCATCCATTGATGAGAGCTGGGAATTGAAGTCTCCAACTACTATGATAGATGTGTCTATTTCTCTTTTCAGTGTTTGCCTTATGTATTTTAGAGCACTGTGGTACCATGCATAAATATTTATGATTGTTATATCTTCTTATTGAATTGTTCCTTTCATTAATACATAGTGTCCTTCTTTGTCTCTTTTAATTGTTTTACATTTGAAGTCTGATTTGTTAGCTACTAGTATAGTTACTCCTGCTCTTTTCTGATCATTGTTTGCATGAAATATCTTCTCCCAACCTTTTACTTTCAGCCTATATTTGTCTTTGGGTCTAAAATTCATCTCCTGTAGACAGCATATAGATGGTCCCTGTTTTTCCATCCATTCTGCCAGTCTGTCTTTTGATTGGGGAGTTTAATTCATTAACATTTAGTATTATTACTGTAAGGGCAGTACTTTCTTCTACCATTTTGCCTTTTGCAATTATATGTTATATCTGATTTTTTTCTTTTTTTATATTTACTGATGGTCTTCACTTCTACACTGTTCTCCACACCTGTCTCTCCTGTTTTTTCCTATATGCCTCTAGTGCTCCCTTTAGTATTTCTCATAGGGGCAGTCTCTTGGTCACAGATTCACTCAGTGATTTTTTTGTCTGAAAATGTTTTAATTCCCCCCCCCCTTTTTTTTTTGCATGGGCAGACACCAGGAATTGTACCCAGTTCTCTGGCATGGCATGTGAGAACTCTGCCTGCTAAGCCAATGTAGCCTGCCTTCCCCTTCATTTTTGAAGGATAGTTTTGCTGGATATAGAATTCTTGGTTGGCAGTTTTCTCTTTTAGAATCTTAAATATGTCATACCACTGTCTTCTTACTTCTGTGGTTTCTGCTGAGAAATTTATCCATAGTCTTATTGGGTTTCCTTTGTATGTGATGGATTGCTTTTCTCTTGCTGTTTTCAAAATTCACTCTCTGTCTTTGACATATGACATTCTCATTAGCAAGTGTCTTGGAGTATGTCTATTTAGATCTATCCTGTGTGGGGCACACTGCACTTCTTAGATCCTTAATTTTTTGTCTTTCATAAGAGATGGGAAATTTTCAGTGATAATTTCCTCCTTCAGTCATTCTCCTCTTTTTCCCTTCTCTTCTCCTTCTGGGACACCCACAACATGTATATTTGTGCATTTCATGTTATCATTCAGTTTCTTGAGTTCCTGCTTGTATTTTTCCATTCTTTTCCCTATATTTTCTTTTGCTTGTTGGATTTCATATGTCCTATCTTCCAGTTCACTAGTCCTTTCTTCTGCCTCTTGAAATCTCATGTTGTAGATTTCCATTGCTTTTTTTTAATCTCTTCTATTGTTCCTATCATTCCTATAAGTTCTGTGATTTGTTTTTTCAGACTTTCAGTTTTTTCTTTTTGTTCTCCTGTTGCCTTTTGCATATCCTCCCTCAACTTTTTGATATGATTTTTTATGAGATTTTCCATATCTGTTCAAACATCCTGAATTAGTTGTTTAACTCGTGTATCATTTGAATTGTCATTTTGTTCCTTTTTCAATTTTCCTAGTATGATTCAATATTTTTTGTGGTGTCTAGGCATTTGATTCCTTAATTAGTTTATTCTAGAGATTGTTTTCACTCTTTTAGCTAGGATTTTCTTGCTGCTTGACTTTGTTGTTTATCTGTTCTTTACTGTCAATTCAGCTTGTTCTAGACCTCTAGAATAGGTTTTGTTTAACTGATCAGAATTTTCCAGTTTTTGTTTTCTTGTTTCTTGCCTGGCTATATGGAGCCTTTTTATCCCACCTTGGGAGGGTCTACTTCAATATTATAGACCCCAGTCAGATTTTACCGAATCAGACTTGCCTCCTCTCAGGAGGAGTCACCTGCATTAGTTTTCCCTAACAGTGATTTCCAGCAGGTTGACAGTCTTTCCTATGATGTTCTAGACTTTGCTTTTCCTGTCCTACCCAGTATTTTCTGCCTATCTGCCTGTGGCTTACCACCAGTATAAAGTAGTGTGGTGCCTTTAACTTCAGCAGACTCTCCCAGCTGGGGGCATGGTTGAGACAGAAGAGAGATTGTAGACTGGCTTTAATTGCTTCAGTTTTCCAGTCCCTGGGGTTTGAACTCCTTGAGAGAGGGTTTCCACCTGCAGTGGGCCCCACCCCTCTCCAGGGGAAGGCACAGCCTCCAGGGAATTAATTCCTTTCACCTGACCAGCCTCTTCGTCTTTCAGACAAGCTTACTTCTGCTGGTGCCTGGGGCAGCTGTGGCTTGAGAAGCCTTGCCGTTTGATCCAAAAGAACAGTTAAATAGTAGAAACAATGAAAAAATCCTGTTCTGAGCAGGACCCCTATTCCTTGGGTTTCTTAATCGAGAGCTTAAGTTGGTATGTTGCCCTTAGTACCTCCAGGTACTATGTGCACCCCACCTTTTTTTTTTTTTTTAGGATCCCACCCTTTTCAAGTATTTTGTGCTGTCCAGTCCAAAAAACCTGTGTTTTTGTTGTTGTTGTTGTTGTTGTCAGCCCTTCCCCCTCTGTGCTGGGGAAAAAACTCCTAGTACTTTTAAGTCTTATTTGATGTTTGTCTGAGCTGGGGGCCTATTTTCAGTAGTCAGAATTTGTTAATTAATTCTGCATGTGGAGCGTTGTTGAGCTAAGCACCTGCTGCTAGTAAAGTCTTTTTCCTTTCCCCTCTGGGAACCAGATTGCCATGGCCCTGGGGGTAGGGCGCCAGCCTCCACAGCTTGGGGGCCTTACAGTTCTGTGCTGAATCACAGCTGGTCCAGCTTGTCCAGACTGGTGTATGCTGTGTGTCTGGTCATTGATGTGGCCCCTGCAGTTGTTCTGTTCTGTTCCTGGCTGTTTACTAGCTGCACTGGAGGAGGACCTAAATTCCACACCTCAGTAAAACTCCATCTTGGAACCAAAATTTATGTGTAACTTTTTGAGAATCACCAAACTTTTTTCCATAGCCACCATTTTGCATTCCCACCAAAAATGTATAAGTTCCTATTTCTCCACATTTTCCCCAACATTCTTCTTTTTTTAAAAATAATAGCTATCCTAGTGGATGTGGGGTAATATCTCATCGTGGTTTTGATGTACATTTGCCTAATCAAACCTTGAGTATCTTTTATGTGTTTATTGGCCATTTATATGTCTTCTTTAGAGAACTATCTATTCAGATCCCTTTTCCAGGTTTTAGTTGGGTTGTTTGTCTTTTTGTGGTTGAGTTGTAGGAATTCTTTACATATCCAGGATGTTAAACCCTTATCAGATTTATGAGTTGTAAGTGTTTTCTGCCATTCTGTAGGTTGTCTTGTCACCTTCTTGATGGCTATGTCATTTTATAGTAACAAACATATTTCAAAATTTGTATCATGGCTTATAAGTGCATGATTTATTTCTTGCTTTCACTGTGGTCATCTTAGTATAGTATAGTAACCAGGCTGACAGAGCTTCCACCACTTGGAACGTGGAATGTCATGATGATGATGATGAGCGGAAGGGAGCATGCCACATTGCTCAATGATTCTTACCAACTTCTGCCTGAATGGGCAAATGTCGCCTTCCATTTACATCCATTGACCAAAGCGACCTGCATGGACACTGATAACACCAAGGTGGAGAAGCGTGGTCTTGTCATCTACCTTTTGGGAGGAGAACTGGAATATCATTGAACAGCTCTGAAGGCCACCACTACACATTTCATTCAGAGTTAGAAGATTGTTTTTTCAATTCTTTAATCACTTAATAATAAGACAAAATTGCCACTGACTTTAGTAATTGCTGAAATAGATGAGCTTTTTTTTTCCTGAAGAGGTAATTGATGCATTTGATTTTTTTCCCCACATATCCTTAAACTTTCCAAAAATTGAATGAAGAGAGTTTGTAAACATATACCTGTGCATATTGTATCAGTTAGTGTGCGTTCTTACTCTACAGTAAGAAAAAAATCCTATGTTGCCTGAACTGATTACTTTCTTTATGTTCATATGTAGGCATATAGTCATATGAACATTTCTGTACACAATTGTGTGTGCCTTTTTACATGGTAGGATATCCTTTGAGTACTTCTTGGCCCTCTACCTCAGAACTTCAGAGCAAAAATTCTGCTAATAAGATTGCTTTATATCACCATTGATTCTATCTGCCTTGTAGAGTCTACAGCTCTTTCAAACTGATATGTTTTACTTTAAATATTAATATACATCCCTGCTAGAAAAGACTATGAATAATGAATACGAAGAGAATATTATTGTGTTTGCTGTAAAGAACAGTCCTTTCTGATAGCAAGTCAAAGAGATTATATAGCTATTTACTAATACATGTTCTGAATAATAAGCAGTTTCTAATTTCATTCACTCACAGACTCTGTCTTTAAAAGCTATACTTATAAAATTATAGTTATTTAAGTAGGATTTCTGCCAACTGTACATGATTTGATACTAATTACTGCTGATAAAATTTGTTCAGATGGCCCAGTATCACTAGTGAGTCCTTTAAGAATGCCCCCCTTCCCCAATTTTTTTTTGGTAAGTCTTTTGCTTTAAATCCTTCTTTTGGACATGGTGGCCCTGTCCTGCAAAGCTATCCATGTTATTTTCTTCCTTTTCTGAAGGGTGACATGTAAATATGGTCTAGTTTGCCCTTCTACTTAGGTAGTAAGGAGCCATTTTGACTCAGAAAGTATGAGTGTGGAATTTAGACCCTGCAATCTACGCATTTAGTGGAGGATAGATTTTCAGGGCACGTATTTCTAAGGTCTCCTGTGCCATCTGTACTTAATTATCACCTTTATGTCTAGAGGTGCTTAGTCATTGAAACTCCCAAGTAATCATTACACCTTTTTTTTGAACTTCAAATTTACTTTTATTAATAAAAGTTGGAGAAAAATTTATATTCATGTGTTATTTGTCAGTCATTGATCCAGATGAGTATATTTTATTGGGAATGTTTTCTTTTAATGCTTTGCTTCTTATAGGAGTTCAGAATTGAGAAGAGTACTTTTTGAGAAAGTAGTATATGAAGAGGTGTTTTCTTGCAGTCATTTTTCTATTTGTTTTTCCTGTATGAACAGGATATTGCTTTGACATATCAAAGAATTGGTCTTGCTGTAAGCTGAAAGAAAGCTGAAGCATACTGACCACATGGAGGTTGGGACAATGAGTGAATGCTAAGGACGTCCATCAGACAAGCCTCACATTCATTCCTCAGGGTCTCTGTTCTGGCAGACTTGCTAGCTTTTGCCAGTACAGCTTGCTTATCAAAGCACTTTATCAGTGGGTAGGGGATGTGGGTTAACCACTTCACTTAGCTTTAGCTTCCCAGCTCTCAGTCTGTCAGCAAACAGCTGCTTTTCAGTATATACGCCATGTACTGTATAGCTGATATAGCGATGGGACAAAAACAGCTTTGTGCTAAGAGATTGTTTGGGTGGAGGGTGGGTGGGAGAGGTTTGAAGGAAAAGTGGCTGAGCCCAACTTCAGGCTTTAATTTATAAGGAGTTCTTAGTAGAAACAAGGTTGTTTTTTTTTTCCCCCTCTCTTTTTCTTTTGAGTTTCAAAGTTAATTTTAAAAGTATAACTGAACAAGGTGGGTAAACTACAGCTATGTTGCGACAGGCCGTGATTGAAACATTTATCTTTATAAACCACTATTGTATTGCTTATGGTTGTTTCTTTGTTTTTGTTTTTGCCACTTTTCCCCCTACTCTCTGTCTTTACCCTACTCTCTTGCATTCATTTACTCATCATCTTTCTGTCTTCATATCAGGCTACTTTAGAAATGTTGTGAAGTTATTAACTTTTAGTTTAGTTTGGTTAGTGATAAGTTTCGATCAACTTTAGTGTTTATAAACACTAGAGAGCAGCAAAACCAAATTCCAAGATAATCAGTTTCTCTTAGCCATGAAATTCAGGCACTCTCTGTTACATCAAAACATAATTTGTAGATTTTTTTTTTTTTTTTTTTTTTTTACTGCAGTTGAAAGATATAGACACTGTCATGAATGGATATTGCTTATAGGCACTGTCATGAATGTTGAGTTTCCTTGTTCTGGGTGTCAGGTACAATTGTTCATCTCTGCCCATCTGAATGCAGCCATGACCCATAGACTTGCTAAAAGCAGACACTTGAAAAGCCAGAGTTTAGCTCGCTACATTGTTCCTGCCTCTGTGGTTGTGGAAGCAAAGTCATGATGCCACCTGTCTGTTCCTGAGATGGGAGGAGCGGAACCCTGTTCTGACTTGTGATGAACACATAGTGTAGATAAGGGACAGAGTCTTATTGGAAGGCTCTGGCTACCACAGCACAGCACAACTTTTTTCTTCATTCCATGGAGTAGGGAGAAAAATTGGTTTTCCAGCTGTTTGGACCATTTATAAATATCTGCCAAGATTTTCATCTTCTCCTACTTTCTTTCTTATTACAAATATGCACAATAGATGTGTGCTGTAAAGACTGAGAGGCGAGGGTCAAGTTGAAGTGGCGCATTGATTAAGAGAAGCAGCCAAGCCCATAACGTGTCAGTAACCCAGACGATTGGAGTGATCAAACCATCTTCCCAGCTCCATAAGTGGAGATACCTCTATTAGTGAAATATTGTTGATAATCATGATGTTCCCAAGGTTTTTCACCTTTTATCTTACAAGTTCCGCTTGTTTTTGCCTCCAGAAAATAACTCCATATTGAGGCAGAAGTAGAAATTGAGTTATCAAGTACTTGTTTAAAACCTTATTTCTGAAGGTGTATTTCATGGCTCAGGATGAAAATTTGGAGAACAGTGCTTACCTTATGGATTTCGTGATATACATATATATATATATATTCACATATGAAATACTCTCAGATATTTTGGTAAAGAAGATTATTTTACCTTGTTTATGGTTATTTTCCAAAAGAATACCCTTTGTGAGGATAGCCGCTTAACCTCTGTATCCTATATTTACTTCCTGATGTTTGTAGGAAGAGAATTATCATTAATCATGTATGGTCTATTGTTTAAAAAGTTTCTTGGCATTTGCTGGTAATCCTGCTTTTTTGAAATATATAAATATTTTATAGCATCAAGTATATCTATATGCCTGCTGTGAACAGCTAAAGCATACATCACTAGCGGGACTGACCAAGGGATCCCTGAAGCAGACCCTCCCATGTGGGACATAGTTTCTATTCCTAAGTACCAATAGTCTACTGACCAGATATATAACAATAAGACCCTGAGAAGCAATGATTTTGTTTCTAGTGAACAAAAAGTTTAAAGAATAAATACGTTTATTCCCTGGAATGTGCATTTAAGCAAGTCAACTTCATAATCTGTTAAACTCATATATTTAGATCTTTATCCAGCCAAGGCCTAATTTATCAACACCTTGTTATCTTAAATACTTTACACAGGAGGGTCATAAATCCTCCTTAAAAGGGCTTTATTTCACCATTTAATTAAGTCTCCCTGATTTCCTTCATTGACTTTAAAAGGGAGTTCAGGGTTGAGTTGATTTTCATTAGGCACACAAATACTTATATTAAATTAAAGTTGGGTGAAAGAACACTGTCATCTAACTTTTAGCAGACAATAAATTGATGGCTGAGACATTCCACCAGGCCCAAAACATGAGATTACTGATGAAGATATATTTTTTAAATGTACTTTTACTCTATTATTCAGTGGTGTTTTCTGTTTCCTCAAGAACTTGATTATAGGTAGTAATATTCACTTAATTGACAACACATTAAGCTTTTACTCAGTGCAAACTCCTATGGTAAGTATGATGGGGAGACAGAAGTGATTAACATAGTTGAGTGGAATTATAAGATGGAGAAATAAATAAAATGTATAATAGAAAGTAGAATATATGTGGAAGATGAGTAGTGAGTGATTCCTTGAAAACAAAGGAAGACATTTTTTTTGAGGAGATAGCACTAAGTTTTCTTTGCCTGGAAGGATGGATAAGCTTTGAACTTTGGAAAATGGGGATAAGGGCATCCTCGTAGATCAAACAAAGCATTCAAAAGCACAAGAAGAGAAAGCTTGGCATATATGAGGAGAACAGTTAATTTGAACTCTGTTGATTAAAGATGTTTCACAATGAGACCTTCCTCCAAAGTATGTAGCCTGAATGGGGCCAGATAAGACTAAACAATGGTCAAGGGGAGCATTCTATATATGAATCATGAAAAGATATGGTGCTACATATGAATAGTGTTCAGCTTGCAAGTTATAGACTCCGAAATGGTGACTTAAATACATTTATTTCTCTCATACAGTAGGGGTGCCTAAAGAAAGGAGCCTGGCGATGATACAGCGGTTCCACAGTGCTATCAGGCGTGGCAGCTACTCTCTCTTGTACTTAGTCGTCCTTGGGGGTTTCCATTTCATGGACTCTAGGTGGCTACCTCACGTTAGGCATTGTGTCCACCTTCCAGGCAGGGGAGAGGGCAAAGGGCAACAAGTCATCATGGCTGAGTCAGTCACCATGTCAAATAACTTTCTCGGAAGTCTCATGCATCAATTTTTAGTTACCCCTCACTTGACAGAACTGCATCCTGTGGTTACCCACCTGCAAGGGAGGCTGGGAAATGCAAGTGATTAAGTAGGCACATTGTCCCCCTGTAAAACATCTGTTGTTTTGTTACTCAAGAAAACTAGGATATGGATAGACCCTTAACTGTTAATATCAGATATTGGAGGAGTCATCTCAACTCTTCTCATCAGAGTTGAGAACCCCTGAATAAAGTTGCCTGTCAGGCCATGTAGAAATTGAGTTAGAAGTTCTGAAGGGTCAATTCTAACTCTTGCTTAGAATTTTAAATGCTTAGGTTAGAAAAAGCAAACACAGAATGAATGATTTTCATTCATTGGCAGAATGGATGTCGCAATGAAAAACAGTAGTTTCACAAAACCAATATATAAAAAATATTAATTTATTCAGATATTTTTGTGGTTCACAGAATTTGATCACGTAGCTGTTTAACCTTCCTATGAATTCATCATCACCACAAATTCCATGTAAAGCATTTAAGTAGACCATCTCTATACACTAGGACAGTAGTTCTCAAATTTTTGTTCTTAGGGCTCTGTTAATACTCTCAAAAATTAATGAGGACCCTAGGAGTTTTTACTTATATGGGTTATATCTATTGATATTTGCCATATTAGAAATTCAAACTTAGAAATTGTAAAACATTACATGGCAATAAAAATAACAGTGTTTTATGATACTTAAATATAACTATATTTTCCAATTCAAAACAATTTAGTGAGAGGAATGGAATTGATTTACAGTTTTGTTAACCTCTTTAATGGCTACCTTAATAGAAGACATCTGGATCTTCATAAATGCTCTGCATTTGGTGTCTTGATATCACATGTCGTGTAGCCTCTGGAAAACTCCACTGTATACATGTGTGAGAATGAGAGTGAAAAAGACAAATCTTCAAGGGTCTACAGAGCAGACTTTGAGAACTGTTACTCTATAAACTATATCCTGTAGGCCAGATACAGCTCTGAGCTCTGAGAATGGTTGTTAGGTTTCTTATAACACCTTCATTGAGATATAATTCACATGCTATGACTCATTCATTTAAAGACAATCAATAAGCACACCATCATCACAATAAATTTTAGAATACTGTCATCACCCCAAAAAGTATGCCCGTTAGTTGCCACTCACCATTTCCCCCGATCCTCCCAGCCCTAGGCAACCACTAATATATTTTCTGCCTCCATAGATGTGCATGTTCTGAACATTTTGTATAATGGAATTTACAGTATGTTGTCTTTTGTAGCTGGCTGTTACATTTTGAAGAGTTGTAAGAAAAGAAGATGAAGAAGAGTATACAACAGTGTCTGTATATGACCCACAAAACTTAAAATATTTATTATCTTGTTCTTTATAGGAAAAAAAATTACTGACCCTTGTTAGAGAAGATCAATGATATTTATGGATTATATACTGTTAATCTTGTACCAATATATTTTTTATTCCATTTAAAACTGAAAATGGTTGAGATAAAAATAAATGTAAAAGTTTTAAAGTTTTTCTGAATTCCAGTGGACCATTACATATGCCTCTCCAGGGATACAAATTCTGCTTTGATATCAGTGATATCAAAGTACTTATTTACTAATAGCTTATATTATAAACATCATGCATTTGTCAAAAATACAGTTTCTAGGACTCCACCTCAGAACTACTGAAACAAACTCTTTAGAAGTTAAACCCCAGAATCTGCATTTTAATAAGTCAGCAATTCTGATGTGCAACCTGGTTTAGGAACGACTGCCTTGAATCTTTGGGATCTCCACCCTCTTGTACAGGCACAACACAAGGCAAATGGTGCA
This sequence comes from Tamandua tetradactyla, assembly GCF_023851605.1. NCBI lineage: Eukaryota > Metazoa > Chordata > Mammalia > Pilosa > Myrmecophagidae > Tamandua > Tamandua tetradactyla. Next base: position 3,683,838 of record NC_135351.1, on the reverse strand, counting down.
GTGAAAGGCAATTAAGAAATTAGTTTCCAGAAACTTATATCATGAAAGTTTTCCTTTCAGAAAGAATTTTTTTCTTATGAATCAGGCAATGCTACTTTCTCCATGGAAGTACTCTTTGTAAGGTTTAAGAAAAGAGACATTGATTCAGGGATTAAATGAAGGATTTGTTCCATGCTTGATCAGTTTCAATGTATATCTTTTCCAGAATGTCTGTAAAGATTTCCTTGGGCCCCAGAACAAAAATAATGGAGAGCCCTCCATTCATATCAAATAATATGAAAAATTTTTGAAGAACTATTGCTCTAAGTTATTTGTTTAAGAGCAGTATAACATGATGCTTTGAGAACCTCTCACCCGAGTTCTTTACTATTAGCTGCATGATTAGATTTATGGTATCTTTAGAAATTATTATTCGTTAATTAATGAATCATAGATTGTTGGGTCAATATTTTCTGGAATCACTGAATCAATGATTGTGCAACCTTTACTCCATTGGTCATATGGTTTGGCTTAAATCACAAATGAAGAAAATATTGATCTAAAATCATTTAGGAATGGAAACTCCTTGAATTTCAAACAAAGACTTCAATCTTTTCTTTTCCTGTATGGTAATTCACTCAGCTGCCTGCATGATTTAATGTACTTTTTCCTTTCAATATATAACTATAACTTAGTTTAACCACATATTACATGAGTTTTATTTTCATTTTTATGAATTTTAATTTAGAGCTTTTAAAAATAAAATAAATCCAAATTGTTGTGAAAGTTTTCTTTGAACCCTCTTCTTAGAAGAATCAGTGAGTTATATAGCAAGTTAGTAACAGATAAGATAATCATGTCTGTCAGCATGAGTTCTCTTCCAAATATAATGTTTTGATTATATGTGTGATTTTATGAAAGACATTTCAACTAGCTATTAATAAGTAATTTACAATAATGAGTAGAGCTACTGCCACTAATTATGCTATTGGTTAAATCACACTCCTTGTGAGCAAGTTACATTTTTCTTCTTTGCTTGTGTGTGTACATGTATTAAGTTCTCTAGTGGCAAGGATCTTTGTTTTGTTCTCTGATAATACCTATCAGCACCCAAAATAATACCTATCACATAGTAGGTGCTCAATAAATATTTAATGAATGAGTGGATTCCAGATCTGATTTTAAGAAGGATTAAAGGTGACCTAAGGATTGTGATGATACATTTAATATACGAAGAGAAAATAAATCCAATAACGGTATGGAAGAAATGAGGCAATGGAAAGTAGAGATAGCAATATAAAGTGATGAATGAGATTAGTACACAGATACCTTGAAATTCTGTAGACTTCCCAGAGAAGGGTTATAGATTTGTCCCTGAGATTTTCAGCTGTATAAGATTCAGTATCTGGAAGATAAAAGGCAAGTTAGATTTACTGTCTCTTAAGGCATCCTTGACCTGGGCCAGTTTCCTTTCAAATGCTTGACATTGATTACAAAGAAACTAAGGAGTAGATGTATGTTCCTGGTACAAACTTAACACCACTACCAGAAAAACAATTCACAGGATATGTCCTCCAGATGATGAACTAGAGGCAGCAAATCCACAGATGAAGGACAATTGAATGTTATCTTCTGCTAGGATTTTATTCCACCCTTTGATCACTGAGAGACCCTAACATCTCTACTTTTTTTCTGTGGATCTTTGAGTGCACACATTTTCAGTAATAACTCTGTTTACAGAAGTGAATATTTTCAATACAGTTTAGAAGAAATTAGCCAATGGTATAAATGATTAATAATTTTTTTCATAAAGCATTTCACTAAAATGCCAATTGTATTTTCAAAATCTATTGGAACTGTAGGGTAGAGGTCCCAAAGTGATCTTAGACCTAATAGTTTATAAAGATATAACTTTAATTTTTAGCATTTAAAAATCAGAAAATAACATGTAAAACACTTAGGTTTTCTTGGTAAAAAGATGTCCTGCCAGTCTTTCCCATGCTTACTCTCCCCTCAGCAGCCTGGCCTCACTGCCTTTCTAGATTAGCACCTCAAGAATGCTCTCATCTCGATTATCAGTTTTCACATCTGTTTTGTCCTTTCCCCAAATGCTGTCATAGTTTGCTTCTGTACCTTCTTCAGGAGCTGACTCCCTCGCTGTCTTCAGGAGTCCCAAATGTTGTGTTCTTGCTGAGATTCGACATAAAATTATAGCCTTCCCCATGCTCTCCCCCAAATATTGTCTCTCTTCCATTTGTTTTTCCTTCAGCACTTACCACAAGTATATACATTTTACTTATTTATCTTGTCGGAGGCTCTTTCTGCCTATAAAACACAAATTCTCTGAGGCATACATTTTTGTCTGTCAAGTTCATGCTGCATTTTCAGTGCTTAGCATACCTGGAACAGACCAGGTCAATAAAGTTTTTGAATTTCCAGCTTTTTCTGAGAAATCGAGCAGCATGGAGCTGGTGGCCTTCCTGTGTGGAGGTGGTCAGCTGGGGCCAAGTGGCAGACAGGGAAAAGAGCTCTAGTCATTGCTTCTCAGAGGAGCTTACCAGAAATGCAGATTCTTAGGGCCTACCTTGGAACTATCAAATCTGAGTCCACATTTTCACAAGGTGATTCCTTTATGCATATTCAGGTCTGAAAAACATCGCTCTAGTTACCACAGTCTACACCTGGTCTGCTTTACTTATTTATATTACATGCTTGTCCCAGTGGGCATTTGAATTTGTGACCCCAGTATGGAAAGTAATATGATAATTTTTATGTGTGAGAGAGTTGACACGGTAATAATTGATTCCATTTATAATAAAGGAGTTGGAGAAAATCCTCGTTGTTGTATTGGTGTTGTCACAAGGATAATATTCATCCTGCAGGCTTTTCACATTTTATTGGAAAGTGGGCTATATATCAGCAGGTCTCCTAACAATAGGTTTTCACTTCAGAACATCCAGATTTTAGTGAGCCACTTTACATCAGTTTTACAATGTTTGTCTGACACACGTTGCCTTATTTGGAGCCAGTACATATTTGGCAAGTGTACTGCTTTAAAAAAAATCTATTACCTTCCCCATCAGAAAGTAACAGTTCCAAGGGAACTGTTACGGTGAGTCCTATAAATTCTTCTCTGCACACATGTCATTGACCCCCAGAGAGCAATTAGAGACTTTGAGACTTACTGTGGTCAGGCCGGTTGTACAAACTCTGCTTGCTGCAAATCCTTGGGAAATTTTAGATAAGAAACCACTTTATATGCATTTTTTATATGAATCAAGGCCCATGTAAAATAGGAATTGAGGCCACATTTGAAGTCATGTGCCCTCCCCTAACCTCCTCCTGTAAATTCTCAAATGCTGGAATAAGAATAGCAAAATATTCTTCAGGTGCTTTTCAAATACTGTACAAGGTTGAAGTTTGCCATAGTCATCTTTTTCTTGATTTTCCAGCTTCACAAAAAGTCCAGACCAAGGCCCTCAATTTGGTGGAGCATGCAGGAAACAGTTGCAGTGAGCTCTAGATGTGGTATGGAGGCGAGGGTGAGCCGGGGCAGGGAGTGCACAGAGGTGCCAGGAGCCCATGGTCTCCTTCAGGACTCACAGAGAAAGCTAGTTCCATTAAGAAAATGCATGCACTCCATTTTCTAATCATGGTTTGACCAGGACCAGATTAAGGTCCTGAAGAGTTTCAGTATGGAAAACTGAACTCCATCCTGCTTCCCTCTCACCCTGTTTGCAGTTCAATATGACACAAAATTTAAGTTTATGCTGAAATTAAAGTTGCTTTGAAATGTTTCTTTGAAATATTCTTATTTCAAAATTCTAGAAGAATTCATTGGAGATAAACATTTTCCTTAGGGGGTTATACACAGAACCCCAAGAATGTAGTCAACCTGTTCCATGATCCAGCAAACAATTCAAGGATATTTCATGATAGAAGTGATGCCTGTCATAGGTCTTCTAGAATCAGCAAATGTTTTCCAGGCTTATAAAATTCACCAGTTATATTTGTGGGGAGAGCTTGGGCTGGATTGTACATGGAATTTATAAACCATCTTCCTTCATTAGGAAGGCAATTCTTAGAAATTGCCAGTACTCTGGGCAACTTTTAGTATATTTTTGCCGGATGTGTGTGCTTTTGCACACCTCCTTGTGGAGGTGCCAAGAAACAGGAACATGCCCCAAGAATTATCAGTAGGTGGTGAGGAGTGTGAGGGGGAGTAAGAGGCAGGGTTAGTTGACAAACCAGCAATCATCTGCTTAGCAATTAAATAAAGAGTATAGTTCATTTTTGAGGTAGTTGAAAAAATCTGGTGTACGTGCATGTGAGAGAGAGAGAGAGAGAGAGAGGGTGCAAGAGAGGGAGATGTTGAGAAAGCCAGATGGAGAGGGAGAGAAAAACAGAAGGAGAGACATTGCAGAAACCAAAAGAAGGTCAAGGCCAAAATTAAATTTAGCTTAATATGTGTTGGAATATTGACTGGATTTATTTTATCTTAAAGGAGATCAAACTTTAACAAAATGCTTTACAGTTCTTAAAGCATAGAAAATAAAATGTATTTTTTTAAAGTTATGTTAAAGATCTTAAAAAATCTCTGCCGTTTCATCCCCGCTGGTTAAAAAAAAAAAAAAAAATCTCTCAGCCAAGCCATCTATCTTGTGTAATTATCCTCATAAACCCCTGAAGTGTGCTTCTCTCCCAAAACATTATTGGCGTTGATCCTGGCATACAGTCATCACACCAGTAATGATAGCTGTTAACTGGAATATAGTCATCAGTATTTACTAGCCTCTATTATGAATGCATAAATCATTCATAATAAATCACTGGATAAAAGGATGAGTGGACACATTGCTTGCCGTGGTGTTTATGTTAGGCATTCTCTGTAGGTACTCCACATGAAAGTTAAAGCAGTCTAGGGTGCTTTCTGTGGACTGTGCTTATCATTAATAGAAAGCAGTGTGTGTGCATCCTGCAAACCCATTTCCTTATTTAAAGTGGGCATCCTTCCTTTACTGAGTTGTGCTTCCTCTTGTATTACAGCACAGAAGACCAAGCCTTTGTAAACTCTTAAAGGCACATCCCTTCCAAATGACCTTTTGTCCTGAGCAACTAAGATGTATTGTTTAGTCCACTCAGAATTACATGGGGTGTCCTAGGAATTTTTGTTTTGGTTAATTAAATTTGGAAATGTGTCATTTTTTCCTATTATAAAGCATAAATGAAAGTCCAGTAAAATTGATTTTGGAATTCTGGTAGATGAGATAATTGTAGAGGGTAAACTATTTAGAGCTTAAAAATATGTGTACCTTTCTACACTCAGAGAAACTTGAAACATATTTAACTTTAATTAAGTTATCTTCTTGTCTGTGCTTCTTTCCTCTCATAAGGGTTTTATCCATGTCATATGCTGAGCAATCATATCCTTACTATTATACTGAATAGAATAAGACTGTTTGCTTGCATGAAACTACTCTTATGTTTAAAAATATTTGTTAAAAGAAACTAAAATAGAGATCTATAGCAGAACTTACTGTAATTTGTAAGATATTGTCTTCCAAATTAAACCTCAACTAGGCCTTTTTATAGTAGCTATCTTTAAGAGTGTGCTTTTGCCAAGAATACTTATTTCCTTTACATATTAGAAGATTTTTTTAAACTTCAAAGAACCATAGATACTAGGTTTTTTTTTCAGACACTAAATGCATAAAAGAAAAGGATTCTGCAGTGGTAAAAAACTTATACACTGTATCACTATAGAAAGCCAATTTTATTAATATGCTAAAGCAATTCCTCATTTTCTTCCACTGTCCATGTTTAGATTATGCATAGAATTTTTTGAAATTTTCACTTTTTACTTCTAAATCTAACTTTAATTTAAAAAGAAGTGTTTTCATAATTTTATGAAACATAAATTTACAGCTTTTGGTTAAATCTGTGTTAAGACATGTCATTTTCATGTAACTCTGCTGTCCTCCTGTTTCCTTATGCTCATTTCTTTAGGAATCCTCTTTGTCTTTTATTTGCCATATTCTGAAATCAGTAAATTCTGCTTTGGTTCTTACTAATCTGCCAACTATGTTTATCACTGTGTTGAGCCTGGCTCTTATTCCAAACACTAATACTTTTCTCCTGGATTGCTTTTTTTTTTTTGCTTGTGAGAATTCCCTCACCTATTTCTGCATGTCTTATCTAACTAAATAAGAGTCATCTTTTTCATGCCCCTGATTTTTAAAAAATTACCATCCAAGCCCTCATTGTGAATAAGTTCTAGGAAATATTTAGAGCATCTGTGAGCAGCTTAGGAAATGTTTGTGCTAAAATTAAACATTTTGCTAACATGTATGAATCATGCAAAGTACAAAACTGCAGTAGTAGGTGGTAATATAGAAAATAACAACAATGACCCCCAGATGTGGTGGTTTTGAATAACATATTTTCACTTGTCAAGAGAAACGGTCTGTATTTTAAACTGTCTTTTTATGTTACATGTGTAAATTACAAACGTCTCTTCATGACTTTGTATTTGAAAATGTCCTTAGTATCCTTATTTTCCACTTCATTAAACCCATAATGCATACTGAAGATGCTTGCATTGGTACTGGGAAAGTGACACCAAGGATCGGTGAAAGAACAAATGTAGCCTAGTGAATGGGTCATGAAGGTGGATGCTTGGGAAACAAGACTGGAGTGAAAGAAGTCAGGAGGTTTTCCACACAGTGAGATAAAGAGAGAGCCACATGGCCAGAAACCCCAGGGGGGCAATGGACCAGGACCAGGTGGTGGCCCTTTGACCTCTCTTTGCCTTTTGAGCACTGGTTTTGATGGGCAGCTGAAATGTGCTATTGAACTGAAGTGACTGTTCTGAGAGTTAAATGTTTTACATTTTTTAAATAATAATAAAAGCCTCTGAGCAAAATGTGCTAGGTAACCTTAAAATTAACTTTAAAAGATAATTGTCATGTCAAAAATTCTGAGAACCATGTAGCAGTCAAAACAAAATTTTTAAAAATATATATATGTTATCTTGAAGTAAGGGAGGCTTGATAATTTCACATGTGACTGGTGAAATCATCTTATTTATAGAGTTGATTATTCTTTCAAAGCAAACATTGTTTTCCATCTAGGTCTTTTAGGATTTAAAGAGAACTTGCTCATTTTTTTTTCATTTTGCATTCTCCAAATACTGACTTCAACTTGAAGGATGTATTCAGATTGCCAGAATATGTCTTGACCTGGTAGCTGGCTTCATGGAGTGTATCCTTATTCATTCTGAATGATCATTCATTCATTCATTTATAGATCCAAAGATTAAGGTACAAGCAGTAGGAAGTACTTTCTTTTGATCCAGCATAGTTATTATTCATGCAGTGTGTTAGTTGAATTTACTTGGCTAATAAAAGCATGTGTAAAGTTAAATAAATGCTTGAAGCGGATGTATCAGTAAAGAGAAAGAAACCTTTATTTTTCTTTGTGAATGCATTAAGGGTTCTATATATATTTAGTTCCAATACGCTTGTTCTAGTTTGCTAGCTGCCAGAATGCAATATACCAGAAACGGAATGGCTTTTAAAAAGGAGAATTTAATAAATTGCTGGTTTACAGTTCTAAGGCCAAGAAAATGTCCCAATGAAAACAAGTCTGCAGTCTGGAAAAGTATTGGCAAGCCCCCTTCAGGGAATGGTGAGAGTGGGGAGAAATTCAGCTTCCCCAAGTTGAATTCTTGATATTCTCACAAGCAGTGTGGACAACTAAAGCTATAGGCTGAGCCCCCAGTCTTGGGGTTTGTTCATAAGAAACTTAACCCCACAAAGGATAGGTCAAGTCTACTTAAAATTTAGGCCTAAGAGTCACCCCCAAGAGAGCCTCTTTTGTTGCTCAGATGTGGTCTCTCTCTCCAGCCAATGTGATGAGCAGTCTCACCACTCTCCCCTTCTCTGCGTGGGACATGACTCCCAGGGGTGTGGACCTTCCTGGCAACGTGGGACAAAGATCCTGGAATGAGCTGAGACTCAGATTCAAGGGACTGAGAAAAACCCTAGAATGAGCTGAGAATTAACAGCAAGGGATTGAGAGAACCTTCGCGACCAAAGGGGAAAGAGTGAAATGAGACTAAGTGTCAATGGCTGAGAGATTCCAAACAGAGTTGAGAGGTTATCCTGGAGGTTATTCTTATGCATTAAGTAGATATCACCCTGTTGTTCAAGATGTAGTGGAGAGGCTGGAGGGAACTGCCTGAAAACATAGAGCTGTGTTCCAGTAGCCATGTTTCTTGATGATGATTGAACAATGATATAGCTTTCACAGTGACACTCTGTGAATGTGAAAACCTTGTGTCTGATGCTCCTTTTAGCAACTATATCAACAGAAGAGCAGAACATATGGAATAAAAATAAATAATAGGGGGAACAAATATTAAATTTAGTTTGAAATGCTAGTGGTAAATGAAAGCGAGGGGTAAGGGGTATGGTATGTATAATCTTTTTTTTCACTATTATCATTTTATTTCTTTTTCTATTGTCTTTTTATTTCTTTTTCTAAATCGATGCAAATGTTCTAAGAAATGATGAATATGCAACTATGTGATGATATTAAGAATTACTGATTGTATATGTAGAATGGAATGGTATATGTAGAATGGAATGGTATCTTAATGTTTTGTTTGTTAATTTTTTTTATTTAATAAAAATAGTTAAAAAAAAAAACAAAACAAGTCTGTAGAAATGTCCAATCAAAGACATCCATCCAGGGAAAGATACCTTGGTTTAAGAAGGTTGATGAAGTTCGGGGTTTCTCTCTCAAGTGAGAAGGCACATGGTGAACACAGTCAGGGCTTCTCTCTCGGCTGGAAAGGCATGTGGCAAACATGGTGTCATCTGCTAACTTTCTCTCCTGGCTTCCGGTTTCATGAAGTTCCCGGGAGGTGTTTTCCTTCTTCATCTCCAAAGGTCGCTGGCTTCTGGGCTCTCTGTTTCCTGTGGCTATGTCATTCTTCTCTGCTCTCTTTGAATCTCTAGCTTTCTCCAAAATGTTTCCTCTTCTATAGGATTCCAGTAAACTAATTAAGACCCACCCAAATGCGTGGAGACACACATCAACCTAATCCATCTTAATAATCACCCTTGATTAAATCACATCTCCGGGGAGATGATCTAATTACAGTTTCAAACATACAATGCTGAATAGGGATTAGAAGAAACGGCTGCCTTTACAAAATGGGATTAGGATTAAAACATGGCTTTTCTAGGGTACATACATCATTTCAAACCAGCACAACACTCTAAGCTCCCAGAAAGCAAGAACCATTTTATCCTAGCCTTTTAATATGCACTCATTAGATATTTATCAAACACACACACATATTATCATCATCATATTTAAAATCACATGTTTTGTTTTGAAAATTCGCCTGGTATCTTTTTATGTCAGACCTAAATTTAGGGGGTTAGCAACATATTAGCAATACAAATGGAAATAAATGATATTTCTTTCAAAATCAAAGCAAAAATTAGCGTTAAGTTTATTTTACCTTATTTGTGTTACTTCTGTTTCCTTCTTCCATTGAATGTGAACCTCATTTATTTTGGTCTCTTTTTCTGAATAATTACATTGAATAATATAATATTCCCAAAATAATATAGTATTTTGGGGAATACTTTTGGTTTTGGGGAATACTAAAATCTTTCAGTGTCATTGTGAATTTATCTGTTTCTCCTTATTTGTGATTTTCATCTTTTGGGGGATGGTTTTAATCTTTATTAATACTAAGATTTGAAGCAAGAAAGGACCAATATTGTGACATAACCTTTTTATAAATAACTGCCTAGGCTTTTCTTTTCTATTTCTACTATTTTCAACCATTCAATATCTTTTTGCTTATTTCTGTTTTGTCTTTAATATTTTCTTTAATGTATTTTTAGCTTTTTGTTTTTTGAATTACATTTTGTGCGATTTTCTTAGCCTTGTCTTTCAGATCATTCAATTCTCTATTGGACTGTGTCTTGTCAACTATTCAATTGTCATCTCTTGATGACTTCTATTGTTTTAGTAATTATAAGAAATTTCCATTTAGTACTTTTTTCAAATGACCATTTCTTACCTTGTAGCTTTGTTTTCTTCTTTTAACTATTTGAAATTTTCAAATATACTTGTTTTAGAGAGTCTTTCATATTTTCCTTGGAGTGCAGATTTTTTTGTTTGTTGTTTTTGTTTCTTTGTAGCTTTGTATGGAATTCCTATGTAACCTGGGCTGTGGAAGAGTCTTTTTGCTTCTAGTGAGACTCCGTAGGTTTCACTAGCATAAAACAAGTTTTTTATTTTTTAAATTCTGAAATATATAGTATACAAAAGTTTGTTTATCCAACAAATATTTGTTATGAGGAAAAGACAGAAGTTCTGTTCACTTGTAACTTATAACCATACTAGTTAGTGAAAAATTTAATAGAGTTTCAAGTATATGTAAAGATGGTAGAAGCTATATTATATGGTCTAAATAAAAATAGGTTTAATAACATGAGTAGTTTTCACTATTTAAAATGTTGCTATAGTTTGCATGTAAGTTTGTATATATTTTTAAGTAATTTAAATAGAAATTCAAGTCAGCTATGCCCAGAGAACACAGCTTGACAAACTTTCACCTAGATTCTAGGACCTAGATCAATATTGCCTACATTGTTTGCTAAGATGTGTATTTAAGGAAATAATAAATTATAGAAGTTATTTATATATAATTGAAAAAAATTTTTAAAGTCAAATTATATGAATTTAGACTGAATAAACAAACAGTTCTTAAAAGACAAGTGCAGAATAATTTTAACATTCTTCAGATGGAAAACGTTGCAGTTTTTGGGTTCTCTTTGTGTGTTCTAAAGCTTCAGAATTATTTAGTTGGGATTCTTTCTAACTGACTTGTTTCCATGTTATTTGCATGTAAGCAAAAAGTCAATCCTTATTTTTTTTTTTTTTTTTAAAGGAAAGACAGAGAGAAGGAAGGAAGGATAGAAGGAAGGAAGGAAGGAAGAAAGGGAAACATTTCCAAACATTTTCTTGCTTTATTGTATTTTGTTTTTCCGTTTTTGTTACATGGGCTGGGGCCGGGAATCGAACCGAGGTCCTCCGGCATAGCAGGCAAGCACTTTGCCCGCTGAGCCACCGCGGCCCACCCTCAATCCTTATTTTAATGTGGCAGAAAACTTGGTGAAATCTGATGTCAGATAGAAGGCAGAACTAAAAAGCGATGAACTTGAATATTTAGCTGAAAAGATTTCCAGCCTATATGTGGAAGGTTCAGCATACTTTCTCCTCACAGCTTATAGTAAATGTGAGAGGAAAGGGATAAGCTGAGGACTGAACTCTTAAGCACAAAAAAATTGAAATCAATTTTTGGAAAATTCTGAGCCTTTCCGGATTGTGTGCTCTTAGATTAAGGTTGTAAGTGACTCGCTCTATCAGAGACCTGCCTGAACATCTGGAAAGCTTGTCCCTGGAGAATAGAGTTCCATGTGAGGGTTTAAGTGAACCCAGTGACAGTCAGGATTGGAAATGCAATTACTTAGGGAGGATCTGCAGAATGTTCTATTGTTTGATGGTTTGGATTCCTGTGAACTCCCTGCAAAGCCTACAAGATTTTTGTGAAATTTGTATCAGCAGAAAAACTGCCAGCCTGGACTGAAAGGGACAGAGACAAGATGAACTGAAGGAAGAGTGACTTCAAGGATAGAACCATGGAAGCCAAGGTCTGAACCAAAGAGATCTCCTCGCCCCAAGAGAGCAGGCCTGCCGTGTACATGGAAAAGGCAGGTTCACTCTTGTGCTTGGAGGGGCAGGTCATCTGCCCCAACACTTGAAGGAGATGGGCCTTGCTACTGCTACCAGTGCTCGGAGATGAAGGGGCCTGTATGCTGGCATTCGCAGAGAGCCTGATCACTGCCCCATTTGTGGAGACACTGACTGTCATCCTGATGCTTGAACATGGTGGGCCTGTGTCCCTGCATTCATGGAGGGCCTGGCTGCCATTTTGATGTTTGGAGAGGGCGGAGACTGTGTCCAGGCATTTGTGGAGGGACTAGCTGACATTCCAATGACTGGAAAGGGTGGAGCCTTCAACCCAGTGTTCAGAGAGAGCACGGCCTCTGCACAAGCACTTGGAAAGGATGGGCTGCTGGTCCATCAGGCCCAGAGAATAAAACATTGATCCATAGGTCTTTTTCAGACCTTAACACCTAACAGAGTATGCCCTGCTGGGTTTGGGAATTGTTTGGACCCAAAACCCCTGTTTTCTTTCCTATTTCTCCCTTCTGAAATGGGAATGTTTATCCTATGCCTGTCCCTTCACTTTATGTTAGAAGCAGATACATTATTTTCTTGGTTTAACAAGTCCACAGACAGAGGGGAACTGTGCCCCAGGACAGACCACACCTATAACTGATTTTGAGAAGATTTTGTACTTAGCCTTGTTACTGAAATGAGTTAAGGCTTTTGGGATATTGTAGTGTGTGATGTCATGAATATATTTTACACATGGGAACAACATGTATTTTGGGGGGTCCAGAGGGTGAACTGTGGTGGTTTGGAACTATGTACCTCAGAAAAACTTAATCCATTCTTGTAGATATGAACTCTTGTAAATAGGACCTTTTGATGAGGCTCGTTAAGTTAAAAGTATGGCTCAGCTGAATCAGGATGGTCTTAATCTTATGGCTGAAGGCCATATAAGGAAGATCACAGAGAGAGAGAGACAAATACATATAGAGGAAGCACCCAGAAGCTGGAAGTCAACAGAACCTGGAAGAGAAAGGAGAAGCCAGGAGAGGCTGCCAAGTGCATTGCCATGTGACAGAAAGCCAATGGCCAGGGATCACCAACAGCCAGCACCATTGTTCCACATCTTCTGGGAGAAAGCATCACCTTGCTGACATCTTGGTTTTATGCTTTTGCTCACCTCAAAACCCTGAGCCAATAAATTCTCATTGTTAAAGCCAACTAATTTCATGGTATTTGTTTTGGCAGTCAGGAAAATGAAACATTACCTTTTTCTTTGAATGACTTTCTGCTGTATAGTCAAATACATAGTAAATAGAATAAAATGCAAAAATACATATGGTAATTCAAAAGTTTTCTTTGAACTAGCTCCTGTGGTATATGTAATAAATAATGTGCAGCCAAGAAGCTCAGCTTTTTAATGTGTTATATGTGATTATTTTCACTTTATAATCTGCATTACTGGTAGATTTAACAAGGGATCTTTTTACTTGTGATGTTTCCCTCCTTTCCTTTTAAAATTTAAAGGTAAAAATTATCAGAGCCCTGTATCATTTTAAATATCTACTGTTCCTAATTGTTCTGTTTTGTTTTTTGTTTTCCTTAAGAATCTCACAAAGTAAAAGCATACCAGGAAAATAGGAAAATGCCACAGTGTTATCATTTGGTTTTCAGAATACAAGTTGCTGCCAGTAAGTGATCATGAAATACTACTACTATGAATATACCTTATAACCACCCATTTGCATTTATTAACTTGAAGATCTGCCCTGCATACTCTGGTTGATCTATTTGCTTTGTTTTTCTTCAGACCACCAAGTGATTTGCTTTAAATTTTGCTACCATTTGGTTTCTTTATCCTCTGTTCCCTGTCCTTCTGCCATTGTGCCCTGTTGGTTTTCAGATGCCTTAAATGTGTCATCTGTACTATACTCTCAGACCTGGTTGCCTTGCTAGGCTGGTAGAGCCTTGTCAGGCCATAAATTAGATATGAAACTCGGGTTTCAATGAAAAGCATTCCCTCATCCTCAGTCCAGCTCTTCTCATCATGAGTATCATCCTTTGGTTTAATGGGATTACACAAAAGCCATTTGGTGTTGGCCCTGCTGGGTCAGCAATTTAATGATGTTGAAAAAGAGTCAGTGGCCAAGTCTTAATAAGGCCTTACCATTTCACAACCTCTAAATCAAGATGATACAGCTGAAGAAGTCTGGCTCCTGGCCACATGAACAGCTGGGTGGTATACGCATTGTTAGTATTTCCTTACAGGGTGACTGCAGCTGGGGAATGCCGACTGGGCAGTGTGTGGTGTGGCTGAGAGGTGTTTCCATAGATGCTGGAGTGGGCGTGGGAGCTTCCTGGGAACATCATCATTAGTGGACAGAACTGCTGTCCTCTATCCTCCAAGATGCTAGTAACTTCAATATCTTGTGTCTGGGTTTTAAATTTTAAAAACTGATGTTAAGACAGGATTTGCGTCATAAATATTTTACTTATTTTATTCATTTTGGCTGTTTTTCACTTTGTAACTTTAATTCTGTATTTACTATTTCGAGTGACTGAGTCCTAACTTTTTGGATCAAGCCTTTAAATATTCATTTAGAGGGAAAAAATATTCATTGATTTGGGGGAAAAAAAATCCATATTTTACACAAAAAGTTCCATATTTTATTTTTATTCTACTTGATGTTTATAGCACATTTGCTCACACATGAGTAATTACAGGTAACTCTGAGATCCTTTAGCCTGCTTATTTAATATTTTAATGATCTTAAGATATTACAGCTAGCATCTCGGCTGGTGATCACTACAGTTTTTATTTAAGATATTAGGTAGCTGTCCTTTCTTTTTCTGCTGTATTCCTAAATTTTAGGTTTAGTAGATAAAGAGGATCAGCATTTGGCTTCTTGAAGTGGCTGGTTATAAATAGACCGGAAAATAGTAACAAGCTGGGCTGCTGCTTCACTAATAGCCCTTTTCAAATACTTAAAAGCAAATGATTCATCAAATAGAATCACTAAAAGTAGAAACCTGCCAATTTGTAGAATTTGACTCCTCCTAATCAGAGTATGGCAACAGGATGTTCAGTTCCTGCTCTGCACCTGATTAAAGCCAAATGTATGAAGAACAGCTGGGAGGGGGAGGAAGCTCCAAGACCCTCTCAGCTGGGGGTAGAACAGCTAAAGAAATGTAAAGGAAAAATGATGTTTAGAAAAAAAAACAAACATACATTTGTGTTATTTTCCCAGATATGCTTTCAAGATTAGCACATATTCAGACTCAGGCTTTAATTTTTTTAAAGAAACACTCCACTTACTATTTAAGGAAAGCAATAAATCTATTTGTATATGGTTTGAACAAAATATCTTTCTTTGCAATTAGACATATTATTTCAGATAATTCTGAGCACCCTAGTTTCGCAAAATTCTTTGTTGAGGCATTTATTCTGGCTATTAAAATAATCACTCGGGCAGGCCACGGTGGTCGGAGATTCGGGTTTGCTTCCTGGTGCCTACCCATGCAAAATAATAATAATAATAATGATAATAATAATAATAATCACCACTCATCTTTACTTGTATTCTCCCATTTACTTTCCATTTATTAAATATTTTCCCATTGTGCCACCATGATGATTTAGACTTTTAAAAATGCATGCATGTAATGTTTTCTCTTAATTTACTAAAGCACAGCAAAATATATTATCTGTAGTTATTTTCATATTTTTACAAAGTTAAGCTAAAACTCTGCTTTCCTAAAAATAAATTTTAAAAATTGTAATTTAAATTCATAGTTTAAATGATGAATCAGTGAAAATAATAAAAAATAAGAATGTTTTTACTTAATTTCTAAATTTTGCCATTTAGTATTCTGTATAGTATCCCTGACAATTTACTTCTAAATTTTAACTTATAAGTATACATATAAATATTGACATGTAAATAATGTATAGAAAACCATACAGTTTTATGTACCTTACATTATTCACAAGGATATTCTTGTCAAAGTATCAGTTTCTTAGCATAATTGCCATGAATGCATTGCAGTATCAGTCAAATAAATCCTAAGATTCAAAACAATTTTCTGGACTTTTATCAGTTCAAGATTTTAGGTGAAACATACATTTAAAAAAAACAGTAACCAGATAAAGACATCACAAGAAAAGAATACTACATACCACTATCTCTTAGGAATATAGATCCAAAAATCCTTAGCAAAATACTCTCAAACAGAATCCAGTAACATAAAAGGGATTTGATACTATGACCCAGTGGGATTTATCCCAGGAATGCAAAGTTGGTTTAACACACAAAAATTGATATTGTAATATAAAATAAAGGACCAAAAAAAAAAGCGACAATGTCAATAGACACAGGAAAAGCATATAATGAAAGCCATTTTCATAATAAAACTCTCAACAAACTAAGAATACATGGGGACTTCCACACCCGGATAAAGCATATCTACAATAAAACTTAAAACTGGCAGTATATTTAATAGTGAAAGACTGGTTGCTTTTGCCTGATATCAGAACAAGACAATTCCTGATATTGTTCTCTGCTTCTATTGAACATTGACCTGGAGCTTCTAGCTGGGACAATTAGACAAGAAAAAGAAATGAGAGGCATCTAGATTGGAAAGGAAGGAGTAAAACTATCTTTTTGCAGGTGGTATGATCTTGTAAATAGAAAATTCTAAGAAACAAAAAAACTACTAGGGCTAATGAATTCAGCAAAGATTCAGAATAAAAGATCAAAATACAAAAATCTTTTTGTGTTGCTATAGTCTGTCAGTGACCAATAATAACATGAAAACATCATTAGTCATCAGGAAAATGCAAATCAAAACCACAATGAGATGCCTCTTTATACTCATTAGGATTCCTTGATCAAAAAGATAGCATACCAAGTGTTGGAGAGCATGTGCAGAAATTGGAACCCTCATACATTGCTGGTGTTAATGTAAAATGATACAGCCTCTTTTAGAAAAAAGTTAGGAATTCTTCAAAAGAGGAATTCTTCAACATCGAGTTATTGTATGACCCAGCAATTCTATTTCTAGGTATATACCTAAGAAAATTGAAAACATGTCCACACAATAACTTGTGCACAAGTGTTTATGGAAGCATTATTCATAGCGTTTGAAGAGTGGAAACAACTCAAATGTTCATCAGCTGATGAATGGATAAATAAAATGTGGTATAACCATACAATGCAATACGATTTGACAATTAAAAGGAATGAAGGGCTGATGTATGCTACAATATTGATGAATCTTAAGAACATTGGGCTAAGTGAGAGAAGCCACTCACAAGAGACCACATATTGCATTATTTCATTTACATGAAATGTCCAGATCTGTAGAAGCAGAAAGTATATCAGTGGTTGCCAAGGGCTGGGATGAATGAGGGGTGACTACTATAGAATATGGGATTTCCTTTCGGGGTGATAAAAATGTTCTAAAATTGACTGTGGAAATGGTTATGCAATTCTGTGACTATACTAAAAACTAATGAATTGTTCCTTTCAAATGGGTGATTTGTATGGTATGTGAATATATCTCAAGAAAATTGCTACCAAAAAAAAAGACATGGTTCCCTACTATTTCATTATATAAAGCTATATATGTTAGAGCATAACTTGGGTCATGGCATCAGTTTAATTCTATCCTAAAGCCATTATAGTAAGCCTAAAGTTTGAGGAAGGTCATATTTTAGGTTGTTGCTGGTAGATACAGATAGTTAAAAGACAACACTCTGAGGACGTAACATTATACAAAACTGTAGCTGAAGCATCAATGAGGAAATGAAACACGTGAGGAAGTAGGGTAGGGAAGGCCATCAATGGTAGGAACCATATTTAGGATTAAGTTCAACTTTTTAAATTTAAAAAATTATTTTAAAAGTGAACAGAAATATTTTAAAATTATTTATCAAGCATATAAGCCATTTGCTTCAGCAGTGTTTGAATGGCAGCCTGGTGACAATGTAGTCCAATTTTATACATATACATATATATATATATATATATATTTTTTTTTTTTATAAAGACAACTTTTTTAAATCTTAAATCTGAAACCTAAATCTTTGACGTGAAGAACCTAGGGCTTTTTTTAATATAAAATTTGCTTTTTCATGGAGTGTATTATTACTCATTCTGTTCCCTTCCACAACTCCCTGCCTCTACATCCTATTACTTCTTGTACTTGAAATTAAAACACTTCCTAGGCTTTTACAAAAGTGTTTCCTACTCTAATTTTAAATGTAAAAAAAATCACTTTTCCACATTCAAAAGGTATTTTGTTTATACCTTTCTTATTGAAAAAAACAAACTCAACAGCTCATTTTATAGCCAATGTATTGGTTCTCTTGTGAGTGTGCAATATCTGTGTCTAACTCTTTTTTTTTTTTTTTGCATGGGCAGGCACTGGAATTGAACTCGGGTTTCTGGCATGGCAGGCTAGACCTCTGCCTGCTAAGCCACCATGGCCCACCCTAACTCACTTTTATATTAAGTCTAGGCCACAATGTCTTTTTTTTTTTTAAAGGACCTCTTTTTATTCTGTGCTTCCTATATTTCAGTTGTTCAAATGAACTATACATATAGCTTGAATTAGATTACGCACTACAGAAAATTTCAGTTCCAGATCAAATAAACCTTTCTTCCATTGGTCTCAAAGAGTATGTGTGGTTCTAAAATATAGACACTGTCTTCCTTACCCCTATACTCTGAATTGCTTTTACCCCAACCTGTTCAGCTTCGTTCTTGTCTCTAAATATCGGGTTATATATATATAAAGCCTCTCAAAATTCAGAAATAATAATCCCCACTCCAGACTTAATGTATCTGCTCTAAAAGCTTACAATCTAGGCCCCTATTTTCTTATAAGTGTTATCTAAAGGTCACCATACCGTTCTTTTTTTGTTTCTGGCTTCTTTTGTCTCACCAAATTTCCCACATGTTTATTCACATTGTTCCTTTTTGTAGCAGCACAACCTTCGTTCATAAGTATACACCATCGTTAGCCAATATACTTCTCTGTCAGTGCATCCTTTAGCGACCTGCATTCATTGGGCATCATGTAGAAAGCCCGAAGTCCATAGTCCTTCAACATTCTCAATTTTAGATAATCTCATTGTTCCCAAGAGACAGAAAACCAATAAAAACACTCTTGCCAAATCAGAAATCTAAACCTCCTCTTAACTCTTGTCCTCCCCCATTATTTACCCCTGCTGTTGCTGTGGTAGTGCTGATGGTTTCCTTTTGAACATAGTTCATAGCATGCAATAGCAGTTCCCTCTATACCCTGGAAACTCTCTTTGTACAAGAATCATATCTTTGAAGTAATTCTTATGAGAAATTCATATTTCTAGTGTGAGTCAGTGGGACATGTAGGTCTATACAACCCCTTTCAATCTTGTTCATCTTCAATATGGTAATATTACTTCTAGACCCTATCTATTCCCTTACATTGGAGTTCAACCTTATTAGCTAAGGGTTCACCCATCTCTATCTTCTGTGTATCTCTAAGTCCCCTATATTCTATATTATAGGCCTTTGACTATACCTTTATGCTGGTCATAAACGTGGAGTCATACGGTATCTGTCCTTCTGTGTCTCACTAATTTCACTCAGCATTATGTCCTCAAGGCTCATCCATTTTGTCATGTACTTCAGGACATCATTTTGTCTTACTGCTGCATAGTATTCCATCATATGTATGTACCACATTTTGTTGATCCACTCGTCTGTTGATGGACATTTGGTCTGTTTCATCCTTTGTGAAAAATGCTGCTGTGAGCTTCGGTGTGCAAATGTCTGTTTGTGTCGTTGCTTTCAGCTCTTCTGGGTATATATGAAGTAGCACTATTGCTGGGTCATAGGGCAACTCGATATTTAGTTTTCTAAGGAACTGCCAAACAGTCTTCCATCGTGGCTGCACCATTATACTTTCCCACCAACAATGCATAAGTGTCCCAGTTTCTCCACATCCTTTCCAACATTTATAATTTCCTGTTGGTTTAATAGCAGCCATTCTTATAGGTGTGAGGTGGTATCTCATTGTAGTCTTGAGCTGCATTTCCCTTATAGCCAGTGAAAATGAGCATCTCTTCATGTGCTTTTGAGCCATCTGTATTTGCTTTTCAGAAAAATGCCTATTCATATCTTTAGCCCCTATTTTATAATTGGGTTGTTTGTTCTTTTGTTGTCAAGTTGTATGATTTCTTTGCATATGCAGGAAATCAAACCTTTGTCTGATATATGGTTTCCAAATTTTTTCTCACCTTTGAGTTGGCTGCCTCTTCACCTTTTTGACAAAGTCTTTTGGGGTGCAGAAGCATTTGATTTTGAGGAGTTCACAGTTATCTATGTTTTTCTTTTGTTGCTTGTGCTTTGGGTGTAAAGTTTGGGAAGCTTCCTCATATTACTAGGTCTTTAAGATGTTTCCCTACATTTTCTTCTAGAAGCTTTATGGTGCTAGTTTTTATATTTAGGTATTTGTTGTACTTTGAGCTAATTTTTGGGTAGTGTGTAAGATAGGGGCCCTCTTTCATTCTCTTGGCTATTGATATCCAGTTTTTCCATGCCCAATTATTGAAAAGACTGTCTTGTCCCAGTTCAGAGGATTTGGGGTCCTTTTCAGAAATAGACTTGATGGTCTACTTCTGCACCCTCGATTCAATTCCATTGGTCAGTGCTTCTGTCTTTGTGCCAGTACCATGCTGTTTTGACCATTGTGGCTTTATAATAGGTTTTAAAGTCAGGGAGTGTTAATCTTCTCACTTCGATCTTTTTTAGGATGCTTTTAGCTATTCAGGGTTTCTTTCCCATCCAGGTGAATTTGGCAGTTAGCTTTCCCAAATCTTCATAGTAAGTTGTTGGAATTTTGATTGGTACTATGTTGAATCTGTAGATCAGTTTGGGGAGAATTGATATCTTAACTATATTTAGCTTTCCTATCCATGAGCAGGGAATGTCTTTCTACCTATTTAGATTTCCTTTGATATCTTTCAGCAATATTATGTAGTTTTCTCTGTACAAGTCCTTTACATCCCTAGTTAAGCTCATTCCTAAGTAGTTGATTCTTTTAGTTGCTATTTTGAATGGGATTTGTCTTTAACTGACTCCTCAGCTAGGTCATGGCTCATGTGTAGAAATGTTACTGATTTTTGCATATTAATTTTATATCCTGCCACTTTGCTGAATTTGTTTATTAGCTCAAGTAACTTTGCTGTAGATTTCTCAGAATCTTCCATGTATAGAATCATATCATCTGCAAATAATGAGAGTTTTACTTCTGTCTCTCCAGTTTGGATGCATTTTATTTCTTTGTCCTGCCTGATTGCTCTAGCTAGAACTTCTAGTACAGTGTTGAATAATGCTGACAATGGGCATCCCTGTCTTCAACCTAATCTTAGGTAGAAAACTTTCTGTCTCTGTCTATTGAGTACAATGCTGGCTATTGGTTTTTCATATATTACCTTTATCATATTGAGGGAGTTACCTTTGATTCCTATCTTTTGGAGTGTTTTTATCAGAAAAGGATGCTGGATTTTGTTGAATGCTTTTCCAGCAGCAATAGAGATGATCATGTGATTTTTCCCTTTTGATTTGTTAATGTGCTGTATTATATTAATTAATTTTCTTGTGTTGAACCATCCTTGCATTCCTGGTATAAACCCCACTTGGTCTTGGTGTACAGTTCTTTTAATGTGCTGTTGGATTCAATTTGCTAATATTTTATTGAGAATTTTTGTATCTATGTTCATTAGGGAGATTGGCCTGTAGTTTTCCTTTCTTATAGCATCTTCACCTGGTTTTGGTATTAAAATGATATTAGCTTCATAAAATGAGTTAGGTAGAATTCCTTCATCCTCAGTCTTTTTGAAAAGTTTGAACAGGATTGATTGGTATTCGTTCTTTCTGTAATGTTTGTTAAAATTTCCCTCTGAAGTCTTCTGGCCTTGGGCTTTTCTTTGTAGGAAGATTTTTGATGACTGATTGAATCTCTCTACTCGTTTTTGAAAAGTTTGAACAGGATTGGTATTCGTTCTTTCTGTAATGTTTGTTAAAACTCCCCTCTGAAGTCTTCTGGCCCTGGGCTTTTCTTTGTAGGAAGATTTTTGATGACTGATTGAATCTCTGTACTCGTGATTGGTTTGTTGAGATCTTCTTTCTTCCTGATTCAGTGTAGCTTGTTTGTGTGTCTCCAGGCATTTGTCCATTTCTTCTAAGTTGTCCTGTTCATTGGTGTATGGTTG
The DNA here is from genome assembly GCF_023851605.1 of Tamandua tetradactyla. Lineage (NCBI taxonomy): Eukaryota > Metazoa > Chordata > Mammalia > Pilosa > Myrmecophagidae > Tamandua > Tamandua tetradactyla. The sequence goes on along the minus strand of NC_135351.1, from coordinate 3,661,835 downwards.
TTCATAATATATCCTCTTATGATTTTATTTATTTCTTCAGGGTCTGTGGTAATGCACCCCTTCTCATTTCTGATTTTATTTGCATCCTCTCTCTTTTTTTCTTTTTCAGTCTTGCTCGTGGCCCATCAATTTTATTGATTTTCTCAAAGAACCAACTTTTGGTTTTATTGATTCTTTCTATTGTTCTTTTGTTCTCCCATTCACTTATCTCTGCTTTAATCTTTGCTATTTCTCTTCTTCTGTTTGCTTTGGGGAGTTTGTTGTTCTTTCACAAGTTCCTCCAGGTTTGCTGTTAAGTCCTCAATTTTTGTTCTTTCTCGTTTTTTAAAATAGGCATTTAAGGCAATAAGTTTTCCTCTAAGTACAGCCTTTGCAACATCCCATAAGTTCTGATAAGTTGTACTCTCATTTTCATTCATCTCCAGATAGCTACTGATGTCTCTAGCAATTTCTAATTTGATGCACTGATTGTTTAAGAGTGTGTTATTTAATCTGCATGTATTTGCGAATGTTCTTGTTCTTTGGTGGTTATTGACATCCAGCTTCATCCCTGTGATCAGAGAAAGTGCTTTCAATAATTTCAATATTTTTAAATTCATAAAGACTTGTTTTGTGCCCCAGCATATGATCTATACTGGAGAATGTTCCATGAGCACTAGAGAAGAACGTATAACCTTGTGCTTTGTGGTGCGATGGCCTATAAATGTCTGTTAAGTCTAATTCATTTATCAAGTTATTTAACTTCTCTATTTACTTGTTGATCTTCTGTCTAGTTGTTCTATCTATAGAGGAGAGTGGTGTATTGAAGTCTTGTATGTAAGTTGAATCTCTTGTAAGCAGCATATAGCTGGATTATATTTTGTAATCCGTTCTCCCAGTCCGTATCTTTTAATTGGTAAATTTAGTCCATTAACATTCAGAGTTGTTACTGAAAAGGCATTTCTTGAATCCACCATCTTGCCTTCTTTATTTTGTTTGTCGGTTCTGTATATTCTTTTCCCCCTTTCTCTTTGGATTCTTTAAATTACCCTTAATGGTACTCTTCAATTCTATGCCCTCCTCTAGGCCTCCCTCTCTTGTCTTTTTTTTTTTTTTTCAGCTGGCAGAACTCCTTTTAGTATTTTTTGCAGGGCTGATCTCTTGTGGACAAATTCTTTCAGCACTTCTTTGTCTTAGAAATCTTTAATTTCTCCCTCATATTTGAAGGGCAGTTTGGCTGGGTACACAATTCTTGGCTTGAAGTCTTTCTCTCTCAGGATCTTGAATATATCGTATCACTGCCTTCTCGCCTCCGGGGTGCTAGTTGAGTAATCAGAACTCAGTCTTATTTGATTTCCCTTGTATGTAGTAGATGTTTTTCTCTTGCCACTTTCAGGATTTTCTGCTTCTTTTCAACATTTGACAGACTTATTAGTATCTGCCATATAGAAAGCCTATTTGGAGTTACTCTGTTTGGAGTTCTTTGGGCTTCTTTGACTTGTATATTTATGTCCTTTATGAGGGTTGGGAAGTTTTCCCCCATTATATCCTCAACTACTCTTCCTAGCCTTTTATCCTCTCTTCTCCTTCTGGGACACCAATGATTCTTGTATTTATGCGCTTCATTTTTCTATTATTTCCCTGAGTTTCCACTGAATTTTTTCCATCTTTTTTTGCCTTTTGCTGTTTTGAGTATTCAAAGTCATTTATCCTGTCTTCTATATCGCTTATTCTTTCTTCTTTCTCTTCAAATCTGGTGTTGTGTGCCTCTAGTATGTTTTTTATTTGGTTGGCTGAGTCTTTAATTTCTGTGATTTATGCTGTTTTTCTATTTATTCTTTCAAATTCCTCTTTGTTCTCTTCTATGGTCTTCTTGATCTCCTTTGTGTAATTTACTATCCCACTTATCTTTTTAAGTAGAGTTGTATGAACTTCTTTAATTAGTTTTTCCAATGTCGGTATCTCCTCTGCGATTTTAATTTGGTCATTAGGCAGGACTATATCTGTCTGCATTGTGATATGCTTAGTGATCTTCTGCTGTGTTCATGGCATGAAAATATCTTGATTGATTTACTTTGGGAATGGATTTCTTTCAATAGTCTAAGCCCTTGTGTTTGTAGAATGGTTTTACAGTGGGGAGCAAGGTATGAGGCGGAGCATTCAGTATGGTGTTTTGTTCAGGGCAGGTATGAGCACAGGTTGGGGATGTTATGCTGATGCTTGTAAATATGGGTGCTTAGCAATCAGGGAGGATGTAGCTGTGCAGGTGCACTGGTCTGGGGAGCATAACCCTGGTGTGCACTGGCCTAAGGCACAGGGCACTTTGTGCCGATGCATAGAGCTGTGGTAGCTTGTCGGCATTATGTCTTTCTGTATTAGGGCTGATGTGATCTGGCTACACAGGTTGGCAGATTTTCACAGCTGAGAAGTGAGGCTGAGGGCTGTGCACATGCATGGTTCTGGGACTGCTGTAAAGTGCAGTTCCCAGAGCTGAATGATGTGATTATGGGCCTGGGAGTGCTGGAAATGGATGTACTGAGCTCAGGGAGGGTGGGGTGAGGCTGTACAACCCTATGGGCAGGGGGTGGGGCTAGCCTAGGATTGAAGGTCAGTGTCACCAATGTTTATGCGCTGGCAGCAGCCTGCAGGGAACAAGAAGGGGGAGGTAGTCCTTGGGAGGTGTGTCGGCGAGGTGGGTTGGGCTGCACTTGGGGTGGGAGTAGGGGGGTGGGGCTGCCTGGAGTGGGGCAAATGGGAGCTGGTGATGGGGTCAGGCATGTGGGGTGTGGGACTGTGCTGGTGAGGGTACTGCATCCAAAGAATGCAGCCTGGCTTACTTCCTAGTCCCATGCTCCTGTCCGTGCACTCCTGTGGGCTCTGCAGCTTCGTGTCTCCGCGCCATGCTCCAGCTTTGTCTCTCAGTTCCTTGGCCTCTGCAAACAGGGTTCCTGCATGTGATGCAGAAGGCTCTCCCAGGTCAGCCACTCTCCCGAATCACCATCTCAGTCACTTTCCTGTCCCTTCTATAACTTTTCTGTGGATCAGGGCTAATCTTGAGCTACTGTAGTTGACCATCTTCCTGAAAGTCAGATTTTGAAACCTCAGTGTCTTTTATAACGTTGTACCTAACAGATGTTTATGGAATGATTAAGTTAATGAAATACTGAATGTATTGGTACAATAAAACATTAAAGGTACAATATGTTTCTGTTGCACCTTTTTATTACAAAAGTTTCAATATGTTCATGTAGTCTATTTCATGACATTTGGAAAAGAACGTTTACACATTATAGATATCTTAATTGCAAAACAACATTCTTTTACTTTCTGCAAAATGACGTTCTTAAGGTTTTAACATCTTAAGATTTTAACATGGTAACACTTACATAAACTGTTACTGTTACTGTAATATTATACAAATAACTGAGGCTCTTTGTCAAAACTGCTTGATCAGCAATACTTGTATATCCATTTATTTCATTTATATAATGCCCTCCTCCCCTGGGGATCTGGATCTTAGATTTTAGGGTTTTTTGAATTTTTGACTTGCAGATGAGAGATCATGGACTGTATTTCCTTATAGTCACTGAAATCTCTTAACATAATCAGGTAACAGATGATAGGGCTTGACTTGAAATAACATCTGAATATTATTTTGAGCTAATCAAGTGTATTTGTATCAATCACTGGTCAACTGGTTGTACATTCTGGAACTCCTTATTTTTAGGTAGATGCCAGCATATATAAACAAGATTGCATTTTAGGTTTGCACTTATGTCTTTTATATTGGGTATATTAAGAGGACATGTACTAAATACTTATTGGTTCATGAACTAAAATGCAGTTTAATACAGGTTTTTTTTTTTGGTTCATTGCTAGGATTCAGATATTAAATGAATGTTTTCCTTTTAAGTATATCCAACTTTGTTTCCTATAATATCTGCTAAGTTCAGATATTACTTCTAGTAGGATTTTGGAAATTCCATAGGTTTTTCTGCAATCACAATTGTATCGTCTACAAATAAAGGCAGTTTTACTTCTTTCCCATTTATATTAACAGAATTATTATTATTACCACCCTACTACGTTGGCTAGGATCTCCAGTTCAATCCTGAATCCAAATTGTTTAAAAAGTTAGATGTATGTTTCAGTTCTGATTTTAGGGTGAAATTATTCAGACTTTCGCTTTTCTGTTTGATGTTAGTAGATTTTTTGTTGTTACCTGTTAATATGTAGATGGAGTTTTCTCCTATTTCTAGTTTGCTGAGAGAATTTATATGGATGACTATTGAATTGTTGCCATTTCTTTTTCTGATTAGTAAGTGTCTTACGGTACGTCTATTTGGATCTATTTTCTTTGGGGTACGCTGAACTTCTTGAATCTGTAATTTTAAGTCTTTCATAAGAATGGGAAATTTTCAGTGATAATTTCCTCCATTAGTTTTTCTCCTCCTTTTCCCTTCTCTTCTCCTTCTGGGACACCCACAACACATATATTCATGTGCTTCATATTGTCATTCAGTTCCTTGAGCCCCTGCTCATATTTTTCCATTTTTTCCCTATATTTTCTTTTTCTTGTTGGATTTCAGATGTTCCATCCTTCAGTTCACTAATCCTATCTTCTGCCTCTCGAAATCTACCATTGTAGGTTTCCATTGTTTTTTCCATCTCTTCTACTGTGCCTTTCATTCCCATAAGTTCTGTGATTTGTTTTTTCAGATTTTCTATTTCTTCTTTTTGTTCATTCCTTGCCTTCTTTATATCCTCCCTCAATTCATTGATTTGGTTTTTGATGAGGTTTTCCATGTCTGTTTGTATATTCTGAATTAATTGTTTCAGCTCCTGTATCTCATTTGAATTGTTGGTTTGTTCCTTTGGGCCATATCTTCAATTTTCCTAGTGTGAATAGTTATTTTTTGCTGGTATCTAGACAGTTACCTTAATTAGTTTATTCTGGAGATTGCTTTCACTTCTTTTACCTAAGGTTTTCTTGCCAGATGAATTTGTTGTCTATCTGTTCTTTGACATTCAGTTCAGCTTTTTCTGGACATCTGGCTTAGGTTTGGTTTAACAGAGGAGAATTTTTCAGTTCTTATTTTCTTGTTTCTTGCCCTGCTTGTATGGTTCCTTTTCCCTCCCACCCTTAGGTGGGTCTATGTAGGTATTATAGACCTCAACCAGATTTTCCTAGACCAAACTGGCCTCCTATCAGGAGGAAAGAGTCACCTGTGTCAGTTTTCCCTGAGGGTGAGACCCAGCAGGTTGAAAGACTTTCCTGTGAAGTCTCTGGACTCTGTTTTTCTTATCCTGCCCAGTATGTGGTACTTGTCTGACTGCAGGTCCCACCAGCATAAGATGATGCGGTACCTTTAACTTTGGCAGACTCTCCCTGCTGGGGGCATGGTGGAGACAGAGGAGAGGTTGTAGGCTGGTTTTAATGGCTTCAAATTACTAAGCCCTGGGGTCTGAATTCCTTGAGGGAGGGATTCCACCTGAGTTGGGCTTAACCCCTCCCCTGGGGAAGGCACAGTCTCCAGACAAGCCCTGAAACGAGCTTGTTTCTGCCTATGCCTGGGGCAGTTGCAGCTTGAGAAGTCCTGCTGCTGTATCCAAAGGCAGTCAAGCCTTTGTAGAAACACAGCCACAAAAACCCCTGTTTCTTTTCTTTTTTTCTTTTTCCATCAGCCCTGCCCTCTTAGTGCCAGGGCAAAAATGAGCGACCTCTGCTTTGACCAGGTTCACCTGAGCTGGGGGCCTATTTTTAGTAGTCAGAATTTGTTAATTAATTCCACAATTGGCATTTAGTTGAGCTCAGCCCCTGCTGCTGGTAAAGTCTCTTTCCTTTCCCCTCTGGGAGGCAGCTTGTGGGGGAGGGGCGCCGGCCGCCGTGGCTTGGGGAACTCACGGTTCTGGGGGGGCTTGCAGCCGGTCCAGCTGGTCCAGACTGGGGTACGCTGTGTGTCCAGTCACTGACGTGGCCCCAGGAGCTGTTCTGTACTGTTTCTGGTTATTTAGTAGTTGTTCTGGAGGATGAACTAAAACATGCACATTGCTAAGCCGCTATCTTGTCCCCACCTCTGCCATTTCTTTTTCTGGATCTGTTGAGATTATCTCTCACCTCCTATCACCCCCCGTTTTTTTTTTTTTGTTTAGGCTATTCATATAGTGAACTTGGGTCATATAAATTGATTGAGGTTAAACCAACCCTGTATTCCTTGGTTAAATCCCATTTTGTCATGATGTAGTATCCTTGTTATATATTGTGGATTTGATTTGATATTGTTTTCTTTAGTACTTTTTATGACTGTGCTCTTAAGGGATGTTGGTCTGTAGTTTTCTTGGAATTTCTTTGTCAGGTTTTGGCATCTTGGTTATGCCAGCCTCATAAAAGAATTTGGAAAGTGATCCCCATTCTTTATTTCTGAAATAGTTTGTATAAAAATTTATATTATTTCTTTATAAAAGTTATATAAATTCATGAGTGAAGCCATTCAGGACTGGAGGATTTTTTGTGATGTGTTTTTCTTCAGGAGGCAGAGAGGATGTGGGTAGAGTGGTTGATGGTTGTTTAACTACTAATTCAGTTTAATAGGTATAGGACTATTTAAGGATATTTATTTTTTGCCAAGTAAGCCTTGGTAATTTCTGACATTCAAGGAATGTTTTCATTTAATCTAAATTGTCAAATATGTTTGAATATAGCTGGTTATATATTCCTTATTATCCTTTCTTATTTATAAGATCTGCAGATATTTTCTCCTCTTGCATTCCTGATAGTGATAATTTTGCATGTTTCCTTTTGCTGACTAGTATGATAAATGTAGCTTTCCTACTATAGATCCTGTACATATTTTGTTATATTTATGCTTATATCTTTCAAATTTTTTAATGTTAATATAAACAGCTTAATTCCATTATGGTCTGAGAACATACTTTATATGATTTCATTTCGTTTAGATTTTTTAGTTGTGTTTTATGGTCCAGTTTATGGTCTGTTTTAGTGAGTATTCCATGCAACCTTAAGAATAATGTGCATCCAGCTGTTGCCTGGTTTTGGTATCTTTGTTATACCAGCCTCATATAAATGTGAATGTGATCTAGTTAATTGCTGGTGCTGTACTATTCAACAATACCTTACTCATTTTCTCCTTGCTGAATCTGTCAGTTACCGATAGAGGAGTTTTAATGTCTCCAGCCATAGTAGTAGATTTTTCTATTTCTCCTTGTAATCTTGTTTTTACCTCATATGTTTTGACTCTTTTGTAGGTGCAAGTACATTGGAGATTGTTTTGTCTTTTTTTGAGAATTGGTCCATTATTTTTATATCCCTTTCCTTTTATACTGTGTCTTTATGTTTAAAGTAGGTGTTTTAATTTCCTAGGTTACTCAAAACAAAAACCGTGAAATGGTTTGGGTTAAATAATGGGAATTTATCCATTTATGGTTTTGAGGCTGGGAAAATGTCCAAATCAAGGCACCATCAGGGCAATGCTTTCTTTCTAAAGACTAGCTGCAGGCAATCTTTGGCCCCTCTGCAACATGGTAGCATTTGCTGATCTCTCCCTGATCTTCTGGGTTTCATTAATTTCAGCTTCTTGCTTCTGTTGTTTTCTCTGTCTTTGTTTGAATCTCTCTTTTTGTCTGAATTCCATTATCTTATAAAGGACTCCAGTTGTAGGATTAAGACCCATCTTGATTAAGGTTGGGATGCACCAAATGAAGTTTTTTCAATGAGTTTATACCCACAGGAATGGATTCGATTTAAGAATGTATTTTTCTGGTGTACTACATACAGCTTCAAATCACCACAGAAAGTTTCTTATAGTCAACATATAGTTAGCTGTTTTTTTTTTTGTCCCCTCTAGTAGACTCTATCTTATAATTGGTATATTTTAAATATTCCACACAAATATTTAATATTTGTATTTAATATTTGCTATAGATGCAATTTGAAGACTTTAGCTTTCTCTGGTTTCCTTGTTTTGTGTTTTTTACTCCCTTATTGTCCTTGGGTTTTCCTAAGCAGTTCTTTAATAGTTTTTTGCTGCTCTCCCAGTTTTAAGGTACTCTCATAATAATGATGCCTGTTGATGTGGTATTAAGGTGTTGAGGAAAGGAAGTATTCTATAAAATCTTATGATTAGATCTTAGTTTTTTAGTGGGCCTGAGTCCTGAGCTGTGACCTTCTTAAGCATTTCTTAACCTTTTTATTAACTAGAGGGAATTGGAAAATGAGTGTTTGCCCCCCTTCTTATCAGATCAGGCTCTGATAAAGTAGTTTCCCCTGGAGGGCAGGAATGTATTTGTTATGGAGAACAGAATGCTCTATGTATATTTCAAAACAGTTTCTACTCCACTCTCCCTACCTGAAACAGAAAGGAATTTTTCTTTTCTTATATTCACTGTGAGACTCTGTTGAGGTTCCTGAAGGTAAAAATCAACAAAAAAAATCCTCAAAGACGGGTCTCAGGACCTAGTACACCGTCTCCAGAAATTTGTCAAAGTTACCATTTAAGTATTTCTGTCAGTTTATGGGTCCCACAGTTTCTATTTCAGGTAAGGTGATCTCAGCTGTGGTTCTCTGTGTTCACCTGTCTCTTCAGATTTCAGGGTGGTGGCTTACCTTATAACCTAATTTCTCTGATGGATCTTACAAAAGTTCTTGATTTTCAGTTCCTTCAGCTTTTTTTTTTTTCTTGGTGCAAGAAGGTGCTGATTAATTCCAGGCTCTCTACATGTCTGATCTGATACCACCCATATGTAGCTTTGTGTTGATTAGTTTTGATAAATATCTTCCCATCCTTTTACTTTTAACCTGTCTATATATGTAATGTGTATTTCGTGTACAATGCATACAAAGCGTATAGTTGGTTCTTTGCCCAGTCCATCTCTTTCTTTTAATTTGAATTTTGTTCCATTTCTTTTCTTATAATTATCCAGATGATTAAGTTTACATCTGTCTTTTTAATCTTTTGTTTTCTATTTGTCACACATATTCTTCAATCCTTTTTCCATCTTTTTTTTTTTGCCTTCTTCTGATAGAATTGAGTACTTTTTTTAAGCATTCTTTTAAATCTGCATCTTACTTTCTGTATTCCTTTTGTTAATTTTTTTATCAATTGCTGTAAGGTATATAATACGTATCTTTAACTTATTGCTTTGGGCTCATAGACAATAATATACCATTCCCCATGTAATATAAGAAGTTGACAGCCATATACATCCATTTCCTCACTTCAGTCCTTTGTACTATTATTTTCATACATTTAATTTCTGAATTGTTTCTAACCTCACAATATATTATTATTTTTGCTATAAATAATTTTTAAGAAATTTAAAATTGACCAAAAATATCTTGTTTTTCCACGCATTTTTACCATTTCTGTTGTTCTTCATTTCTTTGATAGATGCAGGTTTCCATTTGATATAATTTTCACTCATCCTGAAGAACTTCTATGTACGTTTCTTGTGGTTAGTGTCTGCTGGAAGTAAATTCATTTGAAGGATATTTTCACTGAACATAAAATGTTTGGTTGACTGCATTTTTCTTTTACCACTTTAAAGATCTCCCTCCCTCCTATCATATTCTGATTTGCATCATTTCTGATGAGCATTTCCAGTTATCCTTGTCTTGGTTTCCCTGGTAGCAAAGTGTCTTTTTTTTTTACATTTTCCTTATATCACTAGTTTTTATCAATTTGATTATAGCATGCTTTTTTGGTTTTCTTAGCATTTATCTTTCTTGAGGTTCCTTAGGATTCTGGGATCTGAAGGATTATTCTTTTCATTAAATCGTGGTGACTTTCAGGCATTATATCTTTAAATGTTTTTCTTGCACTTCAGTAATGTGTATTTTAGACGACCCAATATTGTTCCAGTAACCACTGAGATAATGTTTAAAAAATGAAACAAAATGAAAAACAAGTAATGTCTTTTGGATAGTACCATAACATATTTTTTAATACTTTGTAGAATTATGCTGATAAAAACATGAAGAACACATTCTTCATTTTTCATTCCTAACTGACATTAGTACCTTTTATCACATTCTAGTATTCAGTTTCCCTTTTCATTTGTTTTAGCTTTTCTTTACCAGTTTTCTTCTCTATGTCTGATGTTTTGGGGCTCAGAATTAATCTCTACTGCTAAGAGGCATCCCTCTCTTGAACCCATCTTATCCTCCTTTGACCAATCCCTACTGATTTGAATATAATGCCTTTTCAAGAATGTTACTGTCCTTTTAATTAAACCCAGGAGTCTTAATGGAAGGTTCTCTTTAAATCCCCTTAGATGATATTTACTTTTTTTAACCTCCTCTCCCACTCTTCTTATCTCCATTACTCTCCTTCCTTCCTTGGGTCTCTTCTCTTGGTCCAGACCTGACCACTTCTATTAGAGGAGAAGCTTTGGTATAGAGCTCCTTTTTCATCTGTATTACAAAACCCATATTAAGGCTTATAACCTTCATTAATTCTTCCTTTATTAAGAATGCCAAAGTTAGAATCCCTGGAATATTAGAGTTAGAAGATCTCCTGAACCTTCCAGAGTTGTGAGTTGTCTTTTTCTTCAAATGTGAGAGATAGAAAAATATCCTTCGTTATATCGTTATTTCGAGAAATAAACCATTTTGCATTCATTGCCAGGGTTACTTCTTTCTAGTTTGATGCCTGTGTGAGCCCATTTATTTGGATATGGGCCAGTAATTACTCTACTTTGGGATTTCTTGCTTATGTTTTTGTTCTGCCACAATCCTTGAATAAGAGGTACTACTTCCCTTCTCTTCACCTCTTTATCTGATGAAAACTCTCCAAATGTGTTTCTTAAAATCCTTCAGAACATTTTGGAAGAACTTGCTGAGGTTTCGCTTTCTGTTTTTCTATATTTTCTTAATCCTTGGATTCTGATAACTTCCTTCTTGTCTTTCATTGTAATATTCTTTGTCTGTATAACCATGAGTTGTGTAGAGCTGCTAGATTCTATAGTGAAGATGATATTAAAATAACTATGTTCAACCAAGTGAAATAGTCCCTCCCCACCCCATCTAAATTTTCTATAGAAATGAAAAATAAAATGAAGAATTGTGGAAAATCAGTCGATGGGAAAAATTGTCATCTGTTATCTACATTATGTATTTACCCAGCCCCCAATTTTTTACAAAAAAAAATTTAATATAACATATATATAAAGCAAAGAAAGAAAAAAGTAATCTGGAGGTTGTAGGTTTCTGGAAAGTTGCCCTAGTGCATGGAACCTTTGTAGAATCTTATATATTGCCCTAGATATGCTTTAGGATTTCAGCTCCGAACTTTTTTTCGTATGTTGTATAACAGGGTCACATTTCATTCTTTTCCCTTTTGATTTTCCTGTTATTGCAGCACCATTTGTTCCAATTTTTAAGTGATTATTTAGCTCTCTCATTTGTCAATACATAGGGTTACTAGAGTAGTATTTAAAATGGATGATACAGACAAGATTCAAAGGTTCTCTGTACTCAAATCTAACATGTTTGTGAAACAAACCCTCTGTCTTTTTTAAAGGAGTATCTCTGTAGCAGTATGGGAAACTCTCAGGGTTTCAAGCTGAGAGTTTTGGATTCCAATCTGCCTTGTTAGCAGGACGTTATACGACTTCAGATCTCTGAAGTGCAGTTTTCTAACCCACTGGTTTCCAAATTTGACTGTACATATAAAAATAATGTTCCCAGGCTCCACCCCTGAGATTTCTCACTTCTAGATCTTTTCTGGGACTTGGAAAACTGTCTATATAAATCGAATAAAAAGCTCCCTTTCACTGTTGAGAGTTTGGTCTGGCTACTTATTATCCATGGTTTCAGTGAGTGAGTGTTAATAAGGAAAAATGGACTGTCAAATAATCAGGATGTGTGAAGTATGTATAGGAAGTTTCGTTTGGGAATAAGAGTCCAAAAATGGGTTCACAAATGTGACAGGTTGATTAAGAAATAGAACTTAATGCAAACTCAACAGTTTTCCTCATTTATCAAATTAGGATAATAATCTATATTTCATTGGATTGTTATAAAAATCAAATGAAGTGTTAGATATAAAATAATGGCTCATTATTTTATAACACCTAGAATATACACATTGCTTCCTGTTTTTATTTTATTAAACTTGCTTATGGTTACCAGTTCATCAGTTTGCTTCCCTATTGTTGAAGGAATGAGATAGATAGCATAAACCAAAACTAGAAAATCAGTGACCTGTTAGGTTATCTACACGTCTGCTGTGCTTTGGAGCACGTGCTGAGACTGATTTAGGGGCAGAGAGAATTTCTGACAGGATTCACAGGAGGAGTATGAAGCAGTATTTTTCTTCTGAGATTCACACAAAATAAAAAATTTCTGGTTTTATGATCTTTTTCCCAAAATGTACCATTTTCCATTATCCTGGCCTACATAGACAGGGCTAAAGAAAAATGCAGGCTAAAGCTATATAATTTTCAGTCTGCTACTTACAATATGTGTTTCTTTTTTGACCAGCAATGTAATTTCACAAGCTCAGTAGTAAGCTTGCAGTTGTCCAACTCTTGTCAAAGGTAGGTAGGTGAGCTGAGTGGTATTTGAAGGAAATAACCATGGAACATATTGATGCTTCAGTTCACATGCTAACTCCTCAGTTAGGGAAGAAAAAATGTCGTCCCGGAAAGATAAGAGAGTGTGTGAAATGTTGAGCTAAACAGTTTCTACTCAAAACTATATTTTTGATTTGTATCAGGAGCCAATATAAGAAGCAACCTTAATTAAAATATTTTACATTCAGTAAAAGTGATATTAAAAGTAGTTTCCTACTGAAATTCAGTACTATGAAAATGTTACTCACTTTTGAAGAACTATTATGCATCATCTTATCAGATGATGAGAAAGATGATAAGGTTTCTAGTCCAGTGATTTTTATTTTATTTGTAAATTATTTTGGAAATAAACAGTGTAAATTATACCTCTGTCTCTTTTTTTTTGAAAGAAGGATTCTGAAATTAGAATAGAAATAATAATTTTTTTAATATTCTGAAATTAAAATAAGATGAGACCTATTTTCTTTATGTTAAATGAGGAATGCATTTAAGTTTTGATACTTAATTTAGGCTTGAATCTGAAGATTTATGTTACCAAATACCCATTGGCACAGCTGAGTTAGGTGCTGTGCTATCTGAGAATTCTACCATTTACTAAACGTATTTTCCCCCAAATATAGCATTTTATAATATCCACTCAACTTTGAAAAGCCATATTTTATCGACAGTGCAGATGACTTTAAATTTCAGAAGCCAAGAAATGACAAAACCAGGCCCTTTCAAGAGAAAACCAAATAAATTTGGGAGCATGTTGAGGAAACAGTGTTCCAAGATATGTAATAATCTTGGATAAGAAAGAAAAAACTAGGAGTAGTGAGAGGAAATTAACTTAAAGGGTATCTTATAGATTTTTTTATTATAAATTTTGGGGAAATAGTGTTTTCCAGAGAAACACATGCTTAGAGCTGTGAAATAATACCATTTTAAATTTGAGAGAAGCTCATGGTGAATTACAGGGGTATTATTAACTTTTGGTCTCTGTTCGTGCAGTCAGCCTCACACTTTGAGATCCCTACAAAAAAAGGCAAAAGGACAGCTTTGAGGGTGCAATTTCTAGTGATAATTGCAGCTCTGAGGAAATCTGAGATACTTCCTTGTACTTCATACCTTGAAGCTACCCAAGGATGATATTTTTGCAGTTACTCCACCCATCAAAATTTGCTCAAATCATTCTATGTTTTAAAGTCATTATTATTTTCCATTGTATTAATAAAAGAAAAAAAAGAGTGTTCCATAATGAAACTCTTCTCTTCTGTCACTTTTTCTCAACTTCTGGGAAAAAATTATAAGGCACAAAATTATCTAACAAAAACAGATTTTATTTTCCTTTTACATAAAGTCCAGCACACGCAAAAAAATATAGGGAAAAGAATGAAAAAATATGAATTCAGAGAATTGAATGATAACATGAAGCATATGAATATATATGTTGAGGGTGTCCCAGAAAGATAAGAGAAGGGGAAAAGAGAAGAAAGACTAATGGAGGAAATAATCACTGAAAATTTCTCATCTCTTATGAGAGATATAAAATTATAGATCTAAGAAGAGCAGCATACCCCAGAAAAAATAGATCCAAATAGGCATATTCCAAGACACTTACTAATCAAATTGTCAAATGTCAAAGGCAAAGAGGTGATTTTGAAAGCACCAAGAGAAAAGCAATACATCACATACAAGGAAAACTCAATAAAACTATGTGTGGATTTCACAGCAGAAACCATGGAGGTGAGAAGGCAGTGGTATTATGTATGTAAGATACAGAAAGAGGAAAACTGCCAACCAAGAATTCAATATCCAGGAAAATTGTCTTTGAAAATGAGGGGGAGGTAAAAATACTTTCAGACAAACTGTCACTGAGAGAATTTGTGACCAATAGACCAGCTTTATAAGAAATACTAAAGGGAGCACTACAGGCAGATAGAAAAAGACAGGAGGGGGAGGTCTGGAGAAGACTGTAGAAATAAAGACTATCGGTAAAGGTAAAAAGAGAAAAAAAAAATAGATGTGACATATAAAATCCAAAAAGCAAAATGGTAGAAGAAGGTACTGCCTTCACAGTAATAATGTTAAATGTTAATGGATTACGCTCCCCAGTCAAAAGACATAGACTGGCAGAATGGATTAAAGAACAGGACCCATCTATATGCTATCTACAAGAGATTCACTATAGACCCAAGGACAAAAATAGGTCAATAGTGAAAGGTTGAGAAAAGATATTTCATGCAAACAACAACCAGAAAAGAGCAGGGGAAGCTATACTAATATCCAACATATTAGACATCAAATGTAAAGCAATTAAAAGAGACAAAGAAGGACACTATATATTAATAAAAGGAGCAATTCAATAGGAAGACATAACAATCATAAATAATTATGCACCAAGTCAGTGCTACAAAATACTTGAGGCAAACATTGACAACACTGAAGGGAGATATAGACACATCTGCCATGATAGTTGAAGACTTCAATACCCCACTCTCATCAATGGATAGAACATCTAGACAGAAAATCAGTAAGGAAACAGAGATTTTGAATAATAGAATAAATGAACTGGACTTAAAAGTCATTTATAGAACATGCTTTTTCTGTTGCTCCACAACAGCAGGATACACATTTTTCTCAAGTTCTCATGGAACATTCTCAAAGATAGGCCATACGCTGGGTCACAAAGTAAGTCTCAATAACTTTAAAAAGATTGAAATCATACAAAACACTTTTTCTTAGCTCATAATGGAATGAAGTTGGAAATCAATAATAGGCAGAGTGCCAGAAAATTCACAAATACGTGGAGGCTCAACAACACACTCTTAAACAATGAGTGGGTCAAAGAAGAAATTGCAAGAGAAATTAGTAAATACCTCGAGGCGAATGAAAACGAAAACACAACATATCAAAACTTATGGGACGCAGCAAAGGCAATGCTAAGAGGGAAATTTATTGCCCTAAATGCCTATATCAGAAAAGAAGAAAAGGCAAAAATGCAGGAATTAACTGTCCACTTGGAAGAACTGGAGAAAGAACAGCAAACAAATCCCAAAGCAAGCAAAAGAAAAGAAATAACAAAGATTAGAGCAGAAATAAATGAAATTGAAAACAATAGAGAAAATCAGTAAGACCAGAAGTTGGTTCTATGAGAAAATCAATAAGATTGATGGGCCCTTAGCAAGATTGACAAAAAGAAGAAGAGAGAGGATGCAAATAAATAAGATCAGAAACAGAAGAGGAGACATAACTACTGACCTCACAGAAATAAAGGAGGTAATAACAGGATACTATGAACAACTTTACGCTAATAAATACAACAATTTAGATGAAATGGACAGGTTCCTGGAAAGACATGAACAACCAACTTTGACTCAAGAAGAGATAGATGACCTCAACCAACCAATCACAAGTAAAGAAATTGAATCAGTCATTCAAAAGCTTCCTAAAAAGAAAAGTCCAGGACCAGATGGCTTCACATGTGAATTCTATCAAACATTCCAGAAAGAATTAGTACCAACTCTCCTCAAACTTTTCAAAAAAATCGAAGTGGAGGGAAAACTACCTAATTCATTCTATGAAGCCAACATCACCCTCATACCAAAACCAGGCAAAGATATTACAAAAAAAGAAAACTACAGACCAATCTCCCTAATGAACATAGATGCAAAAATCCTCAATAAAATTCTAGCAAATCGTATCCAACAACACATTAAAAGAATTATACATCATGACCAAGTAGGATTCATCCCAGGTATGCAAGGATGGTTCAACATAAGAAAATCAATTAATGTAATACACCATATCAACAAAACAAAGCAGAAAAATCACATGATCATCTCAATTGATGCAGAGAAGGCATTTGACAAGATTCAACATCCTTTCCTGTTGAAAACACTTCAAAAGATAGAATACAAGGGAACTTCCTTGAAATGATAGAGGGAATATATGAAAAACCCACAGCTAATATCATCCTCAATGGGGAAAAATTGAAAACTTTCCCCCTAAGATCAGGAACAAGACAAGGATGTCCATTATCACCACTATTATTCAACATCGTGTTGGAGGTTCTAGCCAGAGCAATTAGACAAGAAAAAGAAATACAAGGCATCAAAATTGGAAAGGAAGAAGTAAAACTATCACTGTTTGCAGACGATATGATACTATACGTCGAAAACCCGGAAAAATCCACAACAAAACTACTAGAGCTAATAAATGAGTACAGCAGTGTAGCAGGTTACAAGATCAACATTCAAAAATCTGTAGCATTTCTATACACTAGTAATGAACAAGCTGAGGGGGAAATCAAGAAAGAATCCCATTTACAATTGCAACTAAAAGAATAAAATACCTAGGAATAAATTTAACTAAAGAGACAAAAAACCTATACAAAGAAAACTACAAAAAACTGCTAAAAGAAATCACAGAAGACCTAAATAGATGGAAAGGCATACTGTGTTCATGGATTGGAAGACTAAATATAGTTAAGATGTCAGTCCTACCTAAATTGATTTACAGGTTCAATGCAATACCAATCAAAATCCCAACAACTTATTTTTCAGAAATAGAAAAACCAATAAGCAAATTTATCTGGAAGGGCAGGGTGCCCCGAATTGCTAAAAACATCTTGAGGAAAAAAAACGAAACTGGAGGTCTTGCGCTGCCTGACTTTAAGGCATATTATGAAGCCCCAGTGGTCAAAACAGCATGGTATTGGCATAAAGATAGATATATCGACCAATGGAATCGAATAGAGTGCTCGGATATAGACCCTCTCATCTATGGACATTTGATCTTTGATAAGGCAGTCAAGCCAACTCACCTGGGACAGAAGAGTCTCTTCAATAAGTGGTGCCTAGAGAACTGGATATCCATATGCAAAAGAATGAAAGAAGATCCGTATCTCACACCCTATACAAAAGTTAACTCAAAATGGATCAAAGATCTAAACATTAGGTCTAAGACCATAAAGCAGTTAGAGGAAAATGTAGGGAGATATCTTATGAAATTTACAATTGGAGGCGGTTTTATGGACCTTACACCTAAAGCAAGAGCACTGAAGAAGGAAATAAATAAATGGGACCTCCTCAAAATTAAACACTTCTGTGCATCAAAGAACTTCATCAAGAAAGTAGAAAGACAACCTACACAATGGGAGACAATATTTGGAAATGACATATCAGATAAAGGTCGAGTATCCAGAATTTATAAAGAGATTGTCCAACTCAACAACAAAAAGACAGCCAACCCAATTACAAAATGGGAAAAAGACTTGAACAGACACCTCTCAGAAGAGGAAATATAAATGGCCAAAAGGCACATGAAGAGATGCTCAATGTCCCTGGCCATTAGAGAAATGCAAATCAAAACCACAATGAGATATCATCTCACACCCACCAGAATGGCCATTATCAGCAAAACAGAAAATGACAAGTGCTGGAGAGGATGCGGAGAAAGAGGCACACTTATCCACTGTTGGTGGGATTGTCAAATGGTGCAACCACTGTGGAAGGCAGTTTGGCGGTTCCTCAAAAAGCTGAATATAGAATTGCCATATGACCCAGCAATACCATTGCTGGGTATCTACTCAAAGGACTTAAGGGCAAAGACACAAACGAACATTTGCCCACCAATGTTTACAGCAGCGTTATTTACAATTGCAAAGAGATGGAAACAGCCAAAATGTCCATCAACAGACGAGTGGCTAAACAAACTGTGGTATATACAGATGATGGAATATTATGCAGCTTTAAGACAGAATAAACTTATGAAGCATGTAATAACATGGATGGACCTAGAGAACATTATGCTGAGTGAGTCTAGCCAAAAACTAAAGGACAAATATTGTATGGTCCCACTGATGTGAACCGACATTTGAGAATAAACTTGGAATATGTCATTGGTAACAGAGTCCAGCAGGAGTTAATTTCTTTTTTTTTCTTTAATTAATAAAAAAAAAAGACAAATCTGTAAATAGCTTGGGGCAAATGAAAATGAAAACACAACATATCAAAATTCATAATATGAAGCAAAGGCAGTGCTGAGAGGGGAATTTATTGTTATAAATTCCTATATTAAAAAAAGAAGAAAGAGAAAAAACAAGAAATTAACTGCTCACTTGGAAGAACTGAAGAACAGCAAACTAACCCCAAAGCAAATGAAAAGAAAGAAATTAATGAAGATTAGAGCAGAAATAAATGAAACTGAGATGGTGAAACCACTCAAGAAAATCAACAAAAACAAAATTGGTTCTTTGAGAAAATCAATAAAATGGATGGACCCTTATCTAGGCTGGAAAAGAAAAAGGGGAAAGAGAGAGAGAGATGGGATGCAAATAAATAAAAACAGAAATGGAAGAGGAGGCATAACAACTGACTCTGCATAAATAAAGGAGGTAATGAGAGGATACTATGAGCAAGTTTATGCTAATAAACTAGACAATGTAGATGAAATGGACAACTTCCTAGAAAGGCATGAACAACCAATATTGACTCAAGAAGAAATAGACAACCTCAACAAATCAATCACAAGTGAAAAGATTGAATCAGTGATCAAGAAGCTCCCCCAAAAAGAAAAGTCCAGGATAAGATGGCTTTACATGTGAATTCTAACAAGCATTCAAGAAAAAATTACTACAAATCCTGCCCAAACTCTTCAGAAAAATAGAAGAGGAGAAAAAGCTACCTAACTCATTCTATGAGGCCAACATCACCCTAATACCAAAGCCAGGCAAAGATACCACAAGAAAAGAAAATTACAGACCAATCTCTTTAATGAATATATATAGAAAAACCCTCATCAAAATACTTGCAAATCGAATCCAGTAGCACATTAAAAGAATTACATACCATGACCAAGTGGAATTTATTCCAGGTATGCAAGACTGATTCAACATGAGAAAATCAATTAATATGTAATATACCTTATCAGTAAATCACAGCGGAAAAACCACATGATCATCTCAATTGATGCAGAAAAGGCATTTGACAAAATTCAACATCCTTTCTTGATGAAAACACTTCAAAGAGTAGGAATAGAAGGAAACTTCCTCAGCAGGTTAAAGGGAATATATGAAAAACCCATAGCTGACATCATTCTCAGAGGGGAAAGACTGAAAACCTTCTAAGATCAGAAACAAGATGAGGATGCCCACTGTCACCATTATTATTCAACATTATTCTGAAACTTCTAGTCAGAGCAATTAGATAAGAGAAAGAAGTGAAACTCTCACTGTTTGTAGATGACATGATACTATATGTCAAAAATCCCCAAAAATTTACAGCAAAACTACTAGAGCTAATAAATGAGTACAGCAAAGTGGCAAATTCAGGAGCCACACTCGACAAATTCCTAGTGTTTCTATACACTAGTGATGAGCAATCTGAGGAAGAAATCAAGAAAAAAATTCCATTTACAGTTGCAACCAAAAGAAACAAATATTTGAGAATAAATTTACCTAAGGATACAAAAGACCTATACACAAAAAATTACAAGAAATTGCTAAAAGAAATCGTGGAAGACCTAAATAAATGAAAGAGCATACCACGTTCGTGGACTGGAAGACTAAATATAGTTAAGATGTCAATTCTATCCAAATTGATTTATAGAGTCAATGCAATACCAATTCAAATCCCAACAATTTACTTTGCTGAAATAGAAAAACCAACAAACAAATTTATTTGGAAGGGCACAGTGCCCTGAATAGCTAAAAATATCTTGAATAAGTGAAATGAAGTGGGAGGTCTCATAATACCTAACTAAAGCATATTATGAAACTACAGTGGTCAAAACAGTACAGTATTCGTGGCATAAAGATAGATATACTGACCAATGGAATTCAATTGAGTGTTCAGAAATAGACCCTCTCAGATATGGACAATTGATCTTTGATAAAGCAGTCAAGCCATCCCACCTAGTACAGAGCAGCCTCTTCAGAAAAGGGGGTTTGGAGAACTGGATGTCCATAAGCAAAAGAATGAAAGAGTATCCATATCTCAGACCTCATACAAAAATTAACTCAAAATGGATCAAAGACATAAACATTAGCAGAAAGACCACAAAGCTATTAGAAAAAAATGTAGGGAAATATCTTACAAATCTTGCAATAGGAGGTGGTTTCCTAGACCCTAACACCCAAACAACGAGCATTGAAAAAAGAAATAGATAAATGGGATCTCTTCGAATTAAACACTTTTGCGTATCAAAGAACTTTGTCTAGAAAGCAAAAAGGCACCCTACATAATGGGAGACAATATTTGGAAATCATATATTAGATAAAGGTTTAGTATCCAGAATATGTAGAGATTTTTCAACTCAACAGCAAAAAGACAAACAATGTAACTAAAAATGGGCAAAGCACGTGAACAGACACTTCTCATAAGAGGAAAGACAAATGGCTAAAAGGCACATGAATACTTGCTCAACTTCACTGGTTATTAGGGAAATGCAAATCAAAATCACAGTGAGATTCTCACACCCACTAGAATGGCCATTATCAAAAAAACAAAAATAAAAACAGAAAACAAGTGCTGGAGAGGATGTGGAGAAAGAGGCATATTTATTCACTGTTGGTGGGAATGATAAATAGTATATCAGCTCTGGAAGGCAGTTTAGTGGTTCCTCAGGGAGCTAATTATAGAATTGCCATATGAATCAGCAATCC
This sequence comes from Tamandua tetradactyla, assembly GCF_023851605.1. Taxonomy (NCBI): domain Eukaryota; kingdom Metazoa; phylum Chordata; class Mammalia; order Pilosa; family Myrmecophagidae; genus Tamandua; species Tamandua tetradactyla. The sequence goes on along the minus strand of NC_135351.1, from coordinate 3,640,621 downwards.
ATCTTCTAGGTATATATTCAGAGGACATGAGGGCAAGGACCCAAATGGACATTTGGACACTGATGTTTATAGCAGTATTATTTACAATTGCCTAGAGACAGGAATGGCCCTGAGGTAGTTAGGTTCAGTTGTTAACTTGGCCAGGTGAAGGTGCCTAGTTCTGTTGCTGTGGACATGAGCCAATGGCATGTGAGCCTCATCTGTTGCTGATTACATCTGCAGTCGGCTAGGAGGTGGGCCTTCTGCAATGAATGATGTTTGATTTAATTGGCTGGAAGCCTAAATGAGAGAGCTCAATGTAGCAGAGCCCAAACAGCTCAGCATACCTCATCTCATCACTCACAGCTCAGCCCAGGCCTTTGGAGATGTAGAAAGGAATCACCCCAGGGAAAGTTGTCAGAACCCAAAGGCCTGGAAAGAAGTCCAGCAGAGATCACCCTGTGCCTTCCTGTGTAAGAAAGAACCTCAGTTGAAAGTTTGTTGCTTTTCCTCTGAAGAACTATACATTTTTAACTAAATAAATCCCCTTTTAGTAAAAGCCAATCCATCTCTGGTGTGTTGCATTCTGGCAGCTAGCAAACTAGAACAGGCCCAAACGTCCATCAACAAATGAGTGCTAAACAAGCTGTGGTATATACATACGATGGACTATTATGCAGCTGTAAGACAATAGAGTCATGAAGCATATAACAACATGGATGAAACTTGAAGATATTATGCTGAATGAAATTAGCCAGAAACGAAAGTATAAATACTATATGGTCTCACTAATAAAACTAACATTAATGACTGAACTTTGAGAATTAAAATTAATAACACCAGATTATCAGGAAATAGAAAGAGGGTAGAGATTAGGCATTTGGTGCTGAAGGAATACAGATTGTACAACAGGACTGAGTCTCAAAATTCAGAAATGGATAGTACAATACTATCTGATTGTAGCACAATAATGTAAGTATACTAAATGAAGCTGAATATGAGTATAATTGAGGGAGAATGGCAGGGGGGAAATTACGAAACCAGAAGGAAAGATGAAGGATAAAGACTGAGAAGGTCTAACTTAAGAATGCCTAGAGTGGACAATGATGATGATTAAATCTACAAATATAAAAACGTTTTTACATGAGAGAACACATTTATGTCAGTATTGCAAGGTGTTGAAAATGGATAGCATACAGGAAAAAGTACATCAATGCAAACTAAAGACTATAAACAACGGTAAGATTTTAATATGCTTCCACTGAATGTAACAAAGGCATTATGCCCAAACTAAGTGTCAACAAGTGTGGGTGGGCACATAAGGGAGAGGTATGGATTCTTTGTGGAAGAAAAGGAAATGTCTTATATAGATTTGGCGAAGCCATGTTTGTTTATTTAGGTTGGATTGTATATGTGAATAAAATTATTTAAAAATGAGCAGAGAGTAAGAAGTGCTAGAGAAAAATATGGAGAAAGACCTGTACCTATTCACTGTTGGTAGGGAAGCTGAGAGGTGCAGCCTTTCTGGAGGGCAGCATGATCGCTTCACAGGAAGCTAGGGATAGGGTTGTCATATAATCCTACAACCCTGTTGATAGGTGTATACTTGGGGGAACTGAGAGTGGAAACAGGAACAGACATTTGTGCACTGGTGTTTATGGCCACAGGATTCAGGATTTGATTTGCAATGGATTGAGGTGGCCTAAGGGTACAATGACTGAGGGATGGAAGGGGGAACTGTGATGTATACATATAATGGACTACTGAGCAGCTGCAAGAAGGAATGAAATTGTGGGGCAGACAACTAGCTGAATGAACCTTAAGGATTGTGTGTTGAATGAAATAGCAGAAACAAAAAGACAAATGTTATACCTCACTCATATGGAATAACTATAAAGTGCACATTCAGTGAATTGAAGTTGAGAGCTTGGGCTATCAGGTTGAGGCATCTAATGTAAAGAGGGTCCTAGGTTGTAAGCTCTTACAACAGTCCCATATATCCAGGAGTTGTAACTGTTAATTCTAAATTCTAAGACACTGAGTTGTTTGTATATAACCTGTTAGTTCCCAGAACCTTTGTATTTATGTGACACCTGAGAATCAGAGTTAGAGCTTTGAAGTTATGAAAATCAGCATTACCTCATACAGGAACTGTTTAAAAAGTTGTAAATGTGATCAGACTTCGATTAGATATATGAATGAAACTGATCTGGATAGGACTAATTTCTTTATCCTTTACTCTGTATTCTGATACAGAGTAAATATGGTCCCTATTTTAAAAGTTTAACTTCTGTGTGAGACCAAAAATGAGAGGTGTTTATTTTGTATAAAATTAATATTTTGGTTAGCACATTATCTCATTTCACTTGTATGGTCAGTTTATTTAACACCATAAGTACGTAGAATCTTGAATGGTTCATGAGATCTTGTTGGTTTGTATAGGTTAGTGGCATGCTCCGATGTATCGCAGAGTAATTTGGACAATGAATAAAAAAGTATTTGCAAAGAACACTTGGGGAACTGGGGAGAAAGGAGAAAATATTAAACACCATGCATGGACTAAGTGTGCGTTAAGATTTCTCAATAAAAATATTTTAAAAAGTACACGTTAAGAATATTTCTGAAAACATGTCTATATTTGAGGAGAGATTATTTGCAGTTTATCCTGAAAATGACTCTCCTTACTACTTTGAACACAGTGACTACAAAAATTTATATACTTGGTTTCATGTAGATTAATGTAAAAGATCAGTGTAATATAAAGTAATTTTGTGATGATTTGCTTATTTGGAAGGAAAGTTGCTAATTTTAAAGTTATAAAATTGAAAGTGATTGAAAATTGTTGGTGAATATGTACAGTAGAATGATGTTGAAAAAATGTTTTCAGTTAATACAGAATTTATGTAAATAAAATAATACAGCTTATGTATAAAAAATTCATTAACTTATCAAAAAATTAAAATTCTGTGGCAGTTGCTAAGAAAGATACTATTGTGAGCTCAGCTGTAGAACCCAGCTCTTTTTCTACCTCTGAAGCCAATGAATTTGATACTTTCTACATTTTTGTTATGCAACTAGAAGAATGGTGGTAAAAAAAAAATGTTCAGTAGAAATTATCTAATCTAATGGCAATTTAACAAGCTTGTCTGAAGCTCAAAGATGGTTGAATTAGAATGAGGATTTGGAGGTCATTAGTATGTTAAGTACTGCCTGTGAGTGTAAAGAGATCAGTTGGATGATCATTAGGGATACCAGCATTTAAGGATGTTCTGGGTGAAAAGAGTGATCAAAAAAGTAGGAGGAAAACTACAAGATGCTCTTGCGTAGAAACCAAAGGAGGGAGTATGTGCCAGTCTGAAAGGATTATATATCCTAGAAAAGCCATGTTTTAAACCTGATCCATCTCATGGAGCTATTCAGCACTTGGAAGTTGGAAACTTGATTAGATTATCTCCACAGAGATGTGGCATGCTTGATTAGCGGGAGATGTGACTCCACCCATTCCAGGTGAGTATCGATTAGTTTACTGTAATCTTTTAAAAGAGAAAGCATTTTTGGAAAAAGCTTCAGACCCACAACAGAGCCACATGAACCACGATAGCCTCTGTAGCCAGGGACCTTTGGAGATGAAGAAGGAAAATACCCCTGGGGGAGCTTCATGAAACAAGAAGCCTGGAGAGAAATCTAGCAGACATTGCCATGTTCACCATGAGCCTTTCCAGTTGAGAGAGAAACCCTGAACATCATCGGCCTTTCTTGAGTGAAGGTAACCTCTTGTTAGTGCCTTAATTTGGACATTTTTATAGACTTGCTTTAATTTGGAACATTTTCAGGGCCTTGAAACTATAAACTTGCAACTTACTAAATTCCCCCTTTTAAAGCCATTCTCTTTCTGATGTATCACATTCTGGCAGCTAGCAAACTAGAATAGAGTGTAAGTCAAGAAGAATGGTTCAGTCTCATTGAATCAAATGAAGTAAAAAAGATTGCCAGGTGATGTTAAGTTAGCTCGCTGAGTTTGGAAGCTGTATGTTTGAGCTGTGGTGACAATTGGTATAGCTTTGTGGTTTTCTCCATTAGATTGAACTCACCGAATTTGGGAATGGGGAAGGCAAATGGTTAGGATTAAATTGCATTAGTTGAAGATCAAGAAGTGAGGAGGTATTGGCCCTGGTAGAGTGAGTGAAGTAACTGAGATTAAGGCTTTCCTCAGTTTTATCAAGATTTCTGATAAATATGTCCACAAAAATGATCTGTTAAGCTAGGAGGTTTCACATGTCAAAATGCCAACTGATTTAGTATGTAACTCTATTCTCTGTCCATTCTAGGCCACATAAATTTGTCTCTACTTTTTCTCCTTACATAGTCAAAACCATAGAGGGGTGATTGTTTTCTAAGGGTTAAATGGCTATTATGGATTAGCTCTCAATAGCTTGGACCATGCAGTTGAACTCTCTGAATACTAGTGATACTTAACATCTTGCACAGGCCTTGCGTTTGAGGTAATTTAATACCTTATTAATCCAGACCCCATTGAGTCAGGATTTGAGCTGTTCCAGACACAAGCCTTATTAAAACTCACTGAAACAGTCTCTAAAAAAAGTCCACAAAGCAAACTAATAGTGCAAACAAGATTTTAGCAAGAATGTTCAGACTACTTATAACAGGACTTTGTTTATAAGTACCCTTAAGTACTTCTTAAGTACTTAAAAGTCCTCCTTACTCATAAACTACCTATACACTCATTGCAAATCACCCTTTATCTAGTTATTACATTTATGGATTGATACTATGTAAGATTTTATTAGTTTAATTCCAATTACTGTATTTTACAGACAGTTTTTAGCAGCTAATGTCAAACATTAGCTCAAATAATTTTTTAGTGAGTAGTATTAAATCCAAATACCAGAAACCCATTTAAAACGTGCTTAAAATTAGGGTCTGTCTTTGTACTCCCTGCTATTTTATCCCACAACCCTCATTTCATCCTTCTTGCTCTCTCTCCATATGTCTTCAAGAAATGTCAGTGGATGATGTGTTGATTTTTTTTCCTGTTCTCTGACTGACAGTACCACAAATCTAGAATTTTGGTATCAGCCACCAGGCCCAGTGACATTACAGAAGTTTTCAGTCAGTGAGAATGGGGGGCTAGCCTCAGAGTGAGTCTTTATATCAAGTCCCCTGTATCTAGCAGTTCATGAACTATCAGAGTTCCCTAATATAGCATCTGGTATCATTTGGGAGGAGTTAAGATGAGAAAAACTTCTACTTTTAAAAAATAAGTTAATATTATAATAAATTACTAAGTGACTGAATTCTGTTCTCGAATTTTGAGTTGCTCTGAATTTGTATAATCTAGACAAGTTATGATGAGGGATAATAACTAGTGACATCCTGATGGAGACTCTCTAAGGCCTGATTACTACTGACAGTACTATACCCAGAAAAAGAGTTTTGGGCATCTTGGTGCTTTAAATCTCCATCTGTCCTTTTGGGAGTAGAAGTGTGGTGACTAATAAATGCTTTCTTGGTTGTTTGTCAAATGACTTTCCCTGTAGCCTTTTGGCAATGGGCATACTTTTGAAAAGTCTGATAAATAGTTTTAAATGTACAGATATACCACCCAGATTAAGTTTGTTTTTATTTTTTTTAATATGGAACGCTTCATGAATTTGCATGTCATCCTTGTGCAGGGGCCATGCTAATCTTCTCTGTATCGTTCCAATTTAGTATAGTGCTGCCGAAGCGAGCATCCAGATTAAGTTTTATGACTATTTTATTTCACTGACCTCTGAATGCTTTGTCTTCTTACACAGAGAGGGGCCTCTCTTTGGGCTACAAACTGAATTGTAGCCACAGAAAATCTCACTATGGTATATAGTTGAAGATATTATGTGAAAATACTATCAGGTCTTCACTTAAACTGTAGTGGATTTCTAGATGTCAAAATATAAAGACCCACGTTGAATTTTTACCTGAAATTTGAGGCAAAATAGCTTCCTTGGGCAAGCATATCATTGGTAAAGGGGTTATATATAATAAACAGGATTTGTTGCAACTGCCTCTTAAAATAGGGAGATCTGACTCTGCCCTGGGGCAGTATTCTCCTTACCTTTGAAAGCTGTTTCTTTTTTTCCTGAGATGGTTTTATCTCTTCTTGTTTCATGAAAGGTTTCATGATTTAAGAAACTTGAATTCTCCTATATTCCAATTTGAATACTTTTTCATTGTAAGGCAGATATTTTACGATCAAGGAAAATGTTAAGTCCAGTATAGCTCTTTATTCCCAGTGAGTCTGACCCTGAAAAGTCCCCTGGGAATGTTGCTGTTGCTGCCACTTGGAAATTTCTGCTTAAATTTTTGTCACAGATTCTTTTGGGGAGTGGGTGAAGTATAAATAATGAATGCTTTCTAAATGTATGATTTAATGGACAGAGTACTTACACTGGTTATTTAGCTCCAGCTGTGCTTTGACTCATTGGTACTTTAAGTAAATTGTTTTATTCATGGTTTCTCTGTGTGCAAAAGTGAAATAACATTTGCTCTCTCCTTACCTCAGAGGGATGTAGAGGCTATTTATAAGATAAAATCTTAAGTCCCAATAGTGTTCTAATGCCTTATAAATATAAGGTATCATCATAATCATCATCCATCAACAACATTATCATCATGATTATCTCTGTGCCTGGATAATTATGACTAAGCAAGAGTATGGACTCTGGTTTTCATTCTTATACTCATTTATAAGTGTTGGAGTGGTCATGAAGGATGGCAGTGGAGTTGCTAGGGTTACAAAGAAACTTTTACAGTTTCATAGGGAAAGTTAGTAGCCAGCTAGAACTATGGAAGAAAGGGAAACAAGAACCCAGCATTCAAAACTAATGAAATGTACATAAATTATACAGATTTAGAACCTATACTTAGGCCAGTGTCCTGTACTTGCAGTTAACTACATCCTGCTTCTCTGATCATGCAGAGAAACTGGATTCAACAAGTTATAAGCATAGGCACAGTAGGCATATAGGCATAAAAATGTCCTTAAGGTGACCCCTGCCTTATTAGTATAGTAAAAGAGACACCCGCACTTTCCTCCATTTTTGAGCATGTAATGTGTGAAATAGTATGTAGACAATGTATTAGTTTGTAAGCTACCAGAATGGGATATGCCAGAAATGGAACGGCTTTTAAAAAGATAATTTAATAAGTTACAAGTTTTACAGTTCTAAGGAAGTGAAAATGTCCAAATTAAGGCGCCAACAAGAGGTTACCATCACTCAAGAAATGCCAATGGGTCTGAAACACTTCTGTCAGCTGGGAAGTCACGTGGCTGGCATCTGCTGGTCCCTTGCCCCTGGGCTCCGTTGCTTTCAGCCTTTGTTCCTCTGGGGGTTCCTCACTTTACTTCTCTTGGACTGGGTTTCATCTCTTGGCTTCCCTTGGCTCTTGCCAGGTTCTGGCTGCTTAATATCTCAGGGTGACATCTGATGGGCTTCAAGCACCTCCAGACATCTGTGTCTCTGTTCTTCAAGTGTCAACATCTGTGTCAGCTCTGGGCTCTAAAATTTGTTAGCTCTGCTCTCTGTTGGCTCTGTTGTTTTTGAGGTTTTTCCAAAATGTTTCCCGTTTTAAAGAGTCTAGTAAATTAATCAGGACTGACCTGGAATGGGTGGAGTCACATCTCCATCTAATCAAAAGGTCACACCCACAACTGGCTGTGCCACATCTGCATGGAGATAATCTAATCAAAAGTTTCCAACCTGCAGTATTGAATCAGGATTAAAAGAAATGGCTGCCCCACAGAATTGAATTAGGATTAAAACATGGCTGTTCTGGGGTACATAATATTATCAAACCAGGACAACAGCATAGGGTTATATAGCCCTAGGGACATGTCCATTAATTAGTAGTCAACAGATAATTATAGATACAATTGATACTAGCTTTATGGAAAATATCTGGCCCCAAGCTACATGAGAATATATAAACCAAGGATAGGATAGTTTCTATCCTATCCCCAGGTTTCTATCCTGTCCTAACCGCAGAAGGGTTCCAACTTCTGGATGAAGATCAGACTCTTTATTCTGCAGATGCAATTAAACTCTGAATCTCCTACTTCCGTTGTGATTCTTTTTTTTTTTTAATAGTTTTATTGACCAAACAAAACAGCACACAAATACAAACATTCTTAGCATATTAACGTTCCATACTTGGTGTACAATCAATGGCTCACAGTATCATCACATAGTTGTATATTCATTACCATGATCATTTCTTAGAACATTTGCATCACTCCAGAAAAAGAAATAAAAAGAAAAAGAAAACACTCATACATACCATACCCCTTACCCCTCCCTCTCATTGACCACTAGTATCCATCTACCCAATGTATTTTAACCTTTGTTCCCCCTATTTTTTTCCTATACCCTTACCATTCCCTTTCATTGATCACATTGTAGTTCTTTTAACTTAGAGCAGTCACTGTTGGTTTTCCTAAGAAGTTGGTGGTTTCCTAACCTAACAATTGGTACCCCAGATGGGACTCTAAGTTATCATCCTTTCTGATGACTGGTTGGCCCTGACTGGGGGTTGCTGTGCTTCCTTCTTCTGGACCCAGACTTCTGTTTTCAGCGGCCACCTGTACTCCCTTTTTCTAAGAATGGTATTCTGCATGGGGACAGGACCCAACAGCACCCTTAAGGGCCTACAACTACAACTGACTGGTGGAATCCCTGAGAGCCCTCTCCTTCCCTTGGCTATGGGTTTGTTCTCTCTTGTTTTCATATTGTTTGGTCTTTGATTCTCATTGTAAAACCCTTTATGTGATTTACTGGAAGTCTGTTTCGGGTCCTGTGTGGGAACCACTTGAGGCACCCCCCTCCATCAGGTTTCAAGAGGTTGGTGGGTTTGAGTTCCACACCCTCATTGTGAAGATGTCATTTAAGTAACTCCTCTTCCTGAATCTGGTCTCTGGTTTTACACGGCACTGCTCTGATTCCTCTCTTCTCCCTTAGTTTATCTAAATCACCACCATGGGTAATGAGGGATCTGTCTCTGAAAAGTCCCCCTAGGATTCATCATTCAAGATTGGTCAAGGATTTCAGGATGCCTTATGGACCCCACTCTAGGGTGAAAGCAGTGATCCTTTTGTGTCACACTGGCCCCAGTATCCCCTGGAGAATAGAGAAACTTAGCAGGAGAATGGAACCTTGAGACCCTTGCAGAGTTGCTTTCATTTTGCAGACAAATGGGAAAGTGGCGGGGCGTGGGGGTGGTATTCCCTGTGTTCAGATTTTTTGTAAATTAAGTTGGACTAAGGATATTTAGAAGTTGTGTGGATTAATGGTCTATGTCAAACCAGGAATGGAAAATGCAGCAAAAACAAGCCAGGCAGCCCTTTCGGGAAAAGAAACATGGTTGCCGGAGTCTTTGTGTTATTTGGGCTCCCTTACCCATGGAAGGGAAGATAAATAAACAGGAAGACCCCAAACCACCCACTCCCCCTCATGCCCAACAATGTTTTATAGCAAGAAGGAAGGATACTGGAAGAATGAATGTCCAAATAAATCAGAGCTCCTGGGAGCTCTGGAAGCTAACCAGACTGATGGGACTGGGAAAAGGGGACGCTAAGCTCTCACCCTGTTTCCCAGTAACTCATCAAGAACCCTGGGTTCAGATAAAGATGGGAAACTACACTGTTGACTTGTTAATAGATTCAGGAGCACCTGTATCAACTCTGCTGTGGGGTCCTTCACAAAAAAAAGGGATAACTGTCAAAGGGAAGGAAAGAAAAAGCCTACACTCAAAGTCTACTGCCCTCTTCTGTTGTAAAATTGGAATGCCTAAAGTTTCTGACCAATTCTTGAATATGCCTGAGTGCATTCCTAATAGGGGAAGGAGTATGGCAATTTTAGCCAAATTGAAAGTGAAATTACTTTCAAAGGGGAAGTATTGAAAATCAGAAGTACCGAAAATGAGGCTTAGTGGTTACAAGCCAGTTTAATTCTGCCTCCGGAACAAGTGCAAGCTGAGTTGTGGCCCCTGAAAAGCCAGGTTGGCCCCAGAATTTGGGCTCCTCAAGTCCTTGGAAAAGCAGTACACATCTTACCCGTAGAAGTTGAACTGTTACCTGGAGCCAAGCTTCCTCGGATTAAGCAGTACCCCTTACCACTAAAGGCATGGCTTTTGGGCTCTGGCAGGTCATAGTGAACTTCAGAGCAGTCAGACTTATTATATCCTGCCAGTCCCCATGCAACACCCCTGTTGTCCCGCCAATAAACCTGGAACACAGAACTACAGTTCAAGATTTAAAGGCAATTAAAATTGTTAAAGACATCTGCTTGTTCCCAACCCATACACATTACCATCCACCTTAAGCCCTGCCAATGCTTAGTTCTCAGCACTAGATTTAAAAGAAGCTTTCTTTTGCATCCCGTTAAGCAGTGAAAGTCAGCCACTCTTTGTTTTCTTGTGGTATGAACCTACTACAGGACAAAAGGAACAGTGTACTTGAACAGTCCTTCCTCTGGGTTTTTAAAATCCCCCCCCCCCCCCTCTTTTTTAGTGAATAGCTGAGTAAAGACTTATGAGACCATGCTTGGCTAAAAAGACAATACTTACAATATATTAATGACATCCTTATTGCCAGCCCTATCCGTGAAGTATATGAAAAGGATACTGTTAATATGCGTAACTGTTTATCTGAGCTCAGATACAAAGTTTCAATAAAGAAAGCACAAATAGCCAGACAAAAGGAATTCACTTGGGCTTTATCATAAGATAAGGGAGGCATTCCCTAACAAGATCAGGTTCAAGCAATTCACCCAAGACTAGAGAGCAATTATGGGGGGTTGGGAGTATGGCTGGATTCTGCAGAATTTGGATTCCTAACCTAATTTATTAGCTCAGGAAATGTATACTCTATTACCATATCTAGATTCTAGATACACAGACAAGGACTATTCATGTTAAGAAGAGTCTCTTCCTGACTTTTGGAAGGGTCTGTCCAAGTATACTGTTCCTTTGTAATTGGAAAGTAGGTTCATATAAATTCCAACTCTTCAAAATCATCTGTACACCTAGAACTTTTCCACATACAGCTAAGTTTAACAGATTTTCCTGGCATTATTTTAAAGTACTATCTAATTTGTGAGGACAGGAATACTATGTTGAGTTTAGATTCCTTTTGCAATGTAATGCTTTGAATGTGCTAGGTGTTCACAGTAGCTGTTTAATTCAATTTTATTCTTTAAGTGTAATATTTATAATTTTGGTTATTTTATTTAAAATAATCTCTTTTTTTTAATGGATTTTAGAGCTGGAATTCCATGGTGTTGGTTTCTGATGTCCTTTGAAATTATTATTAAATAAAGCTGTGTGGCCTGGAAACTTCTTCAACATTTAAGACCCTCAGTAGGATAGGTTCTCAGAAAATCATATTTTCAATTTAAGGAATAAAGTAATAGCAACAATGAAAAAACGGTTCAACTTCAGATTAATGCTTTTTCATTATATTTAACATCAGTTTTTAAAAGATCCCTCAACAATTAAGAAAGATTGTGAAGAACATTGAAGTTGGAATATCTTTTGATAATATATTTCCGTTTTTAGTTCAATCTCTATATCCTTTATCCTTCCTGCTTTATCTCTGTGTTTGCACCAACCAATATGTAACTTTTCATTTATTGACTATCTCCCTCCACTAAGATGTAAGAGCCATGTGCACCAGGAGGCTATTTTTCCCCACCACTGTTAAGCATGTGGTTGGTATTCAGTAAATATTTGTTAAATGAATGAACCTTGGCTCCAGAAGATGATGGAGCAAAGAAAATGTGATATAAGAACTTAAAATAAATCCAATTTTCCTTTCCAGACCATTCTCAAACAAGCAAAAACTTGGGTTACACAATACCTGTGCACTCCTCTTGGGGGCAAAAAAAATTGAGAATCTAATTCAACCAACAAACTGATGTATCAAAATAAAGGAAATTGGAATAGTAAAGAGGATTAGTGGTAAATAGTAAATCCATTTAAATATAAAACTAAGCCTGCCTCTTTTAGGTCTTTGATGCATTTTGAGTTAGTCTTTGTATATGGTATGAGATAGGATATAACTTCATTCTTTTGCGCATTGCTATCCAGTTGCCCAGAACCATTTGTTGAAAAGAGTATTCATTCCCCATTGAATGGTTTTGGCATCCTTATTGAAAATTAATTACTCATAGTCACATGGTTTTTTGTTTATTTTATTGTGCGTGTGTTTTTGTGTGTATGTGTGGCCTCTCAATCCTATTCCATTGCTTTTATGGCTATCCTTATCCTATTACAATATGTGTTAATAACTATTGCTTGTAGTAAGTTTTGAAATCAGAAAATGTGAATCCTCCAAGTTTTTTTCTTTTTGTTTTTTCAAATTGGTTTTGGCTATTTGGAGTCCCTAGTGACTTCATAAGCATTTTAGAATATCTTTCTCACTTTCAATGACCTAAATGGAAGAGCTAAAACTATAAAACTCTTAGAAGAAAACACCATGTTAAATCTTTATTGATTTGGCAATAGATTCTTAGATATGATGCAAAAAAATATGAGAACAAAAGAAAAAACTGATAAATTAGACTTTATCAAAATAATGAACTTTTGTTCTTCAAAGAATATGTCAAGTAAATGAAAAGACATCCCACAGAATGGGAGAAAAAAATTTTAATATCATAGATCTGGTAAGAGACCTATAATCAAAGTATATATTAAAAACTTGTAGAGCTCTTTCTCCGCCGGCGGCGTTCCCGCCGCCAGCCAGCCAGCCCTCCTCTCCCTCTTTCTCCGCCAGCCAGCCAGCCCTCCTCTCCCTCTCCTCTCCCTATTTCTCCGCTGCCAGCCAGCCAGCCCTCCTCTCCCTCTTTCTCCGCCGGCGGCGCTCCCGCCACCAGCCAGCCAGCCTTCCTCTCCCTCTTTCTCCGCTGGCAGCGCTCCCGCCGCCAGTCAGCCAGCCCTCCTCTTCCCCCTTCTCCGCCGGCAGCGGTCCTGCCGCCATCTTGACCTTCTCTTTCCCCTTTTGCTCTGGCGGCGCTCCATCCACCATCTTATCCTTCCCTTTCTCCTCCTGCTCCGGCGGCTCTCCAACCACCACCATGCCCTCTTCCGCCTTCACCAGCTCCTCCGCCACCGTCCTCGACAGCCTTGCCACCCTCACCTTTCCTCCTCCAGAACAGCTACTGGGGGAGTGGAGACGATACAGAGCAGCTCCCGGAGCCACGACGGAGATCAAAGGGACGGCGTACCCCATCCTGGAACGGCTGACTGTCTGGAAGAACCAGCTCCGGCAACCAACTGGCAAGTGCTGCTATTGACAAGTCCTTCCTTTCCTCTGTGACTTGAAGTGCCACTTATGCTGTATATTGTTTCTCTCTATGATTGTGTATCTCTTCCTGAACTACATTTACTAGACAGCTGCCAAGTGTCTGGATAGGCTGCCACTGTCTTCAATCCTCTCATGAGCCCAACCTGGAAATGTGGCTGGAGCAAACTCCCTCTTCTCACCTGGGAACAGCATTCAGGCCAGGGTGGATCCAGGAGCCACTCCTACTCAGAGGACTCTGACGTCTGGGACACCATGCCTTCCTTTAAAGTAACGTGGTTCTTGCAGTATTATTTATAACAGAGAAAACTAGAAACAACCCAAAAACCAACGATAGAGGAATACAATGCAGCCATTAAAAATGATGATGGGACTTCCGGAGAAGATGGCGGCTTAGTAAGATGCGCGGGTCTTAGTTCCTCCTCCAGAACAGCAACTAAAGAAACAGAAACAATATGAAACAGCTCCCGGAACCACGACAGAGACCAAAAAGACAGCGTACCCCATTCTGGAATGGCTGAACGGGCAGGGGGAATCCGCTGCGGTGAGATACCCGAGGGGTGTGCGCTTTCCCGGGCCGGGGCGGCTGGCGACTGGGGTCCCTTCCACACACGTGGCTTCCCGGTCTGACTGGGAACGTTGGATAGCGGGGCCCTCCCGCCACGCTTGGCGTCTCGGGCCAGCTGGGCAATTTGGACCAGCACTCCCCCAAGCCGCGGTGGCCGGCGACCCCCGCTCCACGCGCGGTTTCCCGGGCCGACTGCGAGATTCGGATTGGCAAGTTAAAGGAGCCACAGCATCTTTTACTGGTGGGACCCGCAGACAGATGAGCGCCACGAGCGCCACCTACTGGGCAGGAAAAGAAAAACAGAGCCCAGAGATTTTACAGAAAAACCTTTCAACCAGCCGGGTCCCACACCCAGGGAAATCTGATCAAATGCCCAGACACCAGCAGAAAATAACGGATCACGCTCGGAAAATTGAAGATATGGCCCAGTCAAAGGAACAAACCAATAGTTCAAATGAGATACAGGAGCTGAGACAACTAATGCTGAATATACGAACAGAAATGGAAAAACTCTTCAAAAACCAAATCAATAAATTGACGGAGGACATGAAGAAGACATGGGCTGAACAAAAAGAAGAAATAGAAAATCTGAAAAAACAAATCACAGAACTTATGGGAGTGAAGGACAAAGTAGAAAAGATGGAAAAAACAATGGATACCTATAATGGTAGATCTAAAGAGACAGAAGCTACAATTAGTGAACTGGAGGATGGAACATCTGAATTCCAAAAAGAAACAGAAACTACAGGGAAAAGAATGGAAAAACTTGAGCAGGGGATCAGGGAACTGAATAACAATATGAAGCACACAAATATACGTGTTGTGGGTGTCCCAGAAGGAGAAGAGAAGGGAAAAGGAGGAGAAAAACTAATGGAAGAAATTATCACTGAAAATTTCCCAACTCTTATGAAAGACCTAAAATTACAGATCCAAGAAGTGCAGCGCACCCCAAAGAGAATAGACCCAAATAGGCGTTCTCCAAGACACTTACTAGTTAGAATGTCAGTGGTCAAAGAGAAAGAGAGGGTCTTGAAAGCAGCAAGAGAAAAACAATCTGTCACATACAAGGGAAACCCAATAAGACTATGTGTAGATTTCTCAGCAGAAACCATGGAAGCTAGAAGACAGTGGGATGATATATTTAAATTACTAAAAGAGAAAAACTGCCAACCAAGACTTCTATATCCAGCAAAATTGTCCTTCAAAAATGAAGGAGAAATTAAAACATTTGTAGACAAAAAGTCACTGAGAGAATTTGTGACCAAGAGACCAGCTCTGCAAGAAATACTAAAGGGAGCACTAGAGTCAGATACGAAAAGACAGAAGAGAGAGGTATGGAGTAAAGTGTAGAAAGAAGGAAAATCAGATATGATATATATAATACAAAAGCCAAAATGGTAGAGGAAAATATTATCCAAATAGTAATAACACTAAAAGTTAATGGACTGAATTTCCCAATCAAAAGACATAGACTGGCAGAATGGATTACGACCCAGCAATACCACTGCTAGGTATCTACTCAAAGGACTTAAGGGCAAAGACACAGATGGACATTTGCATACCAGTGTTTATAGCAGCATTATCTACAATTGCAAAGAGATGGAAACAGCCAAAATGTCCATCAACAGACGAGTGGCTAAACAAACTGTGGCGTATACCTACAATGGAATATTATGCAGCTTTAAGACAGGCTAAACTTATGAAGCATGTAATAACATGGATGGACCTAGAGAACATTATGCTGAATGAGTCTAGCCAAAAACTAAAGGACAAATACTGTATGGTCCCACTGATGTGAACCGACATTCGAGAATCAGCTTGGAATATATCATTGGTAACAGAGACCAGCAGGAGTTAGAAACCGGGTAAGATAATGGGTAATTGGAGCTGAAGGGATACAGACTGTGCAACAGGACTAGATACAAAAACTCAAAAATGGACAGCACAATAATACCTAATTGTAATGTAACTATGTTAAAACACTGAATGAAGCTGCACCTGAACTATAGTTTTTTGTTTGTTTGTTTGTTTGTATCTTTTGTTTTTGTTTTTTTTTCTTTTTCCTTTTTTATATATATATTTTATTATTATTATTATTTTAATTCTCTTCTCTATATTAACATTCTATATCTTTTTCTGCTGTTTTGCTGGTTCTTTTCCTAAATCGATTCAAATGTACTAAAAAATGATGATCATACATCTATGTGATGATACTAAGAATTACTGAGTGCATATGTAGAATGGAATGATTTCTAAATGTTGTGTTAATTTCTTTTCTTTTTTTTGATTAATAAAAAAAAAACTTGTAGAACTCAACAGCAAAAGGCAAACAACCTGATTTAAAAAAAATAGGAACATGACTTGACTAGATATTTTGCCAAAGATTATACACAAATGGCCGGTAAAGCACGTGAAAGGTTGCTCTGCTTGGCATCGTTAGTCACTAGGGAGATGCAAATTAAACCACCATGAATATCACCTCACACCTGCAAAGATGGTTAGAATAAAAAAGACAAAAACAAATGTTAGGGAGGTCATGGAAAAAAATGGAACCTTCATGCACTGCTTAGAAATGTGGAATGATCCAGCACTTTGGAAAACAGTCTGGAAGGCCTTCAAACAGTTAGATGTAGAGTTTCCATATAACCCAGCAATTCCACTCTTAGGTATATATGTATCCAATACCATTGAAAACCTACATCCACCCATTGTGTATGAATATTTATTGTAGCACTATTCATAATGGCTAAAAGGTGGAAACAACCCAAATGTCCATGAACAGATAAATGGGTAAACAATTGTGGTACATCCATAAAATAGAATATTATTGAACCATAAAAAGGAATGAAGTTCTGATACATGATAGAACATGGGTGAACTTTGAAAACATTATGCCTCATGAAAGAAGCCAGTCACAAAAAACTACAAATTATATTATTCCATTTATATGAAATGTCTTGAATAGGCAAATCTATAGAGACATAGAAAATCTGTAATGGTTGTTTAGGGCTACAGGAAGTGGTGAAAGCTAAAGGGTGCTTGTTTCTTTTCTTTTCTTTTCTTTTTTTTTCTTGCGTGGGCAGGCATCAGGAAGCAAACTCCGTTCTCTGACATGGCAGGTGAGAACTCTGCCTACTGAGCCAACATGGCCTGCCCTCTTGTTTCTTTTTGAATTTGTGAAAATGTTCTAAAACTGTGGCTGTGGTGATGGTTGCATAACTCTGAATATACTAAAAACTATTGCATTGTATACTTTAAATGGATGGATTGAATGGTACGTGAATTGTAAGTCAATAAATCTGTTATGAAAAAATTGAAGCTTTTAACTGTTTGAATTATATTGTGAATTACAGTTGTGGAACAGAATGTCAATGATAATTGTGTAAATAAAATAAGAGCATCTAACAAAATTGAGTGAGGAGATTTCCTTTAATAGCCTTGGCCTTTAAGTCCTTGAATGATCTGGCTCTTGGCTACCTGTTCACTTCATTTCCCCTCAGATTCTTCCTTGTTTGCTTCCTTCCAGCCGACTTAGGTCCCTGGAATTCACTAAAGCCTCTGCACTTTTTATGTCTTCCACTTGGGACATTCTTCCCCTGGGTGTTTGTGTGGCTTCTTCTTTAACTGCATGTAGATGTCTGTTCAAATAATGCTCATAGAGAAGTTTTCTCTGGCCACAGTGTCTACATAGAATCCTGTATCGCCTTCTTTTCCCTTGCTGTCCCTAAGAGTCAGTATTGTATAGAAGAGAGCTCAACTCTAGGAACCAGCTGCCTGTACCTGGTTCCTGGCTTTAGCTGTGTGACTTGGGCACACAATTTAACCTCCTTGGGTCTCAGTTTTCTTATCTGTAAAATTATAATGTATCTACTTCATAGAGCTGTCATGAGGATTAAATGAGTTAATAGAGGCAAAGCTTTTAGAAGAATGCCTGACATGGGATCAGTGTTCTAGATATGTTAACTATGACTATTATTCCTGACATATTATAAATTTGTTTTTTGTCTTACCTCACTCCACACGTGAATAACTCAAGCAAGGATTTCTCATTTATTCACCACAGACAGTATGATACCAATCAAAGTTCTCTGCCCGAAGCACTCAGCTAATCAATTCCTGAGACATTGGGGTTTCAAAAAGAGAGAGAGAGTTTATTGCTAAGCATGAAACAGGAGATCAGATGACCTATCAGTCTAAAATCTGTCTCCCAGCACTGCAGTAACTGATAGTTTTATAGTATCAAAAGATAGGCAGGCTTTAGGATAAAGATGACTAGGTTAGAGAAAATCTAATTATTGAGCATTGTTAAATTTGATTATTTGCTTAGTCATAGAATATATATAAGAAAATGGTAGCCGTAATATGATGTCATGATTTTTAGTATTATAATGAGATATAGGACATTTATAGGTTAAGGTTTAAGCTACTGTGCATGTCAGGTGGACCAATTCTAGTTAGATCCAGCTACATCTTGCAAGTTAGTTTGGAATTGGGGTAGTTTAGTTCTGGGCCGATTCAAGCCCCTTCATTAATAAACATTAGGGGCTGTCTTTAGTGATTGTAAGACTCTTAAGTTGAAAAACAGGTTAAGGGGATACATGTGGGAGCCAGTCACAGGGTTTTTACAATCGTAAGATAAAAGCAGTGTGTTTATACAGTCATCACCAGAGATCAGGACAGCTGGATTATAGTTCAGAAATTCCAAGTATTTCCCTCTGGTCACTTTAATATATCAGAAAGTAAAAAAAAATATTTATATAATGATTCAGTAAACATAATCATTTGTTAAATCCTAATCGTTATATCTCAATTACTAGTATACTCAGAATAATGAATGGCACATAGTATATAAATAATAAAAACCTGATTACTGAATGAATTCTGTTATATCATCTTATCTTTGAAATTTTATTTTGTTGAATTCATCTTCTCAGTATGAATCATTTTCTATTCTTTGGGTTACTTTTTTTTTTCTTCCCTCTTTTGTTATCTGCTCTTTTATTCATTCACTCACTCCTGCCTGAGTGTTGTGGTTGCTGTGTGAGTTTCATTTTATTTGGGAGACCAACTTGATTCTGCAGTCTTTACCAGAGGCCTTATAAACCTGTAGCAATTTTCAGATTTTAAATATGACAGAAATGTGTTAAGATTCTTACAATGAGAAGAACAGTGTTTAATGACTCCCTCTATCAGCTTCTTAGCCTGAAAAGAATTTAATTCAAGTATGGTTGGACTGAGCTTAGGAACTCATTCCGAGTTGATCTTAAAGTGTGTTCTTTGTTTTTGACATGTCCTGTATGAAGCAAACAATTACTGTACATTGGTTAGTCAAGTGCTGATTAAATATATACTCTATGGGGTGCAAGGGTAGTTCAGTGTTAGAATTCTTGTCTGCCCTGCAGGAGACCTGGGTTTGATTCCTGATCCATGTGCTTCCCAAAAAGCAAACAAACAAAAATTCAAAAAATGGTACTGCAATAACTAGATACTCACGTGGAAAAATAATGAAATGTGACCCTGCCATATAGCATACAAAAATATATATATATATACATACACATATTTATACTCTATGTAATTTGCTGTTCTAAATTTCTAAGTTATATAAAATACTAAACGCTATCCAGAACCCTATAGTGGGGTGAGGTGTAACCTAAGTCTGCATCCTGATATATCAACGGCATAATTTTGGACAAATTCCTTAAACTCTCTGTTGCTCAGGAACTTCATTTATAAAATGGCAGTATGAACCCTATTGGCTGTTGTGCTGATTAACTGAAGGATATATATGGAGTGTTCAGCCCTGGCACCAGCATTTACTTGCAGTTGCATAGATGTTTATAGCAATATAATTGTAGCTCTATTTGTAGTTGTGCTAGGATTTTAACTATAGCTTTTTTAAATTAATTTTTTTAGTTTTTTTAAACTATAAAACAAACACATTCTTAACATATGATCATTCCTTTCTACATTTATAATCAGTAATTCACAATATCATCACATAGTTGCATATTCATCATCATGATCATTTCTTAGAACATTTGCATCAATTCAGAAAAAGAAATAAAAAGACAATAGAAAAAAATTCAGACATACCCCTTACCCCTCCCTTTCATTGATCACTAGCATGTCAATCTACTAAATTTATTTTAACATTTGTTCCCCCTATTACTTATTTTTATTCCTTATGTTTTACTCGTCTGTTGATAAGGTAGATAAAAGGAGCATTAGACACAAGGTTTTCACAATCACGCAGTCACATTGTGAAAGCTATATCATTATACAATCATTTTCAAGAAACATGACTATTGGAACACAGCTGTACATTTTCAGGCAGTTCCCTCCATCCTCTCCATTACATCTTGAATAACAAGGTGATATCTATTTAATGCATGAGAATAACCTCCAGGATAACCTCTCGACTCTGTTTGGAATCTCTCAGCCATTGACACTTTGTTTTGTCTCATTTCACTCTTCCCCCTTTTGGTTGAGAAGGTTTTCTCAATCCCTTGATGCTGAGTCCCAGCTCATTCTAGGATTTCTGTCCCACATTGCCAGGAAGATCCACACCCCTGGGAGTCATGTCCCACATAGACAGGGGGAGGGCTGTGAGTTTGTTTGTTGTGTTGGCTGGAGAGAGAGGCCACATCTGAGCAACAAAAGAGGTTCTCTTGGTGGTGACTGTTAGGCCTAATTTTCAGTAGGCTCGACCTATCCTTTGTGGGGTTAAGTTTCATATGAACAAACCCCAAAATTGGGGGCTCAACCTATTGCTTTGGTTGTCCACACTGCTTGTGAGAATATCAAGAATTCTCCACTTGGGGAAGTTGAATTTTCCCCCTTTCTTACCATTCCTCCAAGGGGACTTTGCAAATACTTTTTTACTTACTGTTCAAATCACTCTGGGATTTATTAGGGAATCGCTCTGGACAAACCTACAAAATCTTATGCCCTACTCAAGGTTCCATGTACTTATGGTGTTCAATTAAGCTGTCTACATAACTTATATTAGGAACTGCACTAGGCAAAATATAAATTTTGTACCAAATAAACATTTTTTTGCTTTAGTTTCACACATAAGTTAAAATTTTAAAATATTAATTACCATCTATTTTCAATACCCTACAGTAATGACAGTCCTTTTTTCTTCCTCATGCAAAAATATTTTTAAATTTTAAATTTATAAGATATTTCCCTACATTGTCTTCTAACAGTTTTATGGTCTTAAATCTAATGTTTAGGTTTTTGATCCATTTTGAGTTAAGTTTTGTGTAGGGTGTGAGATATGGATCCACTTTCATTCTTTTTCATATGGATATCCAGTTCTCTAAGCACCATTTATTGAAGAGACTATTCTGTCCCAGGTGAGTTGGCTTGACTGCCTTATCAAAGATCAATTGTCCATAGCTGAGAGGGTCTATATCTGAACACTCTATTTGATTCCATTGGTCAGTATATCTATCTTTATGCCAGTACTATGCTGCTTTGACCACTGTAGCTTCATAATACACCTTAAAGTCAGGTAGTGTGAGACCTCCGACTTCATTTTTCTCTCTCAGGATACTTTTAGCTATTCAGGGCACCCTGCTTTTCCAGATAAATTTAGTTATTGGTTTTTCTATTTCTGAAAAGTAAGTTTTTGGGATTTTAATTTGTATTGCATTGAATCTGTAAATCAATTTAGGTATAATTGACATCTGAACTATATTTAATCTTCCAGTCCATGAACATGGTATGCCCTTCCATTAATTTAGGTCTTCTGTGATTTCTTTTTAACAATTTCTCATATTTTTCTTTGTATAGGTCTTTTGTCTCTTTAGTTAAATTTATTCCTAAATAATTTATTCTTTTGGTTGCAATTGTAAATGGAATTTTTTTTCCTTGATCTCCCCCTCAGATTGTTCATTACTAGTGTATAGAAACACTACAGATTTTTGAGTGTTGATCTTGTAACCTGCCACTTTGCTGTACTTATTTATTAGCTCTCGTAGTTTTGCTGTGGATTTTTCGGGGTTTTTGAAATACAGTATCATATCATTTGCAAACAGTGAGAGTTTTACTTCTTCCTTTTCAGTTTTAGGCTTTGTATTTCTTTTTCTTGTCTAATTGCTCCAGCTAGAACTTCCAACATAATGTTGAATAACAGTGGTGATAGTGGACATCCTTGTCTTGTTCCTGATCTAAGGGGCAAAGCTTTCAGTTTTTCCCCATTGAGGATGATATTAGCTGTGGGTTTGTCATATATTCCCTTTGTCTTTTTTTTTTTTTTTTTTTATTAACGGAAAGAAAAAAAGAAATTAACACAACATTTAGAAATCATACCATTCTACATATGCACTCAGTAATTCTTAACATCATCACATAGATGCATGATCATTGTTTCTTAGTACATTTGCATCAGTTTAGAGGAACTAGCAACACAACAGAAAAAGATATAAAATGTCAATATAAAGAAAAGAAATAAAAGTAGTAGTAATAGTAAAAAACAACAACAACAAACAAACCAACAAGCAAACAAAAACAAAAAAAAACCCTATAGCTCAGATGCAGCTTCATTCAGTATTTTAACATGATTACTTTACAATTAGGTATTATTGTGCTGTCCATTTTTGAGTTTTTGTATCTAGTCCTGTTGCACAATCTGTATCCCTTCAGCTTCAATTACCCATTGTCTTACCCTGTTTCTAACTCCTGCTGAACTCTGTTACCAATGACATATTTCAAGTTTATTCTCGAATGTCCGTTCACAACAGTGGGACCATACAGTATTTGTCCTTTAGTTTTTGGCTGGATTCACTCAGCATAATATTCTCTAGGTCCATCCATGTTATTACATGGTTCACAAGTTTATCTTGTCTTAAAGCTGCATAATATTCCATCGTATGTATATACCACAGTTTGTTTAGCCACTCTTCTGTTGATGGAGATTTTGGCTGTTTCCATCTCTTTGCAATTGTAAATAACGCTGCTATAAACATTGGTGTGCAAATGTCCGTTTGTGTCTTTGCCCTTAAGTCCTTTGAGTAGATACCTAGCAATGGTATTGCTGGGTCGTATGGCAATTCTATATTCAGCTTTTTGAGGAACCGCCAAACTGCCTTCCACAGTGGTTGCACCCTTTGACATTCCCACCAACAGTGAATAAGTGTGCCTCTTTCTCCGCATCCTCTCCAGCACTTGTCATTTTCTGTTTTGTTGATAATGGCCATTCTGGTGGGTGTGAGATGATATCTCATTGTGGTTTTGATTTGCATTTCTCTAATGGCCAGGGACATTGAGCATCTCTTCATGTGTCTCTTGGCCATCCGTATTTCTTCTTCTGGTAGGTGTCTGTTTAAGTCTTTTTCCCATTTTGTAATTGGGTTGGCTGTCTTTTTGTTGTTGAGTTGAATAATCTCTTTATAAATTCTGGATACTAGACCCTTATCTGATATGTCATTTCCAAATATTGTCTCCCATTGTGTAGGCTGTCTTTCTACTTTCTTGATGAAGTTCTCTGATGCACAAAAGTGTTTAATTTTGAGAAGCTCCCATTTATTTATTTCCTTCTTCAGTGTTCTTGCTTTAGGTTTAAGGTCCATAAAACCACCTCCAGTTGTAAGATCCATAAGATATCTCCCAACATTTTCCTCTAACTGTTTTATGGTCTTAGACCTAATGTTTAGATCTTTGATCCATTTTGAGTTAACTTTTGTATAGGGTGTGAGAGATGGGTCTTCTTTCATTCTTTTGCATATGGATATCCAGTTCTCTAGGCACCATTTATTGAAGAGACTGTTCTGTCCCAGGTGAGTTGGCTTGACTGCCTTATCAAAGATCAAATGTCCATAGATGAGAGGGTCTATATCTGAGCACTCTATTCGATTCCATTGGTCGATATATCTATCTTTATGCCAATACCATGCTGTTTTGACCACTGTGGCTTCATAATATGCCTTAAAGTCAGGCAGCGCGAGACCTCCAGCTTCGTTTTTTTTCCTCAAGATGTTTTTAGCAATTCGGGGTACCCTGCCCTTCCAGATAAATTTGCTTATTGGTTTTTCTATTTCTGAAAAATATGTTGTTGGGATTTTGATTGGTATTGCATTGAATCTGTAAATCAATTTAGGTAGGATTGACATCTTAACTATATTTAGTCTTCCAATCCATGAACACGGTACGCCCTTCCATCTATTTAGGTCTTCTGTGATTTCTTTTAACAGTTTTTTGTAGTTTTCTTTATATAGGTTTTTTGTCTCTTTGGTTAAATTTATTCCTAGGTATTTTATTCTTTTAGTTGCAATTGTAAATGGGATTCGTTTCTTGATTTCTACCTCAGCTTGTTCATTACTAGTGTATAGAAAAGCTACAGATTTTTGAATGTTGATCTTGTAGCCTGCTACTTTGCTGTACTCATTTATTAGCTCTAGTAATTTTGTTGTGGATTTTTCTGGGTTTTCTACATATAGTATCATATCGTCTGCAAACAGTGATAGTTTTACTTCTTCCTTTCCAATTTTGATGCCTTGTATTTCTTTTTCTTGCCTAATTGCTCTGGCTAGAACTTCCAACACAATGTTGAATAATAGTGGTGATAGTGGACATCCTTGTCTTGTTCCTGATCTTAGGGGGAAAGTTTTCAATTTTTCCCCATTGAGGATGATATTAGCTGTGGGTTTTTCATATATTCCCTCTATCATTTTAAGGAAGTTCCCTTGTATTCCTATCTTTTGAAGTGTTTTCAGCAGGAAAGGATGTTGAATCTTGTCAAATGCCTTCTCTGCATCAATTGAGATGATCATGTGATTTTTCTGCTTTGATTTGTTGATATGGTGTATTACATTAATTGATTTTCTTATGTTGAACCATCCTTGCATACCTGGGATGAATCCTACTTGGTCATGATGTATAATTCTTTTAATGTGTTGCTGGATACGATTTGCTAGAATTTTATTGAGGATTTTTGCATCTGTATTCATTAGAGAGATTGGTCTGTAGTTTTCTTTTTTTGTAATATCTTTGCCTGGTTTTGGTATGAGGGTGATGTTGGCTTCATAGAATGAATTAGGTAGTTTTCCCTCCACTTCGATTATGTTGAAGAGTTTGAGGAGAGTAGGTACTAATTCTTTCTGGAATGTTTGATAGAATTCACATGTGAAGCCGTCTGGTCCTGGACTTTTCTTTTTAGGGAGGTTTTGAATAACTAATTCAATCTCTTTACTTGTGATTGGTTTGTTGAGGTCGTCTATTTCTTCTTGAGTCAAAGTTGGTTGTTCATGTCTTTCCAGGAACCTGTCCATTTCTTCTAAATTGTTGTATTTATTAGCGTAAAGTTGTTCATAGTATCCTGTTATTACCTCCTTTATTTCTGTGAGGTCAGTAGTTATGTCTCCTCTTTCATTTCTAATCTTATTTATTTGCATCCTCTCTCTTCTTCTTTTTGTCAATCTTGCTAAGGGCCCATCAATCTTGTTGATTTTCTCATAGAACCAACTTCTGGTCTTATTGATTTTCTCTATTGTTTTCATGTTTTCAATTTCATTTATTTCTGCTCTAATCTTTGTTATTTCTTTCCTTTTGTTTGCTTTGGGATTAGTTTGCTGTTCTTTCTCCAGTTCTTCCAAGTGGACAGTTAATTCCTGCATTTTTGCCTTTTCTTCTTTTCTGATAAAGGCATTTAGGGCAATAAATTTCCCTCTTAGCACTGCCTTTGCTGCGTCCCATAAGTTTTGATATGTTGTGTCTTCATTATCATTTGCCTCTAGGTATTTACTAATTTCTCTTGCAATTTCTTCTTTGACCCACTTGTTGTTTAAGAGAGTGTTGTTGAGCCTCCATGTATTTATGAATTTTCTGGCACTCCGCCTATTATTGATTTCCAACTTCATTCCTTTGTGATCTGAGAAAGTGTTGTGTATGATTTCAATCTTTTTAAATTTGTTAAGACTTGCTTTGTGACCCAGCATATGGTCTATCTTTGAGAATGATCCATGAGCACTTGAAAAAAAGGTGTATCCTGCTGTTGTGGGATGTAATGTCCTATAAATGTCTGTTAAGTCAAGTTCATTTATAGTAATATTCAGGTTCTCTATTTCTTTATTGATCCTCTGTGTAGATGTTCTGTCCATTGATGAGAGTGGTGAATTGAAGTCTCCAACTATTATGGTATATGTGTCTATTTCCCTTTTCAGTGTTTGTAGTGTATTCCTCACGTATTTTGGGGCATTCTGGTTCGGTGCGTAAATATTTATGATTGTTATGTCTTCTTGTTTAATTGTTCCTTTTATTAGTATATAGTGTCCTTCTTTGTCTCTTTTTACTGTTTTACATTTGAAGTCTAATTTGTTGGATATTAGTATAGCCACTCCTGCTCTTTTCTGGTTGTTGTTTGCATGAAATATCTTTTCCCAACCTTTCACTTTCAACCTATATTTATCTTTGGGTCTAAGATGTGTTTCCTGTAGACAGCATATAGAAGGATCCTGTTTTTTAATCCATTCTGCCAGTCTATGTCTTTTAATTGGGGAATTCAGTCCATTGACATTTAGAGTTATTACTGTTTGGATAATATTTTCCTCTATCATTTTGCCTTTTGTATTGTATATATCATATCTGTCTTTCCTTCTTTCTACACTTTTCTCCATGTCTCTCTCTTCTGTCTTTTTGTATCTGACTCTAGTGCTTCCTTTAGTATTTCTTGCAAAGCTGGTCTCTTGGTCACAAATTCTCTTAGTGACTTTTTGTCTGAGAATGTTTTAAATTCTCCCTCATTTTTGAAGGACAATTTTGCTGGATATAGGAGTCTTGGCTGGCAGTTTTTCTCTTTTAGTAACTTAAATATATCATCCCACTGTCTTCTAGCTTCCATGGTTTCTGCTGAGAAATCTACACATAGTCTTATTGGGTTTCCCTTGTATGTGACGGATTGTTTTTCTCTCGCTGCCTTCAAGATCCTCTCTTTCTCTTTGACCTCTGACATTCTAACTAGTAAGTGTCTTGGGGAACGCCTATTTGTGTCTAATCTCTTTGGGGTGCGCTGCACTTCTTGGATCTGTAATTTTAGGTCTTTCATAAGAGTTGGGAAATTTTCAGTGATAATTTCTTCCATTAGTTTTTCTCCTCCTTTTCCCTTCTCTTCTCCTTCTGGGATACCCACTACACGTATATTTGTACGGTTCACATTGTCCTTGAGTTCCCTGATACCTTGTTCAAATTTTTCCATTCTTTTCCGGATAGTTTCTGTTTCTTTTTGGAGTTCAGATGTTCCATCCTCCAAATCACTAATTCTATCTTCTGTTTCTTTAAATCTGTCATTGTAGGTATCCATTGTTTTTTCCATCTTTTCTACTTTATCTTTCACTTCCATAAGTTCTGTGATTTGTTTTTTCAGTTTTTCTATTTCTTCTTTATGTTCAGCCCATGTCTTCTTCATGTCCTCCCTCAATTTATCGATTTCGTTTTTGAAGAGGTTTTCCATTTCTGTTCGTATATTCAGCATTAGTTGTTTCAGCTCCTGTATCTCATTTGAACTATTGGTTTCTTCGTTTGACTGGGCCATATGTTCAATTTTCTGAGCGTGATCCGTTATCTTCTGCTGGCGCCTGGGCATTTAGTCAGATTTCCCCGGGTATTCGACCCCACAGGTTGAAAGATTTTTCTGCGCAGTCTCTGGGTTCTGTTCTTCCTATCCTGCCCAGTAGGTGGCACACGTGGCACACGCCTGTCTGTGGGTTCCACCAGCGAAAGTTGCTGTGGGTCCCTCAACTCTGGAAAACTCTCGCCGTAGGGGAGGTTCGGCAACCGAAGCGTCTTGGAAGAATGCCAGCCGGCCCGGGGTTCCAAACGCGGGGAGGGTCGCCGGCTGTCGCAGCACAGGAGAGCGTCCGGCCAAATTAGCTAGTCGGCCCGGGGCACCAAGCGTGGCGGGAGGGCGCCAGCTGTCGCAGCCCGGGAGAGTGCACTGCTCCCAGCCGACGGGGGAGTCACGTGTTTGGAAGGGATCCCCCGGTCACTGTTCTCCGCAGTCTGGGGATTTCCGACCCAACTATCTCAGTTGTTCCGGGGGGCCTCGTGTGGTGGGGGCACCAGCCGCCGCGGCCTAAGGGGACCGCCTGTCCAATTCTACCAGCTGGCCTGGGAAGGTGGAAGGGAGGGACTCCGGTCGCTTGCTGTCCCACCCAGGAAAGCCCGTGCCCCTTGGTGATCTCACCGGAGCTGGTTCTCCCAGATAGTCAGCCGTTCCAGGATGGGGTACGCTGTCCCTTTGATTTCCCTCGTGGCTCCGGGAGCTGCTCTGTATTATCTCCACTCCCCCAGTAGTTGTTCTGGAGGAGGAAAGGTGAGGGCGGCAAGGCTGTCGAGGCTGGTGGCGGAGGAGCACGGTGAAGGCGGGGGAAGAGGGCACCGTGTTGGTTGGAGAGCAGCCGGAGCAGGAGGGGGAGGAGGGGGGTAGGGAGGTCGGGCGGCTCGGCTGCCGCGGGGCGCGTGCGCCGCGCGGCGGTCCGGCGGAGAGAGAGAGGGGGTAGGGAGGTCGGGCGGCTCGGCTGCTGCGGGGCGCGTGCGCCGCGCGGCGGTCCGGCGGAGAGAGAGAGGGGGTAGGGAGGTCGGGCGGCTCGGCTGCTGCGGGGCGCGTGCGCCGCGCGGCGGTCCGGCGGAGAGAGAGAGGGGGTAGGGAGGTCGGGCGGCTCGGCTGCTGCGGGGCGCGTGCGCCGCGCGGCGGTCCGGCGGAGAGAGAGAGGGGGTAGGGAGGTCGGGCGGCTCGGCTGCTGCGGGGCGCGTGCGCCGCGCGGCGGTCCGGCGGAGAGAGAGAGGGGGTAGGGAGGTCGGGCGGCTCGGCTGCTGCGGGGCGCGTGCGCCGCGCGGCGGTCCGGCGGAGAGAGAGAGGGGGTAGGGAGGTCGGGCGGCTCGGCTGCTGCGGGGCGCGTGCGCCGCGCGGCGGTCCGGCGGAGAGAGAGAGGGGGTAGGGAGGTCGGGCGGCTCGGCTGCTGCGGGGCGCGTGCGCCGCGCGGCGGTCCGGCGGAGAGAGAGCTCCCTTTGTCATTTTGAGGAAGTTCCCTTCTATTCCTATC
This sequence comes from Tamandua tetradactyla, assembly GCF_023851605.1. Lineage (NCBI taxonomy): Eukaryota > Metazoa > Chordata > Mammalia > Pilosa > Myrmecophagidae > Tamandua > Tamandua tetradactyla. The sequence goes on along the minus strand of NC_135351.1, from coordinate 3,611,676 downwards.
TTTTGAAATGTTTTCAACAGGAAAGGATGTTGAATTTTGTCAGATGCCTTTTCTGCATCAATTGAGATGATCATGTGGTTTTTCTGCTTTGATTTGTTGATATGGTGTATTATATTAATTGATTTTCTTATGTTGAACCATCCTTGCATACCTGGGATGAATCCTACTAACTGTAGTTTTTAATAGACTGCATATTATACAAGTCACATGAGTAATACAGAATTAAAAGGAGAAATTCCTATAAGAGAGAAGAAGATTTTAAAACTGTCTGTTTTGGTGGGTCAGATGATAAAAGGGATTCAGAACAGGGTTGGAGTAGGAAACAAGTTTTAAATGCCAAATTAGAGGTCAATTGTGGAAGGCTTTGAAAGGTATTTAAAATGTATCTGGTCAGCTATGGGATGCTTTTCAGAGTTTTTGTGTAAGACAGTGACATTTAGGATGAGCTAGAAAGATACCAGTTCAGGAGATACATGGTCAGTTTGGAGGGGAACAAGACTGGGACTCAGAGACCAATGAATGTATCACAGGAGTCCATGGAAATTAGACCTCAAAGAGAGGTAAGACAAAATAGCACAGGAATATATAACAGATTTAAACACGTACAGATACATGTTTCTGTTCATAAAACATGCATATTTAAAAGTATTAAACTACTAAACGCATATTTTAAAACATCATTTTTATGTATGGATACATAAAGCACAATCAGTTTTTCCTTACTAACATTATGTTCTTTCACCAAAGTTGCCATATCTTTTGGTGGCTCTGATGTAATTTAAGGACTAATGTGGTGGTTGTTCATGTCATTTGTTCAGCAGACATTTCTTGAATGTTGGTCACATGTTCTAGCACTTTTGTGTTGGTATTTCCAAAAGGAAAAGTAACTTTAAAATTGAGATTTAATATGTAGTTTTGCAAGCAGAGGTGAATACCAGCACAGGCTCCAGTATTTCTTTCTGGATCTCCTTACTTTCCAGGGTTATTTTGGCATCTCCTCACCCATGTTCCTGTGCCTGTTTCTGCTCTGCTCTGCTGCTCCATTCTCTAAACTGTTCTCAGAGTGTTCTGTTTCACAGAGACATCCAGGCGTGCTGTGTTCTTGCCAAAACTCATTTGCTTTCGGTGACTGAAGAAAAATCCAAACAACTTAGTCTGACATTGGAGGCTTTTCTTTCTTGCATCTTGCCTCTCCTTCAGTCTATGAACTTTATAGTCTCAATTTGCCAAATTCTGGCCTTACATCTGTTACTGGACAAAGGCCATGAATTCTTTTACCCAGCATGCTCAATAACCAATTCCTAGACACTGAGGTTTCAAAGAGAGAAAGAGTTTATTACTAGGTGCATAGTTAGAACAGCAGATGGTCTAGCAACCCAAAATCTATCTCCCCAAACTGCAGTAATTCTGATATGTTTTATGAGAGAAGAAGATGGGCAGGGTTTAGTATAATGAGCACAGTCACCCCAGATGATGTAATTAGACGGGATTTAATTACTGAGCATGTGCAGATTCATTACATGCTTAGAGAACGTATGCAAGAAAAGGTGGAATGAGGTGTAGGTGACTTGTAAGTTAAGGTCTAAGCTACTGCACATGTCAGGCAGGCCCCACCGTGGTTAGATCCAGTCTCAGTTATCAAGATAACTTTGGACATGGGGTGGGTTAGTTCTGCACTGACCCAAGACCCTTCATTAAATAAACATTAGCGGCTGTCTTGAGTGATTACAAGACTCTAAAGTTGCAAAACTGGATAACTGGGTACAAATGAAGGTTAGTCACAAGGTTTTTACAATAACAGGGGCAGAAGATAAAGGCTATATAATCAAGGCAGCTAGATTACAATGAAGAGATTTCAGGTATTTTCCTCTGTCTATTCCAGTATATCAGAAAACAAAAAGGAATATCTATATAGTGATTCAGCAATCAAAATCATCCTTTAAATCCTGATTTCTTGGTTATACATCCTGGTCATGCCTACTATTCCTTAACTTTGCAACCTTGGCTCGCTTTTCTTCATCTAGCTTCATTGTTCTTTTCAATGCAGGTTAAGCATTTAAACATTACAGAAATTCAGAAAGTGCAAGCCCTGAATCTCAGTTGGCTCTGTGATGTGGATGCACTAAAGTTCCCGAACTCTTCCCTCTCTCCCACCCTTGGTGCTTTCCTTTTTCCCTTTGTTTTTTGCTACTTAATCTTTCACATTCTAAAATTTATGAAGGAATTCTCCATTGGAAATTGTGGTACTAATTCTTCTTGAATTCCTAATTATTTTTGCTTTATACATTAGAAACAATTATGTTGCTTTGTGTTTATAACGTTTTATCTTTTTTATGACCTACATTTTTTAGCTATATAAAATATTTCTTTTCCCTGATTAATGCTATTTCTTTGAATTATACTTTATTTGCTAATATTACCCACTTTTGCTTTACTCTTAGTAACATTTGTTTATCTCTTTGCTATTAATTTTCTGGCTTTATGTGTTTTAGGTCTGTATCTTAAAAGTAGCAATTCAATAAACTTTGCTTTTTTAATATTTAAGAATCCTAGTTTCTTCATAGAAGAATTTAATGCATTTGTATGTATCTTGATTATTGATATATTTGGCCTAATTCTTGCCATTGTGTTTTATGTTTCTTAAAAATTGATTATCTTTTCTTTTTATTTTTCTTCTATTTCTGATGTCTCTTACTGATCAAATTTCTTAGTGTTATATTCCGTTTATTTTGTGGTTCTACATTCCCTCTGCATTTTATTGGTTGTTTCTCATAAGAATATCTGTAACTATAAATTTCAAAAATTCAATTGTATCTGCATCCCTTTGTCAAGGATGAAAGAAAATCTTGAGCATCTTTTGGTTATCACCATCTTCCCTGCTTGCACGTTAGGTTTTGTTGCAATTTACATTAATCTCTTCTGTTTTAATAACTTTCTGAATAATTTCAGGTAATTAACATTATTATTAAACATTGTTGGGATTAATTATAATTTTTATTACCTTTGTTCTTGACATTTATTTAAATTTTTTTTTTTTTTTTACAGAAGTACTTACTCGAGTAATATTTTACCTAAGAAGAATACAGGGGCAGTATAATTTCCAGGTCTTTATGTTTTTATAAATTTTCTTTTATCTTTATGCTTAAATAACATTTTATGTTGTAACCTCTTGTTAGATTTGTATAATCATTGCTCTACTGTTACATTTAGAATTGAGTTTTCCTTCCCTTTTCTTACTTCCCTTCCCTTGTTTCTTAGTAATTTTCTTTTTATTGTTATATTTAGAAACTTCACCAGGCATTAGGATTTTTCAGGTTTTCTTGTCCAGCACTTAGTGGGAAATTTTTTTACTGCAATTTTATTGAGATAATTAACACAGCATAGAATCCATCCAAAATTTAGAATCAAAGGCTCATGGTATCACATAGTTCATTACCACATTCAGTTTTTCTTTTTGTCATCACAAAGTTGCGTATTCATCACCATGATCATTTTTAGAACATTTACATCATTCCAGAAAAATAAATAAAAAGGAAATACCCAAACATTCCATACCCCTTACTTCTCCCTTTCATTGACTGCAAGTATTGCAATCTACCCAATTTGGTTTGCCCCTTATTCCTCCCCCCATTATTTAATTATTTTATCTTTATTTTTTTTACTCATCTGTCCATACCCTGGATAAAGGGAGCATCAGCCACAAGGTTTTCATAATCACATGATTACATTGTGAAAGCTACAGTTATATAGTCATCTTCAAGAATTAGGGCTACTGTAGATTGTAAGCTCTTACAGCAGTCACATCTATTCTGGAGTTGTAACTGCTATTTCTAAGTTCTGACATACTGAGCTATTTGTATATGACTTGGTCATTCCCTGAAACTTCAGGTATTTATATGACACCTGAGACTCAGAGTTAGAGGACTGAAGCTATGAAAGTCAGCAATTGTTAAAAAAAAGTTGAGAACATGATCAGACTTCGAGTAGAGATATGAATGAAGCTGATCTGGGTAGGACTAAGGTAATTCAGAATACAGGTGTTTTAGTAAATAAGCTGCCGGAATGCAATATACCAGAAACAGAATAACTTTTAAAAGGGGGAATTTATTAAGTTGCAGGTTCACAGTTCTAAGGCCATGAAAATGTCCAAACTAAGCAACGGTACGAAAATGTCCAAATTAAGGCATCTGAGGAAAGATACCTTGGTTCAAGAAGGCTAAGGATGTTCAGGGTTTCTCTCTCAGCTGTAAAGGCATTTGGTGACACCTGCTAGCTTTTTCTCCTCATTTCATAAGGCTTTACCCAAAGGTGTTTACCTTCTGTTCCAAAGGTCTCTGGCTCTGTGGACTCTGTTAGTTCTGATGGCGCTGAAGCTTTTCCCAAAATGGTTCCTTCTCAAAGGGTTCCAGTAAGCAACCCAACTTTGAGTGGGTGGAGACACATCTCCATGGAAACTAACCAATCAAAAGTTACCACCCACGATTGGGTAACATATCTTGATAGAAACAAGAACGGGTGTTATATAATAGCTTGAAATTGGCACAGCAGGGTGTGGTAGTTAGATTCAGTTGTCAGCTTGGCCAGGTGAAGGCCCCTAGTTCTGTTGCTGTGGACATGCACCAATGGTACGTGAACCTCATCTGTTGTTGATTACATCTGCAGTCTGCTAGGAGGCGTGCCTGCTGCAATGAATGATGTTTGTCTTAATTGGCTGGTGCTTGAATGAGAGACTCAATGTAGCACAGCCCAAGCAGCTCAGCATACCTCATCTCAGCATTCACAGCTCAGCCCAGGCCTTTGGAGATGCAGAAAGAAAATACCCACTGGAAAATTACTGGGACCCAGAGGCCTGGAGAAAAGGCCAGCAGAGATCGCCCTGTGCCTTCCCACATAAGAAAGAACCTCAGTTGAAAGTTAACTGCCTTTCTTCTGAAGAACTAAAGAAATAAATCCCCTTTTATTAAAAGCCAATCCATCTCTGGTGTGTTGCATTCTGACAGCTAGCAAACTAGAACGGTTTTGGTACCGGAGAGTGGGCTGCTGCTGCAGTTTGCAAATACCAGATATGTTGGAATAGTTTTTTAAATGGATAAGAGGAAGATTTTGGAGGTACTGTGAAGAGAATGATGGAGAAGTCCTGGAGTGCTTGAAGTGGCTGTTGATGTAAATGGAACCACTTCCAATCTGGACAAAAGGGGACACAAAAGGGACAAATTGGAGTTTACAGAGTGAGAACCATGGAAGGTCAGGTCTGAAGCCAAGAAACCTCGGCCAGGGGAGTGGACCCACCCATATACATGGAGAGGGTGAGTTTACCTTGAAGGGCGAGTATGAGTCTCCCACCTCATTGCAGTGGAAGAGTCATGCAGCCTCAAGTCTTAGAGAAGGTACAGTATGCTCCTTGGGAGACTGGGGAGAGCCTGGCTGCCACCACATGGAGGGATTGAGCGTGTGCCCCAGAGATGGCATAGAGGCCAGGTGTGACCCTGATGCTTGGAGAGGGTGGAGCCAAGAAAAGGTGGTCTCCTCAGTGTCCTCCAAGGTTGGTTTGGAAAGATGCAGGCCACTGCATAGGCCCTTGGAAAGGGTGGGACTGCCACTTTCTAAAACCGAAGGATAAATGACTTTCAGACTTTGAAATCCAATGGTCTTTGCCCTGCAGGTTTTCAGAACTGTTTGGGTCTTGTAACCCCTGTGTTCCTTCCAGTTTCTCCCCTATGGAAATGAAAACCTGTATCCTATGAATGTCCTCCTTTACATATTGGCTCCAGATAACTTATTTTGACATTCATAGGTCCACAGCCAGAAGACAATTTTTTGCACCTTAATATTGTTTAAGGTGATGCATGTAGTTGCCAAGTTGACAAGGGGTGGACATGTGGTAGTTGTCAACTTAATTCAGTTGTCAACTTGGCCAGGTGAAGGCACCTAGTTCTGTTGCTGTGGACATGAACAATGGTACTGAACCTCATCTGTTACTGATTACATCTACAGTCGGCTAGGAGGCGTGCCTGCTGCAGTGAATGATGTTTGACTTAATTGGCTGATGCTTAAATGAGATACTCAACGTAGCACAGCCCAAGCAGCTCAGCACACCTCATCTCAGCACTTGCAGCTCAGCCCAGGCCTTTGGAGATGCAGAAAGAAATCACCTTGGGGAAAGTTGTTGGAACCCAGAGGCCTAGAGAGAAGGCCTGCAGAGATCACCCTGTGCCTTCCCACATAAGAAAGAACCTCAGCTGAAAGTTAGCTGCCTTTCCTCTGAAGAACTAACAAAATAAATCACCTTTTATTAAAAGCCAGTCTGTCTCTGGAGTGTTGCATTCCGGCAGCTAGCAAACTAGCATACAGGGTAAAGGATGATATGGGCCATATTTTCAGACTTTTAACTTCTGTGTTAGACCAAGGGGAGAGATAATTATTTGGTGCAAAATTTGTATTTTTGGGTAGCACATTATCTAATTTAATGTGTATGGTCTGTTTATTTGAATACCGTAATTACATGGAAGCTTGAATGGGGTGTGAGAACTTATTGGTTTTGTACAGATTAGTGTGATGCCCTCATGTATCCCAGAGTAAATTGGGCAGAGAATAAACAAGTATTTGCAAAGTCCTCTTGGGAGACTGGGGAGAAGGAGGAAATATTCAAGTTCCCCATTTGGGAATTCCTGATATTCTCATAAGCAGTGGGGACAACCAATGCAATAGGCTAAGCCATTGATCCTGGGTTCCACCACTATGGTAAACCTATTCCTTCAAAGGAGAAGCTAAGCCTGCTTATAGTTATGTCCAAGAGTCCCCCCTAGAGAACCTTTTATGTTGGTCAGATATAACTTCTCTCTCTCTAAGCCAACTTGGCACTGCCCTTCCACTCTGTGGTGGAGTCATGTACCTGGCAATGTGGGACCTGACTTCTAGGGATGAGCCAGGACCTGGCATCATGGATTGAGAACACCCTCTTGACAAAAAGGGAGAAGATAGAAATGAGACAATATAAAGTTTCAGTGGCTGAGAGATTTCAAACAGAGTTGAAAGGTTATCCTGGAGGTTATTCTTATATACATCATGTAGGTAACCTGTTTTAGTTTATGTTGCATTGGTGTGGTAGAAGGAAATATCTGAAACTTTTGAACCTGTGTTCCAATAGTTTTGATTCTTGAAGATGACTGTCTAACTATATAGTTTTTACAATGTGACCATGTGATTGTGTAAACCTTGTTTCTGATGCTTCTTTTATCCAGAGTATGAACAGATGAGTTAACAAAAAAAAAAAGGATAGAAATAAATAATTGGGGAGAATAGAGGGTAAAAAATTGTGCAGAAAAAATACTGGTTGAGAGGGTAGGGTAAGGGGTTTTAGATACATGAGGTTCCTTTTCTGGAATGATGCAGATGCTCTAAAAAATTATCATGATGATGAATACACAACTATATGATGATATTGTGAGCTGTTGATTATATACTCTTGTTAAACTGTATTTGTGTGAAGATTTCTCCATAAAAATTTATTTTTATGAAAAGAATCAAGGCTACTAGAATACAGTTCAACAGTGTCAGGTTGAAACTGCTCCACTTAGTGGGACTTTGGTCCTCAGGGAAGTTTTCTGTTGATTATTCCTTCTTTTTCATCCATTCAGTTTCATAGCTATGGGATCTCCTGGATATAGCATTTATGTTTCTCATCTGTTCTCATAACTCATCTCACTCAATATTTTTCCTAGATTATATTGAGTTAGTCTTTGAATCAAAAATTTGGTTTTCATTGGTATTCATTTGGTTACTTAAGGTCTCCAGTGAGTATTTTACTTAAGCAATTTTGTTTTTAATTTCCTGGAAAGCTTTCTACTTCCTTACTTGCTTTTTTTTTTTTAAAGTATCTTACTCTGGTTTAGAGATGCACTATCTTCAGATCTCAGGGAGAATGCTGGCTGATTAAGGGCTATTTCCTCTACTAAGTCAGCTTGGGGAGAACCCTGTTTTTGGATGCTAATTATCCCCAGCATTCAGTGATTCCTGCTCATTTTTATAAAGGTAGGTGTAAATTGGTCAGTGATGGTAATTAGCAAGCACCCCTCAGCAGTTGCAGAAGTCTTTTTTTGCTTTTCCTTTTGGCCCTATACCCACCAAATGGTCAATATGGATGATCTCCACAGGTGTTCACAGGCCAAAAGGTGAGCTTCCCTGTGGCCTGGGAATAGACAAGAAGGTATGGCCTCCTCTTGGAAGACACCATAGGATATTGAGTGGAACATTTCCAGTTTCTGCCCAACTGGTGATTAGTGGCCAAAGCAGAGCTCTTAGAGTCATTAGGTCTTTGCCTTCTTAGAAGCATCGACACCTGGGACCTCACTTCTTCCTCAGAGCTCTCTGTTAACATTTTCTCTCTCTACCTTGTTCCCTCCCCTCCCCATCTGTTAAAGCAGACTGAGTAGAAAGAGCAGAGAGAATCATTGAGCCTGAATCACCATCCTAGTGGGAGGTGCTATGGCTGTTCCCTCCTCTCACCAAGCTAAGAAGGGGAGGGCATCAAAGAATTGGGAAAATTGGTGGTGCTTCAAGAAAAATAGACTTGTACCTCATTCCTTAGATCAAAATCTATTTAGGCAATATGGCAGAAGCTGGTGGTATCCCTGCCCAGGCCAATTTCTGTTCTTGCCTTCTTAGTAATAGAATTCTCAATTATTATCTGCATATATGTCCTTCCAGAATGACCACCATTCTGGATATGCATACCCTCATATAGCTGGATACGAATATGTGACTAAATTGTAACATATTCCTTTCAAGTAGAAATGAAGTATGCAACTTTAGAAGAGTCCTTAAAGGGAAGGAAAAGAATCCTTTGGTGGGATGTGATGGCAGGAATTCTGGCAACCATTTTTGGATTGTGGGTTGGAAGCCAGAGGGGGTAGATAGAGAAACAACCAGAGACCCAAGTAATTGTGGTGCCTACCATACTAGCCCTTTCTATCTATAGTAGACTTGTATAAGTCAAAGAGTAGTAAATTTTCATGTTTTTTAAGCTACTCTTTTCTGGCTTTTCTAACACTCTCATATGAGTCCAATGCTAATGAATACAGGCAGTCTAAACAGAGAAGAAATTGGAGAGAAATATTAGGGCAGAAATGAAGGGCAATGGTGGAACAGCCTGAATTTCTATGTTTTAGGGGGTTGGCAAGGATGTGTGGCTTTCCTGTGGGCCCTCTTTCTGACACTAGCCAGGAAAACCAGGCCTTAGATGAGGAAACCCCAGCAGTGGGAGACTTTGGGATGTCCCCTTGGAGGCAGTGAGGTGGGGAGGCTGGTCATGTCACAAGTGGCGAGATTTCTCACTTCAGGGAAGTGTGCTCTGGTACATCACCACTCTGCCTCAGGCCCCTTGAAGACCTTCCCCGCATCTTGTACCCGAGTTAGTGTTTGCCCACCTGCCACCCTATAATCCATGCTCAAAGAAGTAGAGACCACAAGGAAGCAAGGAATTATAACTCCAGCAGTTAGGCAGGACCAATAGTTAGGCAGGATCAGGTTCTTCTTCCCTCTCTAGTCAAAAGAGATAGATAAGAGGGGATCAAGAGCAGGCCATGGTCCTTTCTAAGCCGTGTCCCCCAAACCACAAGACTGACTTGTACAGGTGGAGAAAAGGGGAGGAAGCAAGATTTAAACCACTTGTGAAGTTAGAGTGACAATACCTGTAAGTAACGGGGAAATTGTGGGATGTATTTGATGGATCTGATTAGGGGGAAGTGATATTAGGCATAGTACAGTTGGGGGCTGTGATAGGAAAACAATTAATTGTTTCTGTTTGGATTCCCCTTAGTACAGAATCTTCAGTTAAGCAGTTATGTAGGTACCTGCACAAATATTGGCGGGGGTAGGTGGGAATTGATTTGCTTTGTCTACCCCAAGAGGATAAAGGAAGGCAATGCTGTGGCCACTGGTTGGCAGCTCTGATAGAATCCCTCAAGTGTGTAGCCTTGCTCCTCGCCTTCTACACCTCAGTGCACCACTTCTTCCTTATCCCCGTGAGTGGGATGGGTGGACAGGGTGGGACTGGGCCTCAAGGCTGCCTGTTCCCAGTGGGGACATCAGCAAAGTCGTGTGGATACAGGTGCAGCAGCAGCCCCCCTTTCGCTCTACAGTGCAGTGGCCTCATGGCCCAGCCTCCCATTATTTGGGGAGTAGTCTTCCCGGGAAGTGGGGCTACTCTATTTCTGTTGCCTCACTTCTCTCTGGCTGCTGTACCCAGCTCACTTGCTGCCTCTGCTGGTATATACAGGTCCCAGGATTCTGTGATTGACTTCTCATCAGGCTCAGCCTGCATCTGTGTCCTGTTGCTTGTAATACAACACTGATTATTTTTGCCCATCAATCTGATTATATGCGCTTCATGTTGTTAAAAAATTCCGCAGTTTTTCCTTTGTCTAGTGTGCGCTTCTCTGTTTTCTAGGACTGCTAATGATACTTTTCTTAATTTTATATTCCTTTGGTGAGTTCATTATGATTTTTTAAAGTAGGAGAGGGAATGTTTTAGTTTGTTAAATTGCTGGAATGCAGTATACCAGAAACAGAATGGCTTTTAAAAAGGGAATTCATGAAACTGCAAGTTTACAGTTCTAAGGCTTTAAAAATGTCTAAACTAAGGCATCCAGAGAAAGATACCTTGGTTCAAAAAGGCTGATGGGTCAGGAACACCTCGATCAGTTGGAAAGACATGTGACTGTCATCTGCTAGGTCTCTAGCTTCTTGTTTCAAACATCTTCCCTGGGGGCATTTTCTTTCTTCATCTCCATAGGTCCCTGGCTGTATGGGCTCTGTCATCACTGAAGCTTTTTCCAAAATGTTTCCCTCTTAAAGGATTCCAGTAAGCAACCCCACCTTGAATGGGTGAAGACATATCTCCATGGAAACCATCTAATCAAAAGTTACCACCCGCAGTTGGGTGGGTCACATGACCATGGAAACAATTAAAAAGATCCCACCCATCATTATTGAATGAGGATTAAAGAACAAGGCTTTTCTAGGGAACACAACAGTTTCAAACCAGCCCAGTAAATGAGGACGCTTTTTCTTCTCTAAAGTGGAAGTCATTCTGTGCCTTTTAGTGTTATTTCCTCTATCTGTCCTTTCCCCTAATTAGTCTGGCAAAGCCCTATGATCCTTCCCAGCTCAGCTTAAACATCGATCTGCTCCTTGGAGCCTCAGACTCCTTGGGACATTTTCAGTCACTTGATTCCCTCTTCTGTGCTATGTAACTATTGTACATAGTTCTGATAGTCCATTAAATAAATTTTAGTATTAATTGTTTCTTTGCATATCTGTGTCCCTGACATATCATGAGTTCCTTAATGACAGATTGCACTTCATTCACTTTTCTATTCCCTAACTTTGCAATGTCAGACTTGCATATTTATGGAAGAGTTATTTGTGCTTTGTGAACATTACATGCTACAGATTATGGAATATAGCATATCATTTCTGTCAAGGGTAAACTGAAATTCCAAGACTTAGTTTTATGATATAATGATATAAATGTCACCTAAGATTTTAGTCTTCTGCTCTCACATACCAACTTCATAGCGTGATTTTGACCACATTTGTTTTGGTTGAGGAGAGATGGTAGAAAAGGAGTGTGTGTGTTTGTCTTTGGGAAGATGATAATCGAAGCGTTTTTTCAGTATATAAAGAACAAAAAAAAATAAAATAGACAATGTGTGTTTATTTATCCTGGGAGCCAAAGAACCAAGTGAACAAGATAATTATTCAGACTCTTGAATAACTATATGTACTTATAAAAACCAATTCTTAAATTCCTCTTTCGTAAACTTCCTCTTACATCACAACAACAAAACAGTTGCTATAATAGAACATATCAAAGGTTATTTTCTTTGTTTTTTCCAAGCATTAAAGAAATTGTTTAAGCCAGGACCTCCCAGTGACCAGGACAAGTATGAGAATCCCTGACGAGTAGTGTAGTGTGGTTGTCTGAGGAATGAAGTGCTTCACGGAGGAGTGGCTCTTCTGGGAAAATACAGGAAAATAGTAGATTAAGCTGGGAGTCCATTCAAATTCCAGATGGGACTAATGATATGTTTTTTTCAGGATTTAAAAAAAAAAGTTGCACTTAAATTTGTACGGTCCCATTAACTTTTGTTTTCTCTTTTCTTTAGAAAAGGAACCATTAGAAATTGAAGTCTGGAGGATAAAGTTAGCCTTAACTTAAAACTATGCGAACATTTATAAAATAGAGTTTATTGATAACTAATGAGAATGAAGACCAAAAAAATAATGAAATATGGTTATGAAGATATATATGCAAAAAGCCTTCATAAATATGTTTTTGTTTCTTGTTTGATTATAACCCTGTTGCCTGTTGGCGTGAGATTTTTAAATTTTATTTCAGCAATCAGAAGTATCTTAAGCATCTGCTATGTGCCGGCTCCTCTCTGCTCAGATGCTAGCAGCATATACAAATTGAAACACCCCAGTCCCTACCCTTGGAAAGCTCATAGTTCAGTGGGACAGCAGAGTCTTATATTTGGATGGATTTAATGCAGTATAAAAAGTGCTGTGATGAAGGAGGATATATTTAATGTAGTTTCTGGGATGAGTTGGACTTAGAAGGGTCAAGAATTCTGTTCAATGAAATAAAACTGTGAGCAAAGTCTTTGAAATGAGAATATCTGTGATCATTTGGAGAACCAAAATTAAGTTTGTGGTTTGAATATATGATAGTGTATAGGTTTAAGAAGGGTGAGAAGAGAGATCAAGATTGTGATGAGAGTGGATGTACACTATGCCCAGATCATAAAGAACTACAACTGTCATGAGAGGGAATTTGAACTCCATTCTATAGGCAAAGCAGCTAAATAACCTGCTCATAGTCATGGTGGTGAATTATCCTCTAATATTTCTTTATCTTTATTCATGAAATATTTCAAATAAAGACCTATGGATTTAAAAAAATGAAGTTCATAACCTCTTATGTGGGCATTTTGGAGGATTCAGTGGATGGGACAGAGCTGAAGACTGGAATGCTTATGAAGAGACTGAAGGCTGTACCCAGGGGAGCCAAGAATACCCAAGGAAAGGATATTGGATTTAGCAGCTAGGATTGCCATTGGTTAAGTTTGTGAGAGCTGGGCCACAGAGCCCAAAGAGTTATTTGTTGAAAAAGATGGGAGAGGACTTCCGGGAAGATGGCCGAATAGAGTAGCTTGAGATTAGCCCTGCTCCTCGGAAAAGTTAGAGTAGGGACAGGAGAGCTACTGAGGCAACAATTCAAGAGTGCAGCTGACTTGGGAGAGCCTTTTGTACCACATAAAGCAGCCATAGTTGCAGAGGCTGAGGAACTGAGAGGCAGAAAGCTGGAGCCTGGCACAGAGGCATGCAGCCCACGGGAGTACCTGCATGGACACGAACAGGAGCTGGGGACTAGGAAGTAAGCCAGACCACATTCGTTGGATGCGCTATCCTCATCAGAGCAGCACCATGACTGGCCACTGACCCCAGACCCCAGACCCCAGACCCCATGTACCCGAACCCCATCACCGCTTCCATTCCCTGCACTCCACTGACCCCAAACCCCATTAGCCCCCAAGGCACGCACCTGCCCCATACCCCAACCCAAGTACAGCCCAACCCACCTCTCCTGCACCCCTCCCGAGCACTACTTCCCCCTCCCTAGTCCCTGCAGGTTGTTGCCAGCACATAAAGGCTATGGGCATAACCTTCATATCTGGGCTATACCCACCCCCCACCCATAGTGTCAGACAGCCTCACCTTGTCTCCCCTGGGCTCTACACATCAGTTTGCTGTACTCCTAAACCCATGCATGCACACAGGCCCCCAGTCAGGTCATTCAGCTCTGGGAACCTCAGTTTACAGCAGTGCTAGAACCATGCATGCGCAGGGCCCTCAGCCATACTTCCCAGCTCTGAGGAAGTGCTGACCTACACAGCTGTGTCACATCTGCCCCCAATCCACAAACGCAAAACACCGACCTGCTGCCACAGCTATATGCATGCTCACAAAGGGCCCATGCCTTAGACCAGCGCACACAAGGGTTATGTCCCCCAGACCAGTGCACCCACACAGCTGCATCCTCCCTGGCCTCTGGGTGCCCACGTTCACAGGCATCAGCATAACATCCCCAAACTGCGCCTATACCTGCCCTAAAACAAATTATCAAACTGAGTGTCCCACCCCGTACCGTGCTCCCTGTTGTACATCCATCGCACAAACACAAGGCTTTAGACTACTGAAAGGAATCAACTCCCAAAGTAAATTAATCAAGATACCTACATTCCACAAAGACAGCAGAAGATCACTAAGCGTATCACAACGCAGACAGATATAGCCCTGCCTAATGACCAAATTAAAACACCAGAAGAGACACAGACATTGCAGCAACTAAACAAAGATGTTCATAAAATTCTACTTAATAAAATAAGTGGGATGGCAAATGACATAAAGGAGATCAAGAAGACAGTAGAAAACCATAAAGATGAATTTGAAAGAATAAATAGAAAAATAGCAGATATTACGGAGATTAAAGACTCTGTTGTTCAAATGAAAAACATACTAGAGGCACACAACACCAGATTTGAAGAGACAGGAGAATGAATAAGTGATATAGAGGACAGGATAACTGACTTCAAAGACTCAAAACAGCAAATGGCAAAAAAGATGGAAAAATTTGAATTGGATCTCAGTGAAATGATAGCAAAACAAAGCATGCAAATATAAGAATCATTGGTGTCCCAGAAGGAGAAGAGAGGAGTAAAGGGCTAGAAGAGTACTTGAGAATATAAATGGGAAAATTTCCCAATCCTCATAAAGGACATAAATATACAAGTCAAAAAAGCCCAACGAACTCCAAAGAGAATAAACCCAAATAGGCCTTCCCCAAGACACATATTAATCAGCCTGCCAAATGTTGAAGAGAAGCAGAAAATCCTGAGAGTTACAAGAGAAATACAATCTACTACATGCAGGGGAAACCAAATAAGACGGAGTTCAGACTACTCAACTAGCACCATGAAGGCGAGAAGGCACTGGTATGATATATTCAAGATCCTGAACGAGAAAAACTTAATGCCAAGAATTCTGTACCCAGCCAAATTGTCCTTCAAAACTGAAGGAGAGATTAAAGTTTTCACAGACAAGGAAATCCTGAAATAATTTGCAACAAGAGACCAAGCCCTACAAGAAATACTAAAAGGAGTTCTACCTGCTGAAAAAAAAAAAGACAGGAGAGGGAGGTCTGGAGGAGGGCAAGAATTAAAGAGTACCACTGCGGGTAATTTAAAGAATACAAAGAGAAAGAGGGAAAAGAATGTACAGATCGGACAAATAAAATAAAAAAGAAAAGATGTTGGATTCAAGAAATGCCCTTTCAGTAATAACTTTGAATGTTAATGGACTAAATTTACCTGTTAAAAGATACAGATTGGCAGAATGGATTAAGAAACATAATCCAACTATATGCTGCTTACCAGAGACTCATCTTAGACATAAGAATACAAATACATTGAAAGTGAAAGGATAGAAAAAGATTTTCCATGCAAGTTGTAACCAAAAGAAATATATACTAATTAAAGGATCAATTCACCAAGAAAATATAGCAATCATAAATGTTTATGCTCCCAATCATGGAGCACCAAAGTACATGAAACAGACATTGGCAAAACTGAAGGGAGCAATAGCTATTTCAACAATAATAGTAGGAGACTTCAATACACCACTCTCCTCTATAGATAGAACAACCAGACAGAAGAGCAACAAGGAAATAGAGAAGTTAAATAACTTGATAAATGAATTAGACCTAACAGATATGTATAGGTCATTGTCCCAAAGTACAAGGATATACATTCTTCTGTAGTGCTCATGGAACATTCTCCAGGATAGATCTTATGCTGGTGCACAAAACAGGTCTTTATAAATTTTACAACATTGAAATCATTCAAAGCTCTTTCTCTGATCACAATGGGATGAAGCTGAATCTCAATAACCACCAAATAATGAGAACATTCACAAATATGTGGAGATTAAATAACACACACTTAAACAACCAGTGGGTCAAGGAAGAAATTGCTAGGGAAATCAATAGCTATCTGGAGATGAATGAAAATGAGAATACAACTTATCAGAACTTATGGGATGTTGCAAAGGCTGTGCTGAGAGGGAAATTTACTGCCCTAAATACCTATATTTAAAAATAAAAAAGAGCAAAAATTGAGGACTTAACAGCACACCTGGAGGAACTAGAGAAAGAACAACAAACTAACCCCAAACCAAATAGAAGAAGAGAAATAACAAAGATTAAAGCAGAGATGAATGAATGGGAGAACAAAAGAACGATAGAAAGAATCAATAAAACCAAAAATTGGTTCTTTGAGAAAATCAATAAAATTGATGGAACACCAGCAAGACTGATAAAGAAAAAAAGAGAGAGGATGCAAATAAACAAAATCAGAAATGAGAAGGGGTGAGTTACCACAGACCCTGAAGAAATAAAAAAAATCATAAGAGGATACTATGAACAATCATATGCCAACAAACTAGAAAACTTAGTTGAAATCGATCAATTCCTGGAAACACACAAGCAGGCTACACTGTCTCAGGAAGAAGTAGAAGATCTCAACAAACCAATCACAGGTAAAGAGATTCAATCAGTCATCAAAAATCTTCTACAAAGAAAAGCCCAGGGCCAGATGGCTTCACAAGGGAATTTTATCAAACATTCCAGGAAGAACTAACACCAATCTGCTCAAACTTTTCCAAAAAATTGAGGAAAAAGGAACTCTACCTAACTCATTTTATGAAGCTAATATCATTTTAATACCAAAACTGGGTAAAGATGCTATAAGAAAGGGAAACTTTAGGCCAATCTCCCTAATGAACATAGATACAAAAATTCTCAATAAAATATTAGGAAATCAAATCCAACAACACATTAAAAGAATTATACAACATGACCAAGTAGGGTTTATACCAGGAATGCAGGGTTGGTTCAGAGCAAGAAACTCTATTAATGTAGTACAGCGCATTAACAAATCAGAAGGGAAAAATCACATGATCATCTCATTTGATGCTGAAAAAGCATTAGACAAAATTCAGCATCCTTTTCAGATAAAAACTCTACAAAAGATAGGAATCAAAGGTAATTCCCTCAATATGAAAAAGGGAATATGTGAAAAACCAATAGTCAATATAATACTCAATGAAGAAAGGCTAAAAGCTTTCCCCCTAAGATTGGGAACAAGACAAGAATGCCCACTGTCACCACTATTATGCAACATCGTGCTAGAAGTTTTAGCTAGAGCAATCAGGCAGGACAAAGAAATAAAAAGCATCCAAAGTGAAAAGGAAGAAGTAAAACTCTCATTATTTGCAGATGATATGATACAGTACTTGGAAGATCCTGAGAAATCTACAGCAAAGCTACTTGATAATAGACAAATTCAGCAAGGTGGCAGGTTATAAAATTAATGTGCAAACACTAAAAAATAAATAGATTTTTTTTTATTGCTAAAAGAAATCAAAGGAGATATAAATAGGTGAAAAGACATTCCCTGCTCATGGATAAGAAGGCTAAATATAGTTAAGATGTCAATTTTCCCCAAATTGATCTACAGAGTCAACACAGTACCAATCATAATTCCAACAACCTACTTAGAAGGTTTGGAAAAGCTAATTACTGAATTCATCTGGAAGGAAAAGTGTGCCCGAATAGCTCAAAGCATCCTAAGAAAGAAAAACAAAGTGGGAGGATTAACACTCCCTGACTTTAAAACCTACTATAAAGCCACAGTGGTCAAAACAGCATGGTACTGGCACAAAGATA
This sequence comes from Tamandua tetradactyla, assembly GCF_023851605.1. NCBI lineage: Eukaryota > Metazoa > Chordata > Mammalia > Pilosa > Myrmecophagidae > Tamandua > Tamandua tetradactyla. The sequence continues at coordinate 3,593,831 of NC_135351.1, read as the reverse complement.
GAAGCACTGACCAATGGAATCGAATTGAGAGTGCAGAAATAGACCACCAGATCTATGGTCAACTGATTTTTGACAAGGCACCCAAATCCTCTGAACTGGGACAAAATAGTCTCTTCAATAACTGGATATGGAAGAATTGGATATTAATAGCCAAAAGAATGAAAGAGGACCCCTGTCTTACACCCACACAAAAATTAACTCAAAAGTGGATCAAACGCCTAAATAGCACCATAAAGCTTCTAGAAGAAAATGTCGGGAAACATCTTCAAGACCTAATAACAGGAGGTAGCTTCCTAAACTTTACACCCAAAGCACAACAAAAGAAAAAACAGGTAAACAGGAACTCCTCAATATCAAATGCTTCTGCATTTCAAAAGACTTTGTCAAAAAGGTGAAGAGGCAGCCAACCCATTCCGAGAAAATACTTGGAAATCGCTTAGCAGACAATGGTTTGATTTCCTGGTACAAAGAAATCATGCAACTCAACAACGAAAGAACAAACAACCCAAATATGAAATGAGCTAAAGATATGAACAGTCATTTTTCTGAAGAGCAAATAGAGATGGCTCAAAAGCACATGAAGAGATGCTCATTTTCACTGACTATAGGGGAAATGCAGATCAAGACTACAATGAGGTACCACCTCACACCTATAACAATGGCTGCTATTAAACAAAAGGAAACTGTAAATGTTGGAGAGGATGTGGAGAAACTGGGACACTTACATGGTACTCGTGGAAATGTATAATGGTGTAGCCACTATGAAAGACTGTTTGACGGTTCCTTAGGAAACTTAAATATTGAGTTGCCCTGTGACCCAGTTATAGCACTACTTGGTATATATCCAGAAGAACTGAAAGTAATTATACAAACAAACTTTGTTTTTATTTTTGTTTTTTTGCCCAGGCAGGCACTGGGAATAAACAAACTTTTGCACACCAATGTTCACAGCAGCATTGTTCACAATCGCCAAAAGATGGAAACAAACCACATGCCCATCAACAGACGAATGGATCAGCAAAATTGGTATATACATATGATGGAATATTATGCAGCAGTAAGACAAAATGACATCCTGAAGCACATGACAAGATGTATGAGCCTTGAGGACATAATGCTGAGTGAAATTAGCCAGACACAAAAGGATAGATATTGCATGATTCTGCTTTTATGAGCAGCATAAAGGTATAATCAGAGGCCTATAATACAGAGTATATATACAGATACATATATATACAGATACATCGAAGTTAGAGATGGGTGAACCGTTAGCTAATGAGATTGAACTCCAATAGAAGGAAATAGATAGGTATAAAAGTGATTCTCTAGTGGGTCTGTAAGTAATATCATACTGAAGATGAACAAGATTGAAAGGGGTTGTATAGACCTATGTGTCCCACTGATTAACACTGGAAATATGAATTAGTTCCTGTAAGAATTACTTCAAAGATATGATTCTTGTTCAAAGACAATTTCAGTCCAGCATACAGGGGGAAAACAGCTATTGCATGCTATGAGCTATGTTCAAAAGGAAACCGTCAACACTACCACAGCAACAGCAGAGGTAAATAACGGGGGAGGGACAAGAGTTCAGAGGATGTTTAGATTTCCTATTTGGTGAGGGTGGGTTTATTGGTTTTCTTTCTCTTGGGAACAATGGAATTATCTAAAATTGAGAATGTTGATGGACTGTGGATTTGAGTCCTCTATATGAAGCACGATGAATGCAGGTGGCTGAAGTATGCACTAATGGAGAAGTAGATTGGCAAACAATTGTGTACATTATGAACAAACGTTGTGCTGCTACAAAAAAGAACAAAGTCATAAGGCATACAGCGATGTGAATGAACCTTTGGTGAGACAAAATAAGCCAGAAACAAAAGAATAAGAATGGCATGGTCACCTTTAGAAAATGTTTTGGGGGCCCAGATTGTAAGCTTTTAATACACATTAAGTCTGGAGTGGTGATTATCATTTCTGGATTTTGAGAGGCTGTTTTACATATATAACCTGATAATTGGAGATAAGAATGAAGCCAAATAGATTAGGGTTAAAGTAATTCAGAATATCGGAGTAAGAATGACAGTGTCTATATTGTAGAACCACACATACTCTTTGAGACCAATGGTAGAAAGGTTTTATTGATCCGAAACTAAATTTTCTGTAATGCCCAATCTAACTTAACCTATCTGTATAGCTCATTTGAACAATTGAAACACAGGAAACGCAGAATAAGAAAGAGGTCCTTTATTCCTGTATAGATTATTGTAATACCTGGATACATCCTAGAGTATATTACGCAGATAATAAAAAAGTATTGGCAAAGTCCCCTGAGGAATTGGAGAAAGAATATGGAACTATTAAACCTTACTATCAGGGAATCCCCTGATACTGTGTCAAACTTGAGGGCCACCCAAATCAACAGACCATGCCCTCGATTATGAGGCTTACTTTTGTGAAACTTATCTAAGTAGCAGAGCAGCTTAAACTACCTATAGGCATACCTAAAAGCTACTTCTGGAGAATCTGTTTTGTTGCTCAGATGTGGCCTCACTCTCTCTAAGCCCAATCTGCAGTTGGAATCATTAACTTCTCCCTTACATGGGACATGCCATCCAGAGGTGAAAGTCTCCCTGGTGATGTGGATGAGGACTCCCAGGGATGAATCTAGCCCTGTCACTGTGGGATCAACCATTCCATCCTGACCAAAAGTAGGAAAAGAAGTGTAATTAATAAAATATCAGTGGCAGAAAGAGTCCAAATAGTGTTGAGGGGGTACTCTGGAGGTTGCTCTTAGGCAAGCTTCATTTAGACCTTGCTACTTATTATAACCTCCCAAACCCCAACCAGGACAATTTCAGCCAACCCTAAAGAATACATAGGGCAATATATAAAATTCCACAAGGGTCCCATGCACTAGAGTAACTTTCCAGAATTGGTCCCTAGTCCAGATAAGTCCTGAAATGTAGCCCTGCCTCTCCAGAACATCAGATAGTTCCATCTCTCTACCCCATATTAGTGACAGACCTTTCCAATCTGAAAAATTTAGAGTGGCCATAGCCCAAACACCCCTAAAGAGAGGGATGGAAAGATCAAAGATGATGGTGTAGTTATACAGAGAAGATAGGATTTAACAAATGAATATGAATGTTGAATCATTAAATTGATGTCTCTTTTAGTCTCCAGTATTTTAGAGCAGCTAGAAGTAATAATCTATAGTTGTGGAATTGTAACCCCTGTCAAACTCTGAAATATGTTCTACAACTAATTGTGGTGCTGTGCTTTGAAATTTATTGCCTTTTTTGCATGTATATTATTTTTCACAAAAAAGGGGGAAAAAATAGATTGTGATGATAAAAGTATTTAAACATTCTTGCCTCCTGTCTGGAGCAGCTAGAAGGAAAAATGTGAGAGGACTGTATGGTAGCCCATGACAAGCTCGGATCTGTTCTGTAACTACTTGTTGAAGAGTGCTTTGAAAACTATTGCTTTTTCTTTCTTTGCTTTGTATATATGTTATACTATACAATAAAAAATGTTAGAAATATAAAAAAAAATGTGAGACCATTGTTCTAAGGAATTTGGTAACAACGCAAAGGAGAAAAGGGGCAGTAGCATGAAGACAAAAGTGATTCAAGAAAAAGAGATTGCTTTGACAGCAGGCACTTGAGCACATTTGTGAGAGAAGAGGTTGAAGGTGATGGGGAGTCAAGAGGCTGGAGTCTGAAGTATGGGGTGAGATAGCCTTGGACAGGAGTCAGGACTCCTCTTCCTCTAAAACAGTAAGAGAGGAAGGAAGACCAATGATGTTTATGGATGTAGAGTGAAATATTGGAGAAAACATGCACCCCCATGATATGTTCATTCTGGGTGAAATTAGAAGATAGTCGCCAGCAGAGTAAAGTAGGAAAGGAGAGGGACTTTCAGGGAAATGGTATTCAAAAGAGAGCAAATTAGAAATGTGTGAAGATTAAAAACTACATTGACTAATTGCATTGGCCTGTCCAATTCAGCTGTTCTTTGGTAGCCAAGGAGTTACAGTGGAGAGAAAAAAACAAAACAGTTGATAAGAGGTTTAGATTTTGCAGAGAGTATATTCTAGTATCAGCAAGACTAAAGATTAAATGGTTGACCAGTGGGGAATCAGGGAGATTACAAAAAAAAAAAAAAAAAAAAAAAAAAACGTGAGCAAAAGGTTAAGTCAGTGGGAATCTTCTTCGTACAGGAATGTGGGTTACAGAGGTCACAGTGAAAGGTCAAAAGGGGTCTTATCAGAATTGGATGAAGGTGATGAGTGACAATGATGGAGCACTTACTCCATGTAAACTTATTTAATCTTCACAGTCGCCTATAGGTTAGGTAATATCATTATCCCTATTTTACAGATTAGGAAACTGAGGCACAAAAGGTTCGGCACCATGCCCACAGTTATGCTACTGATAAGCTGCAGAGCTGGGCTCAACCCTGCCAGTTGGGTTCCAAAGGCCTCATTCTTAATCCACATCTATCATACCTCTCCAGACCAGAGAAGGGCACAGCCAGTTGGACGAAGGGTGAGAGAGTGTGTCTGATCAGAAATGTGTGCCAAGGGAAAGTGGTTATTATTTACCAAATGAGGAAGGTGAGCTTAGAATCAGAGGGGAGCGATTTGAAGGGAATAAGCCAGGCTTTGTTTCAATTAGATTGTTGATGTGATGTGAACAAGTCACAGACCCAGGTGACTGGAATCCTGCATGACACTGCTCTGGTAGCGCAGGCTCTGAAAGCAGCAGCAAACCGCTTGTTCTTCCCCATTTGTAACGCTATTCTTAGATACAGTTTTTATACATCTCAAGTTAAGAAATGGTGAAATGTAGAGCAAAAATATATATTGGAAGTAGGATTTTCTGTGCTACAGTTTTGACGAGATCCAATGAATCAGACTTCTAGATAGTAAGTAAGGTTTATTTATTTATTTTTTGTACTCCTTTTCATCCAGGAACCCCTTTTTCCTCTAGTTTGTGGGACATGGTACCAACCTTCAACAGGTGAGCTTGAATTGGTGGGTTGGAATAAGATAATTAGAAAGATCTGGAAATCCTGAGTGAATGATTTGATATGAAGGTACTAGTAGCTTCTCTACAAAAACAATATCTTAGCAACAATTTTGAATTGGATAGGGAGAAAACTGAGGCAAAGAGAACATATAGGAGATGTTTGCATAAATTAGTCCTAAAGTAATGAATGTTAGTATTGCTGAAATTTAAAAGGATAAGTCCCTCCTGGAATTTTACACATTGTGCTTTTTACCTCTAGTTAACCATTGTTTGATGTTCTGTTAGATAAAAGTGTTTATTTGAAAAAACCATTTTTTCATTTTTAATATACGTTATATGAAAGGATCTCAAAGGTATTCACAAGTAGTTAAGCTCTAATATAGATTCATAGGACAGAAAAACGGTTGTCAACCCCATTTTAGGACAGGAAAAACAGCATAGAGGTGTGAAGTGGGAGGGAGAGACGGCTCCTTTGTAGGTGGTCCCAACTCCCAGTGCTGAGCCACCATGCTCAGCTCCCCTTTTTGATAATCCTTATATTATATTAAATGTACTTGTTTTCATTTATTCTTCCATTAGCTTAAAGTTTTATAAGCTGCCCCAGCTGTAACCATTGGACAATTTAGGGAGGATTACTGTTGTCAAAAAGGCAGAACCGTGTGCAGTACTCACAGTGATTAAAAAGGTCAGCTTCCTCTACTCGATGGACAAGTTCTGCAAGGCTGAGTGGTGCCAGGTTCTAAACACTTTCCTCCCTGCTGAAATGGAATGACAGATGTGTAGAGATTCCAAGCATTGCATCTTTATTTAAGTTCCCTATTTCTGAGCCAAGGTGTCTTGAATTTAAGTCCCATCCCAGCTCCTGCAGGAGCCAGATTCTTGGATGGCATGCACGTTGTGCCCAAAGCTTTACATTCACCACTTTGTAACTTTTCAGAATTCCTTCCTTCCTTCCAAAGGGTAAAGTATCTTTAAAGTCTTCAGATCCTTAAAGTTTCTCAAGAGAAGTCATTTAGTATATAATAGGAAGATAAAACATATTCTAAAGGAGAAAACTTGTAAATGTATAAGAAAAATCTAATAAGTATTGTGAATGGTAGTTGATTGGTCTCTTTGGCATTTTCTACCACTTTGGGTTGAAGACTAAATTCATTAATCAAGAGAAAGTATGGAATTATATACAATATGTATATAACATCTTAATTCCTATCTGCTTTAACAAATTTTAACTCCACATTTTAGGTTTTGTAAAGTTTCTGATCTTGCCAATTCAGACAACGTAAATATGGAATAATTAGCCCCCAAAATACTGAATTTGGGGAATGATATTTTGCATCTATCTTCCTGAATGGGTGGTAGTTTTATTTTCCCATGTAATCCTAAATACTTCCTTTTCAGATTTAAGAATCAACACAGCACTAACTTTGAATTCCTTTTGATACATTTCTTCATAACATACTATTATCCTTTCTTTTGTTCTTTAACCAGCATCATTTTTTCTTTTTTTACTTTCTCTAAGTATTTTTTTGCCACATATTGTCCATCATAAACAGCCGTGTTTTTCTTTTTCTCATTCAGTAATGTTTCCAGCATATTTAGCCTGCACTATCCCCAGGAGGTTCTTGCATGCTGTGGCAACTGCATGTTGGGTCTGGTGTGTCTGTGAGCACAGTTTAAGGCAGCAGGGCACACAATACACAGGCAGAAAGCAAGAAGATGCTAGTTCTGTGAGGTTCAGCATAGATGATAGAAGCACACTTACATATGGAAGAAACATTCATAAATGTGTCAATAGACCCCAAGAGGCTAAGAATATTCACTGTCATAACTTTGGTGTATTAAGAATGCCTGAATTATATTATTTCTACTCTGTTTTAGATGGCATGGGATCATCTTAGAAGAATAAAGGATAAATTTGGTTATCCAGAAAAGCAATTGGCTTCCTACCTTACTGCTGACATACTGTTTCCAATTGTTGAAGGCTTATATGGCTGACAGTTTTGTGAATCCCCTTTATAGGTGTATCCTGAGAGACCAGGGAGGAAAGCCAGAGATGGAAGAGCAGCATCTACCCATCACAGACGCTACTCTTTGTTACCTATTTGTCTCCATAAAAGCTGGTGCCTCTTCTACCTCTGCTCCCCCTTCTTGCCTCCCTCGTTTGTCTTGGCAGGGTCATGGGAGAAGTTAGGGACCTCTCAGAGCTCACAGTTTTCCAGACACTCAGAGCACAGTTTTTCAATGACTAGGCAAGGTCTCTTGGACCCTTACAGGTTTTCAGAGTCAATCTTCTTTCCGTTTATTTTAAATGTAAAGCCTCACTCAGGGTGTTAATGCAAACATGTTAGAGCAGAGCCTTTGTGCTTCAGGGATCTTGGTGTTCCATGCTCCCCCTCTGGAAGCCTTTCACTCTGACCATGTGCCAGACTGGCCGTTCTGATGTAGAGTGTGTTTCTGCCCTTGGAATTTTGCACCTGTAGCCTCCTACATCACAACCTCTTTACCCAGGCTCTTCCCCTCTTTCTTATACCAAGAGTGTGCCTGTTTCTTAGATATAGGATTCTATCCAGTTTTCTTGCCCCTCTCTGGATACATTAGATTTCCTTAAAAGTACTGTACTAACCATTGGCTTGTAGCTTTATGATTTTCCTAAGTTCCCATACTCTGTTGATTTTTTTACTATGCCAGTTATGTTGCATGGAATAAACTTTGGTAAATCTTCTCCCTTTCTATTCTTAGTAACGTTATTGTAAAAAGACTCTGAGCAGTATGTTCCTCTCTACCCTAACTCCTTTCTCAACTCTGAGGAAGCCCTCCAGGAGGGCTCGTAATCTAGGAGGGTCACGGTTTCTCTGCTTCTTGACCACTGTGTGCAGCACCCCTCTGCTTTGGTCAAGCCATGCTGGTCTCCACGGGTGCACCTGGCACAGTCTGCGTTGGGAGTTTGTTTGTTTGTTTGTTTTCCTCACTTGTATTATTTTCTTTTTTTTTTTTTTCATTCTCTGTCTAGATGTTCTGTCCATTGATGAACTTGTATTATTTTCTGTATCATGTATCTGTATCCTACTCCTTTTGCAAACTAGACAACAATCATTTAAAATATTTCAAAATCTATTTCTCATGTAAATATATTGATTTTATTTTCATTTGTTTTAAAACATTCAGACAGCTTTTATCCTTTTCACTATCACTATTCTGCTCTTATTGCCACATTACAGAATGTAAGTTTTTTGTTCTACATGTTAGGACCTGGCATTATTGTGGAAGGCAGTGATGGGGGACTGATCTATGGTGAGGAGCATGCTTTCCGGTGAGATAAATGAGAAACCCAAGCAGGAGCACACCCTGGGCCACAGTTCAGAGTCCCTCCCAAGGGCTGGCTGGGAAGCTCTTTCACCCTGAAGGTAGATGATGAGAGTGAGATGGGATTGGGACAGCTACAGTGAGGGCATGCTGCTTTCTCTCCTTTTTAAGTTGTGTTTGTGAGCTTTTTAACTGTATTCTGTATCAAATAGGCTATGTGAAAACAAAGCCATTATTTACAGTAGTGTATCTGAGGAAAAAGATACTTTGAATGATGAAAAGCAATCCTTCAAATTTACCCTTATAAAGTAACCTGATTCTAAGTCACAGCCACCCTGTTTTTAGAAAATCTGAAGAATCCACTATGTACTGAATTGCACAAAAATTCTCTTTGTCTAATTTGTGATTATAGAAAATACTGTGTATTATCACTCATGCTGGTGATAGTTTTGAGCTATTTCTCTTATATTATTATTTTTTCCTATTGTTAATCCCAGCTCCATTACTTATAATCTGTGACCAAAAGCCAAGTTCCTAAATAGCGTTAAGCTTCAGTTTTTTCAGATGTAAAAGAGATAAAAAGTAGTTCTTGACTTATAGACTTATGATGCTAAATGATAGTGTGTTGGTAAAGGCCTTGGCACAGCAACTGGCACTCTGGGAATTTTCAAACATTTGCTAAGACCACTCCTACAAAAGCCACTTTTGTATAAGCATTGCATTTTTATTATTATACTCACCTTTGCTCAGTTAGTCCTCACCTTATTTAAAAGTGCCTTCCTCTAAAGACCAAAACTCTCACCATCCCCTGGGGGGGTCTTGCCCCATGCTTCCCCAGTTCTTGTGCCCCAGCTATCATGGTCTTCTTGCAGGTCTGTGGACTCTGCCAAAAGATTTGGCACATGCTACTGCCCCTGTATGGAATGCTGTTCCTTCCCTCCCACACTTGGCCTGATTAGCTCCTGCTCATCCTTAAGCTTCTATCTCAATCATTTTTTTGCTTAGGAAGGTCTTCCATTAACCATGAAAGTAGAATTCTGCCATTAAATACTCTTTTTTTTTTTTTTTTGCATGGGTAGGCACCAGGAATTGAACCCGGGTATCCGACGTGGCAGGCAAGAACTCTGCCTGCTCAGCCACCATGGCCCACCTGCCATTAAATACTTTTATAGCTCCATGTCTTTCTCTTTAGTTAAAAAAAAAAAGTGCCTTCCTCAACATTTGCTGTCTCTATCCCCTGCTTTACTTTTCTCTGTACCTCTTATCACCGTCAAAGTTGCTATATATGTATTTCTTTACATTGTTTTCTTTTCCCTTCACTAGAACATAAGCTCTGTGAGAACAGGGATGTTTGATTGTTGTGGCCTCTACCGTATCCACAGTACCTAGAACTGTACCAGGGACTTGTTAGTTGTCTGCAAATATTTGTTGATTGAATAAAAGAATACTTAAAAACTATCAAATTATGTTTTTGCAAATATTGTTACTCAGTGCATTTGAAGCAAAACATGAAAGTAAAATAAAATGAGAGGAAAGTTCATCTCAGTCAGATAGACGAACTACAACTTTAGATGGGTTCGAATTTGAGTTTGTTTTAAATTTATGTATATACATAGAAAGGAACAAAAAATAGTTGAAAAAAGATTTTCAAAATTCCTTTCCCACATTTGGTCTCAGTCTTCTTTTTCCCTTGACACAAATAAAGAAAAATGAATGGCTATCTTTTTACATCTCCTTAATAATGTTCTCTGGTGATTTCTCAAGTCCGTTTTCTGCCCCTTAACTTCTGAGTAGCAGTTAGGTTTCTAGCACAGCTGGATCTCGCTTATGTAAGCAAACTCACAGAACATTATAGTGTCACTCATCATGGAGGTTACAACATTGTTTCAAACAGCAAATCTTTTTCTGACTCAGTTGCTGGTTTATTGTGCTTTTACAGCACAAAATAAAGAGAGAGGTGCTTAAAATATCACCTTTGAAGTTCTTTTCCTAAATCGATGCAAATGTACTAAGAAATGATGATCATGCATCTATGTGATGATGTTAAGAATTACTGATTGCATATGTAGAATGGAATGATTTCTAAATGTTGTGTTAATTTCTTTTTTTCTTTAATTAATAAAAGAAATATATCACCTTTGAAAAATGTTACTAATGCTTCTTTATTTATTCACTATCATCTTTATCTTCTATCTCTACCTAGCCCCCTTACTCTCAATTCTGTATAGTTTTAAGCTTAAAAAATATTTTTTAAATAGTGCATTGGATATCATTGTGCAAGCTAAATTACTTTTACAGCGTATCCCTAAGAGCTCCCCAGATCATCAAATTAATAACAATGAATAGAGAGATAAGTAAAACAAATGGCAAGGTTATAGTTTTGTGACAGAAATTTAGTGCCATCACGATTCTCACGTTCTTGTGAGATCACTCCAACACCCCCATTTCCTTTTTATATTATAGTGCTCATTTGTGTAAAAGCTACCCTCATGTAAAGAAGTATGCATATAAGCTATTAGCTATTTATGAAACAGTGATTATGTGGCACATCTCTAGGAATTTAGGGCAACTTTCTTGTAATTTAATCCTTAATCTATTTTCTGTTCTTAAAGGTACTGAAAGACTAGATATCATAGGGAAAACTAAAACAGCAAATAGTTGAAACTGTTTCAAACGAAAGCTCTTGGTTCTTGGGGATAGCAGTGCAGCGTCTGTCCTTGATACATTCACTGTATTCATGTTATACCTGTCTGCACTGCATTCTTCTTTCCCTGGGAGTCAGTTTCAGCAGCGACAATTAGAATTTCAGATAGTAAAGCAGGTAACAACATCTCATTTTACGTTAGGGGACACCCAGAGAAGGTCGTTTTCTTAGACATTTTTAAAAACAGACAGAACAGAGGTTACAGGTTACCTCTGATTTAAAGACCTTCTTTTGTTGTGATAAATCTTAAAGAAAAGTGATGTTCTTTTGAATAAAGTGTATGCTGAAACTTGGAATTATTGGCATGCACTAGTTTTCTAGGTAGTCCATTTTTTTCAAGTTGTCATAGGTATGTCTGTACAGACTAAGCTTTGTGCATCATGAAGTCAGGGAGGAACAAACTGGTTCTGCTTTTAATAAAGAAATGTAACATTTTCCCAGATACCCAGGTGCCATGTGCTTTAACCTTTTACGCAAATACGGATTTACCTTCTTATCCACAGTAGGCTTCTAGACTAGTAAACTTGTGGCAGTTTGAGTAATGTAACTCTTCCTTATTTCATTCCATAGTGTACTTCCCTCCCTCTGTTCCTCTTTGCACAAAGCTTTTATGTTTTCTGGCTGTGATCCTGATACTGTGCTAGAAATTTAGGATTGAAGAAAGATACAGGACTTCAGAAAATGCACATAATATTTTGGCATCTGTTGTTGCTGATAAGAAGTTTGCTGTGATTTTTCTAGGTCTGTTTTCTAAAGACTCATGCCTTTCTTCACTACTTGTATTTTTTGTTTTGCTGACTGTGTTTTATTTGATTCATTTTCAAATGTGTTCTTGTTTCAGTTTAGCCTGTTTTAAAAACTAGTTCTTGTTTTTAACGTGTTATTTTTTTCCTTTAACTCTTTGAGGAAGTTAAAGGAATAGATTTTAAAGTCATTTTCAGAATGTTAGATTATTTTCATTTCCTCTGCAGTAAATTCTACTTTCAATTGTGGCTGATATTGATTCACTTTCTTAACATTAATATTCTTTTTTTTTTCTCAAATTTACATTGCCTATCCATATTAAGCAGATGCTTCCCCCATCCCCTTCTCTCATTCTCCTTTATTGTTAATGGTTTGTGTTTGTCACCACCCAACCTCTAGGATATTCTAGTCCAGACCCAGTTCTATACTGATGACTTAGAGCTTCCATCCAGTTATGACATTGGAAATATATAGCAGACCTATTTAATGGCGAAGTCACCTTGTATCTTGGAGTGAATCCTTACAAAACTTTTCTGCTACCTTGTAGCTCTCTTTTTAGATAACATAGTTTTACATTAAAACAAACAAAAAAATTCATAGTTTCAGGCTATCAGCAGCGTTTTTCAACTTCTTTTCATGGGCTGGATATTAGGCAGCAAGCCTAGCCCAAGATTCCCTCAACTCTTGGTCCTTTTTTAGCCCTATATCCTATTACCCAGGAGAGTTGAAATTCCCCCTCTGTCTGATTCTAGCCTTGAACTCCAACAAGTTTGTGGTGTTAGCCTCACTTACTACATTTTGTTCTGATTGCCTTTGTTGTTTTGGGTCAGAGCTAGACAGTGATGTCTTTTTGAAGTTTTCTCCTTTTACATTTCATTATTGTTATGCTTAAAGTACAGGGGTGGATTTTGTGGCCTTAAAATATGATGACATATTTTACCATGTTGACTTGAATGTCATCTGAAAACTATTGGGAGCCATTATACATTCAGAAGGGGTGACCTGATGAGATTTTACATTTAGAAAGAGAATTCTGGTAGCATGAAGAATGACCACAGAGGAGGCCAGGAGACAATTAAGCCAAATAGACAAAGAGTCATGAGAGGTCCAAGATGTGAATGAGGGTAGATTTGTAAAGATTCTTAGGATTACCAGGAGGAGTTGCTGTATATTTGTCCAGTATATTGGGCATCATATTTGTCTTGAATTTACCTTTAGGACCAGCCTTGTTTCCTGATTATAGTCTTAATTGTATCAGTCACTGGTTGTTAGAACAGAATATGGAACATGGGTTTTTCTTGCTTCTCTTCATCCTCAGATTGGTATTTGTCAGATAAACTTGTGGTATCCTGTTACATGAAAGAATAAAGACTTTATTTTAGGAGAAAAAAACTGAGACTTAGAGAGGCTGACTTCTTTGTCTGACGGTTCCTAACAAAATAAGTACCAGAAAGACACAAACGGACATTTGCACACCAATGTTTATAGCAGCGTTATTTACAATTGCAAAGAGATGGAAACAGCCAAAATGTCCATCAACAGACGAGTGGCTAAACAAACTGTGGTATATACATACGATGGAATATTATGCAGCTTTAAGACAGGATAAACTTATGAAGCATATAATAACATGGATGGACCTAGAGAACATTATGCTGAGTGAGTCTAGCCAAAAACTAAAAGACAAATACTGTATGGTCCCACTGATGTGAACCGACATTCGAGAATAAACTTGGAATATGTCATTGGTAACAAGTTAGAAACAGGGTAAGATAATGGGTAATTGGAGCTGAAGGGATACAGACTGTGCAACAGGACTAGATACAAAAACTCTAAAATGGACAACACAATAATACCTAATTGTAAAGTAATCATGTTAAAACACTGAATGAAGCTGCATCTGAGCTATAGGTTTTTTTGTTGTTGTTGTTGTTTTGTTTTGTTTTTTGTTTGTTTTTGTCTGTCTGGTTGTTTTTTTTTGTTTTTACTATTATTATTACTTTTATTTTTTTTTCTCTATATTAACATTCTATATCTTTTTCTGTTGTGTTGCTAGTTCTTCTAAACCGATGCAAATGTACTAAGAAACGATGATCATGCATCTATGTGATGATGTTAAGAATTACTGATTGCATATGTAGAATGGTATGATTTCTAAATGTTGGGTTAATTTCTTTTTTTTCTTTTTTCCGTTAATAAATAAATAAATAAATAAATAAGTACCAGAGCCCTGTATATTTAATTAAGTGTCATAAATAACTTCCTGTGTCAGTTTCTTCTTGTTTCTCATTTATCAGTCATATATATATGCAAGCATCTTTTCCCTTCCCCAGGGGAACTACTATCATAACGAATTAATATTTTTTACCCCAAAGTCACAACTTCTAATACTCTGCAATTATTTTGCAAAACTGAAGATTCATTTGAGTGTGATTATTTTCCTTTCTTACTTTGTAATCATTTTCCCTTTTCCTTATTTCCTCCCTTTGCCTAAGTATGGCCTTCATTCTCTCCCTGCCCCACCCCCATGCCCTCTAGCCCTCAGTGTCCTGCTTTTCTCACATCAGTGTTCAGATCTCTGGGAAGGGTCATTGACCTACATTGAGCACTCACACCTTGGGCAGCAGTCAAAAGAAACTAAGATATATCCTGTTCAGTGTGACCTCTGTCTTCCTGGAAAATCTAAATTCTGTACTGTGTAGCAGTTTCAATATGAGAACCCAAAAAGCCAGTGTTTATATTTTCCATTTTTTAAGTTTTTGGCTAATATTTCCTGAATATCTTTTTTTGTTATAGAAAAAAGTTACTTTTAAAGTAATAGGTTTACTTCTACTGAACATTAATACTAAAAGCAACAATGGTAATATTATTATTATAATGTTTTCCCCTTACAGAGTGTGTTAATACATCTTGCTGTATTGCCTTAATCTTGTGCTTACATCAAGTAGCTGTGTTTGTTGCTAAGGATATGATTCCTCATTAGAATGCAAACATGGAGTTTAGAAAAAGACATGCAGAAAGGAAGGAACAATTTTGAAATCATTGTCTTTTCTGAGTGAATCTGTCATATTTGGTGATATTGAAGTACTCTATTCTTATTTACTCATTCCCTCAAGAAGTATCACTGAATGTCCATAATGTTTCAGGCACTGGGGCAGGCAGAGTGGTGAACTAGAGGGAGATAGTCCCTTATTAACTTTTCCTTTACAATTCATAGTTTCTTTTACGTGCAATCTGCTTCTACATGGAATGATTTGTTCCAAATGAACCAAATGAAACAAATTGTCCTTCAAATATAACTCACTTGACGACAGACTTTTGTTAATTTAGCACTTCATCAGAATCAAATGAGAGGCGTGCCTCCAGTCAAGTATTCTGGACTCTTAATGAACTGGACTTTGACTTTTCTGGACTATGACCTTTCTGTCAGCATCCTTTATTATTTTATAAGGTTTTAATCATTATACTCCCTTCCTGGTTTAGATTTTACAAACCAAAGAAGTCTTAGCTTCTTTTTTAACCCTAGTTTCATGTCACAGTTGCTCTATTTCCTCAAGCATTTTAGATGCGCTCTAGATTGTCTTCAAGTTCTGGGTAACTTTCTAAAATGAGATTACCAGAACTTCCTGGCCTCTTAGGGGTGAAAGGATCACAGCCTTTCACAACGAGAGACTGCTTTCTGCTCTGCTTGCTGCATTATTTTTGGTGACACCACATTTTCCTTGCCTCTCAGTATAAAACCAAAGCCTCTTGTCTTAAGGAATTATTTAGAACTCTGAGAACTTGGGGCCAGTAGTTCTTTTTCCCTTTTTTCCTCCTGTTTTAAATGTATTATCTTCAGATGGTCCAATTTGAATTTGCTTTCTATTTTCAAGCCCTTTAGGTAGCCCCATGAGATTTTGCAGTTTATTATTCTCTGTGTGACTTTCTACTTTTCAGGAAAAACCGTGGACTGTTTGGAGATTGATAATGTACTCCCTTTCCTAGATTGTTTTTAAAATGTTAAATAAGGACAGCCCCTAAATTAGGCACTGACTGTATCTACTTTTTATATTTCTGTCTTCTAGCCTCTGTGCTTTATCTTACTTTTAGTTGTCTGTCTGTGAGTTCCTGATTATGGCAAGGGTAGGGAGTGAAAGGATATTCTCCCAGTCCAGTAGTTACTGTGCTTACTTTTTAAACTGCACTTAGATATGGTATTTGTCAAGGCCTTTGGAAATCGAGGTGAGTTATATCCGGGGGTTTCTCCCTCACCCTTGTCCATGTGTTTATTTATCCATAAAAAAATATTTATAAAGGTAGTAAGGTAATATCGACTCTCACAAAGCCATCATTCCTTTCTGCCATGAAATTATCTTTATTCATTGATTCTGCCCATTATTGAAGACTTTACTGGATTTTTCACCATGGAAACAATAGCAACCTTTAGTTTGAGGGCCCCTCCATTGTAAATGTCAGTTGCCTTTTTATTGATTAAAGTCAGTGTGATGGTTTGAAGCTGTATGTTCTCCAGGAAAGCGTACTCTTAAAGCTAATCCATTCTTAGTGGGTGTGGACCTTTTGATTAGGTTGTTTTACTTGAGGCGTGCTCCAAGGGAATAAAAGACAGAGGAATAAAAGACAGAGAGGAAGACACAGAAAACATGAAAGCTAAGAGAGACAGAAGACAGCAAAAAGCCCCAGAAAAGATCAGAGAAAAAAGGCAAGAGAAGCTGAAAGAGGATATGTAGAAAACAGGAAGCCACCGAAGCCAGAAGCTGGAAGCAATGAAATATGGGAGAGAAGGGTGAAACCAGCAGACCATCTACCTTTTGCCATGTGACAAAAGAGCTAATGATTGCTCATAGCAGGTCTTCAGGGAGGAAGCATCACCTGTTGATGCCCTTGATTTGGACATTTTCATGAACTAAGAACAGTAAGCTTTTAAGTTAATAAATCCTCATTATAAAAACTAACCCATTTCTGGTATATTGCATTTCTTCAGCTCTAGCAAACCAATACAGTCAATTAGTAAATGCTGGCATTTTCATCACGGCGCCTATAGTTCTACAATATCACTCATGACTTCTGGAATGCTGATCAGTCTTCGTGATTTGTCTGTACTCTAGGTTGTCTGTTTAGATCTAGAACAGTTTGGTATTTACTATGATTCCAATCTGTGTGCTTCAAATGGCAATTTGAGAATTGGAACCTTCTCTTGTGTTCTCTACAGCAAATGCAGAGAGAATTCTTGGAGCTGTCTTTTTCTCTGGACTCTGTGTCCTGTCTCTACCTGGGCCACCCTGTAACCCTCTCTTTATCTGTTTGCTCATCATACTGACTTTGGATTCCTATCCTTGAACTCCACCCTGTTCTTTCCTGAGCATTATTTGAATTCTGTTCCATGTTAATGAACACACCTTGTTCCCTGGGAAAACCTCTTTTGCTTGTCAGTTTGGAAGCAAACTGGTTCTTTTTTTCCAGGGCTTTCGATAAAGCATCTTCAATAAAACACCTAGGTCTCTTGTGAAGGTTTACTTATTTAAATAAGCCCTTTGCATATTTCTCGCATGGCTTAGTTTTTGTTTTTCCTTATTATTCCTTCTAAAATTGATTCACTATATGCTGGTTTTTAGAAGAGGAGATAAAGAAAAATGGAAGCAATGGCATATAACATGGCATAATGTCACCTTGACTTCTCTCAACTGTCTTGATTTACTCACAAACATTTGTATATGCTAGTTGCCAGTAGGGTTTAAAGCTTCCTAACCTGAGTGGCAGTTATTTGTCCTTCCTATATGGTTTAACTCTATGTCTTGTCTTAATGGACTCCTCCCTTGTGGGTCATTGAAGAACTCCATTATTGCAACCCTGAGGCCGTTCTTTTAGTTTCTCAGACTCATTTCACTATTGCAGCAAGTTCTGTTTTTTTTGTTGTTGTTGTTGTTGTTGTTGTTGTTCAAATGGTTAACCAAAGAATGATTAGCTATTTAGGTACCAGGGTAAGGGCGCTATTCCTACTTTACTGTTACAGCTGTGGCCATTTCAGACATAATTAAATAGTCATAAAATGAAAATGATTCTTTATAATAATGAAGATCGTAAGATGTTTGCTGTGTTTCAGTCTCTTCATACGACTTTTCATTATTTTGTTTAGGCACAGAGCACCCCAAATTATCATAGTATGAGTGGTAACTGACAGCAACCATTAAATCCTGTACTTATCTCTGGATTTATCTTCAACAAATATTTTTAGTTCCAGGCTGCCTCTCCCGTGCCATCACCCTCTGCCAACAGTGAGCTTAGGGAATGTTAGGTCATTTTGATATATGTGTGTGCAAAATAATTACTCAGAAGTTTAAGTTATAAAAATTATCAAATGCATGCCAGAGCTAATTTTATTATTTAGTTATAGATTTATATATACTAATCTAGTCACATTAATACTTCAGTACATTTTATGTACTTCTTGGTCTCTTTGCCATCGAGGTCAAGAACCTACTGAAAGATTCAGATTATAGAAAAATTGAAGATGTAACATAGACCAATCATGCATTTAGGTTGTGTGTATCTAGAATTCAAAATAGCTGACGAGTGCTTATTAATATGGCTGGATATGGGTCGTAAGATAGATTTAGAGGTTTTTCTTCTTTAAGCACATTCCAAAATATTGAACTCTGTCCCTACAACTTGATATGGAACAGATGTCCTTAAACTTTCTTATGCCATGGACTCCTTCAGCAGTCTGGTGAAGTCTGTGGATATTCTCATAGAATGTTTTTGAGAATATGAAACAAAACACTTAGGATTACAAAGGAAACTGATTAGTTTTGTGATATAGTAATGTGATATAAACATTATATAACAAAATCTAGCAGTTCTATTAACTACTGTGATTTCATAGTAGTAGTTGGGACAAATGATATTTCAAGAAATTTGCAACAACTATAATGTGGAATAAAAATATCTGGGATCTCCACTGGTGAAACAGGGAGTACTGTACTACTATGGATCGTCCATTACATTCAGAATTGAAGGAAATTCTAAATTTCTGATAGAGATCACTGAAAATAAAGATGTACTTTTTCTTATCCAAAGCCATGTGCTCCCTGAATTGTATCCATGGACCCTGTGGACCCAGGGTTAAGTTCTCCCAATATTTTAGAAATGAATATTCTCATTTTCAAAGAATGTGCTGAAATCCTTGGGGTACCTGGCCTTCCCTCTCGGGTCAGTTACTGGGGAGAGAGCAGATTTCCTAAGTTAGTACAGTGGGATGGCATTTAGAATAAGTGCTGTGATTTTAAAAAAGCAAAACTTTAGAAATCTTTCAGAATAGAGTGCCCTATATTTTTCCTGCTCTGGTTAGTAAAAGCTTCAATTTGCCTTTATATGTAAAAATGTAAACTCATGAAAAAAACCCCATCACCGTTCATTCATTTATTCAACTGAGAAGTATTTATTTAGTCACCTATTGTGTGTTATGCAATAGAGAGAACATAGATGGAAAAACACGGCCCTGCCCACAGTAGGAAGGTAACAGATAAAAGTAATGGGGTAAGAAAATGGCTCTGATCAAAGGTATTCGTTAAGGAACAGAGTATGGTTTGGGGATTGTTACCTTTTCCTATATGACAAAATCTCTGGTTCCCTGTGGGAATCCTCATCCTGCATCGAGTGTTTAAAAAAACTTAATGGATAACTCATATTTACTTGCTTTGAGCATGCTAAGGTAAAGTAAGATGTCACATTTCTTTAATCTGGCTAGAATTAATCACTCCAGGGGATAACAATCTTAGGATCAATGTTTCAAGTTACTAGTTATAAATATTTTTTAACAAAATTGCAGTAGAGTAAGGAAAAATTATGCAAAATTGGATTCTTGGGATATGGGGAATAAATGTTTCTGAACAATATCACCTAGGCTTTGAACTGTTTAGGGAGAAATTAGAAAAGCTACAGCTGTGAGTATAGTCTTCAGGAAAAAAGCACAATGAACTGATGCTACTTCTCTGTCCACAACACTTGCCACTTCTTGTGGCCTGGCATCTCAGGCCTACTCTAGAGTAGCCTCTCTTTAAAGTTTACAAAATAATTCCTTCTGTTTCCTTACAGTTACCCTTTTCTCCGTCAACACTGGTGGACTTATTCCCAATGCATGTTTGTCTGTGCTTGTGCTCATGCTGACTCCCACTACTCCCCCAAATAAAAATGACTTCGTTTCCCAACCCCAGCTCTCCAATAAGGGCCTAATTCTCTATGAGGTCTTGGGCGATCCATCCACGGCCTCTCTCCCTCCTTTCAGTCTCCTGCCCTCCTCCTGCCCTTTGCTGCACTCTGACCACAGCTTTCTCAATCTCTGTGTTTTTTTTTGTAATCCTCTTTGTCTCTTTCTGACCCTCATGCAGAAGGTGAGAAAGGGGCAAGAGGGCAGATGTCTCTTTCTTTTCACTGGTGTATACCCTGTCGTCAGGATACATAGTCCTTCTCATGGTGGGTGCTCCTTACACAGAGGGCAGCGCCGCGTAGACCCCTCTGGAAAGCTTGTCCTGCCAGCTGAGCAGCCCTTGCGACTAGTGGAAGGGCACACCTACCTAACTCCTGTCCCACCTCTGAGTCTTGTCCAGCTGCTGAGTAAATGACAACTCTATCAGGCTTCTGCTAAGAAAGATTTAGAATGGATGGTAATGTTTTACTGTTGCTCTTGTTGATTAATAACTTTCACTTGTAGATTCAAAGGCGTGGGGCACAGTAAACAGCGCAGCTGCTTGTGTGGTCTTAGGCCCTACGGCCCATTCATATCTGAGCCTCCTTGTGCCTCTGTTAAATAAATGCTAAAGGAAGTGTTTTTCTGGTCTCCTGTTATCTCTTCCCTCATTTAGTTCTTTGGCATTAAGAGTCTTCTTTTTTTATGAGGCATTATTTGGATCCAGGAAATTTTGGCCCATTCCTTGACATTTTAAAAGAGGAATTTGCTCCACATTTAAAATTTGTTCAATTATTATAGAAATTTTATAGTGAGATCATTGGGGAATTATTTTCCCAGCCTTCAGACTTTGTGCCATCTTACTCATTCAAATAGTATTTCTTGAGCACCTTCTGTGGGACAGGAGCTCTTCTAAGTGGCAGGAACAATAGGAAAAAAAAAGAATGAAAACAAACCAAGCCCCTGTCCTTGTGGCGCCTACAGGCTGGCTGAACAAATAAGAAATGAGCACTGAGATGCAATAGTAGCCAGCCCTCTGAAGAAAGCACGGAGAGGATGGAATGAGCCGAAAGGGATTTAGATCAGGTCAGGGAACTCCCTTGAAGAAAAAATTAAAGGAGTGAGCCTCGCAAATACCTGGGGTCAGAATGTTCCAAGCAGAGGGAATAGTACACATTTGGGCCCTAAGGCAGGAGGCATACTTGGGCTATTAGTGAACAGTGGCGCTGGTGTGGAGGGAGGGAGGAGAGGAGGTTGGGGAGAGCTTATCACGTGGGACTCTGGAGGCTGTGCCCCCGATATGAGAGCTTGGCGATGGAAAACAAATATAGTATAATGAACACTGTCTATCTTTATATCCCTCCATTTATTTTTCTTGTTTGAACTAAAAAACCTAAAAAGTCAGGCCCTATTTATCTATTTTATGAAATTCCCCTATGCCTTCTGTTTGAATTTATTTTCCTCACTGAAATTGTTATTCAAATACCTTTTTCACACATCATTTATATTTTAGAGAATAATAGAGTTAATATTTTCAGTATAGTTAAATATATATGTATATATATGTTTCTATTTCAATTACTTTGTTGTAAATAAATAGGGCATTTCTTTAAATGGCTTCTTATTTTAAAATCCCAGGTATATATTGACCCATGTGCCATTATAGGGGATTTAGTGATGAACAGAAATAGCTGAGGCTCCTGCCCCCAAGCAGCTTAAGATCTAGCATCTATATGGGGAGAGGGGAGAATGTAATATTTTTTGTTCTTTTTCATTTGCCTCAGCTTTTTCTTTTAGTATATTTCTGAATTTTAAAAATATGAACTCTTTAATTAGCCTTTGAAGTAAACAGCATAGTATGTAAAGAAAAAGTGCTGGAGGAAATCTGGGAGGCAGTCCTGCTGATTTACACGTATGAGACATTCTCTATGGACTTGAGCTGTCTCCCTAGCTCTAGAATCCAAAATTTAAATCCTAGGTCTAGTGTTTTAAATAACATTGTTCCTTGAGGGTTCTCATTTGGAAAAAGATCACTGGTCCTTGAACTTTAGCATGAGAGATTCAGGATCCAGGTAAATAGGTGGACCTTGGCTGGAGAGCTGGAAGGCAATTTCCAAGACACCGAGCTCTTGGGAATATTTGGAGTCCTGAGTTCAAGCGGTGAGATGTTATTTGCTGTGCTTGCTGGGTAAAGGAACTCACTAGGTGATATATCTGGCCTTAAATATTCAATTTCAGTTGTCATTTTTAATAGATTAAAAATTTGAACACTGCAGTCATCACCATATGCAACTGCTCTGCTAATTGGATACAGTTCACTTTTTCTTGTGATAATCTAATACCAATAACATTTAAATTGTCATTGTTATAAATATGTTTTTCTCATCCTATTTAATAGGTTAGAATGCCCTCCTCTACCTGTGCTCAGCTTTCATGTGGTTAGAAGACTATCATGTTTTAATAATGATTTTGAAGAGGTAAAGGGGCTTTATTTGGAATTATTATTATTTACTTTATTTGATATGAGGCCTAGCATGGTGAGCTTAGGCCTTGCATAATAATAGTCTGTTAAAACTTACCTCCCAATCTTAGACTATGAAAAATTGAAATATGAACTTTCAATGCCTATAACCACATTTCCCAAAATCCCATTTAGTGGACCATCTCTAATTTTCTGTTTCAGGGAAGGCCATAGTTTACCACTCATAAATAAATGAGGATAGTTCTATGGATATATGTTTATGTCTTTGACTGTTAATAAGAACAGTTTGCTTTATATCTGCACTCAAGTTTACTGTTAACCTTTGATTTTAGAACCTCCTCTGGTCTCACAAGGCCTCCCTACCCCTGAGACTGTCCTGACAGTGCCTGTGGATGTATCCATTCCAGCCCTTAACCAAGGTTCTGTTCTGCTCAGTGACCACCTCCTCCTACTCCCGTCTCATTAACTATGGTCTGAGATGGTTCTTCATTCTGAATTTTAGTTCTTTGTGTAGTGTGTTTGGTAAACATCTGTCATATTGTTATCCTAAAGCTTTGAAATTTGTGTAGTTTCTGTCCAACTTGCCCTTTGAGATTTTATCTATTTCAGTACCAGTGAAATTATCAATCTTCTATTATTCCAATAGCCCGTTTTCATTTCTACTATTTTTTGTGTATCTTTGAATTTTTTTTTTTATATTTGACATTTAAAATCCTCATTAGCTTATATGCTGTCTCCATTCATTCAATAAATACTGTGTCAAGCACTGTTTCAGGCATGAGCAATACTGTGGAGGATGAGATAAAATCCCTACCCTAATGGAACCTGCATTTTAAAAGGGAGATAGAGAATTGATAAGCAAACAGATAATGTATTAAAATAAAGAAGAAATGAAGCAGGATAGAGAGACTACACATTGGGTTGTTCTAGATAGAGAGGTAGGCGAAGAAAGCTTGCCTGAGGAGGTGGTACTTGAACCAAAGGAGCAGCTGGTGGACAGGAAGGGAAGCAGGTAGAAAGACTCATGGCAGGGACAAGCTGTCCCTGGCCCAGAACAGCAGAGTGGCCATGGTGGCTGGTCACTAATTAGGAGAGAGACAAGCAGGTAATGAGGCTAGAAAAGTGCCTGGGACAGAGGGTGACAGAACTGTAACTGAACTGGTTAGAAGGCTATTGCTATAGACCAGGGGAGAGATAGTGGCAGCCCAGTTAGGACACTAGATGGGGAAGGAGCAAAAAATGTTTGGATTTCTGTGAACTGCAAAGGAAAGCAGAAATCAAGGATGATTTCTCTGTTTCTGTTTCAAGCAGTCAGTGGCTGGGTGCCATTTATGGAGATGGAAGGGTTAAGGCACGTAGATTAGACAGTGAAGTCCCTTACCATGTAAGGGAGTCATCTGGATTCCTGTTAGGGAGCCTTCTGGGAGTCATCATACAGAGGTGAGATTTCAAGGCATGGACTAGATGAGAAAGATGCCTGCAGGGTAGGACCTGGGCGGGGAAGGCCCAGACACATCCCAGGGCCTCCAGCATTGTAAGGCTTGAGTGGAGATGGGAGGGTCCAGCACCGGGCGGGAGAGTAGCTGCAATGAAGTAAGAAGAAAGTGGAATTCCTGAGCCAAGGGAAGAAAATATTTCTAAAAGGGTAGCGTAAGGCAGAATTGTGTAGGATTAGAGAACTTCAATTTCCTTAATCAGTCTAATTTTTTATTCATCTTATTAATAGGAAAATAAGTTTCCACTGTTAACCAAAAATGTAGCTCTTTTTGCGATTAGAAAGATACTCCTTAATCATTCTATAATATTGTGAATATATAGAAAAAACAATGGTGAAAAATTATTAAGAAATTACTCAACCGTGGCTCCCAGACCTAACCATAGTTTAGCTCAGGGGTCAGGAAACTTTTGCTGTAAAGAGTAGACAGTAAATATTTTCGGCTTTGGATATACATTCTGTCTCACAGCTACTCAACTCTGTTGTTGTTGTTGGGTGAAAGCAACCATCGACAACACACAGAAGAATGAGTGTGGCTGTGTTCCAATACAGTTTTATTCAAGAATAGTAGCAGACCAGATTTGACCCATGGGGTGTAATTTTCCTGGTTTAGATTATTGTTTTAGCTTATTTCACAATCATACTTGTAACCAGTAGGAAATTATCAAACTTCAAAGTACTGTTCTGATTTAAAAAAAAAAAAGAAAGGAACCCACTTAATTTGATTTACTTTATTATAACAATGTCTGAGCAATTAGGTTCATGAGCCAATCTTATCTCCCCCTTATATTAAACATATGTTTATATTAAATATGTTTAATATAATATATTATTAAACATATGTTTAATTCTTGAAGGAGTTACCTAAGAATCTGTACATATGCAGTCTCTCCTGCCATTCCCTAATGTGCTATCCTCAGTCAACTACTTTTAATTCTTTTCAATTCTTTTCCATGGTTAATGTCCTCTGAACAATGACAGTGGATTCCCTAGTAGAAGTAAGAGTATTAGTATAAGTAAGAACTTTCAGGTTGTGCAGTCTCCTTATCCTGTGTTCCCGTGACTGAGGTGCTTACCTGAGCACTTTTGGTTCATTGTGAATATAACATATTCACCATGGGTGTAACAAGTGGCTCTACCACTTATGTATCTTTTGTGCCTAGGTTAGGTCTTTACCTGTTCTTAGGATTAAATAGCATATAGATATAAAATGCTTAGACTGATGTCTGGCCTATATTGAATATTCCAAAAATAGTAACTATTCTTTTCATAGCTGTCTGGACAGAATGTGTATAAATGAAGAAGTAGTCAAGGAAAGAAAAAAAATCACCATTCTTTTTGGCTTCAAATTCAATTGATCCCATCATAAAAAGCTATAATGCAAATGTTATTGGATATAAGCCTATGCATAAACAATATTTAATTCTGGCATTTGACAAGTGATACTTAGAAAAGATGTTAACAATTGCCTCATTCATGAATTTCTTAACCTGTAGTCCTTGAATCCCCAGACACTGTAGGCAACATTGGATGTGTGTGTGTATGCATGAGTGCATATGTGAATTTTTTTCTTGTTCAAGTGTCTGAGGCCTTCATTAGATTACTTGGGAAAAGTCTGAACCCTGACTTCATGAGGAGTACCCTTCCACAAACCAGAAGTCTCACTTCCAGTCCTAACTGCTGCTCATGGCCAATGCTTTCAGTAGCTGTCTCTGAACCTCTGTACAGTTTCTCTGAAAATTGTTCTAAAGCTTAAACAAAAGCACTTTTGAATTGTAAAGTATCATATAAATGTATGGTTGTGGCACTATTACTATAAGGAAACTATGCCCAGAGAAAGAGTGAGGGTTTGTTTGAGGGTCATCACCAGGTAGCTCAGAGGCCCCCACTCCCTCATTTCCTAAGGTTCTCTTCAGTGCCCTGTCTCCTCAACGTGGGGCCATGACATTTGACAGTTCAATGGGGGAGAATAGTCTTTTCAACAAATGGTGCTGAGACAACTGTATTTCCACATGCAAACAGATGACATTGGACTCCTATCTTATATCATACACAAAAATGAACACAAAATGGATTAGGTACCTAAATAGAAGAGATAAAACTCTTAGAAGAAAGCACATAGGAGTTCATCTTCATGACCTTGGGATAAAGTATGACATTAGAAGCATAAGTGACAAAATAAAAAATAAATTGGACATTTGTGCTTCATAGGGCACTATTAACTTGTGTCCAGAATATAGAAAGAACTCTTTCAACATAATAATAAAAAGACAAATACCTCATTTTAAAAATTGTATCTGCATAGACATTTCTCCAAAGACGATATACAAATACGCACATGAAAAGATTTCAACATCATTGGTTATTAGGGAAATGCAAACCAAAACCAATGAGATAATACTGGACATCCACTTAGATGGATATCATTTTTAAATATGATGGAAATAACAAATGTTGACGAGGATGTGGAGAACTCAGAACCCACATTTATTTCTTGTGGGGTTCTAAATTGATGCTGCCACTTTGGGAAACAGTTTGACATTTCCGCAAAATATTAAACACAGACTTATGACCCAGCAGTTTCACTCCTAGTTATATATCCACAGGGAATAGAAACATTATGATAAATGAAAATAGCAATTCATAGTGTCCAATTACTGTATGATTCCATTTATATGAATAGGCAGATGCATAGGGAAAGAAAGTACATTGGTGGTTACCAGGAGGTAATGGAGTGTAGGAAGTGACTGCTAATGGTTGCAGGGTCTTTCTTTGGGGTTATGAAAATGTTCTGGAATTAGGTGGTGCTGATGATTGCACAACATTGTGAATAGACTAAAAACCACTAAATTATAAACTTTAAAAAGGTGAATTTTGTGGTATGTAAAATATATCTCAACAAATTCTTTTTTTTGCTTGTTTTTTTTGTTTTAATATTTTTATTGTAAAAACTGAACATACAAACATATACTCTTGACATAAAAACATGCCATACATGGTATTCAATCAGTGGCTCACAATATCATCATATAGTTGTATATTCATCACTATGATCATTTTTTGAGCATTTCCATCACTCCAGCAAAAGAAATAAAAAGAAAAAACTCATGCATACCATACCCCTCACCCCTCAACAAATTATTACAAAACAATAAAATGACCTCAGAGTTTGCTGTCTTGGCTTTGAAAGATTGTAGGTGCAACGGTTTTCCTTTTTAAGTTCATGGCTGTCATCTGAGATTTCCTTACAGGACTGAAGTAAGTTTAGTCCTCTGAGCTGGTGGTCCCTGGTGAACAATAGCCCGATTTCCCTAAATACCATGTGCTTGTGTAAAGCTAGGGGGTAGTCAGGACCAGACAAAAAACAGGTAGAATGACTTCAGCCACCCCAGAGAAGGAAGTTACCTGGGTGAAGATTGAGGTCCTGCTGAAGGCATTAGGGCGGGATTTGGCCTAGGAATGAACCAGGGACAGATGCTTTCATGGTTGCTGCCAGCCTCATTATTTTAGGGGATTTTAATGTTAGGTTAGTTTATTCATTGTGTATGTAATAATTTAAAAAATATATGAGCCACATTAATTTTTTAAAAATACTTAAAGAATTGGAGAATATTATATTATCCCTTAACCTCTCAGAAGTTGTTCAATTCATATATACATTAGCATCTTGCATTATGCAGTGCGCCTCATAATAAAGATATATATGTATATCTGTATAATATCCTGCAAAATCATCCTTGCATCTTAAAAATAGAAAATAAAATAACCTTTTTAAGAATAAGCTGAAACACATGTTCTCAAACTTCTCTGAGCATAAAAATCAACTGGGGCTTGTTAAAAATCCAGTTTTCCTAGGCTCCCTCCCCCAAGAGATCGGTTCCATCTGACTTTATAAAGAGCACCCCTCTCCTCAGCCCAAAGATTCTGAGGAGCAAGGGGTTTTCACTTTAAGGAATATGACTTTAGGGATGTAGGCTTAGAATTAGAGGTAATATTGGTGTGGTTGAATTATTCTTCATGTTACTACATTGTTAATTAATACGGATTTCTTAATATATTTTCCAGCCATCTAATGTCCAAAATAGGTGACATCCACACTCTCATTCTGCTATTAGAAAATAATGTCTGCTTTCTCACAAACATAACATTTCAAAGTGTGGGAAAATGTCAAGTTTTTTTGTTACCACTGTTGACATCTTTGTTATTGTCTACTAATGAAGAACTGTCTTTATCTGCTCTTTCCAGATTTCTTTTGACCTAGCTGAATACACTGCGGATGTTGATGGAGTTGGCACTTTACGCCTTCTGGATGCAGTGAAGACCTGTGGCCTTATTAACTCTGTGAGGTTCTACCAAGCTTCCACGAGTGAGCTTTATGGGAAAGTTCAAGAAATACCTCAGAAGGAGAGCACCCCATTCTACCCTCGGTCCCCATATGGTGAGAACGCGCTGGCATGACTATGCCCAGCCACAGCGCTCTCTCGTGGGCGTGAGGGGCGTGAGGGGCGTGTGTGTGTTTCTGTTCGCGCCTTAGACCTGAGGTCATTTGGTGTAAGATTCACATTAACACAGAATGAAGTGACTAGACTTGTTGGGAAGCATACCTTTATAAATTGCTTAATAAAAGTATTTGCTGCCGTTGCCTCCAGGGAGAAATTACCACCTCACTTCACCAGTCCGTGTTCATTCACCTTTCCTATAAGAGGAAAATTAGACCCAACATGATTCTGTTTATCGAACTGATGGGAGATTATGCTGAAGTGATAAGGTTTCATGTTTTTTATTTCCCTTATGAAAGTCTCCCCAAACTCAAACATTAAAAGAAAAAAACAAAAAACAAAACTATTATATCTATTTATGAAAAGGGCATTCATGAAAGACTTCAATAATAAAATTTCAAAGAAGCTATAATATTAAAATCCCATGTTTTCACGTTCTAATTCCTTCAAACTAAAAAAGAGGGAATTTGGTATTTTATACACACCACAGATGAATTAGTTAGACTGTGAAAGAAAAAACTATGGATATTACAAAAGAAATTCTTTTTTTTTTAAAGTAAGAAATTCTTAGATAATTCCTTATGAACGTGATTAATTGGCAATGGAACCTTGTTTTGTCTTTAGCTGTTGATTCTTTTTTTTTTTCTATATTGATACATTAAAAACTGTAATTTTTTGCAAAGTGTTACTTCTTTAAGAGGGAGTGAAAATCACTGTCTTTTATAATAAACTTTGTTTTTAAAATTATTCCAACAGGGGCGGCAAAACTCTATGCCTATTGGATTGTGGTGAACTTCCGTGAGGCATATAACCTGTTTGCTGTGAATGGTATTCTCTTCAATCATGAGAGCCCCAGAAGAGGTTAGTAAATATTCCAGATTTAAATAGCATTTAAAGAGGCTTGTATGTGTGTCCTGCATGTGTACTATATAGACGGGGAAAATTTTTATACCTATTTCTAACTATTGTGACCATCAGAAATGGTAAATGAAGAAATGTAAATCCAGCCTTCATTATTTGTTAGGTCTGTGTTTGTCCTTATTGAACATGAAAACCTGAACAATTTTCCAATTTTACTCTTTTCTTTGGTAGGTCTTATCAAACATGCTTTTATCCTGAGTATTAGGAGTTACGGCAAGAATGCAAGAGTCATTAGTAAACTAATGCTTGTTTCTGGAAGTCACTCTTCTTCACATAGAAATAACTTATGGAATCTAATTTTTGTGTGTTTTTTTTCCTTTACTTTGAATCATTTGGACATTCAGTATTTTTTTTTCTCTACAGTCCATTAAACAGATACTAGAAATTCCTATGCTTCTAGATTATATCTTAAAATGATTTTGAAATCAGTACTTATATTTGGAGGCATTATCAGTTTTTTTTTTAGAAAACCTGATTTGTTTGAATTGCCTGTTACCTTTTCATAGTTGTCACTGACTACTAGAAAAATTCTAGCTCCCCTTTCCCAATATTAGATTTTAATTAAGAAACTCTCTACTATCATTACATCTAATTTACTGAAGCATGAGAACTCATTACAAGATATATGCACTCACATAATAAAAATTATCTGTATAAGCTAATTCTAACAAGGTATATTAAATTTCATTATCATTTTACCATTTAGCCTGAGAATGAATGAGAAGTCTAATGTTTTAAGTTTTATGCTCAACACTACAATCTTATAACTTTTTCAGTGAAGTTTTATGGGATTGTATAGCCACATAGTTAAACCAGTAAGTCATGAAGAAAGATTGAAGTGACAGATTTATAAAGGTATTTTAGCATCAATGTATTTTATTTTATAATTTCAAAAGTGAAAAATTCCCACAACAGACTGTTAAACATAAGACCCTACCCTGTTATCTCCTTCTGCTAAAAGGAAAACAAGTTAAGAAGCAGCCGGAAATATTTCTTTAATTAATTTTGTGGTTCTGGCTGTCATTAGCAGAGAAAAAGGAAAAAGAGGACCCTTACCACCCTTTCCTGCAGCATTTGGTATGCTAGGGTGTTCAAGGAATCTGCCCAGTAAAGGATCACCCCTTTCTTTTTTTTCTGCCAAACACATCGAGGCACATTGTTTGGTGTTCTGTTTCCTACCCCTCCATTTTTTCCACCTGGGAAAAAAAAAAGTCAATTGTGGATCAAGTTAGGAGAGGAAGAAACACTCTTATGTTGTACAGTGAAAAGATAAATTTTAAAATAACATCACCCCATACCCCCAAATCTTCTCTTATTATTGTTTCTGCTATTTAAATGCACGTCTTGTAAAGAGACCTATAGAACTGTCTTTTGCCTTGTAAAACAATGCATTTACAAAGTAATGTTTTTCTTTTAATTTAGAAGAAAATTAAACAGTAGAGAAGAGTTTAAAGGGAAGATCCATTTCTCACACCCACTCCTAGCCCAGCCCCCGGCCCACTATTACCATCCCTTCAGAAATGTTCCATATGTTTTTATTTTGAACATACTAATGGGGTTAATTCTACGCATATTGTGCTATAACTAGTGCTTTTGTTAAACACTGCTAAAAACTTGACCTTGTTTTGTTTTATTATATATCTAGAAATCGGTTATATCCAATATTTACAGTATTTATATAATCAAATAAGTTAAAAATATATAGTGATATAGGTAGGAAGGATGATATACTTTGATTAGATAGCTAATAACTAATACCAGAGGCATTTCTTGAATGCAGGAAATTAATTCTCATATTAAATTAACCACCTAATATTATTTCCAGATTAACTGTTGTTTTTTTTAAATTGAGATTTCCTTTCCAGACTGAGAATTATTTAATGGCAGGACTGTGTTGTGTTCTTAAATCTCCAGCATCTAAAATGTACCTCTCTGCTATAAATTTTCTATAAATATTTGTAAGTGAATGAATGAACAAATAAATATTTCATATTTCATTAAAACTTTACTGACTTTAAAACTAGACAGTCTGAAATGGAGAATTGTAAGAATTTGTAAGAGTGTTTTAAATAAATGTGGCTTTTTTAATTTCACGCATATAGTAATTACAGCTAACAAAGTATTTTGAAGTAAAGATTCAGTCTTATGATATACTTAAACAGATAAATTATTTTTATTTTTATTTTATTTTATTTTTTTGCATGGGCAGGAACTGGGAATCAAACCCGGGTCTCTGGCATGGCAGGTGAGAATTCTGCCACTGAGCCACCATCGCACTGCCCCAAATAAATTAATTTTTAATTAATAATCTTAGTTTGTGTGCCTACAATTTGCTGTGGCACTTTAAGTAAGTTTATCTTCTTTGGTAGTTTGGACATTTTAAACATCAATCCTCTTGTGTCCTATTACTACATGGAAGAAATAATTTTTTTCTAAATGATGCAGGGGCAAAATTCAATCTAGTTCAGGATAAATCATCGTAAATGCCCAATTAGTAGAGCCCAAATTAAAGTAGCTTTTTGGGATTATTCTTTTTCTGTAAAGAAACATAATTGACAAGGGCCGCTTTGACTACATGAATATTTTTCTATGATGGTGTCTGACTTTAAAAAAGTATGGAAGAAGTTTTTTGTTATTTGTTTTTAATGTAACCAAATATTCTTGACCAGTGGTTGGCAAGCTATGGGCCAAGGGTGAAACCAAGCCCACCAACTTGTTTTTGGAAATAAAATGTTATTGGAACAAAACCATGCCCATTTGTTTATAAATTGTCTGCAAGATAAGATTTTACACTACAGAGATGGTGCGGCGTGCAAAGCCTAAAACATTTACTGTCTGGCCCTTTACAAAAAAATACATTTGTAGACCCTTGCTGAAGACAAGCTTGGAGACTAATAACTCTGCATTCTCAGGCTCCTCATCCATTGCTGTGTGTAGATATCTTGAGAGTAATCAACTGTTGGCTGCTCTGTGCCTTTCTGTGGCTAATCAACCTCTTCCGTTGTAAACAATTTTTCAGCCAAGCTCTGGGAAACATTTTCTTTTTCCTTATGGACCAAAAATAATTGACATATGACTATAAAGTGCCCCATGGACTCCTTATGCATTTTGGGTCCCTGAAAAATTGACCACTATAATGTATCCAGGCAGGGCACATGAAGGTAGCACAGAAGGGAAAGAGGAGAAGCATGGGTAGTGTCCTGAGCCCTGGGGAAACGTCTTTCTAGTTCTTTCTCTGAGCAGTAGTATGACTTGGGCAAGTCACTTATCCTCTGATCCTCAGCGTATTTAGCCTTACAATGAAGTAAATTCCTGAAGTACTTACTGCAAAGTGTCAAATAGCATTGTGAATGTGAAATGCCATTGTAGCGTAAAACTTCCATCACATTTGAGGTATTAAGAATGTTGAAAAAATTTACCCTCAGAACACACATAAATTTCAATTACCCAGAACTTAACTAACATGTTTTCATGTTTTTTTTGTTTTTTTCCCCCATCATGGGCAGGCTCTGGGAATCAAAACTAACATATTTTAAATGAAACGTTCTGAAGAATATCCCTCAGTAATTCCATTTTTTTTTTGTCAGCAAAAAGGCAAATGTGTTTTAGAATTTTGAATTTGAGGGAAACGTTAGACTAGTGCTTATACCCATACATTGCATAACACCCTAGTTGGGTCTGATGAGGCTATTTAATTTCCTTATTTTGACTCATCCTAGTCTATACAGTGTTAGGTCAGTTTTGGGCAATAGAATGACTTCCAAAAATAAATTGAAGAGGTAAAGTTTGGCCAGGTAAACTTACCTCATAGCCTTTAGTTTCCTAGCAGTTGGCATCATCACAGGATACCTTTATTTAGCTTGAGTAAGAAATCACATTCCATGTCAACAGTGCTATTTCTTCGATTATCCTCCCACTCTTTTTCTTCTTTTTTTTTTTTTTGTGAGTATATAAAAATGGGACATTTACTCGGCTCTGGATTAGGTTTAATCTCCTCTCATGTTCTTTCTTTCTTATCCCATTTTTAACTAACCCCTGAACTGTGCTCTCTTCCATATGTGATATGTGGCTAATGCTACTGGAGCCTTGAAAAAGACTCCAGTTCTGCCTTTCTTTCTCTAGGAGTTCTTCACTTGCTGGACTGTATGTTTTCTCTAGAATTTCAAGAGAGCCTAATAAATACCACTAAGCAGCTGGTGTGCATGCTCATTTTATTTTGTATGTCTTCCTTAATTAGAAAGAACATTGTATCATTTCCCAGCTGAGCAAATCAGAGTAGTTTGGCCATGATAATCAAGTATTATAATAGTGAAAAATTATATAATATTGAAAAAATATTGGCAGTTTTTACTATATTTTGCAGTGACTTCATATTCTAAAGGAATTTGTAGAGGCATTTTACCTAACTTGTTTAATGTACACATTTCATATGTATTTATGAAAGCTTATATATGCTTCTATTTCTTCTAACTCTGATTAAAATTCATACTAACTCAATAGATAATATTATTTCTTTGAAAGAGCTTTTTAGAAAGTAGCCTGTTTACATCCACCTATATATATTCTCCCAAAATACCCTCATAGAATTTATGAGATAGAAAGGAATTTAATAACGGTTCCATCCCATTTATTTTATCAATGAGGAAACTGAAACAGCATGAGATTGAGTTGTCTGAGGCCTCAAAACTACCAAATGTCAACACTAAGCTTGGAAATATTCCCCGGGGACAGGGGAGACCCTGTGAACAGTGTATTGTGGAAATAGCCTATTTAGGAGTTTCAGAGTTGGAACTGGAAGAAATCAAGCCCTGTGAGGCAGGGTGGGTACTTAGATTTTGGAATGAAGCAAGTGCTGAGGCTTGGAAATTTCATGTCTCAATTGCTTTTATCTTTTGTAGGAGACGTTAGTTTAGTAAAAGATGGTGTTCCTTCCAGATATAGCAGAAATAATCACAATATAATATTAGTTTAATAACATTAAAATCTAAATGTGATATGAAATAAATGACTTGTGATTTTGAGTATCATCAAGAAGTTGGCAATGGGGAGAAATAAAACTGATATAAAATACATTAAAAATCATGTGGCAATAAGAAGCTATAAAGTATTTTAAATATACCCATAATTAACAGGCTGCAACTATCACAAATGAATGGTATGCCACCACTGTACAGAGAATGAGCTGTTTTTAGATGATATAGCACATTCCTCTAAATATGGGCATGATAATAAATCTGTATCAATTAAGACATAGCAGTCACCAGACCAAGGGAATATGACATTTTAAGGTTCATGAATTTGTGGGTTTTAGTTTTAGACCAGAGCTTTTTTTTTTTTTTAGCTGCCAAATGTTTTGCCTCTTAAAATTTCTAACTATAGTTATCGTGAATTAATCTTCA
This sequence comes from Tamandua tetradactyla, assembly GCF_023851605.1. Classification (NCBI taxonomy): domain Eukaryota; kingdom Metazoa; phylum Chordata; class Mammalia; order Pilosa; family Myrmecophagidae; genus Tamandua; species Tamandua tetradactyla. Next base: position 3,559,063 of record NC_135351.1, on the reverse strand, counting down.
GGATTTTTAAAGTAGAGTTCATGTAAAATTTAACTAGTTGTTATAGTAAAATCTTGAAGTAAAATTCCCCTTTCTTCATTTTGTATAAAGATTGTTCTTATATGTTGTTGTAAAGATACGATGAATTCTTGGACAATAGTTCTCAGCTAGGGATGGAGAGGGGAGAGTGATAAAGGGTAGAGAGAGGGTGATTTTGTGTCCTGGGGACATCTGGCAATGTCTGGAGACATTTTGGTTTTGGTTTTCATAAGTGAGAGGTGGGAGAGGTGATTTACTACTGGCATCTAGTAGGGGAGCGAGGCCAGGGGTGCTCCTCTACAGCCTGCAGTGTGCAGGACAGCCCTTCACAACAGAGATTATCCAGCTGAAAATGTCAGTAGTGCTCAGAGTGCGAAACCCTACTCTAGAATTTCACCCTCAAGAATCTAGATAAATGTCATTAGTCAGGCTAGGATCTCATTTTCCTTTACATATCCCTTATACCTTGCAGTAAATCCTTCACTAAGCTTTTTTTAAAAATATTTTTATTCAGAAATCTTCACATACATACAGTCCATCCATAGCATATAGACGGTGGCCCTATATAGTATATAGACACATAGTTGTGTATTCATCACCATGACCAGTTTCAGAACATTTGCATCACTCCAGGAAAAGAAATAAAAAGAAAAAAGAAACTCACACATCCCATACCCCTTACCCCCACCATTGACCACTAGTATTTCAACCCACCTAATTTTTTGCCTTTTATCTCCCCCTCCATTTATTTGTTTTTAGCCTTATTTTTTTTTACTCATCTGTCCATACCCTGGATAAAAAGGCTCCTGTGGAGCCATGATGCTGCCCTCCAGAAAGGCATTGTAGAAGGTACACAGTTATACAACCAGCTTTAAGAAGCAAGGCTACTGGAACATAGCTCAGCAGTTTCTTCCCTCCAGCCACTCCAATACACCATAAATTAAAACATTTAATTAAAAGGATATCTATATAATGTATAAGAATAACCTAAAGGATAACCTCTCAGCTCTGTTTGAAATCTCTCAGCCACTGAAACTTTATTTTGACTCATTTCTCTCTTCCCCTTTTGATCAAAAAGACCTTCTTAATCCCATGATGCTGGATCCTAGCTCATCCCAAGAGTTCTGTCCCACATTGCCAGGTGATTATACCTCGGGGAGTAATGTCTCACTTAGGGGGAAGGGCAGTAAATTCATCTGCCGAGTTGGCTTAGAGAAGCCACATTGAGCAACAAAAGAGGTTCTCTGGGGGTCTCTCAGGCCTGATTAAAAGTAGGCTTAGCTTCTCCTTTGCGGAAATAAGTTTCATAGGGGCAAACCCCAAGATTGAGGGCTCAGCCTATTGAATTGGTTGTCCCCATTGCTTGCGAGAATAACAGAAATTCCCCAGATAGAGAAGTATAATATTTCCTCCTTTCTCCTTTTCTCCTTTCTCTGGGGAGAGAGTCCCCAAGGGGACTTTACAAATCCTTTTTTATTCACTGTCCAAATTACTCTGGGATATATCTAGGCATCACGCTAAGCTGTACAAACCAACAAGCTCTCATGCCCTACTCAAAATTCCATGTAATATGGTATTAAATAAACTGACTATGGAAGTTAATTTAGGTAATGTGTTACCCCAAATATACATTTTACATGGAATAGACATCTCTCTCTTTGGTCTCACACAGAAGTTGAAGTTTTAAAATATGGACCATATCATCCTTTACCCTGTATTCTGATTTACCTTAGTACTATTCCACATCAGCTTCATTCATATCTCTGGTTGAAGACTGATGACTTTTTCAACTTTTTTAACAGTTGCTGTATGGGCAATGCTGACTTTCATGGACTCATTGCACTAACTCAGAGTCTCAGGTGTCACATATATTGAAATTTGTGGGAATGCCAAGTTAACTACGGTAGTAGTTAGGTTCAGGTGTCAACTTGGCAAGGTGATAATGCCTGTTTCTATGGACTTAAAATATCAGTATATGAAATTCATCTGTGGCTTATTACATTTTTGGTTGACTTCTACAGTGAGTGCCGTTTGATTTAATTAGCTGGAGGCTTAAAGAGAGAGGTCAGAAATGAACTCGATACAGCACAGCCTAAGCAGCTCAGCATACCTCATCTCAGCGCTCGCAGCTCTGCCCAGACATTTGGAGATGCAGAAAGGAATCACCCCTGGGAAAGCCACTGGAACCCAGAAGCCAGGACAGAGAACCTCAAATGGAAGCTAGCTGCCTTTTCTCTGAAGAATTATAAATTTTTAACTAAATAAACCCCCTTATTAAAAGCTGATCCATCTCTGGTGGGTTGCTTTTTAGAAGCTTTAGCAAACTAAAGGATTGCTAAATCACTCAGTATCTCAGAAATCAGAAAAAAATAACAGTTGCAACTCCTGAATATATGTGACTGCTTAAAGAGCTTAAATCTAGGACCCTTTACAATAGGCCCCAACCTGATAATGCATACTCTAGACTTCAGTTCTCCCAGTTTGTCTGTTATGGTTAGTCCCTGTAAGTGAGGCATGATAATATTTGCCTTTCTGTTTCCACCATTTTATTCAGCACAGTGTCCTTAAGTTTCATTCACCTAGTTACAGGTCTCACAACTTCGTTCTTTCTTATAGCCATTCAGTAGTCCATTGTATGTATATACCACAATTCCCCCTTCTATCCCAAAATCATGTACCCTTAGGCCACCTCAATGCATTGCAAATCGAATCCTGAACCTCCTGTGGCCATAAACACCAGTATGCAAATGTCCATTCCTGTTCCCACTTTCAGTAACTCCAGGTATGTACCTGTCAACAGAGTTGTGGGATCATATGACGACCCCACCCTTAGCCTCCTGTGGAGCCAGCATGCTGCCCTCCAGAAAGGCTGCACCTCTCAGCTTCTCTACCAATAGTTAGTAGGTACAGTCTTTCTCCACATTTTCCCTAGAACATGTTTCTCTCTGCTCATTTTAAACAGTCTTATTTGTACCTCATACAATCCAACCTAAGTAAATAGGCATGCCTTCGCCATTATAATCTATAAAAAGACATTTCCTGTTCTTCTGCAAAGAATCCATACCCCTCTTCCATATCCCCCCTTAATGACATTTAGTTTTGGCATAATGCCTTTGTTAAATTCAGTGGAAACATATTACAGTGTTACTGTTGACTAGAGACCCTAGCTTGCATTGATTGTACTTTTCCTGTGTATCATCCCATTTTAAACATCATTTGTTCTCCGTCATGCAAAAACATTTTTATATTTGTATATTTAATTACCATCATTTCCCATTCTAGGCATTCCTAAGTTATACCTTCTCAGTCTTTATCCTCCATCTTTCCTTCTGGTGTCCAACGTGCCCCCAGCCCTTCCCCCTCCACCATGCTCATATTCACCTTCATTCAGTGTACTTATATTATTGTGCTACCATCAGATAGTAGTGTGCTATCCATTTCTGAATTTTACAGTCAGTCCTGTTGCTCATTCTGAATTCCTTCAGCAACAAAAGCCCAGTCTCTACCCCCTTTGTACCTCCTGATAATCTGTGTTCTTAACTTTATCTCTCAAAGTTCACTCATTAATATTAGTTCGTATTAGTGAGACCATACAGTAATTGTCCTTTTGTTTCTGGCTTCATCCACATTGTTACACGCTTCATGACTTTATTCTTTCTTACAGCTGTGTAATATTGCATCATACGTATATACCATAGATTGTTTAGCCACTTGACCATTGATGGACATTTGGTGTGTTTCCATCTTTTGGCAATTGTAAATAATACTGCTGTAAACATTGGTGTACAAATGTCTGTTTTGTCCTTGCCTTTAATCTCTCTGAATATGTATCTAGAAATGGGATTTCTAGATCATATAGCAGTTCTATACTTAGCCTCCTAAGAAACTGCCAAAGTGCCTTCCAGAGTGGTTGTACCATTTTACATCCCACCAACAGTGGAATAGTGTGTCTCTTTCTCAACATCCTTTTCAGCACGTCGTTATGGTTTTTTGGATCATGACCATTCTAGTGGTTGTGAGATGACATCTCATTGTAGTTTTGATTTTCATTCCCCTAATAGCCAGCCTTCACATTTACCTGGACACAAGTGAAAAAAAATCCTGACTTAAATAGTTCTATCTAAAGCTATTTAGGCCTTATGTACTGTGGCCTACTGCAAACCTCAGAAAACAAAGTTGTAATTTCAGTACTCTTGGAATCACTTGAACCAAGGAAAGGTCAATCCATGATTCTCAATCCATTTCCAACAAAATATATGTTTACCTTTTCTTATAAATTATGACAAAACCAAAGTTTTCCTTTGGCAACAAACTATTGAGTCCATATTCTGGTTTTTGTATAAGCCAGCCATTAAAATGGATAGGAGATAATCTTTTAATTCATAGGATTACAGTAAATAGTGTAGTAGTTCACTGTATATGAGAATTTTCCTTTAAAATTATTAGAATTCATAGATATTTTAATACATTAGAAGATGATAGAATGGATACTAGAAATGAAATAACTTGAACTTATTTTTATTTAATCAAAATAGACAGAAACTAATCCTCTTTTGAGATATTTTTGTACATGTGTTTGTGTGTATAATATAATCTTTTAAAAAATTACTGTCTGTATCACCAGTCTGACTAGCAAATATAAATCATGCTGCTATAGGACTATCAAGAAACAGACAAACCAATATCAAATGGCCTAATATTTTATTTAAATTTCTAGTAAAGGTGCTCTGTGGTTTTTTAGATGATCATCATACCCTGAACTTATTGGAAAAAATTTAACTGCAATCATTGAGGGATGAAGTAATTGCATGTTAGAGCTCAGTAAAGCCTTATAGGTTTTACACAATGCCATTTTGTTTGTGTGTAAATGGTTAGATTGTTGGCCGCTAACCTTGCACCCACTGGGTTCTAGGCAGCCTTTCTGGTTGGGGCACAAAGTGACATCATCTGGTTTACCATTACATTGGTAGACTATGATTCTTCACAGATGACGTATACGCTTAGAGATCACAAAGCTGTCTGGCCCATATTATTCTCTGTGGAGAGATGAGGTGTAATTGCTTAAACATGAAAGACTTTTGAAGCAATATTTGGTTTAATGGAGGTGGTTATTACACTAAACAAACTGAGGTCCCTCCCACCTACCAAGGTGAGACTTCTGGGATAGTTAAATTGAATTCAAAATTTTATTTAAATGTTTCATGATTTATGTGACATTTACATATGAAACTAGACCAGCGACTGTCTAGTTTCATATAATGCGCCTCTTAACAGTAACCAGCAGTGTGCACAGTGATTAGGAGTGCAGTGTCTCCTAGAGCCAGTCCTGGGAAGGAGTCATCTTGGCCACTTACCAAATCTTTGCATTTGGTTGTGTCAGTTACTAAGGACTCAGTTTGTCTCATTGGGAGGACAAATGAGGCAGTGTACATCACCTATTTTACTGGTTCATTATGAAGATAAAATGAAAGTGTTACATGAAAAAAGATTAATATGGTGCCTTGCAGATTTTAAGCATATATTTATTTATTTTCCCTTCTGATTTTTCCCCTCTTCCTATATCTTCAATGTTGAATCTGAGAGTATGTTTCTTTACTCCTCCCATTTGAAAGTGAGAGACCCCGTCTGCTAATAGATTCAGGTGGCTCCTGGTATAAGGGTAGGACTAGAGAAATAGGAATCCAGGAGGCTTTGCCCATTAGAGATGGTCTTGAACTGAAAACAAAGAATATATTAATGATTTTACAGATAAATTAGAGTAGTCACTGAGACATCCATAAATTACAAAAATATAAGTAGAACTGGAGAATTGCTGGAATCACAGGAAAAGCATGTGATTTACAAATGAGATTTTGGCAATTGAATCAGTTAACATCTGAATTAGGGAAATCAAAAAAAGATAACAATGAGTAGGAAAGGATTATGGATGAATATCAAGATCTATGAAAGAAATTTGAGAAAATTGATGAAATACTCAAGTATTGTTTTTAATGATTCAAGTGTTTTTTCAAAAATGATCCTGTTAAAATCGCATATGAAATGTCAATAAGTGGGGGGATTTGGGATTCTTTACAGAAGAAATGGAAATGTCCTCATATAGACTGTGGTTGTGGAGACATGGCTATTTGATTATACCAGGAAACATTGATTTTTTTTTTTTTTACTTAGGTTGAACTATATGATGTATGAATAAAATGGTTTAAAATGAACAGAGAGACACAAGTGCTACAGAAAATGTGGAGAGAGAGAGATATACCTACTCATTGTTGGTAGGAAAGTAGAGTAGTACAGCCCCTCTGGAGGGCAGTGTGGTGGTTCCACAGGAGGCTAAGGGTAGGATTGCCATATAATCCTGAAACCCTGTTGCTGGGTATATTCTTGAAGGAACTGAGAATAGTAGGGACATAATGGACATTTGCACACTGGTGTTTATGGCGGCAGTATTCCTGATTTGCAGTAGATAGATGTGGCCTAAGGGTTCATCCACTGAAGAATGGAAGGAGGAACTGTGTGTGGTGCATCCGTACATCTGGTAAAACGAATGAAGTTGTAAGGCATGTAAGTAGATGCATGTACCTTGTGGACAGTATGTTGAGTGAAATAAGCAGAAAACAGACAAATATTTTAACACCTCACTAATATGGATTATAATTTATAAACTCTGAGAATGAATTTGAGCACATAGGTTGTTAGGTAAAGGTTCCTAGATTGTAGCTCTTAGCAGTCAAATCTATTCCAGAGTTGTAACTGTTATTTCAAAATTCTGAGATGCTGAGGTCTTTGTGTATAATCTGGTCAATCTCTAATTAACAGTAGGTATTTGTGTGACATCTGAGAATCAGAGCTAGAGTTCTGTAGCTATGAAAGTCAGCATCACCCCATACAGCAACTATTAAAAACAATGAAAAAGTGATCAGACTTCAATTAGAGATATGAATTAAGCTGATCAGGGTAGGACTAGTAAATCAGACGAAAGGGTAAAGGATGATACTAACTGTATTTTAAAACTTCAGCTTCTGTGTGAGAGCAAAGGAAGAGATGTTTATTTGGTGCAAAATTTGTATTTTTGGGAGCACACTATTAATTTAACTTATATGGTCAGCTTATTCGAACATCATAATTACATGGAAACTTGAATAGGGAGTGAGTTTTAGTGGTTTGAATAGTTTGGTGTGACGCCCTGATACATCCCAAAGTAGTCTTAGCAGAAGATAAAAAAAGTATTTGCGAATTTTCCTTGAGGGCCTGGCAAAAAAGGTGGAAATGTTAAACTTCCCCAGCTGGGGAAGAGCTGATGTTCTTGCAGTCATTGGGGATTGCCAGTTTGATGGACCTGGTCCTTGTTCTTGGGTCTTGCTTTTATGAAACTTATTCCTGCAAAGGTGGAACTAAGCCTGCTTATGATTATGTCTAAGAGTCACCCCTAGAGAACCTATTTTATTGCTCAGATGTGACCTCTCTTCCTAAGCCAACTCTGCAGGTGAACTCACTGTCCTTCCCCTTACATGGGCCATGACTCCCAGAGGTATGGATCTCCCTGGCCACTTGGGACATGACTTCTGGGGATGACTCTGGCCCTGGCATTATGGATGTGAGAAAACCTTGACCAAAAGGGGGAGAGAAATGAAACAAAATAAAGTTTCAGTGTCTGAGAGATTCAAATAGAGTCCAGAGGTCCTTCTGGAGATTACTCTTATGGACTATACAGATAACCCTTTTCAGTTTTGGGTGTATTGGAGTAGCCCAGCAGTTGAGCTGTGATCCATAGCCTTAATTCTTGAAGATGACTGAATAACTATAGAGCTTTTAAGATTTGTCCATGTGATTGTGAAAACCTTGTGACTGACACTCCCTGTATCCAGTGAATGGACTGATGAGTAAGAAAAGAAAAGATGAAAAATAAATAAATAATAGGGGGAAATGAAGGGTGTGGGATGTTTTGGGTGTTCTTTTTTAGCTTTATTTTATTTGGGGGTAAATAATGTTCAAAGATCAATTGTGATGATGACTGCATGACTATGTGATGATTCTGTGAAACTTTGTGCACTTTGAATGATTATGTGTTGTGTGAATATATGATATATCTCAATAAAATTGCATTAAAAATCCCATAGGAAGTATATAATATCTTAATATGCTATCATACATTTTTATTAAAAAATTGTAAACTGCTTCACTTTTTAGCTTTACTAAGAGGAAACACCCAACTAATTTATAATTTAAATTGTATTAATTATAGGACACTTTTATCAAAGTGATTTTTGTTTCTCAAAATTTAGTTTGAATCAAAGCTTTCTGCTTAAGTTGTTATGGAATTTTGTTTCGTCTTTTAACTGTGTTATTCAACTGCCTGGATCAATCCAGGTTCTGTCACTTATTAGCTAAGTGACTTTGGCAAGCTCCTCAGTCTCTCTGAGCCTCGGTTTTATCCTATATAAAACAGGGTAATAATAGTGCTCATTTAGGGCTGTTGTGCACCTAAAAGGAAATATTGTAAATGAAGTTGTTAGCACATCACAATGATTACCACTGCTTCTATTAGTGTTGCATCTGGAGAAGTAGGTTTAATTTCTGGCCCCTTGCAATTTAAAATGTAATAATAAAATACAAGTGGGAATAATCAAGAGAAAATGAATAATGAGATGACATCGTGTCTTCCCTCCACAAGTTAAACTTTCAGGGGTTGTTAAGTGATGTAAGCTAGATAACATTTGATAAAGGAATTTGTGGGATTTCAGCATGAAGTGTTAGAAGAATAATATACTGTGTGCTTCTGCTGTTCATGGGATGTTTAATTCCCAGAGTTCATTTAAATACTAAACTCTGGCCAGAAAAGAGTCTTCTGGATAGAGGATTTAAAACCCATATGACTCTCCCTAGCAGACAAACACACACACACACACACACACACACACACACATGCAAAACAAAAGACTTATTCTATGAGAAAATACTGTGCAAAAAAAGAGTAGGGAGATCAGACAAAGAGCCTCAGCACTCCAAATCTACAATCCGAGTTTTGGGAAGCAGAGAGAAGGAATGAAGGCCTTGTATAGAAACCAACTGATAATGACTCAGAGCTTAAAGACTTCATTTGGCAAGTTATTGAGCTGATAACTGAGCCCTAATGATAAGCTTCTGGAAATGAAACCAGCAGACCAGGCTCAAGAGGACACAAAGAAAATCCTGCTTGAAACAGAACAAAGCCATTCCTTAGGTTAAGATTATCATTTATGCATGTGTGTGTAGGTTGGAGATTTTTGCCAGAATATCCTTTATAGTTTGTTAGATGCTTGTTAAAAATATTTACTGAAGCTATAGTCTAAGTTTAGTCCTAACTAAGATTTAGTGTGGAAATATCAACTGTTTGGGCTGGATACAAGAAAGAAGAGGTGGTCTGCATGGTGTACAGTGTAGGCTGGTTTTAACATGGAAAAATTTGGAGATTAGGGCCATAGCCTTTGGGTCAGGTTACAAATGACACCCTGTGTCAGGAAAACCATTCCCCATTCCCAGGGAAGGTGTAGCTCACTGAGGGATGTGCATTGCCAATATGGCCTGAGAGCTTTTGCAGCTTGGACTTCTCAGAAGATCAGTGGCCCAAGCAGCAGGTTACATTCTTATGAAGGATGCCTCATGCCAAATGGGTAAGAACTGTGGGTTTTGAGAAGCTTTAATATTTCCCAGGAACTCCTAGAATTGTTGGAGAGACTATGATCTTGCTCCAGCTGGTAGGGAGACTGAGTCAGCAAAAATTGGACCTTAATGCTACTGTCACTTCATTTATAGTTTCAAGCTGATGGAACCAGGGCCATCAGTTACCTAAATACCTTCAGTAAATCGTACATGGGTCTTATTAACATTTGGGCCCAATCACTATCACCAACCCCTTTTTGCATCTTAATAAAGTCCTGGCTTAATGGACACCTCTAGGTGTTGTCCTGTAGACACCCCTGGTCTTGGTGCAACCTAATGATGGATAGAGTAAAAATTCCCAGTGTGAGCAAATTTTATGTTGTAGAAGGCTAATTTCTGCCAGAGACAGATCATTAGAATAAAATGTTTAAAATGTCTAGAAAGTTTAAGATTTTCCAAAAGTTGCTAAAGCAGATATACATAAGGATAACTAACCCATAATGGCATGCAATTAAGGAAGTGAAAACACAATCCAATCACAAAGAAATATTTCCTGGCCATAAGAAAGATAGATGTGCAGCCTAATTCTGTCAGTCAAGTATGGGGAACACAGTATCTACAAGATGTTGAAGGCTGGGTAGGAGTAAACAGGGTCTTAACCCTGGCCCAGGTGCTCTACATGATCCTAACATTTGATTTGTACAAAAGGAACATAATCTGTTTTTAAGGAAAAGGAAAGAATTTCTCAAAGGAGCACCAATTAATTTCACTGGAGGAAGATAAAATTTATGTCATGAGTCTTAGTTCTAGCATATACTTATATACAGCTGTAAGACTGTCTATAATCTCAGAAGCTCATGGCAGACAATTTAGTCTGAAATGCTGAACAAATATTAGTAAGGTTTTCTAAATCTTCTTACGCATGTAAATATTCCCTATAGGAAACAAATAGAAGACACAAAACTGAAAATGTAGTGAAAAGAATATAATCTACTTTGTGCATCAAAGAACTTCATCAAGAAAGTAGAAAGACAGCCTACACAATGGGAGACAATATTTGGAAACGACATATCAGATAAAGGCCTAGTATCCAGAATTTATAAAGAGATTGTTCAACTCAACAACAAAAAGACAGCCACCCCAATTACAAAATGGGAAAAAGACTTGAACAGACACCTCTCAGAAGAGGAAATACAAATGGCCAAAAGGCACTGAAGAGATGCTCAATGTCCCTGGCCATTAGAGAAATGCAAATCAAAACCACAATGAGATATCATCTCACACCCACCAGAATGGCCATTATCAACAAAACAGAAAATGACAAGTGCTGGAGAGGATGCGGAGAAAGAGGCACACTTATCCACTGTTGGTGGGAATGTCAAGTGGTGCAACCACTGTGGAAGGCAGTTTGGCGGTTCCTCAAAAAGCTGAATATAGAATTGCCATACGACCCAGCAATACCATTGCTGGGAATCTACTCAAAGGACTTAAGGGCAAAGACACAAATGGACATTTGCACACCAATGTTTATAGCAGCGTTATTTACAATTGCAAAGAGATGGAAACAGCCAAAATGTCCATCAACAGACGAGTGGCTAAACAAACTGTGGTATATACATACGATGGAATATTATGCAGCTTTAAGACAGGATAAACTTATGAAGCATGTAATAACATGGATGGACCTAGAGAACATTATGCTGAGTGAGTCTAGCCAAAAACTAAAAGACAAATACTGTATGGTCCCACTGATGTGAACGGACATTCAAGAATAAACTTGGAATATGTTATTGGTAACAGAGTCCAGCAGGAGTTAGAAACAGAGTAAGATAATGGGTAATTGGAGCGGAAGGGATACAGACTGTGCAACAGGACTAGATACAAAAACTCAAAAATGAACAGCACAATAATACCTAATTGTAAAGTAATTATGTTAAAACACTGAATGAAGCTGAGCTATAGGTTTTTGTTTTTGTTTTTTTGTTTTTTTTTACTATTATTATTACTTTTATTTTTTTTCTCTATAATAACATTCTATATCTTTTTCTGTTGTGTTGCTAGTTCTTCTAAACTGATGCAAATGTACTAAGAAACGATGATCATGCATCTATGTGATGATGTTAAGAATTACTGATTGCATATGTAGAATGATATGATTTCTAAATGTTGGGTTAATTTCTTTTTTTCCGTTAATTAATAAAAAAAAAGTTACATGGCATTAAACAAATATTTTATTAAAAAAAATAATAGTTGATAAACAACTTTCAACAGAAAAGGGAAAAAATTATTGGAATTTCAGAAATTTTGATTAAGAATTATTGTAGCTACCCCAACAAAGCATCTTAAAAATTACTAAAATTAAAGTGCATATCCTACATGTTCTGAATAAAACAAAAGCAACATTTTACTAAAAAATATTTAATAGCCCCCTTCCATTTGTCATATCTTCCTGGTTAAGTTGCACCCCAAAGTGTATACATTAAATTAACTGTAATTTTTTTTTGTCTGGAGACATTAAAGACGTGTTTCTGTACACTGTAGATTTTCGAAATGGAGGTTTTCTCTGATGTCACAAAATGAGTTATAGATAGACATTAAAAAATCACCGTAAGAGTTGGTAAAAATCTAACAAAATTCAATCGCTGTGCAAACTTTATGTATACTGGAACGAATGTGGGATATGTAAACATACAGTAAACAGGAAAATAACCATACAGGTGCTACTTTCAATGTTTGAAATGACTGAAGAATAAACCACATAAGGTCTAGAGTGTTATAGTTGCTGGGATTTTAAGTTCTTTATGATACTAAAAATATACAAGGATTGTGCTGGGTATTTTGGCACCTAATCTCTAAATTTCTTATATATTAAAAAAAAAAAAAGAATATAATCTACTATTCCATACTCAGTACTAAAATGAGCTAATATACCCTATTTGCAAATAGCATGTATACCTATACTTAAAAATATGAATGAAAATGTTATGTACCTTGGAAGACACAGGTGAATAACATTATGTTAGTTAAGATTGATGGTTATGACAATAAAATCACTTTTCTGGAATGGAGTTGTAGAATAAGGATTGCAGGATAGGGGGTCACAACTCCAGTGCTTACTACAGTGAATACTCATTATGATATATACCTGAGTGCTGGATGGCACCTCCAAGGTGATGTGGGGCTGCCTAGTACAACTGCAGTGGTGCTTCTGAAACTCACTTTTAAAGCTTTGCAGAGTTGGTATCCGGGGTAGTGGCCCCACCACATTCTCCTTCTTTATTCTAGCTGGGAGGGTGTGGTCTGTGGCCACCTTCCCTTAAAGTCTCTGACAAAAGCTGATGTTCTTAGCACACCTCTTTTTCCTCAGTGAATTCTAAGGAGTCTAAGAGCTGCTATGACAAATACCACACGTTGGTTGACTTAAAAAAGCAGAAATTTATTGGTTCACAGTTTGGAGGCTAGAAGTCCAAAATCAAATTGTCAGCAGGCCACGTTTTTTTTAAGTCTGTAGCATTCTGGTGGTGGCTTGCTGGCAATCAATCTCTGCCATGTCACATGATGATCTTTCTCTTTCTGGCTCCTCTTTTGGCTTCTACTTCTGTGCCCAAATTTCCTTTGCTTATAAGGACTCTAATCATAAAGGATTAAGGCTCACCCTGCTTCAGTTTGGCTTCATCTAATTGGATCTTCAAAGATCCCATTTACAAATGTGTTCATACCCACCTGACAGAGGTTTAGAACTTTAACATATTTTTGTGGGAGACATGATTCCATCTATACCAGAATGGAATTTTTAAACATAAATCCTTTTTGAGAAGTGTGGCCGGCTCCTGTACTAACAGCTTACATTTTTAAAAGGTTTTAACTTACAGAATTGTTAGTCATACTACTAATAATAACAATGACATAGCAGCTAACATTTATTTAGCCCTTACCATGTGCCAGGTACTCTGTTTTTCATCATTTCTGTTAATCCTGATAATAAAACTATTAAATAGGTATAATTATATTCATTTCATAGTTGAGTTTAGAGAAGTGAAATTACCTTCCCATCATAAGTGAAGGACATAGGACTTGAACTCAGGCAGCCTGACTCTGGCACTTATGGGTTACCTATTACATTATGCCAGCTCCTAAGGTTGTCTAAAGCATTGATTAACCTTATTTCCCAAAATGAGCTTTATCCTAATCATATCATCCCCCTTTCTTAATGTCAAATTTTCCTCAAAACCTTGCTTGACACTTTGTTTCTTCTTTTCTTTCCTATTCTGTTTCTTTTTAAATTAAAATTAAATTGCACTTTATGATTACATGTCCCTTTGGTAGTACAAGGTGAATCATAATTATTCTTGCTGACAGGAGGAAATGGCCGAGAGTTAATTAATTGTATGTTTAAAAATTAAAGAATTTAAAGAGTTTGCTAAATCCTAAATTCAGTTGATGAAAAAATGAAATAATGAAGCCAAAGTGGAAGCAAATTCTTACACCTGAATTTTGTTATGTAGTTGAAATAGAAACTGGGGCAATATATGACCAAACTATCTTGTACCTCAGTCTTGTAACTTCAAAAAGTATTCTTTTATTATAATATATAGAGTCTGTCCTGTGAGTATCTTAGCAATCCTACTGTAAAGTGATCATTGATATTTGTTTTTAGCTGATTTGAAGAATATTGAGATTTTGCAGCTAGCTTGCATTGTTTTCATGCAGATCAAATAAGACCCTCAAAAACAGTATGTGCAGAGTCTAACATTCAAGACAAAAAATATTTGTGTAATAGTTTGTCTCTTTGCTTATTATGGTCTAGTGTCAACATGTCTAAATATGTCTGGTCCCCCACTGACCAAATGCCTCTTTTTTTCTTATTACCTAATTAAAAAAAAAAATGAATTTATGCTTCCCTACCTAGCAGTGCAGATCTGTACCTGTCACTGCTGATACCTCCAAGTTGTGCTGGTGCCTCTATAGGGAACTCTAAATGGACAGTGAACCATAGGGAGTTACAGATATGATGCGAGAAGAATATAAGAAACCTATGATTCCCCTGCTTTGTGTTTTCCATCCCTTAATATTTTATATATATGTGTGTATGTGTGTGTGTGTATGTATGTATATTCCTTATCAACAATTATAGCAGTGTTTACTAATGACAGACAATACTTAGAAGCCATCCTTTATCTCTAATTATTATTGGCCTTTGAGTTTGACCTTTCTTGAAAAGTATTTCATAAACTGTGTAAAGTCCAGATCAAGTATGAAAAACATTTATTAAAGAGGAGGCAATGTTACTTGCTTGCCTTGGGTAGGTGAAGGCTCATTTGTACTCATTTGTTTTCAGAGTATTGCCTATATTTACATTTCTGTGACAGGAGAGAATAACAGAAATGGTATCCTGAGAGCCAAGTAATATTATTGTGGAAGGAAACACAATTGCCTCATTTTATAGACATTTGTCTTATCCCCATTCTCTGTCAGATAAATGGTTTGAATCAAAGGCCTTTTGAAGATTTTCTAATTTTTCAGTCTTTATGTTGGAATGGCTACAAGCCAATACTGTTTTGAATCTTTTTTTTTTTTAGTTACTTGGAACTCTAAATTTTTATGAAGTGGCCCTGCTTAACTTCTTAATTATCAGTACAGTTCTGAGATGAGATGGAAGTTAAAGAGAAAACTTAATCTAAGAAATTTTAGTATGTTGAGCATTATCAAATATAATCATGGACATTGTCTTTCTATCAAATAGCTCAGTGTATCAACTCTAAAATATAACCCACTTATAATATAGAATGATGTAGGATTAGTAACTTTTAAAAATGTTAATAAATCATTTCTACAGAAAAGAAGTTGATTTCAAAAGGTGATACACATCTCTACATTATTTCTCATGAGTTGTCCATTCTGATATAAATTGAAGGTATTGAACTTGATACTCTCCCATAACAGCATTATAACCCTCATCTCTCCCTCCCTCTCCCCCACATCTCACTGTAGAAGTACAAGTAGTGTCCAGAGATCCTTACAAATAGTCAGAGGAAAGAATCTGACTATGGGTTCTCAGAAGAGATAAGCTACCTGGTAAGTATAGATGATTTCCTTGCCATTCCCCAGTGTCTGTGATTTTATCTTTATGCTTATTCATGTGTATGTCCTTGTAAAACAAATATACAGTTTAAGATTTTAATTATTCTGGAGAATCTGAAATTTTGGCAGAAGAAGTAAAAGAGCTCAGTAATATACTAAATTTATAAATGAAAGTATATCTTATTCTTTAAACTGTTAAATAGTCCTACTTAACCTCCCTCCCTCTTCAGTAAATGTTTAGTGAACACCTGTCATGTGATGGGCACTGTTCTAGATCCTGGTTGTTTTCATTTGCTAAAGTGGCCAGAATGAAATATATGAGAAATGGGGTAGCTTTTAGAAAGGGAATTTATTCTAAATTCTGAGATATTGAGCTGTTTGTACATTACATGGTCTTTCCCAGAAACTGTGGGTATTTGTGTGACACTTGAGACTCAGAGTTAGAGTCTGAAGCAATGAAAGTCAGCAGTATCAAATACAGGAACTGTTTAAAAAGTTGAAAAAGTGATCAGGAATTGAGTAGAGATATTAATGAAATGATATGGATAAGACTAAGATATATAAGTGCATTTCCTAATTTAACTTGTGTGGTCAGTTTAGTTGAACACCAAAAGTACGTGGAATCTTGAATAGGGCATGAAATTTTGTTCGTTTGTCCAGGTTAGTGTGATGCCGCAATAAATTCCAGAGTGATTTGGACAGTGAATAAAGAAATATTTGTAAGTCTCCTCGGGGGAATGGGGAGAAAGGGGGAAATATTCAACTTCCTCATTTGGGGAATTTTTGATATTCTTGCAAGCAGTGGAGACAATCAAATCAATAGACCAAACCCTCGATCTTAGGGTTCACCCCTAAGAAACTTATTCCTACAAAGGGTAGGCTAAGCCTACTTAAAATTAGGCCAAAGAGTCACCCCTAAAGAACCTCTTTTATTGCTCAGATGTGGCCTCTCTCTCTAAGCTAACATGGCAAGTAAACTCACCGTCCTCCCTGTCTATGTGGTACATGACTCCCAGGGGTGTACATCTACCCAGCAATATGGGACAGAAATCCCATGTGATGTTAAGGGATTGAGAAAACCTTGACCAAAATGGGGAAGAGAGAAATGAGAAAAAATAAAATTTCAGTGGCTGAGAGATTTCAAACAGAGTTGAAAGGTTGTCTTATGCATTATATACATATTCCTTTTTAGTTTATGGTGTATTGGAGTGGCTAGAGGAAAGTACCTGAAACTGTAGAGCTGTGTTTCAGTAGCCATGTTTCTTGAAGATGATTGTATAATGATATAGCTTTTACAGTGTATTTGTGTGATTGTGAAAACCTTTTGTCTGATGCTCCTTTTATCTAGGGTATGGACAGATGAGTAAAAAATATGGATAAAAAATAAGCAAATAATGGGTGGACAAAGATTAAACTAAATTGGGTAGATGAAAATACTAGTTGTCAGTGAGAGGGAGGAGTAAGAGGTATGTGTGAGGTTTTTCTTTTTTCTTTATCTTTCTGAAGTGATGCAAATGGTCAAAAGAGGATCATGATGATGAACACACAACTATGTGATGATATTGTGAGCCATTGACTGTACACCATGTATGAAATGTTTGTATGTTAGGAATGTTTGCATGTTAAGTTTTATCAGTAAAAATATTTTAAAAATGGAATTTATTAAGTTGTATGTTTATACTTCTAAGACTATAAAAATGTCCAAACTAAGTCATCCAGGTAAAAATACCTTGACTCAAGAAAGACCGATGGATCCAAACACCCCCGTCAGCTGGGAAGGCACGTGGTTGGCATCTGCTGGGATCTTGGCTTCTGATTTCAAAACAGCTTCCCTGGGAGCATTTTCAGTATTTCCAAATGTCTGGGTCCCCTGTTGGCTCTGTCAGGTATGAAGCTTTTTTCAGATGGTTTCCTTTTAAAGGACTCCAGTAAGCAACCCACCTTGAATGGATGGAAACAAATCTCCATGGAAACCACCTAATCAAAAGGGCCCACCCAAAGTTGGGTGGGTCACATCTCCATAGAAACAACTTAATCCAGAAGATCCCTTAATACAGAAGGGTGGGCCATGGTGGCTCAGCAGGCAGAGTTCTTGCCTGCCATGCTGGAGACCTGCATTCAATTCCTGGTGCCTGCCCATGCAAAAAATAAAAAAAGATCCCACCCAACAATATTGAATAAGGATTTTCTGGGGTACACAAGTTTCAAACTGGCACACTGGTGAAAGAGACAAAGAATTTAATATTTGTCTTTAAAAAGCTTACAACTGTGAATGACAGATAAGTAAACCAAAAGCTACAATGGATTGTGATAAGAACAGGTAGACATATGCATGGGATGACTGGGAAGATGGGAGAGAGGTAGCTCACCCCTCAGTAGGGGGAGACTCAGGAAATCCTTCCTTCTTGAAGTTTGGCATTTGGGAAGAAAAATGTGGATAGAAATGTTTCTCACAAAGAGAAGGGGATGCTCAGAGAAGGAGAACTGGCCTGGGCTTGCTAAGGGAACTGCACACAGTTAGGTGGGGCTGGGAGAACTGTGCCACTGGGAAAAGGGCATGAGGAAAAGCTAGCAGATGCAGGCAACAGTTCCTGGAGGAATATTTTAGCTTCTATATTCTTGAATATAGCAATATTCTTGTTTCTTTCTATTCTAGAGCCATTGAAGAAAGGGAGGGTTGAGGATTGGATTTACATTTAGAAACTACAGTTTTAGGCTAATTTGGAGGGGAAAGAAACCCAGAGCAACAAGAGTATCTGGTAGCCATGGCAGTAGTACAGAAAAGAAAATGGCAAGGTCCTGAACCAAATGAAATAGTCAGCTGATGTGAGACTTGTGCCTCTGTCAGGACTCTTTCTTTAGAAATGACAAAAACTCACACTAGTCTCAAGCAAAATAATTAAATGAAGTTGGACTGATGTTACCAAAGTGTGGGAGTTGCAGGGCTGTATCTAGCTGACTTCAGGGAAAGCTGGGACCAGAAACTCAAATCTTTGGGATTCTCTTTTCTGTATAGGCCTCATCTTTTCAAACATTTTCCTCTATGAAGTCAGAACTGTGATCAGTAACAGCTTCAGTCTCACCACTCTAAGGAAAAAAGTTTTTTTCTCCCAACTCCGTTTCCAACTTTGCATTAGGAAAAAAGGGAATGACTATAGCTGGCCTTCCTTGATCAGGTACCTAGTCCTTCAGCAGTCATTGTGGCCAGGAGAGTGCAATTTCTGGGATCCAGCATGGGTTAGGCCCATCCTCTTGAGTAAGTTGTTGCAACCAGATGGCAGATACCTGCCTCTTCTATTAGAATCAGACTAAAAGAAAAGACAACACAAAAACATCTATTGGGCGGGTTTGTTTCCCAGTGCCTGCCCATGCGAAACAAAACAAAAAAGTGTCCATTGGGGGTACTGCAGACCAATTATGGTCTCTTAAAGGTGAATCTGGGAATTATTTAGGAGTGTTGAAGAAGTAGAGCCAAATATACTTGAATAGCAGTTAACTGTGGAGAAAATTAATGAGAAAGGAGTCAGTGATCACTGCTAGGGCAACTATGTAGTGTGATGTTATTCAGCAGTATTAAAATCCAGAAAGTTGGGTCAACTCAAGGTAAAAGTAGACTAGGATGAGAGGGCAAGGTTTTATCATACCTGGTAAACAGGAAGAGTAGGGCACACAAAATGATTGCCAGACAGTAAGAGCTTAGCTTGAGTTGGAGAGTATGATTAGAGCAGGCACGTGATTGTTCTCCTGTACCTCATGGGAGAAAAGACAGTGGGTAGACAATTGATTTGAGGTTTTGCAGAATTTGTGTTTTGCAGAGCTAGAGCCAAGGACATTAGCAGCAAAGTGATGGAAACAATGGCTCATAATATAAAAAGGAAGACAATAAAGAGTAGGGGTACCTGAATTATCATATACCCCTGAATCATCAGAAGACTGGGATTTATAATGTGCTTGAAGAATAAGTGCAGTGGAATCGGGAGAGTAAAATCACAGTGGAGATGGAAGATTAAAATATTATGGTCAGACATGGGGATATTTATATTTAAAATTTGCGCGGTGGAATGAAAGCCCTCTGAAGAGAACATCTCCAAACTGCCTATCTGTGTTTGTGTCCTCTTTCTACCTTCTCTCCTGTTTACTTGTATGGAGTGTTGGTGCTTCTTTCAAAGAGGCCAACTCATCATTTTTCCAGAAGCTCCTCTCTGTTATCACCTCCTCAAAGACATGACTCCAGGAATTTTCTGTCATCACTAGATTTTTCCCTTCACATACAGATAATACTGCTTTTTCTTCCATCCTGAAATAGTCTTCTCAACCTCACTTCTTTCTTTATCTTACAGCAGAACTCCTCAAAAAAGTTGTTCATACCACTTATTGCCTCTAAAATCTCTCTGCCATCCTTCCCCCTTTCTTTTTAAATGTAATTATGGGCATATTTATTAAATTATAATGAAAAAAGTTTAAATACACTTACTAGGACATTATTTTTTTTTAATTATCTAAAGTACAATCAGTGGCTCTTGGCATAACCACACAGTTATGTGTTTACCACCACAATCAATTGAGAAAATTCTCATTTCTCTGAGGAAAAAAAATCCCATACTCCTTATTCACAGGTGGCTTTGGTATAGTACCTTTGCTACAATTGATGAAAGACTGCTACACTGTTATTGTTAGCTATAGTCCTTGGTTTGCATTAATTGTATTTTTCCCATATACCACCCTATTATTAACATCTTGTAATAGTGATATACATTTGTTTTAGTTCAGGTAAGAGGTTTTTTACATTTGTACAGTTAACATAGTCGTCATCCACATCAGGTTTTGCTATGGTTTATCCTCTAGCTTTCCCTTCTAGTGACATAGATACAGCCCTAGACTTCCTCTTTCAACTACTCAGCATTGTTAATTACACTTACAATATTGTACTACACCTCTACATTTCCAAAATATTTTCTGTCTACCTCCTTAAACATTCTTTATACGTCCTCAAGCATCATCTGCCCATTCTCTGCCCTCTTTCTATCTGCTGGTAACCTATATTCTAGATATTAACTACCAGAGTTTGCTTACCATTCTCTCTTGAACCTTCACCGATCGAGCTTTTGTCCCCACTCCTCTGAAACTTCTAATCAAAATAACCAATCCAGGGGTCATTCTTCAGTCTTCATTCATTGAATATTCCCTCCTTGAAACACATTTTTCAGACCATCATGATAACACCACACTCTTGGTTTTCCTTCAGCCTTACTGCTTACTTGTTTTCCTTCTTCTTTGCTGGTTCTTGACCTCTAAGCATTGTAGTAAACTCAGTTCATAGACCATTTCTATTTTCTTGCCTAATTCTCTCTCTTGGTGGTCTCAGCTAATTCTCTCTCTTGGATAATAGTCTCAACCATCCAACCGTGATGATTCCCAAATGTGTTCGTTCAGCCAAGACCCCTCCTTTGAAGACCAGACTCATATATTAAGATTGACTTTAGAATAAGGACTCACCCCAGGTAAATATTTTATGTTTATTAGTTTAATAATAGTTTGGTTAGTTTGTCAAATAATACAAATACTTAAAATAAAACTGTGGATTATTCTTATGTCTGTGGTTTAGATCAGCTTATATATTTAAGCTAATACACATATATATTTGGTTTTAATTTTGCAATATTTTGTCTTCATCAGAGTTGATTTGTTTAACTAAGGCAATGGGTCCCAGTGGGGTGCAGATTCCCCCCACCCATCCACCCACCCAGAGAACATAGTCTGGAAACATTTTTGATTGTCACAGTGGAGGGGGAGGGAGCCAGCAAATGCTCCTAAACACTATATAATGCACAAAGCAGTGCCCCCTTCCCCCAACAACAAATTATCCTCCCCAAATGTCAGTAGTGCTGTGGTTGGGATTTATGAATTTGACTTATCTATTAGTAAAACATACATTGAGCATTTGGTGCAAATAGCAAAATAGTTTGAACCTTTCTCTTTAAACACATATTTATAAATAGTTACCAAAAGGTGGTAGCTCTCCCCAACAAATGCGCATTGTGAATGGTCTTCTTTTAAGCCTGAGATTCCTTTAAACATGCCTGTTGGATTTTGAGTACCTGCAGTTAAACAGTGTTGCTTTTGGCAGTGCTTGGTGAACAAATGAGGTATAATCTCTCTGATCTCAGTGGTGTAGTCAGTCAGCCATGACATTCTCAGTGTCTTTTCTTTCTACACCCTATCTGCTCCAAGCCATGGCCCAGGCAGATCTCAGCAGGGCAGCCTGAGAAGACCACGTGCGTTGGAGCTGCAGATGGTAGAACAGGGAGAACTGCAGGGCCCCAAGGCATAGGTTCATGTGGGGTTCAGAATAAGTTGGAATGAATTTTGTTTTCCAATGAATATCGTCCAAACTGCCTTTGTAGTTTATCAACTCCCCAAAAATTTTAAAATCTAAAACTTGTAGACGAAGTACTCGGCAGTGGAATAGAATTTTTATTAGAGAAATTATGGTTACTTTACGTATTTTCGGAGTACTACCAGGTTAAATTTTACATATATTTATACACACACACGTACAATCATTTACACATGTATGTACACAAACAGTATAAATTACAACACATTTAATGTTACATTGCTTCTTAGGAATTAGTATAATAGAGGACTGTAGGCAAATATGAGTTTGAAGAAAAAGTAATTCTACTTAATATGATAAACAGAAGAGTTGTCCATAGTAAGACTTAGTGTATCCCCTCAAAGTTTCTTCATTTGCTTGATCATGAGAGGATGTCCAATAATTTTTGTTTGTTTCTTTTTTCTTTTGTTTTTTTCTTTTTATTTTTGGATGTCCAGTTTTTATATATTTTTAAAAATCTCTATTGCAGTGATACATGGTGGTAAAGATTATAATTTAATATCTGATCAAACGCATTCATTTTAACAAATGTGCTGCTATTTATGTCTTAAAGGCAATTCCATTATTTCAAGTTAATGCTGGTAATATAAGATATAATGAATTATAAAATCTATCAGTTCTCCGTTTTTTCAACTTTTGTTTTAGAAGGTATTTGAACATTAGAATATCATGTCAGTGTACTTTATGATACTACAGTAGAAAGTTCAAGTCGGCCATGAATGTGCATATATTAAATTTTAATATAAGGATTAGGCCTAAGAACAAAGTCGGGAAGTTAAGAATTTGGCTTCAGTGCTGTATTAAAGTCACCTCGTGGTGCTGCTGGGTGGAGTGGCCTCCCAGCAGCCTTGATCATCTGTCCATCGTGAAGGGGAAGAGCCACAAAGACAAGATGATCTTGTGATTCCAGATTCCATAAGGAGAAAAGTGTAGTTTGCTTGTTGTGTGAAAAAATCATTACAGGCCATTTAATTTGAGTCAGAGAACTTGTGTGTGCAAAAAATGGAGACAAGTTTTAGATTTATTTGTTCCTGTTGTATACATTTACCCACACTACACGTATACTCCATATAACATAAAACATAAATGGCAAATTATTCTGAACGTCTAAAGTGAAAATAAAACTAAACCTGTACTTAGGATGACACAATTATTCTCATATTATCCACATCACGCAGTGCAAATACAATTTCTTTAGTTCTCTGAATCTATCTTGTTCCTGACAGTTCCCCTCCCACTGGGTAATTGGGGAATACTGAGGATATCAAAATGTTTGCCTACTCCTGTACATCAGTGTGCTGTAGTAACATTAACAGGGCATAGATAATACACAGTCTCTTTAATTAAAAATTAGCTCAGATTCTGGTCTTGGAAGGCACCAATATGGAATCTCAGAACCTTCTTAACCTGGAGATGATGGAAGGAAACAAAGAGTCCTAGGTGTTGGTACCTCATTGATCTATGAGACACAAACACAGACCCTCCCAGCAGTAAACTTTTATCTTCAATGAGGTTTCCTGGTTTCCAGCGGGTCAGATTAAGAAACATGAATTCTTAATATCATTCAAAACACGCGGAAACAAATCACCATAAGTCAGAGTCAACAGATGTAAAAGGAAGAAATTAAATCCCCAAGAACTTCAAATATTGATATCACCAGATTCAGAATAGGAAGTAACTAAGGCGTTCTTAGACAAATAAAACATGAAATCACACATGCAAAAACGTAAATAAGCAAGCGACAACCAAATATAAAAATGCCCAGGCAGATTCGAAAGTGAGCCAAAAGGACCTCTAGATATGTCAAATGTAATTAAGTTCTTAAATGTAAATTAAAAGCTAAATGACTGGCTTAAATATAAGATTAGACGGCTGAAGAGAAATTAAATGGCTCTAAGAAAATTGCCCATAATTTTACAGAGAAGGGCAAAGAGATGAAAAATATATTTTAAAATAATAATAATAAGAGGATTGGAAGGTAAAACTACCCACAAAGGAATGACAATTAGACTGGAAGCAAAAATGAAAACCAGAAGACAGGAGATTAATATTAGCATACTAAGAGGAAATTTGCAACCTAGAATAGTGTACTCAACAAAACTACCTTTTAAATATGAGTGTGGCAGTTTCTCTACTTTAAAGGAACTTCTAAAAGATGTATTTTAAGAAGAAAGAAAATTATGCCAGAAGAAAGATGCAGGAATAAATGATGAGCAAGGAAGTTGGTAAACATAAGGATATGCACAGCATTTGCAGTTCAAAATTTTAAATAGATGTAGATTGCCTGAAGAAAGAGACTAGAATAAAGGAGTTATTCATACTAACTGATGTAAATTTACAGAGCTAAATGGGGTGGGGGTGGGACTTACTTTATCATATTTAATTAATCTTGTACAACTGGAGACTATTGGCTATTGTGCCCATGAGCGATATACAGTTACCCTTAAGAAGATTTTAAAATAATATAACAATTACCAGAGTTATGTCTTATATATTCTCAAATATTCTAACCCTTTGTCCTTGTACTGTGTTGAATAGTGGACCAAAAAAAAAAAAAAGTTCCAATTTCTGAAACCGTGAATATGACTTATTTGGAAAAAGGGTCTTTGCAGATATAATTAAATTAAGGATCTAGAGATGAGGAGATTATCCTGGATTATCAAAGTGGGCCCTAATTCAGTGACAAATGTCCTTACATGAGACACAACAGGAGGCACAGACACACAGGAGAAAGCCATGTGACTATGAAGGCAGAGATTCAAATGATACAGACACAGATTAAGGAAGCAGCAACCACCAGAAGCTAGAATGGATTCTCCCCTAGAGTCTCCAGAGTGAGCATGGCCCTGCTGCATTTCAGACTTCTGGCTACCAGAACTGTGAGAGGATTAATCACTATTGTTTTAAGCCACCCAGTTTGTGGTACTTTATGATGGCAGCCACAAGAAATTAATACCATCTTTAAAGGTTAAATTTTATTTTCCTCGAGAGGAACAGATGAAATTTAAAAAGGTAATTTAGTATCTGCTGTAAATAATTTTGAGGGTAGTTTTTTAGGTATACCATTTCCTCTTGTTATCTTTAAGATGGCATTTAAGCATATGTGGGGAATGGCAACTATGGCTTATTTGATCTTGTGTTGACAGAGAGGCATCTGGAGTCCTCTGCCCATATGGTACACTCTGGACTCCTGTTGGTCTCAGCTCCACAGTTGCTGGTATGAGTGCTCCCTTGTCTGTTAGCCACACAGGTGGGTCTCATGCCAGGGTAGCTCTTACTGGTATCTGCTGCTGGTATAGGTCACAGCCTTCTCTGTCCTTTAGGTTTGGTCAGCACTGGTGGCACTCTGAGTGAGTTTGCTTCACTCCATTCCTCACTGCCATTAAGACTGTAAACATAAACCCTCCACCCAATCTAAGTGTAGCCTATGTGGTCTTATCCCCCAAGCCTCAGCTACAGGGAGTCCTCCTCCCTACCACCTCAGGTTCCCACGGTTCACCTGTTGGCTCTCATGCTGCTGTTCATGCCCTGCAAGAGACTCAAAGTATGTTCACTGCCCTGTGCCCCTCACCTTGATTCCTGACTTAGCTATCTTCATGCACATCACCCAGAATGCTCTGGGTGGCATCCTAAAGAGATCACTTCAGACTCTAAACCATGAGTAAGGGTAAAGACTCCTCCTCTCTGTACTTTTTCCAATTGCTTTGACTCATTATCTTGTCTCAGATGCATTGGTCCCACAACATCAAAGGATCATCTCTCCTGCGTCTACTCAGTTCCCTTTCTACTAACCTTGAGAGGGTGGGCTTTGACCCTTCCCTTCTCTTCCATTCCTTCATGTACTTTTATAACAGGATCACAGCCTTGTGCCTGGCATCAAAGCCTGAAGGGCTTCTCCAGGGGAAGCTCTGATCCATGATGACCTTGAGTTTTGATATGCCACAATTACCTAGAAAATTATTTCTCTATGAGGACTTCAGAGTTGCTTTCAAACCTACTGTCTTGTTACAAAATCCTATTTTGAATTATTGTGAATGAATGTTAATTGTTTATTTTTAAATTCCAGATCTAGTTCTTCTGATCTTCCCCTACTTGGGCTTACTGTGGAGAAGGTCATATAAAGAGAAATGCAAACGAAAAAACCTTCATTATTTTGAAAAATTAACCGCAATGAAAATATCCCAAGCAATTACTATTACTACTACTAGAAGTTACATTGGTCAAGTTCTTTACAGATGGATGTAGTTTCTCATTTGATACTTAGGAAACTGTGCATTATTATCCCACTTTATAGATAACACAACTGAGAAGTTAAACCATGTGTTTAAGATAAAAGCACTCATAAAAGTAACAGAATTATTGAAAACTAATGTAATATGTTGGCATTAGTTCCAGTATTCCACCTCAAAGATCTTATTCTAAGCCTGTTTCTTGGTTTCCCACTCCCACCCAAAACCCCCTCCTTTAATCAGTGCCCACCCATGCTCTTTGCTCTAGTGATCAATTTTCTTTTCACCTGAAGGTTTCCCTTTGTTTCTTGGAGACTCAGCTGGATTTAAAGAAATGATAATATTTAATCCAGCCTATCATGATGTTTTTCTTGTCTGCTATCTTGTTGAAACAGATCATCTGTTCTTTTCATTCTATCAGTGCTAGAAAAATTCATGTTCTCAGTCTTAAAACTAATGCTTAGACTAAAACCCTTCTTTATTGATCTGTTTCTTATCAGCTTGCAATTATGTAGTTGCTCTTTTCTTTCTCGGTATAATGAATTTACATTGGAAAACTTACCCAAAATGATTCAAGATATGTTTATTAATGCTTCATCTGTGTGAGGCCACAAGCCTGCCTTTGGCTGCTGCTGTTTATTTAGATCTATTTTCAATCTTAGACTTTGAAAATCAGCGAAATAAGAGAACTTGTCATAAAAGAACTAAGAAAGCTATACTTTTCATTGAGGCTTAATTATAGATATCATCAACATTTTAATGTTATAATTATAATAATGACTAACATTTATTGAGCACTTGCTAATTGTATTACCCAGATTTTCTCAAATACCAAATCTGTGTGGTAAGTACTTTTAATATGCTTACTTTACAAACAAGGATATTAACTCCTTACATTTCTGTAGTGATTTATGTTCTACATGTTGTTTCATTTACATCAGTGTACCTTGTGATTAGGCATTAAAAACATTGATATACCTGTAGTTTGCAGAGAAGACTAACTTCAGAACTGTTAAATGGTTTGTGCAAGCTAACACAGCCAGTAACCAACACCTTCCCTCTGCTCAGTTCGTTGGGCTAACTTTTCATTTATTGGTCCTGCTCCTAACTAGGGCCTTCCAGTTTAAGGCTCTTAAAAATCAAGTATGTATTTAAAATAATTATGAGGGTTCCATTATCTGCATATGCTATAATTCACAACCATTTAAACCATCTAAACTGAAGAGGAATATTCCCACTGTGCGCTGTGGGCCAGTGAAAGCAATGAGAGGCTAGAAAGCAAGGGAGATGGATTCCTTGCCCTAGCTGTCGTTCAGCCTCTCTTTGCCTCTCTTTCTTCACCTGCACGTTTGGCGTGGTTGGACAGAATGACCTCTAGCATCTCATAAAATCATGTTCTATGATTTTGCATGGTTCTTCCCCAAAAAATGACAGTCTTGTGATAAGGAGTAAAATGAGGAAAGCAAATAAAAACTCAAAAATCATCTTAAGCTCCCTAAGAATTCACTACTGAAAATATGGTTGAAAAATGACATATGAAATTAACAATCTGATATTATAGGAAAAACAGTTGCATTCACAGTAAAATAAAAAAGGATAAAGTACTTAGGAACAAATTTAACAAAATGAATACAAAACATTGTTGGAAGAAATTTATAAAGACCTAAATAGAAAGAAATCCTGTGTCCATGGATCAGATGACTTATTATTGTTAAGATGTCAGTAATCCTCAAATGGACCCACAGATTCAGCACAATCACTAGCAAAACCCAATTACCTCCTCTGTAAAAATTAACACACTAACACTAAAATCTGTGTGGAAAGTCAAAGGACTTGGAATAACTAAAACAGTTTAAATAAAAAGGACAAAGTTGGAAGACTCACACTTCTCAATTTTCAAACTTATTACAAAACTATAATAATCAAGACAGAGGTATTGGCATATCCATGCAATGGAATATCATTTGACCATTGAAAGGACTGAAATACTGATTCATGCTACCACATGAATGAATCTTGAAAATTTTATGTATGCTAAATGAAGGAAACAATTCACAATAGACTACATATATATATATATAGTTCCATGTATATGAAGTATCCAGAATAAATAAAACTGTAGAGGCAAAAAGCAGATTAGTGCTTCCCTAGGGCTAGGAGACTTGGAAAGAAATGGGAAGTGACTGGTAAAAGGTATGGGAGTTTCTTTGTGAAATGATGAAAATATTCTCGAATTGATTGTGGTGGTGGTTACACATGTCTTTGAATATATTAAAAACATTGAATTCTGTACTTTAAATGGATATATTATATGGTTTATGAATTATATCTCACAACTGTTATAAAAAGAACATTTCAAATTGAATTTTGTTAAGAACTAGAAATTTCAAATAGTATTGGCTCATTATCCAAACTGACTTTTGGATCCAAATAAAAAGGGTTAAAAATTTCTTAGCATAACATTCAAGTTCCTAGTAACCTAAGAACATGGGCTTTGTAGTCACACAGGTATTGATTGTAAATCCCAGTTTATCCCCATTTTAGAAT
This sequence comes from Tamandua tetradactyla, assembly GCF_023851605.1. Lineage (NCBI taxonomy): Eukaryota > Metazoa > Chordata > Mammalia > Pilosa > Myrmecophagidae > Tamandua > Tamandua tetradactyla. Next base: position 3,530,155 of record NC_135351.1, on the reverse strand, counting down.
TATCAGTTTACATAGCTTCGCTGAATGCTAGCTTCTTCATCTACAAGGTGGGAGTAGTAATAGTTCATAGCTCATAGACTGCTCTGCAAGTTAAAGGAGCATTCTATCTAAAGAGCTTAATGCTGTGCTAAAAATGATAGCCATCATCAAAGATACTGTAGTCATGGTTGTGATAAGGCTTAAATGGATGGAAAAGGATGCTAAAGTCTCTTGCCCTTACATTAATACTGTCCCTGTCTCACAACTAATTAATCCCTTCATGATCTCACGAGAAGATCTCATGAGAAGTTCTCGCCAGAAGTTGACAGGTTGGATTTCTTAATGTGTTCTGTGAATTGCTGAGGGAAATTGAAAATCTGGGTTTTTATTGTCTTTTTTTTAATGATGAGGCTCTGGTATAAATGTGTATGCCAAGTTTGTGTAGTAAATTAATCAAGTATGTGTTTGAACCTGATCTGGACCATATTCTTACAAATATTACATATTTCTATACAAAATATAGAAAACCTACTTTAAAAAAGTCCCCTTATTCCCTTACCAGTTTCTCTAGAAAACTAAAAGCTTTCATCATAATGTTTGCCTGTGGTTCATCTGCAAAAGTACAAAGCTGAAATTGTAGTAATGTATCTAAGCTGTTTGCTAAGAATGTATCTAAGCTATTATTGACTAGCTAATATGTATATTATTACCTGGAGAATTTGGCAAAAATGGGATTCTCTGATAATCTTACATAGATATAGGAACTTTCATAAAGTTGCCTCTGAAGTACCTTTTAACTTTGTCCTTTATTTTATTTTATTTTTTAAAACAGATTGAGACTTTTGTTAAAGACCAGAGAATGTTAAAACTATTTTGGTACTCTCCTGAATTTATGGTACCTTTCATCCAATCATTTCAAAATATTTATACAAAATTCAGGAGCTCTTTTCTGTAGATAACACTTGAGTGAAGTTTGAGGGTGGCAATGCAGTGTGTATAATACAGGGAAACGTTTAACTTGGAACTGTATCATAATTTATAATGGGATGTCTCTGCAGGTTTCCAAACATGAGTGATTACCACTTATTTTGGTAAAAGAAAGGTTTCCCAAATAAATTTCTTTTGTGTTTCCTTTAACTAGTTACACTCTATGAACTAAATGACTCTTCCGTTCCCCCATGGGCCCCCAAATAGTTTTATTAATAGAAATATATGATATTTGCATTCTTAAAAAAAAAAAAAGCAGGGTGGTCTTAGATGTCTGTCTTCCATTTTGGCATTTCCCTTTATATAACCCTTTTGAATTTTCTGTTAAAAACTGACATTCCAGTAACTTTTCTTTGGCCTAATGCCTGGGTTGCATATTGAAGCAGCATATTAGGAATGTTAAGATGTTCCCCCAAAGAAAAGTATTTGTTATGAAAATAGAGCTGATGTGACACCTAGAATTAGAGCTTCTTAACTTGTCTAAATGACGGTTAATGATCTTTTGCTTTTTCTTTTCTTTTATTACTTTTTTAAGGGGGGGGGGGTGAATAAAGAATGAAAGAAATGCCCAGAGGCTGAGATTGGGCTTGGTTCACCAGGCTGTTAAATGTCAAATATACTCTACTGATAATATATCTTTTGTCTCTTTTTTAGGAGCTAATTTTGTTACTCGAAAAATTAGCCGGTCAGTAGCTAAGATTTACCTTGGACAACTGGAATGTTTCAGTTTGGGAAATCTGGATGCCAAACGAGATTGGGGCCATGCCAAGGACTATGTCGAGGTATGGAATTGACTAATTACATTTTTACAAAATACTGTTATAGGTTGGCTGGTGCCAGGCCTCTAATGGAAAAGCATGACCTATACATGGTGGCATATAAAATTTTGCTGCTGCAATTGAAGGCTCAATGGTTCATCAGGAGTACATGTAGCTTACATTGAAACTTTCACAAATATCCTTTTACTTATTTAGAACCAAGGTGCAAGTCAGTGGTTTGTATAATGGATGGGTGAACAGTTACAAGTAAATTTTAAACGGTGCATTTCTTTACTTTCTGAAACTTTTTATTCTTCCCTCTTTTTTGCATCTTTTTCCTCCTCCACTGCACTGCCACTATTTTTATTTATAATAAAAGGTGTCAGATCTTCAAAATACTACCTGATTTCAATTTGTATAGTCTTCAATTTGTAAAGATCTTAAAATTTACATTATTCTACTAAATTCCTCTAAGAGTAATATTCTTAATGGAACTTTTTGTTTCTGCTGCTATTTAGCCAATTGCTTAAGAGTCTGACTGTCACATAATACTAATCTTAACGTTTTGTTTTTGCTGCTGTTTATCCAATTGCTTAAGAATCTGATTATCACATCACACTCTTCTTAATGTTTGACTTTGCATACCACTGAACTTTGTCCATTATGTAAAGAAACAGAAGGAAAGATGATATTGATGGTTTTGCAGAATAATAGATTGAGCTAAAGGGAAATTCAGATTTTCACTCTTGGAATTCATATAAATATTAAATCTTATTGTTAGTTATATATGTTGCCTACATGAATAGTGTGATCTTTCTTTTATATAAGCAAATCTTTGCCCTGGTTAGTGTGCTTTCAGATATCCATGGTAGTTCTGTGGCCAGACATGAATGAGCATGTTAGTGACATTGTCCTTTCCCCGGTGTCTGCTGCCCTCATTTAAGTTCTTACAGATATCCTATGCTCAAATGACCATTTCTGTCTCTAATAATTCTTCTCTGGGAAACCAGATCTAGCTTCCTTGTTCATTGATGTGATTCAAAAAGAAATTTGAACAATTACAAAGAAAACAAACAAATTCACTTGCTATAGTAGAGTTTAGTTGTCTGTTATTTTTGTTTATAACAGTTTAAAATGTAGATGACTTGTACTTGACCATCTAGTACTGATTTCAATTGTCAGCAAGAAAAATTAGTTCTGATTTTAAATTTTGAACAGTATTTAACATTTAGATAACTTGAGTATGTGCTTCTAAGCCATACTTTCAAAGCAAGCATTTTATGGCCTTAGTTCTTAGATGTATTTTAAGGAAATTACATCAAAAAGTATATAGGACCACATTTTTAGAAATTAGAAAAATGTAGGAGAAAGAAGGTCTTGGCTGGAGAGAATCTAAATTATCTTTCTTTAAAAATTCTAACTTATATGGGCTTATGTCTTGGTTTACCAGGTCTGATTTAACGAAATACCACAAATTTTGTTTGCTTAAACAACAGGAATTTATTGACTCACAGTTTGAAGGCTGGAAGTCAAAGGCAGGCCATACCTTCCCCAAAGTCTGTAGCGTTCTGTTGGTAGCTTGCTGGCCATCAGTCCCTGCTTCTGTCATATTATGGTCTGCATCTTTCTGTCTACTCTTGTGGCTTCTGTTTCTATGCCCAAATTTCCTCTGCTTATAAGGACTTCAGTCATATAGAACTAAAGCCCATCCTGCTTCAGTTTAGCCTTATCTTAGTAGAATCTTCAAAGATCCCATTTACAAATGATTTCACACCCATCTACCTGACTGGGGGATAGGACTTGAACATGTCTTTCTGGGGAACACAATTCAATCTACCACAGCTTACCTACTTAAAAATATGAGCCAAATTTTGTAAAAATAAATATATAATCAATATGATTTTGGTATATAGCCTTATAGCTATACATATACACAGAAGGCTATATAGGCATTTTTCTGTATCCATATTTTTGCTCTCCAAATTCAGAAACCTAATGGGGCAAATTTTATTTTATTTTATTTTATTTTTTGCAGTTTGCATATAAATTTTCTGTAGGGACTCAGAAATCAAGTAAATTTTGAATAGTGAGGAAAATGGTACACCTAAATGTTAAAATTGCTTAGTACTGGTTATGTATGTTTACTTCTTTATGCTTTGTATATTTTCCATATGTTTGAAATGGGTATGTGTAACCCTTGCAGTCAGAATAAACAAAATGAAATAATAAATGACTTTGTAAAAATAGATCTCCAAAAACAGAATACAAATGTCTGAGCCAGTTTAAATAGATACATAAGAAATGAGGAAAGCTTGTTATTTTGATAGATCTGGAAGAAGGAACCCATTATCACTCCCAAAATGCCAAGGCTAGCACAATTTCTGGGTATAGTTTAAATCTTGGCACAAAGAGTCCACTGCAAATATCTTACAAACGTTTTGGCTCAAGTTCTTCAAAAAAATCTTCTCAAATGAAGTCATTTTTAAGATTGCATGGCAAGATACTGTCAGTAGAGTATGCCCAGAAGCCAAAATATCCATGCAAGAGTAAGATGCTCTGGCTTTTCAATAAGAATGTGAAATTTTCCAGTTCCACAGAGATACACACATACAGAGTGAAGTCATTCTCATTGGCACTCAAAACCTGCTTGATTCCACAGCACGGTGGGCTTTGAGGGTTGAGGCCTCCCTGGGAGTTCTAATAGTAACACAGTTTGATGATGTAAGAAGCACTTTATAGTTCTCATTTGTGTGTTCTGAATGAAGTATAAATTACTTGATTTCTAAAAAAGTACCCATTATTAAGAATTCATAGTTTGCTGCTCCCTGTTTTAAGACATATTACTAATTCCTTGCATTTCTAAATGTGTTAAAATGATCTTACTTCACCACTTATGACTACAAGCAAATGCTGCCAACATTTAGTCAACAATCCTAGAAATGTAAAACAAGAAGAATTGTTTGCCTGAAACACATGCCTCCTGGCACTAGTCAGCATTAGAATAAAGGAACATTTGCATTAGAATAGTCAGCATTAGAATAAAGGAACATTTGCATTAGAATAGTCAGCATTAGAATAAAGGAACATTATTATGCTAGTCAACATTAGAATAAAGGAATATTTGCAAGTGTAGCTTAAACAAATCAGAATAATATCTTTCACATATAATAATTATATAATCCCTCGAAATTATACACAAAATACTCTACTGTAATACTTTAGATTATGTGACTTATTCTTCTTCACTTATAGATAAAATTCCATGATATTAAATATAGAGAACACAGGGTGTATGTGATCCCAGCTGTGTCAGTGATTTGTACCTCAGCCTTGGACAGGTTTTTGTAACTCAATTTACTCATCTGTGAAAGGGACATAATAACAACCCTGTAAAAATTTAGCATTTAATGTGTGTGCTGTACGTGCATAATTATAATCTACCTCTATCTTGTAAACATTTTGTAACACATTATACAAAGTCATTTCCTGTTGCTGATGTAGTTTCATTAACATCCATTTATACTCTTGTTCCCTAGATCAAAACGTTTTCAAAATTATTTATATGGTAAGAGGGATTTCATTTGGTTTTTGCATTTGATATTTCAACTCACAATGAAGAAAGGCTATAAACCATATTAAATCATAGTATACATCAGAATAAACAAGTTATATGCAGTTAAATCTTTTCCGGCGTTTTACCATCAACATTTGTAGACATACAGAATAGTTGAATGAACTTTATAGCAAAATACCCATATACTCAGCACCCAGAGTTTATAATGAATATCTACTATTACTGTTACATTTTGAGAAAAAACAAAAGCTTGTTATTTAAATAATTGCCATACTGCTAATTGCTCACAGCTGTAAATCCCCAAGTTACACAAACACAAGTTTTCGAAAAGTGTGTGTGCATTTCTTATGGGGTATGGTTGGTCAGCATTTCAAACCTGTAATATGTTTTCATCTTCTCCAAAGTTTTGCTGACTCTCAGGTGCTCATGAAGAATTCTGCTTGTCTAAAGGTAAATCCAGAGGGCTTTCGAATATCAGGGAAGGATTTTTAGGATTCATCTGAATCTTTCATAATTCCAAGTCCCACCTGACCTTTTTTTTTTTCAAGAAATACAGACTGAATAACAATAAGGTAATAATTGCCAAATGTTGGTATTTACTATGTGCCATAAACTTTATGGAGAACTTTATATACACAATATAATGTACACAACAATCCTGAAATTGCATCCTTATTTGGTGGATGAAGGAACTGAGAATTTCAGAATTTGGGTGGTAGGTATGCCCAGAGCTATAACTAGCCCAGGCTAACTCCATAGCCGTGCTCATGGATACTAACTTATATGGAAGCAAGGGGGATATGGATGTGACAGTAAGGCTTGGATAACATTCCATTTCCATGAAAACAGAAAATCTTCTCTCCCTTTCTCTTTGTGCCATTTATTGTCCAAAGGGAAGAGAAATATTCAGAAGATGAGAGTGTGGATGAAGAGGCTACAAGGCTTGTGGAACCATTATATTGGCTGTGTTAGGCACGGCTGGAAATGATACATTTGGGAAAATGTCTATGAGCTTAACCTTTATTGCAGCTGTCAGTCCTCCCCTAGTACAGAGACCCGGAAACCTTGGGGCTAGAAGGTAGAACTCTGTTGACAGAGCTGGGAAGAATTGACCACTGTTGCTATCCATTAGTCAGCTGTTCCTACAAATCACACAAATCCCGAAGAAAAAAATGTCATTTAAAGTTTCTGAGATCTTATATAAGGGAAGCTTGTTTGCTGGTTGCAACAAACTTCTTTTTTGTTGATATGCATGAGAGTGGTTTGATTTCTTATTGTATTTCAGTTATCTAAAATGTTAATAATCTGTTATTTTGTAAAGGCCTGATTTAAGTGAGAAAGAATGGGTGTGGGTTGTATTTATGTCATAAATGAGACAAGCAAGAACTCTATTGAGCTCACTGTCTTAAAATCATTCCTATAATTTTTCATTATAGTTATCATTGCCTTTATATTGCAGTGGAAGACATAAGTATCTGGAGAGAGTTCCCAGGGAAGATTCCTGGAAAAACCTATTCTAATAACATATTTGTCAATTGGCTGGTAGTTGGAGAATAAGGTCAGTGGTAGGATTTCTGTTCCCTGCAGGGGAATAATCCCATATTCTCACTTAGAATCCTAGGATGTTCTTGCTTAGAAGTAAAGTATCTTAGTGACCAGTCCATTGAAGGTTGTTGTAATACTCATTAATTTTTTCTTTTGAATTTTATAGTGATTAATGAAGTATTGACTACTATTTTCCATTTAATACAATATTTGAAAAAATAGTCTGAGGGAAAATGAAAATAGCTCGCTGGTATCACCTTTATCTTCATTTAGAAGAATATGATGGTTTGTATCTTGCATCTATGAAATCAAGCCTTTATAGAAAGGCAACTCAAGGACCTAAATTAATGAAGATAAAAGAAAGAACACCCTCATTAATAGGTGAAAAAAGCATGTAACAATTACCTACTTTTTTCAAAACTAAAATGTTTAGCCTAAGCAACCTATTCCTATTCATGACCACATGGATAAAGAAAAAGACTTACGTCCCTGATCAAATTGTGAAAAACTAACAAATTTAACTTGCCATTTGCTCCTTTATCTTTTTTATTTTGTCATCTCCAGTTGTACTTTCAATGTCTTATGATAAACTTTAAATTTTCAGTGTATTATTTAAAATAAGCTAAGAAAAATACAGAAAGGCTTAGTTACCTTATTTTATCTGGCCAGGTCTTGTTTGGTTGGAAATAACATCATGGGAACAGCTACACTCCCCAAATTCTTGAAACTTTAGGCCCTGTCTAAATCTTAGGTTTAATGAAAAAAGCCTTTACTATCTATATTTCTGGGGTATATATATAGTTTTCATCCACAAACAATTTAGAGACATGTGTGGGCATATTTTCAACTTTATTTTAAACATATAAATTGAGCATATGATATTGAATTAGAAAAGTAGTCCTTGGCCATTGTGTGTGTGTAGAGAGAGAGAATGACATTGATCATAGAATGGATTCATATAGGTATAGTGCCTATGGAAATAGATTTTGAAAACTCTGTTCAACTGCCATTTATGTCTAATGGGTAACAATTAACCATGTTAAGGTATATGCTTATACTCTACTCTTTAGTCACTCCCCTTGAAGTGAAATGTCATCATACTCTTGTGGGTCATGAAATGACCCTTTGTACCCAGGAAACTATGGTTATAATCCTGAGACTAAAAGCCCTAGGAAAACAGTGGCTTCTTTTTACACTTGGGTATGACACTCGTTTTTACATTCAATGTGAAACATGAGATTCATTCACCTTTCCTCTCTCATCTCCAAGTGTGTCCTGTTCCGCATCTGCTCTACCCTGTTCGTGGCAGAGGCTCACTTCATGCTCTGTGCTCTCTGTCCCCTCCTTGCTAGTCATTTGTCTACTCTTTCACTAGCATCTACCACTTCGCATCTACTTCTATTTACAAACAAAAATTGGATATTTAATTTAATTTTAATAACAAGACTTTTTGTGTGATATGATGCAGTTGCCTCATAATATGACATCTCAAAAATGATTTTGCCTGTAGAAGGTATATATTTTTAATAATGCATCATTTTACACTAAAGCATTTTAGAAAAGGCCTTTGAAGCAGTGGCTCAGATCTAGCAAGAAGTATTTAAATCAAGATATCTTTCCTTAATGTATCCCACACACACACACACACACACATGCAATTGCTCGCTCACTCAGTCTCACACACACACACGGGACATTTACCTACTTATTGAAGGTTTATTGCAGGAAATCATATAGTAAAGTTAAATCTTCTGTCTTCACTGACCATTGGCAGAGGTGCCTGTGGTTCAGCTTGGTTTCCTTTTCAGACCACTTAGTTGTCTGGTGCTGCTGTCTGATTGGGGTTGAAGGGGTTTGGAGCTTCAGATTCGCTTGCTTGGCCTCAGTGGACCCATTAGTACAAGCATATATATGTTAATAGCAAAAAAACATTTTCCAATAGAATATTCCCTAAGGCAGAGAAACATTTTATTTTCTGCGCCTGTTTACTCCATGCTGAGAAAATGTCTCTTCTGCTTATTCCTTGTGATGGAGACTGTGCATATGTCATGCATGCAAACTAAATATTTCCCAAATTTGTCAGTTTGGGGCACAGTTAGGTAAAGATCCATTTCCATTTTAGAAAAGAAAAAGAATTTGGCTTCCATTAAGCCCAGTGAGTTCACAAGTACAATCTTGCAGAAGCAGAATTACTTAAAAACAAAATTGAGAAATCCTTGGAGGAACTTTCTTTGCATTGTAGATTTAAGCCTCATATGGATATTATGAGTTAAGTTACTAAAGAAAAGGATGAAATTGCTCTTAAGCATCCTTCCCCAACTGCCTCTCAGAGTTATGTAAAATATTTGAGATCACCTTTGCAATTTTTTTTCTCATAAAGAGAATGATTGGGTTTAAACCCTTATTATTTATTGCTTCATGCATACTCTGTACCCTGAGTCAGATCTAAGAATAAAACCACTCCTCTGCTAACATTGGGCACAATGTAGTTGGTTATCTTCATCCTGGAAGACGGGAACTGGTTTTGTTCCTCTTTGTCATCCGTGGTGCCTACTGATATGCCTGGTACATAACAGATACCCCAGTAAATACTTTAACTGAATTGAACTCCCCACCTATTCATGCCCTTCATTCAGTTTATAACAATGATATATGTATTTGTGAAATATGTTATATTCCTTTTCCACTTAAAGATTATTAAGCCTAAAAGGAACATGTCCCAATGTATATGATCTTAAAACATTTAGTGTTTAGTTATGATGGGTTAGTTGTGATGGACTTACTTGATTTCAGCAAAATGTTTTCAAGCAGTTTTCTCTCTTGTTGCATGCAGACGACAAAGGAAAACTGAATAATGCCCATATATTCTCTTACTGTGGTAAGTTTCCCACTTATTTCTCGATTCTAGAGTATATTTTATCCTGTTTTTTGAAAGAAGGCTATCTGACCCTGATAACAAAAAAAAAATTGTCATTAATTTACAAGACCAAGTATGTTCCCTGTACTTGATGACTTTTACATCTGCTCATTCAGAAACCCATTTGTGGGATAATCACACCATTTCTTTCAGTTTTAAACCTCTCCTTTGATAACGTACTTTTCTAGAAAAACCAGATTTCCAGCACAAATTCTGTTATGGAAGATCTTCAGGCTCCTCCAACCACTGCTTCTCATTCTTGCCCTATCTCCCTGTCCATAGCCCCATCCCTTCTTCCACCTCCTTATCCATACATCCCTTCCTCCTCCCTGTTGCCCCACACTCACAAATTAGAAGCAGCTATTTTCTAATTATGAAACTTTGTTTTTTAAATACGTGTAAATTTTTATTTAGATTCTTAGATAGTTACTTGATAACAGCTGTCAGAAAATCTATACAAACTGAGCATAAGAAGCGCTTAAGAAGAAAAGAGAAGCCATCTGCAGTATCATTTCATTCCTTTTGTGTGTGTAATTTCATTTCCTTTCCTGGCTACATATCATCTCTATGTTTTGAGCATAGATCCCTGTTCCCATGTTCCTTCTCCAGCTCTGACTCATAAAAACAAGAGGTGTGCTGAAGCCCCAGGCAAGGAGGTGAAGCCAGTCAGCTTCCCTGGCCCTGGCCCGGGTGGGCCTGAGGGAGACAGGTTGCATTCCAGGAAGGTGACCCGTTGCCTTGTAGCCTCTTGGCGATGCGGTCACCACATCCACATGGTACAAAACCTCATCTCAGGTATCACAGGAATGCCTTCTTCCTTCTAACCAGTGAAAAGGCAGGAATCAGGATCCCAAGGGCTTCATGGTTTTCATGTATTTTTTCTTTTAGTATCTCCATTAACTCAAGAATTACTTGCTGATTTTCACTGGATCTTAAGTTTCATGTTTGAAAATACAATACAAAGAGCTTCCTTTAAACTCCCCCCCACCCCCGCAAAGATTATCCCTTATATTTGTATAGTGTTTTATCATTTACATCTTTGTATTCAATTTTCCCAATAAATCTCTAACTATAGTTGGTAGAGCAGGAATTATTTCTAGTTTTAATGTGGAAAAACTGGCTTTGAAAGGAGAATCCATTTGCCAGATATCTTCCCCTTTTAGTAAACATTAGGATGCCAACTCTGTCCTCTGACTCTGACACCACACGTTTATGAGTAGATTTTTGGTACATTCATTCTAATGAGATTGCAAAGCTATTTTTTTTCATTGACATCAAATGCTGACTATTTAACTAATTTGCAGCTCTCACTAGGAATTACATATAAATTAGCATATTTCTGCTGGCTTCCTAGGATCTTTCCTCATTCTATAGAATGTTAAACTCAAATATGAGAAATTGAGTTGGAAAGAAATTAAAATATTTGAAGGACCAGAAGTTAGAAGGCCAGGCCCTATATTTTAAACAAAGACTTCCTCTGCACTAATTATCACTTTAATAGCTGTGCAATCATATAATTTGAAGAAGATACCAACTCGGTACAGGAAATCAAGTTTAACTTACATTTCATCTGATCCTTATCTTCAAGAAAGAGAAAGAAAACAAAGCTAAGAAGTTTGAAGAAGTGGAATAGGAGGTTTAAATGCCATTGTCTTTTTGTCAGTGGTAGCTCCAAGCTTCACTGTGGGTAACTATCGCCCAGCCCTTTGGGGAAACCAAAGCATCATTGACTGGCTGGACCAAATGAGTCAACTATTAAAATTATCCTGAATGAATTACTGGTTTGTTTGTTTAATTCCATATAATATAGGGCTCTGGGATCTCAGAAGTTTAGTGGGACTCAAATTGTTAGCTTATTTAGACCTTTCAATAGGATTTTTGCAAACTCAAGGTACCCTGCCATTTATTTCTCTCTAGCTGCTCCCTCCCCTGCCCTCCCTTCCTTCCTTCTCTCTTTCTTCCTTTTCTCTCTCTGCTTCTCTCTTCCTTCCCTCTCCCTCTCCTCTCTTTTGTCTTCTTCCCTTCCTCTTTTACTCTCCCTTTTACTCTAGTGGGTGGTAAGTGAGGTCAATGTCTCGCACAGTGAGGGTCCTCTCTCTTGAAGCATGGCAGACCGTTGACGGTGTGTTCCATTTTATTTTGCCTGCCCTGCTTTTTTTTTTTTTATTAATTAAAAAAAAATTAACTAACACAACATTTACAAATCATTCCATTCTACATATGCAATCAGTAATTCTTAATATCCTCACATAGATGTATGATCATCATTTCTTACTACATTTGCATCGATTTAGGAAAAGAACTAGCAAAACAACAGAAAAAGATATAGAATGATAATATAGAGAAAAAATTAAAATAATAATAAAAATAAAAAATATATAAAAAAGAAAAAAAGGAAAAAGAAAAGAAAAAAACAAAAAACACAAACAAACAACAACAAAAAACTATAGCTCAGATGCAGCTTCATTCAGTGTTTTAACATGATTACTTTACAATTAGGTAGTATTGTGCTGTCCATTTTTGAGTTTTTGTATCTAGTCCTGTTGCACAGTCTGTATCCCTTCAGCTCCAATTACCCATTATCTTACCCTGTTTCTAACTCCTGCTGGACTCTGTTACCAATGACATATTCCAAGTTTATTCTAGAATGTCCGTTCACATCAGTGGGATCATACAGTATTTGTCTTTTAGTTTTTGGCTAGACTCACTCAGCATAATGTTCTCTAGGTCCGTCCATGTTATTACATGCTTCATAAGTTTATCCTGTCTTAAAGCTGCATAATATTCCATCGTATGTGTATACCACAGTTTGTTTAGCCACTCGTCTGTTGATGGACATTTTGGCTGTTCCCATCTCTTTGCAATTGTAAATAATGCTGCTATAAACATTGGTGTGCAAATGTCCGTTTGTGTCTTTGCCCTTAAGTCCTTTGAGCAGATACCTAGCAACGGTATTGCTGGGTCGTATGGCAATTCTATATTCAGTTTTTTGAGGAACCGCCAAACTGTCTTCCACAGTGGTTGTACCATTTGACATTCCCACCAACAGTGGATAAGTGTGCCTCTTTCTCCGCATCCTCTCCAGCACTTGTCATTTTCTGTTTTGTTGATAATGGCCATTCTGGTGGGTGTGAGATGATATCTCATTGTGGTTTTGATTTGCATTTCTCTAATGGCCAGGGACATTGAGCATCTCTTCAGTGCCTTTTGGCCATTTGTATTTCCTCTTCTGAGAGGTGTCTGTTCAAGTCTTTTTCCCATTTTGTAATTGGGTTGGCTGTCTTTTTGTTGTTGAGTTGAACAATCTCTTTATAAATTCTGGATACTCGACCTTTATCTGATATGTCATTTCCAAATATTGTCTCCCATTGTGTAGGCTGTCTTTCTACTTTCTTGATGAAGTTCTTTGATGCACAAAAGTGTTTGATTTTGAGGAGCTCCCATTTATTTATTTCTTTCTTCAGCGCTCTTGCTTTAGGTTTAAGGTCCATAAAACTGCCTCCAATTGTAAGTTTCATAAGATATCTGCCTACATTTTCTTCTAACTATTTTGTGGTCTTAGACCTAATGTTTAGATCTTTGATCCATTTTGATCTAACTTTTGTATAAGGTGTGAGATACGGGTCCTCTTTCATTCTTTTGCATATGGATATCCAGTTCTCTAGGCACCATTTATTGAAGAGACTGTTCTGTCCCAGGTGACTTGGCTTGACTGCCTTATCAAAGATCAAATGTCCATAGATGAGAGGGTCTATATCTGAGCACTCTATTCGATTCCATTGGTCGATATATCTATCTTTATGCCAATACCATGCTGTTTTGACCACTGTGACTTCATAATATGCCTTAAAGTCCGGCAACGTGAGACCTCCAGCTTTGTATTTTTATCTCAAGATACTTTTATCAATTCGGGGCACCCTGCCCTTCCAGATAAATTTGCTTATGGTTTTTCCATTTCCAAAAAATAAGTTTTTGGGATTTTGATTGGTATTGCATTGAATCTGTAAATCAATTTAGGTAGGATTGACATCTTAACTGTATTTAGTCTTCCAATCCATGAACACGGTATGCCCTTCCATCTATTTAGGTCTTCTGTGATTTCTTTTAACAGTTTTTTGTAGTTTTCGTTGTATAGGTTTTTTGTCTCTTTAGTTAAATTTATTCCTAGGTATTTTATTCTTTTAGTTGCAATTGTAAATGGGATTCGTTTCTTGATTTCCCCCTCAGCTTGTTCATTACTAGTGTATAGAAATGCTACAGATTTTTGAATGTTGATCTTGTAACCTGCTACTTTGCTGTACTCATTTATTAGCTCTAGTAGTTTTGTTGTGGATTTTTCCGGGTTTTCAACGTATAGTATCATATCGTCTGCAGTGATAGTTTTACTTCTTCCTTTCCAATTTTGATGCCTTGTATTTCTTTTTCTTGTCTAATTGCTCTGGCTAGAACCTCCAACACGATGTTGAATAATAGTGGTGATAATGGACATCCTTGTCTTGTTCCTGATCTTAGGGGGAAAGTTTTCAATTTTTTCCCATTGAGGATGATATTAGCTGTGGGTTTTTCATATATTCCCTCTATCATTTTAAGGAAGTTCCCTTGTATTCCTATCTTTTGAAGTGTTTTCAACAGGAAAGGATGTTGAATCTTGTCAGATGCCTTCTCTGCATCAATTGAGATGATCATGTGATTTTTCTGCTTTGTTTTGTTGATATGGTGTATTACATTAATTGATTTTCTTATGTTGAACCATCCTTGCATACCTGGGATGAATCCTACTTGGTCATGATGTATAATTCTTTTTTTTTTTTTTTTTTTTTTTTTTTTTTTTTTTTTTAAAGGAAAGACAGAGAGAAGGAAGGAAGGATAGAAGGAAGGAAGGAAGGAAGAAAGGGAAACATCTTTTAAACATTTTCTTGTTTTATTGTATTCTGTTTCTCCGTATTTGTTACATGGGCTGGGGCCGGGAATCGAACCGAGGTCCTCCGGCATAGCAGGCAAGCACTTTGCCCGCTGAGCCACCGCGGCCCGCCCTGTATAATTCTTTTAATGTGTTGTTGGATTCGATTTGCTAGGATTTTGTTGAGGATTTTTGCATCTATATTCATTAGAGAGATTGGTCTGTAGTTTTCTTTTTTTGTAATATCTTTGCCTGGTTTTGGTATGAGGGTGATGTTGGCTTCATAGAATGAATTAGGTAGCTTTCCCTCCACTTCAATTTTTTTGAAGAGTTTGAGGAGAGTTGGTACTAATTCTTTCTGGAATGTTTTGTAGAATTCACATGTGAAGCTGTCTGGTCCTGAACTTTTCTTTTTGGGAAGCTTTTGAATGACTGATTCAATTCTTTACTTGTGATTGGTTTGTTGAGGTCATCTGTTTCTTCTTGAGTCAAAGTTGGTTGTTCATGCCTTTCCAGGAGCCCATCCATTTCATCTAAATTGTTGTATTTATTAGCGTAAAGTTGTTCATAGTATCCTGTTATTACCTCCTTTATTTCTGTGAGGTCAGTGGTGGTTATGTCTCCTCTTCCATTTCTGATTTTATTTATTTGCGTCCTCTCTCTTCTTTTTGTCAATCTTGCTACGGGCCCATCAATCTTATTGATTTTCTCATAGAACCAACTTCTGGTCTTATTGATTTTCTCTATTGTTTTTATGTTTTCAATTTCATTTATTTCTGCTCTAATCTTTGTTATTTCTTTCCTTTTGCTTGCTTTCGGGTTAGTTTGCTGTTCTTTCTCCAGTTCTTCCAAGTGGACAGTTAATTCCAGAATTTTTGCCTTTTCTTCTTTTCTGATATAGGCATTTAGGGCAATAAATTTCCCTCTTAGCACTGCCTTTGCTGTGTCCCATAGGTTTTGATATGTTGTGTTTTCGTTTTCATTCGCCTCGAGATATTTACTAATTTCTCTTGTAATTTCTTCCTTGACCCACTCGTTGTTTAAGAGTGTGTTGTTGAGCCTCCACGTATTTGTGAATTTTCTCTGCCCTGCTTTTGTATTTTATCGACACTGGTCACGTGGGAATAGCACTGTACTTCTGTTAGGTAGCTGTTGGCTGGCCTTCCTTCCTCCCTCCCTCCTGCAGTTATGTTTTCCATCAAGAATGGAATTGCAAAAACCTCTTGCTAATAAAGGACTAACCTATATGAAAAACATTATCATATGAGTTTGTATCAAAAAAGTTTAATGACAGCTTTTAAGCCAGCAATAATTTTAGAATTAAGATTTTTAGGTATAGCTCACCTTCCACCTTTGAAGCATGTTTGAGAGGTGGCTAGCCAGTCTATGTTCAAATAATAGACAAATCATTACCTGATAAGACAGTTGTTTATTTTATTTTATTTTGGATACATAGTCTGAGAATTGAACCCAGGACCCTGTATAGAAGGTGAGCATTCTACCACTGAACTACCCATGCACCCTTGCCGACCTTTATATTTGAACAGCTCTATTATCTAAAATTCATTTAGTCTTTACTTTCAAATTTAAGACCTTGTTAAGTATTGGGAATGTATCAACTGCTCAACACTTTTCCGTTTCTTAGCTTTCACAACAGTTTAACGAGAAAGTTCCTATTCTCCTTATTTTTTAATCCTTATAGGCAAAAAGTAAGCCTTAGAGATATGAAATAGGTAGTTTGTCCCAGATCACCCAGCTAGCAAGGGGCAGAGTTTGTGTGTCAGGTTTTTAATGCTGCGTAACAAGCTCTCCCAATCCTGTGCTCTGCACAACAATCATTTACTGTTACTGTTGCAGAGTTGAACTGGTCTCATCTGGGTAGTTCTTGCTTAAGGTTGAAGTGAGTTGGGGAGGGGAGGGGGGCTGAAGTTTTCATGAAGACTTCCTCTTACATACCTGCCACCTGAGGAAATGTTAGCACTGACTCTCTCAGTATCTTCTTTGTGGTCTCTCCAGTCTGGTAGCTGACTTGTTAATGTCAGCTGAGGATTCTCTAGGCATGTGTCCCAAGTGGGATTGCTGTACCAAAGCTGGATCACCTCTCATCACCAAGCCTCAGAAGCTATGCAGTCACTCTCACCAGGTTCTAAAAGGACCTCTCAGGCCAGCCCATATGCACAAGGAGGGGAAGAGGATTCTGCTTCATCGCTTCTTATCACAGAATTCTTAGGCCTCTTTAAAGTAACAACAGTTGTGATTTGAACCAAAGTCTGCCAGATTCCGAGAGCTGTGTGGCTCCTATCCTGTATCTCTCTCCAGGGATCCAGACCTACTTTTCAGTTGCCTGAAGAAAATATTTATGTGGGTCACTCATGCACCTGAAAAGTATTATTTCCAAAATTCGCATTTATTATTTCAGACAGTTTCAGCCTGTCCCACCCCAAAAGAATGCAAGCAAGCCCATTTCTCCACCTAGTAACTGCCTGAGTTAATAGATATGTTAAATCTAAAAACCTGGAGATAACTTCTGCCCTCTCATCATTCTCTACAATAAGTTGCCAAGTTCTGAGCAGTCTAGTTTTGCTGTTTTTTAAATTCCCTCCTCTGCTCCCGTCCCTCTCTGTCATGTTTTTAAAGCTCTGCACCCTCTCCCCTGACTGACTGAGGTGATTCCTGGCTCTCCTCACTGGCCTGCTATTGTGTGCATGTATTCAGTAAACCTTCCTTAGGGCACCTGTGCGCCCTGTGCTTCACAGCATGCTCCCCACCAACAGCTGTACGATACAAACACAGCCCCATTTCTCCTCCCAAGAGCCATGTGTGAGTCCCTGCCTCCCGCAATGAAGACTAGAATGTGGAGTCTGGTGTAGAAGGTTCTCCTGCTCCAGCTGCATCTGCATCACTCCTCCTCTCAGGTTGAACTACTTCCCTATTGACTGCACATGCATACTTCTCTGTGCCTGGTTCCTGTGGGATCCTGGGCTCAAATGATCCTTGCCTCTGCCGTTTCCTCTAAAATTCTTCTCTACCTGAGGGTGCAGCCCCAGCTGCCTCTTGGGAGCCTTCTTCCTCACTAACCTTTTTTCCACCTTCCATCAACCACTTAACCAGAAGATTTGCCATTTGTTGTGTCGTCTTGCCACCCTTTATTCACAACTCCAAAGAACCTTTGTCCGCTGTGGAATGGTGGGATGGCTTTCTCACTGGCATACAGACCCCAGTGCCCTACACACTGCCATGAACAAAGAGGGTGCTCAGTGTTCAATAAACATGAACTTATGGGGTGAATTCCTGAGGGCATAGATAGGCCTCCAACCAGATCAGCCTTCGTCAATGCATTTAATTTGAAAACTGATGCAACTCCATGTGGCTTCCTTATCTAGCCTCTTCATTTTACAGATGAAGCAACTCATTGTTCAGAGACATCAATGACTTTGAGATAAGACACAGAGCCCACTTCAGTCTAGACGAACTCCAGTATTCCATGCTCTGTCCTCTCTCCTGGTCATCAGATCACAGGACTAGCAATAGCATTGACTCTTGGTTTGTTTGTTTGACCATTTTTTTAAATCATTGTAATATATACATACAACACAAAATTTCCCATTTTAACCACATTCAAGAGTACAATTCAGTGGCATTAATTACATTTAAAATATTGTGCTACTATCACCACTATCCATTACCAAGATTTTCTCATCACCCCAAATGGAAACTCCATATCTATTAAGCAATAGCTCCCTATCACCACCATCACCACCTCTGCCTGGCCCCTGGTATCTATTTTCTGTCTCTATAGATTTTCTTATTCTAGTTATTTAATAAAAATGGGATCATACACTATATGTACTTTTTAGTCTGGCTTATTTACTCTACATGATATCTTCAAGGTTCATCCATATTGTAGAAAAGGATCAGTATGCCATTCCTTTTTTTTCAGTTGAATAGTAGTCCATTGTATGGATATACCACATTCTGTCTATCTGTCCATCTGTTAATGGACACTTGGATTGCACCCACATTCTGTCTGGTGTGAGTAATGCTGCTATGAAGATTGGTGTACATATATCTGTTTGAGTCCCTGCTTTCAATTCTTTCAGGCATATATGGTAGCTATGGAGCTCAGCTGCCTAAATTGTTAAGGTATGAGCTAGGAATTCCATTCAGTTGACAGGAAGACCACTGGGATTTATTTTTCACTGACTGCAAGTCTGAAAGTGAGTGATTGCTGGCTACCTGGACTTACCCTCCCTCTGCATTTGCTTAGACCTTCAGCTAGGTAGGGCCCGGGGCAGGGGCAGCTGTGTCAGGGAAGGGAAGCCATATATCTCCAGGAGACCCTTAACAGCAGTATTTTGGGGGGTGAATAGTCCTGGAATTGAACCTGGATCTCCTAGCATTCTACCACTGAACCACCCATGTACCCCCTTAATAGTATTTTATTAACCCAATCCCGAGCTGTGTGACTGTGCTTCCCTGTAAGGAGGAAGAGGAAGGTAGGTGTAGCTTTGCAGACTCTTTAGTCAAAGAAGGTGAGAGAGTTGGTGCCCCTGAGACACATTCAACATTTGTCATACAAAAAGAACTGTTATTCAAAACACATTCCTCAGTCCTACTTCACATTTGCAGTCCTAGTTCACGTCTGCCTTTGCCAGGGTTTTCTGGAGCATGATGACCTGAAGGGAACTGGAGCCTCATCTTTCTGCCCCACCCCAGAAGCCAGTCTGCATAGCGGGTACAAGTGTGATCTAACATCATACTGGTGTGATGGATTGTTAGTGGCCATATGAAATTGAATATGCAGAAGGCCAGAGTATAGACTAGTTACTTCAGACTCTATATTTGAAGGCTCATTAAAAAAAAAGTTTTTATGATAATTCATAGGTGTTCATTGTAACAAAAATCATATAGTGTTGGCTTCCAAAATCTCACAGCAAAGCCTATATAAAGATTGCTAATAGCTTTTCTCCCCATCAAGAACTATACCATTCCTTCTGTATTACTTTTTCTTCTTTTTTTTTCTACATCAATTTACTCATCTAGATGGGAACATAATACAAAACTAAGCTTGTCTTATTTACATAAATCTCCCTGTTAGCTTTCCGTTTTAACATATCTGCATTTTTGTGTTTGACCTATTAGTGCTTTTTTGGTTTTATAAAGGAAAAAAAAAAGTGCTTCCCTCAGCAGAACCATCTGGCTTCGTTTCCTGTTCCTCAGCAAGTCTTATGTGTATTATATCAAGGCCACCCCTGCGGTTTTCTGAGTGGTGTTACACTGGTGGTCTTAGAATTCAACTGGAGTGATGGAAAAGTTATACTATAGGCTTCTTTCAAGTCTAAAGTTTCCCGGGGGAAAAAAAATGCCTATTATTGTCATTTCTGACAGAGCATTATTTTATTTTATATTGTTTTATTTCTGAACTTGAATATAGTCTTTTTTTATTTTTATTTTTTTTGAATTACAACATTCCATTGTTTGAGGAAAAAAACTTTCTCCCAAAATGTCTTTTAGATAGGTGGTCCCCCAAGTTCGGGTACTTATAAACTGAGGCAACTGACAGAATAGTCAAGACAGGCTTACAGCAGATTAGTTTTCTTAAAGAATCATTTAACAATTGCTAAGCAAATTATGTAAAAGTTATATAACTAGAGGATTCTCTACTCAGTTCATATTTGGTATGATTGAAAGTGAAATAAATGTAATTTCGAAAAGAAATCCGTGATGCTGCTTTGGGCTTTCAGTTCACTCAGGAATGAGCAGCCCTGGTGTTTACTGGTCATTGCATGTATTTCTACAGGAGTATGTACGCAAGGAGGCAAAATTCTGTATTTTTTTTATTTTGTAAAATTTCGCAAATTTTGAAAATCTTCTGACCAAATATCCACTTATTTTCCATTTTCTGAAGTGTTACTTTTTAATGAAACATCTTTGTTTCTAAAAACAAACATCTCTTTGTGTATTTGTAAGTGCACTTCTTATTTCTTTTTTTATCTTTTTGGTCTGTGCATGGGCAGCTTAGACACAAGGCTATGGAGAGAGGAAAACCCCACAGTATTTTTTTTCTTTCTTTCTTTTTTTTTTTTTAGGTACCACCATCATCAAGAAACAGTAGGCAGGATTTCACATTTGCACAAGATTCCATGAGATAATAAATATGAATAATAAATATAACGAGCTTAACCTAATGCTTATACAATAAGTACTCAACAGTAAGAGCCTTCTCTAAATTCCTTTGATAAAATTACATATTTTTAATAGATTAGGAATGATAAATACTAAAATGATAGGACTACGATATATTTTATTTTTCTCTTAAGTTGGAAAAAGTTGTAAAAATTCTAATCTCAGTCTTTTGAAGAGTGTGGAGACTTTGAAAGTGTTCTGCACCAGAGAATTCAATTATTTGAGGTGCTTTTTTCCCTACAGACTAGTCTAATTCCTTGAAGACCTTGCTTAGTTGCAATGCTGTTTGAAGGTATAAAAAATGGAAGGGAATACTCATTTTTAATTCTAAGAGGAAGAAAAAAATTAAAAATTGAGGCTAATAAATTTAATGAGGGACATTCAAATGCTTTAATGGTTCAATTTATGTTGCAAGTGAGGCAGGTTAATGCCATTATTATATGCATGTGGCAACATCCTTTCTTTCTCTGCTGTAATCTTTTTCCTCTGAAAATGAGCCTGCAACATGGAAGGCTTGTCATAGTCTGGTGATTTCTGTTCACTCTTTTAAACAAACTCAACATTATTTTAAACAGAGGAAAGAAAAAGCAATTAAAATATAAAGAAAATTAAAATATGAAGGTCTATTGTTTCAGACACTTTTTTCCTATTTGACAGATTGCTAAAGAAAAAATAGTTATCAGCAAAGTGATCATTTCTAACTGTCTTTTTGTGCTTAAAAATATATTTTGGGATGGGAAACATTCCCCAAACCCACTGGGTACACTTAATATGCCAGTTTTCATTTGAAAAGAATTATTTTTCAGTTGTAGGTGTTTTGGGATGTAGCCTGACTCAACATCCAGTATTAATGGTCCAAGGATAGAAGAGCTGAACTTTCTGACTGGCCTTCTTTGGAAGACATTACCATGTCCCTGGAGACAGTTTCTGTAGCTCTGGTTACTAGGATCTGTGTGTAAGGAAAGCTTATTGCTTTTAGAAACTTCACTGTTGGGTTGCCCTATCTATTACCCAAATCAAGTGTATGATACGCATTGCTGTTTTCTTTGCATTGGAAATGTACTACATCCCCACTATATCCCTGACTCCAAAGCCCAGGCCATGGGAATTCATTATTCATCTGACCACCTTGAAAGAGGTGCTTCAGTCACGAGAATGAATGAATATGCCAGACCACTTTCATATGGAAATCACTGCAATGGTCACAAATGTTGTAGAACATTTCTAAGTAACGGTGAAGGTATTAAACATTTTGTGTGATGATTCAGTTAATGAATTACCGTCTCCCCAGTCCCCAATGATTTTCCTAAAAGCACAATACCAGTTTTTCTACAGAAATACCTCTATCCTGTAGTTCCTAGGGCTTTAATCCTAAGAGCTGTTCTTTTTAAAATAATTTTTAGTATGAAATATATATACAAAAAAGCAATAAATCTCAAAGTACATTGTAACAAGAAGTTATAGAACAAATTTCAGAGTTTGTTATGGGTTACTGTTCCACAATTTTAGGTTTTTCCGTCTAGCTACTCTAAGACACTGGAGACTAAAAGAAATATCAGTATAATGATTCAGCTGTCATGCTCATTTGTGAAATCCTAGTCTCTCTATTACAACTACTCCTCCGTTGATTCTCTCCCAGTTTTTAGGGGGTATTTGGGCTCTGCCCTTTTGAACTGTTTCACATTGGAAAGGGGTGTTAATAATATGAGATAGGGGGATGGAACTAGTTAAAGTTCTTAGAGAGGCTGGCCCATCTGTATTTCAGGACTCATCTGGCCTAGGAACCCTTTTGGAGGTTCTAGGTTTCTGGAAAGTAATCTTAGTTCATGGAACATTTTGTAGAGTCTTAGATAGAGCCCTAGGTGTTCTTTAGGTTTGGCAGAATGATTTTGGTTGGGGTTTGGCAAAGCATGGTAATTAGCAATATCTAGCCAAAGCTTGCCTAAGAGTAGCCTCCAGAATAGACTGTCAACTCTATTTGAACTCTGTTAGCCACTGATACCTTATTTTGTTACCTTTCTCTTCCCCCTTTTGGTCAGGAAGGCATTGTTGATCCCACAATGCCAGGGCTGATCTCATGCCTGGGAATCATGTACCGTGTTGCCAGGGAGACATTCATTCCTGGATGTCATGTCCCACTTGCAGAGTTGGGCTTAGAGAGAGAGAGAGAGAGAGAGAGAGAGAGGCCACATCTGAGCATCAAAAGAGGTTTTTCTGGAAGTAACTGTTAGGCATAACTATAGGCAGTCTTAGGTTTTGCACTACAAAAATAAGCTTCACAAAAGCAAGCTTCAAGATTAAGGGCTTGGCCTATTGACTTGGGAATCCCTAACATTTGAGAGAATATCAGGGGTTTCCTTGTGGTAAAGCTTAATAGTACTGTATTTTTTCTCCTGTCCTCAAGGGACTTTGTCAATACTTTTTTATTAATTCCCCAGTATACTCTGGGATGTATCCAAGTATTAACTTAACCTATAGAGAATTACAAGCCCTCATTCCCATTCTGGGCTACATGTGTTCAGGTTGTTTAAATAAGCTGTCCAAACAGGTTAAGTTAGATTATGCACTACAGAAAATTTAGGTTTTGGACAAAATAAAACTCTCTTCCTTTGGTCTCATATAGTAGGTGAAGTTCTAAAATACAGAAATGTCATCCTTATCCCTGTATTCTGATTCACCTTAGTCACAAACCCAGTTGGCTTCATTCCTTATCTCTCATGGAAGCCTGATCTCTTTTTTGGTTTCTTTAACAGTTGTTGTGTATACCAATTCTGACTTTCAGAGCTGCAGAACTCCAATTCTGAGTCTTAGGTATGGAACTCCAAAGTTCCAGGGAGATATCAGGTTATACATATATAGCATAGCATCTCAAAATCTAGAAATGACATTAAGAGTGCTAGACTAAATGTGACCACTATATGAGCTTACAATCTAGACCCTAATTTTTTTACAGGTATTTCTAAAAGAGAACATGCAGTATTTGTTCCCTTGTTCCCAGCTTATTTGTACTACATAATGTCCCCAAGGTTCATTCACTTTGTTGCATGCCTCACAACTTTGTTCCTTTCTGTAGCCACATAATATTCCATCCCACGTTTACACCACAATTTGTCATTCTACTTCTCAAGTCAGTGTATCCTTCAGCCACCTCCATCCATAGGGCATCATGAATAATGTCCAAAGTCAACAATCCATGCCTCATATTATCTTCACTTAGTTGTACGATCATCAACACTCTCGTTTTTAGATAATTTTTCACTGCTCCAAACAGAAAAATGACTGATAAACACATTATCATCAAATAGAGAGTCCAAACTTCCCTTAACTCTTGTCCTCCCCCTCCCCCCGAATTATTTACCCCTGGCATTGCTGTGGTACTGTTGATGTCGTCTTGTTAAATATAGACATAGCATACAATAGTAGTTTCCCCCCATACCCACCTATTATTGAACTTGTTTATATTATAGAACTTATGTATATTTGTAGTTTTAATCAGTAGACTACATGGCTCTGTATAACCCCTTTAATCATGTTTACCTTCAATATGGCAATAATACTTAAAAACCAACCAAGGACTGTTTTATTAAAATGGAGTATTGGACTTTATCTCTAAATAGAATATGATATCCTGCCTGTTTGCATACCAATACTTTTCTAGGCCTGGTAGGATTGTATTCCCTGGCAGAAAAAGCCATGGAGAATGGTCAAAAACATTCCTCTACTCTATTTTGGGTCCTTAGCCTTGTGCTGCTACTTCCTGGCTGTGGCACCTCCAACAAGTCACTTAACCTCTATGAATCTTAATTTTCTCATCTTGAAAGTGAGGGAGGCTGGAGTTCTAAAGCTGTCTATGTAGTATATCATTAACAATCTAGGAATATGATTCCAATTTTTTTATTCCAATTTAATAAATACTTCTTTCCCTTACAAACCTGATTTACTGTTTAGTATAAAATGTATGCTGTTTTAAAGAATCTAATAGAATATAGTGTTTTGTGAAGCAGATTACAATAGAATGTTATGATGTTAAATCCCTAAATGAAGTAAATCATTTATACATCTCAATATCATCTTTTTTTTCCCACTTTCCATCAGTTATTCAGGGTAGTTTAAACTTACATATATTTCTTTTTATCTACCAGGATAAAGGATGCTACAGAACAGCTCTATTTTTTTTCAAACAGAAGTATAATGCAAGCCATGTGTGAAGCATATAATTTCATGTAATTTTAAATTTTCTGTTAATTACACTTGAAAAAGAAAGAGGTGATATTAATTTTAATAATATATTTTATTTAAACTGTATATCCAAAATATTATGTAACATGTACATTCTTTTTTTTTAACTAAGCCTTTCAAAATCTAATCTGTATTTTACATTTATAGCGCATCTCAAGGCAGATTAGCCTTATACAAACCACATTTAAAGCTAGTGCCTACTGTGGGGAATATGCAGTGGGATTCTGTATCTTATAGATGTAGGACATTTTCTTATGCATGGAGTTATATGTTGTAAAATCAGCATTTTTACCTACTGTGATATAGCATAGAATCCTAAAGAAGGACACACCTGAGAGGAAAGTTCTGGAAGTTAGTGGAAAGATGGATAAGCAGGTTTTGTTGTTGTTCTCTGTAGTGATCATGGGACTTGGACATCAGTGACACTGACCTCATCCCCATTCACGAGCTCAGGGGACCACAGTGAACAATCCTTGCATATGTCAAGGAGCCAGCAGAAATCTCTCTCCCAGTCATCTCCCACAGTGAGAATTTTCAGGGAGCTGTTGGAATGTGAGTGGCGCCATGCATAGATGGACAGATTCGTCCTTCTGACATATAAGCTGTCCTTGGGAAGAAACAGTGACACAAGAATCACTATGATGAGGGGTACCAGTTAAAAGGAAAACATCTTAAACCTCAAAGTGGGATCCTTTCATGATCCAGAGAATCCCAGAATTTTTTAAGTAAAGAAGCTTGATAAGAATCTGCTTGTTGACATAAGGTTAACCATAAGATTAACCAGCATATTTATCTTTGGGTCCTTTTAAGACTGGACAGCGTGTTCATAACTCATTTTTTTCAGACAGGTAATTCAGAAGTAGGGGGAATCTCAATTGTTAAGTGGTATCCTGGAAGAACTTTTCAGTGTTACAACTTCAGATGAAGAGTCCATTTAATTGTGGTGAGCACTTTAGCTACACCTTTTGTGCAGTTTCCCCACTAATTTCGAAAACTGTCAAACTTCACTAGTTATAAAACTTAAGTCTTTGTTTAAAGGGAACTTCATCAAGGTGTGCTCCTTTTATTCTTTGTGGCACTAATACAACTAAATGAAACATAACTTTGTTAGTGTGATAAAATACCCTAAAGAGATAAACCGTTTGTTGCCCAAATTTTTGGGTGGTTTCATTTAATTTTTTACACTTACATAGCACCCTTTTTTCTGAGGGTGTTACAGCATTTTTCTGAACAAGTTGATATGATTATCCTCATCCTGAGATGTGAATGTTCTAACTCCAGGAGGGATAAATAGCTTGCCTTTAGGGTTGGTCATGAGTCAGTGGCAAACCTGGGATTTTAACTCAGAACTCCTATTACCTGGAATTTTGCTCTAATCTTTAGTTATTTAAAAATATAAGGAAACAGAGCACTGAAGATCATTGCAGTATGTTTCCAACTATCTATGAGCAAATAGCCAAAGGAAAGTCCATACTTCCTCATATCTCTTTTGGAATCTTTGAAACAGAGGAGCAAAAATTCATACTTTAAATTGCCAAGTGTTCTGTTTGTGTATTAGATCCATGATCAGAAGGAGTACATCAAAAAGTGCCTTGTTTATGAAGGTAGATGAAAGAGGAAAGAAAAACAACTGAACGAAGTGTTTTACTTTGCATGTCTTCTGCCTCTTTCGGGATATTTCTCTTAACTGGAATGATGAAATAAAAATGAAACAGTCTTTACTGAAATTGATATCATAACTCAAATCATATGTATCTTAAAGAAAATTATTTGATGCCAGTAAATATTTTTAACAGAAGAAATTCAGAACAAGAAAACACTAGTGAACCACTTGACAAAGAAACACCTAGAGTAAACTTTTAGATCCAAATTAGAAAAGTCCATTAAAGTGGCATAGCTCATTTATTGATTAATTATTCTATCTCATATATATGTAGTATATTATTTATAACCCAATATAATTTAAATGTTTTTATATATATATATTTTTTAAATATGTCAACTTCATAGAGGCCAAGCTGACTTCAAGGAGAAGGCAGTTTACATAATAGTTATGGTAGACTGCTTTGTGATATTTTATGAGTAACTTATATTTTCTTTATGAAATTATTGGTGTGTTCATCTGGGAAAATAAATATACTATGTCCTGTAAGAAAAGTGTTCACCTTCAAATTAGACTATTCCCAGGAGAGTTCATATTACCTCCGTTATTTCATCCCTGCACTGGCAACATTAGGATCAGATTTTTGATTTCTTAAAACTTCTCTTAAAATAGTCAGAGATCATACTATATTACTTTGTGCCAGGTGTGTAGGTGTGAGTGTTTTTAAAATTCTGCTAGAATTGAACTTTGAACAGTGCTACACAGGCTCTTGCTGCACTTACTGATTTGCTGAAACTCCCCGCTAGTTTATCATCTTCCCCTCTCTATCATATGGTGCTTTAATACGGCTCAGTATACGTGTGGGGTTAAAGTCCATGATGACAGATACACACATATACACACACACACACTCACAGCCGTCTATCCCTGGAAGCTATAAATCTACTTTGTTACACTCAACCTTCATCTTCCTGCTCACAAATTTACAAAGAATGTGTCAATTCTGGCAGCATGGGACCAGTAGTAGTGCGACGTGTTTGTGGGCAAAAGATATGGTGCACATCCTTCTGCCCCCACGCTTCTAATTGTGGGATCTGGGCAGTGCTCAGGATTCATCATGCAGTGGCACTTTGCCCCCCTCTTGCTAACTGAAGTTTTATTGTGCAAATGAGCAACCAGTGAGGACCTCAGACCGTTAGGAATAGGGAAACTTCTCACCAGGCCACCTCTTCCTCAAAGGCTCCCCGAGATTAGAAGGCAGAACTGCAGAGTTCCTTCTCCTTCCCTAATTTCCTCTCCCTGTTCCCTAGCAGAGATGCATTTGGGGCTGCAGGAATCCCTCTGGCATGCAGACTAAGGACTCTCAAATGTAACAGGTCTTAAGAATGCACAACATTTCTCATCCCAGGCTTCACAGCCTCCCAGTTTATTCATTTTCTTTAAGAAACTAGAGTATAATATAGACGAGTTTTTACTTCCAAAATTAGTGAATAAGTTTATTCAAATGACTTTGATTTTAGTTAAAGGGGCAGTGGGGAAATAAAAATTAAACTATGCTGCTTTCAATGACAAAACAGAACTATTTCATTATGTAATTGTTGGTTACATTTTGGTCTGGGCTTGATAGTACCTAAGAATCCCAGACGTTCTGTGAATGTCAAAACCCAGCACTCACCCCTGCTTAGAGCTTGCTTGCTACGTCCTGGTGCAGCACCCCTCAACATTGGTGCTCGTCTATCTCAGGAATGGGGATTTACCACCCACAGGGTTGTTCATCAACGTATGTATGTGTGCACTTATGTAGCCAGTTTTAAAATATGCTAACACTTCCAGGAGAACTCAGACATATGGTTAACTGGTAATGTTGCTTGTCAATTTAAACTTCTAAGTTTAGTCACAAAGCTACCAATTATAGTAATGGTTGTCACAAGCATTATTCATTTAATGGTTTTAGGTAAAGGTTAATGCATCCTTAGGAACAGCCATTTCGTATGGATCTCTGGAGAAAACATTCAGTGAATACCTCTGATTTCCACATGAGAACAGTGGGTGTCATTCACAGCCACCTGGCCATTCTTTCTCAGACACACCTGTGTACATGTTCACAGATATCCTGTGGGATCATCATCTCATACCAGTATCCATAGCTACTTGTTAGTGTGTGTATGGGGGTGCGCAGTTCCAACCCCACTCCTCTCTCTGCAGGACTACGGTTGTTTACTGAGCACTGTAAGTGGCACATAGTATAGCAAGAGGTTTACAGCATTTTCTCTGTTTCTCACAACATACTGCAAGATAAGTGTTTTTATTCCCATTTTGCCAGTGAAGAAATGGAGGCGCAGTTCAGTTAAGTTACTTGGCCTGAGCACATGATGTGGACTTAGCTGCAGTGAGATTTGAATCTAAATGTCACTGACGTCAAAGCTTATGTTCTTTGTATTTTCTTAAGCCATGCCACCTCTATTTATCTTTTATGTCTTTGTGTTCCCACCCACCCTTCTTTCCTTTCCTTCCCTTCTTATTTCTGTTGCAATCCATTTTTCCTACCATCACCTCCCTTTTCTTCTTTTCCCTTGCCCCATGCCCCGCTACCCCCATTGTGTCCTGAGCCCTCTTGTGTGCTAGGCATCACTCTGCCAAGTGAATGAGGCAGAGAAGCAGTAACCAGAGATTAGTCTGTGCCATGCATTGAGGCAATTGCAAAGAACATGGGGAGGTTGGGGCCACTACTCAGATGTGGTGGTGTTCAAGGAAATGGTAATAAGCAGAGATGTTGTAAAGAGCTCAGTCAGGAAATGGCATTGCTGATAACTATCCCAGGACAGAAACAAATTCATTAGTTAAGTTCACTAACGTTTTTGTCTTTGTTTAAGCAAAGGACTTTGTCTTCTTTTAACTTATTCTGTCTGCCTAGAAAAAAAACTGGCCTGGGAAATCTGCCCTTATTTAATCAGCCAAAACATTTTTGGTGTTGCTGATGAGGGAAGACTGCTGGAGGATTTCCCCCACGGTAACCAACAGGCAGATGGTAGAGGCAGCCTTTGCTCCAGAAGACATTTGCCTTGCTAGGCAGTGGGGGGCCTTGAATGCAAATGAGAACCTGATTAACACTAATGCCCAACTAGGGATTTGTTGTGTTCCCAGAGATAAGATGTGAGCTTCCCACTCTGCAGCAATCAGCCAGCTCTTTCAGGAACCGTTTTCTCCAGTCCATAATTGTGTTTATTCTGTTTTGTACAATTTTATGTTATTTAAGTCTTGGATTTTTAAAACAAGGTTTTATTAGAGGCCATTTTCTTCCGAACGTTTGTCATGTGGACCTTCGGAGTCTGGAGGTCCTGTCCTGACATCACGTGTTCTGCCTTCAACAGTGCTTTTCTGTTCAGAGTTTGCCCTCCTCCCCAAAGCTGAAATAAATCAAAGTTGGTTGAGACTCAGTCGCAATAAATCAAGACCTGTCCAAAACTGGAGCCTGCCCAGTCAAAATGTCATAGCTTGGCTTTCACTGAGGATTAATTAAAGGCCTGATATAAAGCCCAGATGTGCTGCAGGAGAGTAGCAAGCTGCCTGGTGGCCATGTCTCCACAGGTTTCTGCCCACCCAAGAATATGGAGGAGGAGGACAGGAAAGGCATCTAGGGTTGGGAGAGCAGCGATGGGGCAGGGAGGCGCCAATCAACGCATCGGGGTGGACTTGATCTCCTTTGGAGAAAATAGGACAAGCTTTTCTCCAAGGCAAAAAAAAAAAAGTATATGTCAGGCTATGTGTACACAGAATTTAAGTAGAAGAAACTCATAGTACTCAGAAGTTATGTTTTAATCGAGCTAACAAAAGAAAATGAACAAAGTGAAGGAAATTTCATTGTAAAAAGAAAAAAGTCATACTAAAATTAATGCTGGTGCCCAATGAACTTCTAAATTTTTTGGAACAAAGAAGCTATGCAGCTAAAACACTTCTGAGATATTTTCAGTCACTGAAAAGCTGAATTAAATGGGGAATAGTTTTTGAATTTAAGATTGACTCCTAGTTCTTTAGTTTTGTGTGATTAAGGATAACTATCCAAAAAAGGGCACTTGATTAAATTGACATTAAACAGATTTATAGGGAAATGAATATACAGCATAATAATTCTACATATGTAGAAATTAAATACTGTATCTAGAATAGAAAAACGAGATATAACTGATGTTCAAAGCCATATATAGTGGTCATTATGACTTTAAATACATATCTCTGCTTAAAGAAATTTGATTTTGAAGTTAGAATAAGAAAGACAACAAAGACTTGATCTCATAAGTCTTAATAATAACAACAGCAATCTTTTCTTGTGGTAATGTATATACTTAATTTACTAAGTATCTGAAAATCAATTGTTCAGAAACTTCATAAATGAGATAAAATCAATCTCCTGATTGCTATACAATCTATAATAGATCATTGGTACTAAGAATTTGAATATTTTGTTAGGAAAAATAAAGCTGTTTGTAACTAGAAGAGCTTACTATTATATACAGCATATCTATTCATTAACGTAAGTTGTTATCAATGGGAAATTCAACTTTTTCCCGGAATGATAGATTTCCTCACAATAGTATATTGGTGTATAAATTCTAGACATGAAAATGTTATTTCTGTGAACTTGAATAATGAAGTAGCATATGTGTTAAAAATATTTAAAAGAAACATTATGGTTTTAACTTTGTTAACCTAAAAGTCTTTATCTATTATTTGACTCATATTTAAATGTGCAGCCTTTGCCATATTTTGTTGGTTGTAAAGATTTTTTTCCTAATCTTCTGGGCTCCCAGTAGCCACATTCTAGATGTTCATATATAGCTTCTTAGAATTCTTTTCTGTAATCTGAATATCTTGTGATTGAAGAAACAACTGAAATTGATTTTAGCATACTGTGTTATTTTTCAGAAATAATAATTTCAGCTATTTTCCAAGTGATCAAGTAACTGATTTCTATTAAAATTACTGAGGAGTGGTATATCATTTTGAATTGTTAAGGATCTAGCAGGATGATATTTTTTTCTAGGGTGTATCCTTAGTAACTCTTATTTTAGTCAATAATCTAGATGAAATAATTTTCAGCAGACTAAAGTTTCCATTAGTTCAAATAATTAATGCTTTCAGAAGGATGCTAAATCATGTTTTATTGTTTAGTCCATAAATAACTTTTGTATTAGTCATTGTATTTGCTATTTTAATTTTAATAACACGAGGTGGGGGTCGAAGGGCATAGAGCAATGTGTGTCTCACTGTAAAAGTGAGGACTGGATTTTAAGAGTCAGAACATTTAGAGAAATAAACAGTTGTTATTGCCTGATTTAAGTACTCTTACATACTCAACTCTCAACATAAAGACTTGAATTATATGCTTCTAGAACTCTAAGCCAATTGGCATTTGGCAGATGACATGGCATGTGATATAGTAAATTTCTCCCAGATTTGCCAATCCTTTAGGCTTGTATAAATCAAATGAAGGACTCTTCTTTTATATTTCAATTCAGATTATTTTACTTTTAAATAAAATAATGCCTTTTTACCAGTGGACTGTAATCTTCCAAGTACCCACAAAGTACCGTCCTCCCTATCTAGCCAGTCTGTTCATTCAAGCCTCTAGAGCAATAATTTATTACTTAATTGTTTATGTGTCTGTCTGTCATTCCTCGAGGGCAAGAATGGTATGTTTCCTTTGGTTTCTTTAGAATCTAACTCTGTAATAAACACATAAGATTAACTCAATCCATGCTGACCCACTGGTGAATGGGCAGAAATTTGAAGCTCAAGCACTGACATTTGTCTTTCAGTTAGGAATGGTCTGGTGCATTGTGACCACAGCATATCAAGGCCACAGCACATTTCTCCAATAGCCATTCAAAGCTGCTATTCAAAAATGTCCAGTCTTGAGGAGAATAGCAATAGCGTTCTAGTATATTAGTGTTTTTGGAAGATGTGT